>NC_140571.1:3612785-4812785 GCF_057381845.1 Rhamphochromis longiceps | reverse complement strand
GGTTTTTGAAAAACATTTATTCTGAACTGTGCACCTCAATTTCAAAACATTTTCTGAAAGATGTAACAGTATACATGTTCTCACTTTCATTAGAATTTTGTTTATCAAAAGGTCTGACATGGTAAATGCAAATAACAGCATTCTCATCACTTATTTCTTCAATACAATATGCATGTCCTTCATTCATCCCTTTGTGGAACTTCAACGCACTTCTGCTCTCCCCCATATTCCATCTTCACAAGCATATCCATATCCTGTGCGGAGATTGAATAAAAATTAGTTGACACTAATTAATGGCACAAATAATCCAGTAAACAATTGCAGCACAGTAAAAAAAAAAGAAAAAAAAAAGGAATCCTCTTTGAGCCATTACTTGTGTAAAGTATTTTCCCAAAAGACAAGGACACAGGCAACAGGTATACTGAACTAAATGTAAAACCTCAACCTTTTTCATTTTTACCTAAACCGTGTGCACAAAACTCTGGAGGGATCTATGCTAACGTAGAATCCAGTCAGGACGTCTGCTACTGCTGTTTGCTCGTTTATTTTTTATTTTTTTATGGGCGATCGTTTTCAGGCTTCAAGTAGCACCATTATACCAACATTTCACATTCTACACATTGTTTTAGGTGTATTTGACCAAAAGTTTGACTGAAAATTCACATGCAAGCTTTTTTTCATGGCTGTGGTATTTGCCCGCAAACAATACCTTTCAGCTAGCTAAAACAGAATATTATGCTATCAGCGAGCAACATGGCTAATGCCTTTCACACAGCTTTGTCTCAACTCCAAAGAGCCACAGAAGTAAAAGCTCATAATAATAATTGAAACAATCTTTGAAAAAATGACTTACCAAGCATGGCAAACAACTCAAATATGTAGAGCAAAATGTTCTGAAACGGCTTCACTTCAGCTTCGATTGGAGCCGTGCTGGGGGCGGAGTCTGTGAATTCACTCTATTGGTGTCATAGCCCCTGTAGGAGTTCAGAGTTAAGAGGTCAAGAGTTAATGTTTCCATTGTAACACCTCCAGATTTGACAGAGAAACACTCATTTTTAACACTCGATTTTAACTACTATCATTTTACACCTCAGAGTTACATTAAAAGAATGTGACTCTGCTTAGAGTAAAATTAACTCTACTTTTGCAAGAAGACTATTAACACCAAAACATTTAACACTTTTGAATTTGCTGTGCAGGTGTTTCTCAGTGTTAGTGCTTTTCTTGGCTCATGCTCAGGAATTAAAATGGGAAGGAATCCATAACTGTTCCAGGACTGAATTCAGTCTGACAGGCAGTTTAATGTAAAAATAATAAGTTCATTTCTCACGTGCTACAGCCTGGCATTGCCTTCACCTGACGCCACGGAGATACTCACTTAACATATCAGAGAGTAATGTCACCTGACAGTCCACCTTCACACTCAACGGACATCCTTTGTTTCCTTCCTTCTCACTGTCAAGGGTGCAAATGTCAATGAAGCTGTGGGCGGGGGAACTTTAGCATTTGGCTAGTGCTACAAAGGGGCACAAGCCTACAAACTTTGTTTGTAGAGTCAGGTGTCTTCAAATGTTTCAAGCAGCTTAATAGATACCACCAAAAATGCAAATTGTTTCTGCACAGTTTTACAAAACACGTGTCCTGCTTGGAAAAAGTAGAAAAAGCCTTCCAACGTGTGATACCTTCACTCTCAGAGGTGAAGCCGCTGACTCCATGTAGGATTGTAAGTTTTTTCTTTTCATCTTTTTATAGAAATATCACTCTCCAGAGAAATTTAGGAGATGCAGAATATCTTCCTTGTTTTCTTTCCCACACATCATGCATGGACTTCGTTTGAAACAACTGAGAAAGAATTTCAGAACTTTAAGACCACGCACTCGGGGGATGTGAAACAAGCACCATTTTGGCTGCTTCCAAGCACAGTAAAAGTTACATTTCTTTCATAAATATTGGAAAAATCTTCAGTTATACCAGAGTAAATATAATTTTAAAGCGCTCTTTAAGGACCTAAGCTTATCCCAGTGTTTCTTTTTCTGTTTAGCCCTACTGCCATTGGCATATTTCTCCTTTGATATATATATATATATATATATATATATATATATATATATATATATATATATATATATATATATGCTCTAAACAGGCTAGAATTGCTGTGGTAATATAGACATTGCTAATGTAGGTCAACAGATTCACCCGTTCCATTTACCATCTGCAGCTAAAGACAAGTGGTGTGGAAGAGAAGATAGTTATACGCAGCGACTGGTTGTAGAAGTGGAGAGAGAAGAAATGATCTGTCCAGTCTGAAGTGGTGGCCTGATCAATGTTTTATAAGTATGGCCACTCTTCTTTGTAGGTTAGACTTATCTTTCCTCCCCCACGTGTGTGCCAGTGGTGAAGCTGTGAGTCATAGCGGGCTGTGTTTTTGAGATAATGGCCCACATTGTGTGTGTGTCTGTGTGTGTTTTATGTTTTTTCCAGTACAATTGACAAGCAACACAATTAACTAACATTAGTTTTAATTTAGAGACCATGAAACCATTTAATTTATAACATTTGAGGCTGAAAAGCAACACTGACAGATTAGTTTATGTTGCTATAGTAGCAGATCTGCTGTGATGTAGAGCAGACACAAATGTTTTCATGCATGGCTTCCTCCACATTTTTAATGTTTCAACATAAGGCTGCAAAGACCGGAGCTTTTATGTATTTTTTGTGTGTGTGTGTCAAATGGCCTGCATCTCATGCACGCTACAAACCAATCAGCTAGAGGTTGTACGTGGATGTGGAGGCCATGGACATTGCAGACTTCTTCTGTCAGCTGCTCCCTTTAGAGGTCGCCACAGCGAATCATCTTCCGCCATCTCACACCGTCTCTTGCATCCTTTTCTGTCACACCAACCCTCTGCATGTCGTCCATCACTACATCCATGGGCCTTATCTTTGGTCTTCCGCTTTTCCTCCTGCTTGGCAGCTTCATCTTCAATGTCCAATATGAGTTATATTTGCTATCCTTGCTCTTCACATGTTCAAGTGTTACAAGATGGTAGTGAGATCTGCTTTGATGTATGGTTTGTAGATAGTAGCGCTGACAAAAAGACAGGAGGTGGAGCTGGAGGTGACAAATTTGAAGACGGTAGTGACTAGAATGGACAGGATTAGAAATGAGTACATCAGAGGCACAGCTCAGGGTACTGACTTAGAGATGCAAGGATATTGAGTCTATTGTTGCAAAATCAACTTTCAGATGTTAACTGACTCACTTGGGTGCTTATATTCTGGCAACAAATGAAGGGTTACACGACCTTTAAAATGAGGTCACACTCTGCTCTGCCTCTACACATGGTGTGCATGGCTTGCCTGGGATAAAGAGTGACACTTGTCATGGGTTTTAAGCAGCAGGGCACACTGCATTGTCCTCCACTGTTAAGGTGAAAGCCTCAGGTTGCATCATCCATCAAAGCGGATATTTTTCCTTAGCACTGTTGGCTGACATGAGGGACTGCTGTGCTCTCAGAGTCATGTTTTGCTGCTCATCAACAATGGATATATAGGTATATATAAGGCTTCTTTCTCCTGCTTAACTGTTCTTGATTAGCAAAATGCTGACTTAAGGCTATCTAATGGCTGTTTTTCTTATAATTTCCTAAAACCCTTCCGTGAGCGAAATTGTCTGATCATAACATACTAACTGTGAGGCTGCAGAGTTCAAAAGTGACAATAAATCTAATGACCTTTTGGAGGCACCCTTCTGTCGCCCTCTGTAATGTCTGTAGTGACAGAACAAAGGCATCTCACTTCAGCTTTCTGCGTGGTCATTTTACCAGTAAACATAACAAAAATTACTGCACAGATATTATCTTTAATCTGCACAATATGCACAAACGTAACAGGCTGCCTATGTGCGACCCCTGCAGGTGCTGCTCAGCCATGGAAACCCATGCCAAGAAGCTCCCGGTGCACAGTTTCTGTGCTGATGTTCATGCCACAGGCCTCTTTTGGTGCTGCACTCCATATTAGTCCCAGTTTCTCATGTGGGAAAATTCATTGCCTGCAACTGCTTTGGTGGTCTGTCAGTTTATTCTGCTACAATATTCTCTGAGCCCAAAAGTGATATTTGGGAAAGCTTGGCCAGGTATCGATGAGGACAGTTGACATTGCCGTGATAACTTTATCCATCTCCTCCTGTAATGATCAATAATTCTTTGTCTGAAGTCTAAATGCATTTTTTGACATGATGCTTTCTAAAGTGACAGCTCAAACCCTGACGTTTTTACAGTGTTTTTAAAATGGAAAATAGCCTCAGATTTAACACTTAAATCCCCACGGACTGCCATTTGGCTTTTCTACCTTTAAAACCCGGAGAGCAGCCAAATGGCTTTTAGCTAAGCTTTAACTTCAGCGAAGTGGAAGCTAAATTGGCTAGTCATTCATATGTAAATTAGGTTGTTACCTGGGAATTCTGGAGGGAGGGGAGTGGGAGTGTGTGATTGAGGGGGTGGGGGAGCTGCTAAAAGCTGTGAACTTCCTTTTGTGTTCGTCTTGATGCATTCTCAATCATCCAGGGAAATAAATCTCCAAAAGTCACCAACTTGGAGTGTTTCAGTTTGCCATCTTAGGGAGAAATCAACACACATGGGTGTAGGTCCTTTGTTGCTGAGATTTATTGATAAAAACAGTACAAAAAATCAACCATTTGTACACATATTTACAAATAATAATAAAAAGTGAGTGAGTACATTTCAACATTTTCAACATTATACCAGTGGTCTGATTGATGCCACAATGGAGCAAATCGAGCAAAGACTGATAAGTTCGCTGCAATTTCCAGTGTGTGGGGATCATTTGTCACCAACTGCATCACGTGCTACAACCCTGGTCTACATATCACCGTTGATGAACAGCTTTTCCCATCAAAGACTCGGTGCTGTTTCCTGCAGTATATTGCAAGTAAACCTGACAAGTTTGGGATCAAGTTTTGGGTGGCTTGCGACCTAAAATCCAAGTACATTTGCAATGTCTTCCCATATCTTGGCAAGGACCCCAATCGTCCCACTGGGGAGAGACTTTCTGAAAATGTAGTAATGAGGCTGATGGAACCATTCCTAGACAAGGGCAGAAATGTTACCACGGACAATTTTTTCACATCGCTTTCACTTGCGCAAAAACTTCTTAGACTGAAAACCACCATCCTCGGCACAGTCAACAAGATTCGCAGGAAAATTCCTCAATCCACTAGACAGACAGATCGCAATGAATTCACCACTCAGGTATGTTGCAGGTCTTTTGTGGTTCTATGTTTATGTGTTTCATTGTGTGTAAAAGGGCTATGGAAATAACAATTTATCTTATTTCTTAGGTGTTTTCAGGAACACGGCAACTGGCCAGCGCCGTGTTCCTCTGCGGACAGTGTACTCCCGAACCATCTGGTCCATCACATCCACGCCACACTTTGTTTTGTTGTAAAGGGTGACAGTGTTTGGCTTCCTTTTGGTAGTGTTATCAGTCTGAACCACGCTGTGCATGCTGCTAAGAATATAGACTGTCTTCTTCCGTTTGGCCGCATACGCTGTCAGCGTGGCAGCAGAGGTTGAAAACACCTAAGAAATAAGATAAATGGATAGTACTGGATGGTACTTGGATTTTAGGTCGCAAGCCACCCAAAACTTGATCCCAAACTTGTCAGGTTTACTTGCAATATTCTTCAGGAAACAGCACTGAGTCTTTGATGGGAAAAGCTGTTCATCAACGGTGATATGTAGACCAGGGTTGTAGCACGTGATGCAGTTGGTGACAAATGATCCCCACACACTGGAAATTGCAGCGAACTTATCAGTCTTTGCTCGATTTGCTCCATTGTGGCATCAATCAGACCACTGGTATAATGTTGAAAATGTTGAAATGTACTCACTCACTTTTTATTATTATTTGTAAATATGTGTACAAATGGTTGATTTTTTGTACTGTTTTTATCAATAAGATAAGATAAGATAACCTTTATTAGTCCCACACGTGGGAAATTTGTTTTGTCACAGCAGGAAGTGGACAGTGCAAAAGTTATGAGGCAAAAATTAGAATACAATAAGAATAAATACAGTACACAACTGTACAGAATAGAATAAAATAAAATACTATATACAGTAGAATAAAATAAAATAAATATACAATAAGATAAAAATAGAATACAAATACAAATACTATATACAACTGAGTAAAAATACAACGATGACAGAAAGGATTATTGCACTTAGTATTATTGCATATGTATGGATGTGTGTGCTTGATCAGTTAAAGTCTTTATTATGGAGTCTGACAGCAGTGGGGAGGAAAGACCTGCGAAATCTCTCCGTCCCACACCGTGGGTGCCGCAGTCTCCCACTGAAGGAGCTGCTCAGTGCTGTCACAGTCTGCTGCATGGGGTGGGAGATGTTGTCCATCAGGGATGACAGCTTAGCCGCCGTTCTCCTGTCACTCACCACCTCCACTGGGTCCAGAGGGCATCCTAGAACAGAGCTCAGCAACAAAGGACATACACCCATGTGTGTTGATTTCTCCCTAAGATGGCAAACTGAAACACTCCAAGTTGGTGACTTTTGGAGATTTATTTCCCTGGATGATTGAGAATGCATCAGCAGCTCCCCCACCCCCTCAATCACACCCCCCCCCCACTCCCCTCCCTCCAGAATTCCCAGGTAACAACCTAATTTACATATGAATGACTAGCCAATTTAGCTTCCACTTGGCTGAAGCTAAAGCTTAGCTAAAAGCCTACCAGCCATTTGGCTGCTCTCGGGTTTTATAGGTAGAAAGGTAGAAGCCTGGGGATGTTAAAGACTAGAAATGAAAACATGTGAGTCCTGTCTTTAAATAAAAATATATAATTCCCTATATTCCTGACATTGAAGCTTTACTCTTCTTGATATTGTGACAAAATACTCTTGGGTTAACCACGAGCTTTCTAAAAACTTGCATATAACAATCGTGCACCACTCATTCCTCATCTTTGCTGCCCATCATTACAACTTTGCTAATGATGGGCAGCAGGTTAGTGTCATGATGTCACCTCAGACATAGTTAAAAGCCCTGTTAACGTAGCTGCTTCTCGCCGGGTGCGGTGGCGCGTGCCTGTAATCCAAGCTACCGGGAGGCTGAGGTTGGAGGATCGTTTGAGCTCACGAGCTCTGAGCTGCAGCAGGCTATGTCGATTAACACAAAATAATTATCCTCATTCAAAAGTCATGTAAGAACCTCATTGGCTTACGGAATGTTGATGTTATTTAAAAAATTCATACAAAAACATGACCTCATTCTAGAATGTCATGTGACAACCTCATTGGCTTATGGTATTGTGATGTCACAGGCTTCTGAATCCATAAATAGGGGTGAGGAGGTACAACTTTCAGTCCGTTATTTGCAGCACTTATGTTAGCAGCATTCAGACGTTCACCAGTAAAGCATTTTCAAACATTTGGACCCTTTTCGTACTCACGGTATACAGACTCCAACATGTCTCAGAAAGAGCAAGAAAGACAAGAAGCTGACCCCAGCTCTATTCCATGGTATGAGTCCCTAGACCCTTACATCAGCTCTCTTCCTTGGGATGAACAGGTGGAATTAGAGGAAAAGCGATTGGAAGAAATGGAGAAGGAAAATCTCATGAACAGAGAAAAGATTAAGATCCTGACAGAAGAAAATGAGAGAAAGAGCGCTGAATTAGAAAAATTATCCTACCAGCTTCAGGAAAGGGAAGGTATTATTGAGGAGAAACAATGGGCTCTCCAAGATAAGAAGAATCACGAGCTCCAAGAAAAGCTTGATGAAGCTCTAGAAAAAATTAAAGATCTGCTCCAAAATGAGAAAAAAGAGAGCATTAAAGGGGATGAAATGCTCAAGAAGAATGAGGAGCTCCAAGAAAAGCTTGATGGAGCTCTGGAAAAAAATAAAGATCTGCTCCAAAAGGAGAAAAAAGAGAGCATAAAACAGGAAAACATGGTCAAGAAGAATCAGGAGCTCCAAGAGAAGCTTGACGAAGCTCTGGAAAAACTGAAGGAACTCCACCAAGAAGAGAAGCAACAGTCCACACAGCAGAGAGACATGCAGAGCAAACTCCAAGCCATGGAGGAAAAATACAAAGCGCTGCAGGTGAAACATGACAAAACTCTGCACAAAAGTCAACAGTTGCTTCAAGACAAGAAGCAAATGGAAATGAAACAGAAGGAAATGGACTCCAAGCTTGACGAGATGGAGGAAAAACACAGATTGCTCCAAATCAAGCTTGAGAAAACAGTGCACAGAAATAAAGAGTTCATTCAAGAGAGAGAGCAACAAGAAATGCTGGAGAAAGAAACAGACTCCCAGCTTGAAGTCTTGGAGGAAAAACTGAAAATGCTGCAAATAACTCTTGAGGAAACACTGCTCAAAAATAAAGAGCTGCTTCAAGAAAAAGACCAACAGAAAATACATCAGGAGGAAATGGATTGCAAGCTGAGGAACATCGAGAAACAAAATGAAGGCTTGCAAGTGATGCTTGATGAAGCTCTGGAGAGAAATAAAGAGTTTCTGCACGAGAAAGACCAACAGACAATACAAAAGGAAGAAATGGATTGCAAGCTGAGGCACATCAAGAAACAGAATGAAGGCTTGCAAGTGATGCTTGATGAAGCTCTGGAGAGAAATAAAGAGTTTCTGCACAAGATAGACCAACAGACAATACAAAAGGAAGAAATGGATTGCAAGCTGAGGAACATTGAGAAACAGAATGAAGGCTTGCAAGTAATGCTTGATGAAGCTCTGGAGAGAAATAAGGAGATCCTCCAAGAAAAGAAACAAGAGCCCATAGAGCAGAGACACCTGCAGAGCAAACTCCAAGCCATGGAGGAAAAATACAAAGCGCTGCAGGTGAAACATGACAAAACTCTGCACAAAAGTCAACAGTTGCTTCAAGACAAGAAGAAACTGGAAATGAAACAGAAAGAAATGGACTCCAAGCTTGACGAGATGGAGGAAAAACACAGATTGCTTCAAGTCAGGCTTGAGAAAAAAGCGCACGGAAATAAAGAGTTCATTCAAGAGAGAGAGCAACAAGGAATGCTCGAGAAAGAAACTGACCACAAGCTTGAAGTCTTGGAGGAAAAATGCAAAATGCTCCAAATAACTCTCGAGGAAACACTGCTCAAAAATAAAGAGCTGCTTCAAGAAAAAGACCAACAGAAAATACATCAGGAGGAAATGGCTTGCAAGCTGAGGAACATCGAGAAACAAAATGAAGGCTTGCAAGTAATACTCGATGAAGCTCTGGAGAGAAATAAGGAGATCCACCAAGGCAAGAAACAAGAGCCCGTAGAGCAGAGAGACCTGCAGAGCAAACTCCAAGCCATGGAGGAAAAATACAAAGCGCTGCAGGTGAAACATGATAAAACTCTGCACAAAAGTCAACAGTTGCTTCAAGACAAGAAGCAAATGGAAATGAAACAGAAGGAAATGGACTCCAAGCTTGACGAGATGGAGGAAAAACACAGATCGCTCCAAATCAGGCTTGATAAAAAAGCGCACGGAAATAAAGAGCTTCTTCAAGAAAAAGACCAACAGAAAATACAACAGGAAGAAGAAAAACTTAATCTCCAGAGGAATAATCAAGCACTCCAAGAATTGTATAACGAAACAAAGTACAAATCAACTGTACTGGAAGAAGAAAAGAAAAACCTGGAAAAACAATGCTCAGCGATGCAGAGTAGCATCAATGAGATGCTGAGAAAAAATACCGAACTTGAGGAACTTTCTAAGACCTTGAAGTACAAAAACACTGAAATCCAGGCGCAAAAGCAAGAACAACAGAAAACACATAAAGACCTGCAGTGTAGACTTCAAGAAATCCAGAAGAGAAACCAGCAGCTGGAAGACATGCACACAGATGTGCACAAGGCAAAGCGAATAGAGGAGGCAACAGTTAAAGAACTGAAAGACAAGCTTAAAGAAAAACAAGAACAATTAGAAGACATGGTGAAAAGATGCAACAAACTTGAGAAAGAAAACGCAGAAACAATCGATGAGCTGAAAACCCTCATCATTGAGAAAAAAGTGCTGGTGGAAGAGTATCTGAAAAAGAAGAAAAAACGCTTCCACTGGTTCTGGAGGAGGGGCACTGCTGCTTCTCACCTGATGTAACCTCGTCTTCCTCCACCTCTATTCCATCTTCATTTCCCCCCTTCCCCTCCCTCCTTTTTCTTTTTTCACCCTCACCCCCCGACCAGTCCCGGCAGTTGACTGCCCCCTCCTGAGCCTGGTTCTGCCATAGGTTTCTCCTTTAGGTTTCTTTCACTTTAAAAGGAGTTTTTCCTATCCACTGTCGCCTGGTGCTTGCTCAGAGGGGATTGTTGGGGTTTTCTCTCATCTCTCTCTTTCATTCTTTCTTTCTATCCTTTCCCCCCCCCTTCTGCCTTTTCCTTTACCCAATAAACACAATTGCCCACATTTTACATTTGTTTGAAAAATGTCTTCATTCAACAATAATTCATCTTAGGTATAAAAACAAGAAATAGGTAATAGCTGCATGTGTGTTTGTGTGTGTGCATAATATACATACTTGTTTCCCCAGAAAGATTTAATACTAGATGGATAGAGACAGGTTTTTAACTTGAATTGTGAGCTTTGAGCATCACATAGTTAAAGCACATGATTGCACAGCAGCGGTTTGTGTCGTGGCTCAAGAAAAAATTGAGTGTTTTGCTGGGGTAATAATATTGACCCTGGTAATTTTTGTTTTTTTCTGAAATAATTCCTTTATTTGTGCAAATAGAAATAATTTTTACTCTAAAGAAAACTAGTATGTTTGTAAATGCTATTTTATAAAAGCTGCTTTTCTTGTCTAAGGTGAAAACAGTGCTTAACCTCTGATTTGCTTGTCCCAGCAGGCTATATCCAAGCACTCTAAACCAGACCTTCCCAAAGTGTGGGGCCCGCCCCCTGGGGGGGGGGGGGGGGGGGGGGGTATGAAAAGGGAAAAAAAACAAAAACAATGCTTGGACACTGCTAGCACGGGGCGCCTACACAAACGTAAAGCAGGGGATGAAGCATCGCTGAATATATTTCCAAACCAACTTCATTCTAAGCCAAAGACTAGAAAATATGGTGAAGCATATCTGCCCTTTGGTTTAACCTGCACAGGTGCCGAGGTAGGTCTCCCTGCAGAATTGGTTTTCCCTTCGTCGGGAGCAGCGCTGGGCTCTCCAAATCACAGACAAACAGTATCCCACATTCTTGATTTTTAGTTGATGTTATGCCCCACTTAAAAACGAAGTGTTGACTGGAGTGAGGGGTAACACAAAGTGAAAGAGAACACATGAGCTACTGGAGAATAGATGTCATTAAACGTGATTTATTGCCCAAAACTACTTTACTTCAGGGTCTCCAAGGCCAAAACAACAAACAAAACACCCCCTTTAGCTAAAAATCAAACCAAGTACTCACTAACCAAAACAAAATACAATGGCTGAGCTCCCTGTCTAACCAAAAACAGGAGAAAACAGTTGAAACAAAAATGGCAGAGAACCCCTACCTGCTTCCACAATGATGAACTAATTAACACAATAAGGGCACACCTTTGCTTACAATAAAAGAAAGAAAACCAAAGTTCCACAGAGTTTAAGTTCTCACACACATACACACTAAGGCCCGCTGCCCAAAACACTACATCTCACAGCTCTGGCAAAAATGGGGGAAGTGGCAGGGGTGTGGCAGTTTAGGATGGCAGACTATATGCCGTGGCTGACGAGCTGGAACACACCTCAGCTGTGGCTCATGAGGCAGACCTGCAACACAAGAAAAGGAGAAAAAAAACCTCTTCTACAAAGGGAGAGCCACTAGAGGTCAGCGACCGTAACAGTTGACAAACACTTGTTGTAATGACTAACTGCTCCTGACATTTTGGAGATGTTAGCTCTTTATACAGTAAAGTTACAGCGGGATACAAATAACATCAGGCTGATCCTGCCACGATTTGTTCCCGCTGTCTAAATCATGGACAAACAGGATCCCACAGCTGTTTATGTTTTTAGACCCATTTTGCACAGAGAGGCATTTTTTGAAAAATGTATTGATAGCAATGTTGAATATTATTACACAGGAAAGAAACAACTACATGTAAAATAATTACACAGTGACGCCTCTGACTTTGTAAATAGAGGGACAGCGTGTGTATATGTAAGCGTGTAAAACCTGAAGATAGAGACAAAATACTGTTAATCTGACTACCTGCCATTCTGCAATTCATCTCATGTAAACAATAACGTGGCGCACAGCGTGACGTGAAAAAAGGCACATACCTTTGACGTTGCGTGACGAACTCTGTATTCCTCGTCCACACATGAACGCGAAAAAAGGAGTTTTAAAAAATCTCAGTTTTCAGTGATTCGAAACGCCGTTTACGTGTGGATGAAACAGCCGCGTTTTCAAAAATCCCCGTGTAGGTGTGGACATAGCGTAAAAGAGTTAGTAGTTTATTTTATTACTACCTGTAATTTATTGCAGATTACTTGTATTTGCTTAATTGTTCACTAAATGTTTGAGGTGTGAAAGAAACCGCAATGGAGCAAAATATGGGTGTGTGTGGTTGGAGGATGTGTTTGTGCATGCGTGCACGCGGAGGGGATGGGGGCGAACATTTTTCTTGTAAAACAAAGGGGAGCCTAGCAAAAAAAGTTTGGGAACCACTGCTGTAAACACTCCTCTTTGCACTTAAACTACAAAGACTAATAGCTCAACAGTGCGATGTCTGTATGTGGCCATTGCATGCATACTTAAGAACTTGTTACACTGTTCCCCTTTTAAGTCAAACGAGCTTGAAATATTAAAAAGTTGGCAGGAAAAAGCTTTTTTGAGCAATTTTGCAAGATCGTGTTAGCTTAATTTGCTACAGTTGATGGATTTTGCTAACGACATTTGTCAGAATCAACAGCAGCCGGATAGAAATGAGAAGCCTTTTATCTACTTGTGCCTAAAATCAATTATTCTTAAAAAATTCATGCCCACTGTGTCAAAAACAAAAAAGTCTGAATGGTTGCTGTCACCGTGCATGTGCCGTATACGTGACAGACATAGCAGCACAACGTTGATGTTGTATGTATGATGTACCCTGAATGTGAACAATGCTTCTAATAATATCACAATCTTTTGTTTTTTTCCAGTTCATTTGTTGCCTGCTTTTTAAGCACCATGACAACCGTTACACACACAAATATGCCTATTTTCATATCCTCAGACTCACATAGACGATGGGTCGCCCATTTTAAAGCACAGCCCATGAAGTGTAGCTTCCATGCAGTTCGGTAGCTGGCTAAATGCGTAACCCTACGTCTTTTACATCTCAGCCTTAACCATTTTCCCATAACACCAGGAGGGAAGGCTTCTTTCCGAGCTTTCAATAATAAACGATTAAGTTGGGGGTTTAACGTGCTTCAGCAGATAATGGGGTGGAAAGAAGGAGGCTATCAAAGAACAAAGTGCTTTTAACACAGAAAACCACCAACAGGAAGTACACAGGTTTTAATGGTGGGGAGCTCTGGGTTCCAAGTAGGGTTGCCAACCGTCCCTTAAAATACGGAATCGTCCTGTATTTAGAAAAAAAAGTACACGTCCCGTATTGAGCTAATAAGGGACGCACTTTGTCCCGTAATACAGTGAGAATCAAAAGTAGTCTATAAATGTTAATGGAATTAACGCTTTGTTTGAAAACATAATTCCCAGCCCCTCTCCTGCTTTGTGACCAATGAGCTGACAGCACACTTATGACAATTCGAGTATGACAATTCAGATTACCGCTCATCTCATTGGTCGAGGAAAGGTCGCTTGCGGAGAAAATACCGGAAGACAACAGGTGACCACAACAAGAAGCATGGCCAACAGGGAAACAAACGCCGACACTGCGGTGCAAGTCTCGGACGACAGTACACCTAAAGCTGGGCAGACACTGTGCGATTTTTTTCAGTCACGTTATTCAGCTCCTGCTCAAACTGCACGATTGACTCGCAGGGGTTAGAAGTTCATAGGTCACGATGCAGGTCTCACACTATACTGCCCGATGCTCTGATGCGACCTGAGAGCTCACCCTGTGCGTCCATAAAATGAAGGTTATAACAGAAAATCTGTCGCTCTCTCTCTCTGTCTTTCACTCACACAGACACACACACCACCACCATCAACTTTGCTAAATTGCTAATGAAAAACATTGATCAGGCAGCTGTGATTGAGCAGCAGTGTAAATCCAACTATTTTCACGGTTGTTGTGGTCGTGATCATTTTGTGATGCCACATCGAAAAGGCTCGGATGAGCTTTCCAAAGTTCTACAAGTTGTGCCTCCATCGCTTGTGTCCAGATCACACGCTGCACTGCCGTGCTGCGCCGTCTTTTTCACCGACGTTTACGTGTTTGCGCGTGAGCAGTGTGAGCGGCTGTGGTGAGATCCTCACGAGCGATTGATGATCGGGAGCTGCTCGTGAGGTGTTAATCGCTTCTCGTTACCCCACGTATACTACACGACGCACGATGAAGGCCAAAATCGGTCCGATCACCAAAACGGTCGCACGACTCAAAAATCGTCTCAAAATGGGCCAAAAATCGCACAGTGTGAGCCCAGCATTAGAGCAGCAATGTTTGTTCCCCTCAGAGAAAGGGAAGAATGGGAAAAGGAAAACACCTGGCTGGAAAAAGTTAATATGGGCATGTGCAGTGAATATCAGCGCTATGTGGCCAGAAGTGTGATAATATAATTTATTTTGTGTAATAAACAACTGCAAGGATAGATGATTACAACAAATTGATGACTAATACATAAAAGTAATACATAGATGAATAATGATGATGAGTTATGATGCGTAATCATGGGAACAAGCGGGTTTACAAACAGGAGCAGCTGATTAGCATTAGAAAAGCTGAAATAATACCTCAACTGAAGCCAACTGTACTAAATGCACTAAATGTGCACTGTTACAAGAATGTTTTTCTTTCTATTATTTTCTATTATTTTAAGTTAAGCAGGACAAAGTTCTTTTAAAGAAAGATTTACTTATATTCTCAAAAGTTAAGCATGACAGGCTTCTGTTTAAGAAGGAGACCTGTTTTACTGTGTTAATGTTGTCATTTTGAGCTAAAAATAAATGGCTAAATGATCACTTGTTTCACATGTGTTCATATCACAAAGAATAGAATATGCATCTGCTTAAATCAACTTCAAGTCAAATGGTTAAAAAAAATAATTTCACACACAAAAAAAGAGCTAGAAAATTCACCACACTGGGAAGGGTGAAGACAACTGGGTTGCCCGGCCCTGGCCACGAGGTGTCCCTTATTTATTTTTCAGGGAGTTGGCAACCCTAGTTCCAAGTGACATCAATCATAGATGACTATGGACTTATTTCACAATAATCTAGAGAGTTATTTTTATAGTAACCATTATTTCTGATTCAAGTCATGTCTTAAGATTACATAAATGTAATATTAGTGAAAATTAATGATCCTTTTGTGTTCTAAATAATCTTTATAAAAGAGGAGCCTCAAAGCCCTTCCTTTAGGAAAAAAGTAGGTTAAACCGGCTTTTTTTCTGCATATAGGACAAAATCAGAAAATCATCCTTTTTCCATTTCAGCAACAACACAACACATAACTATTATTTAACCATTATATTCACTATGTGTTCACTTGAAAAGTTAAATCCTAGTTATGTTAGGTCACGCCTGGAGGCTTCTGGTTAGGTTGTGCACTCTTAGCTAAGCAAAGTGTTTGGTCTCCACCAGTGTTGGGACTAACGCGTTATTAAGTAACGCGTTACAGTAACTACGTTATTATTGTGGTAACGAGCACGGTAACTAGTTATTATGCCAAAATCAGGAACGCGTTACTCGTTACTGGGATTTAGATAGGGTCGTTACTCGTTACTTCGTGTGGTGGCTATCGCGGAGCTTCCACAGATTCAGTAACATTAGCAAGTGGTGGAGGCCAGCAGGTGGATGAAGGAAAAGGGACGCAGAAGGAAAAGAGACCCCAGGCGGCCGCCGGTCCAAGTGTGAACTGAACTTCAGGTAAGAAGTTATGACCTGCAGTCTCTCTGGGTCAGATATGAACCAAGCTTAGGTGGAGTTTATTTTCGTTATTCTGACTTTTTCCGTACTGCGTGCTAGCTAGCATGACGGAGTTTCTATACAGCTGGGTGGGTGCTATGAAGTTAATGATGTTGAACCTTATTTTGTTCATAAGTTATTAGAGTTGCCAACCGTCCCGTCTGGTATTCAGAGAAAATATTACGCGTTTCTTATTGAGGTGAAAAGGAACAGTTTGTCCCGTAATTCAGCTACAATGAAAAAGGCACAAAGCTGGAGTTACTCTGTGTCTTTACGCTGCACAGCTGCCTCTTCTCTCATTCTCCCCCCTCCCTCTCCCGTTTCTACTTCAATCATGAAAACTGATCAGTGATCAGCTGATCGTCTTTTCTCTCTTGTGTGTTTATCGCCCACTTTGCGCAGAAAGAGGAAACCAGCGGATGTCGCGCTAAACAACAGCAGCACGTTTAAGCTTGATCAGCTGTTGTTAGAATTTATTTAATATTAATTTCTAGTATCAGCTGATGTTTGCTGGAGCCACAGCTGCAAAAAAGCTGCTGGTCATGATATGGTTTGGTTATCTGGTGAGAGGGAAACATGAAGATGAAACCAGGAGATGTCCTTACTGGATCATCAGAGCTGAACAGGTGATGGAGAAACAGGTTTACCTTTTAGGTGACATGAATGAGTTGAAGGGAAGTTACGAACTGTTTCTGAGAGACAAATAACACCAGGATCCTTTTCTAAGTAGCTGACAGCTGGTAACTGTGCAGGGGCGGGTCTAGCAAAGTGTTGCCAGGGGGGCAGGTAGGGCATTAACAGGGAAAGGGGGGCACAAAGAAATACTTTTCTTTCTTATTCTCATTTAAAATGTCTAGCTTTTAAAAAATAATTATCTGAATCTTACAACAAACGATTGATAGATTGATGCATATATACCATCAAAACAGTGTACATCACTGTCACAACAGTGTTTGTTTTCATTCAAAGGCTTTATGATTTTCCCTATAATGGTGGGCCAGTCTCTAGTCAAAATGCCCGGGATGATTTTTTTGTCCCAGTCCAGCTCTGTATGCAGCTCATCTGCAGTCTGGTGTTGCCTACATCTTCCTATTCGGAAGGCAGAATTTCCGAGTTCTGAGTACAATCGAAAGCACCACGACTGCAGTTTTTGTGTTGGATGTAAAAGGCGCAGATGACACTGTGACGTAGGCTAGAATCATGGCAGCAGTCAATGACGGTCCAGGCGTGGGATTTCTCTCGTGGAAATATGCACATTATCTTTTCCTTTCTATTGGTAGGTGGCACAGTGCACTTGTGGCAAGTAAGCAAGCTAGAAGATTGGCAAAGTTATGGAAGCAACACATTAACAAGAGAATTCTGAGTAAAACCAAAGTTACTTTCCCTAGTAACTAGTTACTTTGAGGGTAACGAGTAACTTGAAGTAACTGAGTTACTTTTGAGAGAAGTAACTAGTAATGTAACTAAGTTACTATTTTAAAGTAACTTACCCAACACTGGTCTCCACAGTTGCAAAGCAATGACCAAGAGATTGAGATTTCAGATTATTCCACTTGAGTGCTTCAGTAGGTCTGTGATTTTTCTTGAGCTTTTGGATGCTGATAATTCTGATTTCTCGCTGAGCCTGACTCTTGATTTACAGAGTAGGGCTAGTTGGGGTGGGGCTCATAGCTCCAGTCAGTATTTCAATGCTTAAAATCAGTGTTCACTGGAGCAAATAGTAGTGACACCTAACAGAGGGCGCTGGATACATTTGCACTGTGAGTAAATACTCCATACAATGCAGGCTGGTAATAGAAACGCTCTGTTCTGTTAACAGATCTTGACACCAGGGGGGATGTGCAGTGCTTATTCAAAGAATTGCACAACTACATTGCTTCACCAGAAGGCATTCATTGTAATCGCACCCTCTGTAATTACATCTGTCATAACTGCTCTTTATTTATCCACTATATCTGTGGCTTCTTGGACACAACCATAGCTGACCATCTCTGAAATCTGCACACACACACGTGCACACACATGACATGACACAGACAACCAGATGCTAACATAAACAAATAACCAGAGAGTCACAGAGTGCCCTGCAGTGTTGCCAGTCATTCTCTTTATGTCTGACTGCTTCTCAGTGAAATGGCAGGCCTACAAAAAGGCTGCTTCAGTCTCGGAAAAAAAGAAACATTTGTCTCTTCAGTCTAGATGTGGATGCTGTCTGCATACAGATGTTAGCCCTGGGGCACTGAAACTAATACCATATGGCATAGCCTTCCTTTCACGTGCTTGATAGTGTCGATGGCAGGGCTGAATAATGGTTATTCCTTCATTCTTTATCAGTGTACAGGTTCAGATAAGAAGCAGCACTTTATCTACCTTTGCTTATTGGCTAAGGAATCCAATATTATGAGTGTGGGGGTTTTTTTTCACAGTGGAGCTTGTTTTTTTTTCTCGTGTCAGTGTGTTATTGCTCCACATCTCAATCCCTGCAAATTCATTCTGAATAGATGTGTTAGAGAGCTGCATGTTTTTGAAGCCTGGACTCAGACAAAGGAGTTGGATGCAAGGAAACGATGCAGCTTTGTCCGATAGTTGACTGTACCTGTGTTGTGTTTACCTAAAGTGGAGGCTGTCAAAATGTAAAATCAGTCAATGTAAAACATTGAAAAATGAATGCCCAGGATTCACTGAAATGATGGTCGGATGCTTTTAGTTTGGCTTCATGTGCTATAATAAATAATAAGAACCGGATTCTTGGTGAGGAAAAAAATAATAATGTAAAGATCAAAACTCAACAGCTTTACAGACCTCTTTATTTATTGTAAAAAATAATTAAATATATTTTTCAATACAGTATTAAAGTAATTTATTATATTGCTTTGAATATATGTTTGGTTAAAGGTTGTAATACCTCAGTTGACCCCTGGGATGGGATAAAATTGCCATGAAAGGCTGAGTAGGGGTGACATAATCCAGCTCTCGTAATACATTCATGTTTGGCCTGAAGATTTGTCTTGTTTATTAAAACAGTCAACAGCTGAAGCAGCAGCAGCAGATGTGATGCGTAATCATGCTTCCCACTTTTCGAAGACACCACTATGTCTGATGCCCATCACAAATCAGCAGTGGGCTGCAATAAAATCATGTTTAGTGCAACGCTGCTGTGCAGTAAAATAAGATTAATTGTTTGTATGATGACCGATATCAGCGGAGGGATAAAAAATGTAATTATATACTTGCTCTGGAGTAAGATGAATTGTTAGATCAACAGATAGAGTTATATTGTGCATATTGAGAAGAGCTAACATCCGAATGAGTTTTATGATTTAATAATCAACCTGTGGTCATAAACTAAATATATGTATTATCAAAAGGATGAGTTGTAGTGGTGCCTGGGTTTAGTTTAAAAGTTAGGAGCATTGATATTTGAAGGTGGAAGTATGGCTCCTTCACATTGTCTGATGGTATTCTGGGCTAACTGAAAGCAGCTCTGGTGCACACTGGAGGGATACTGTATCCGACCTTCCCTGGAAATGCCTAAGGAGGAGTTGGAGGTTGGGGCTGGGGAAGAGGATCTAATAATCTACTGAGCTTGCAGCAGAAGACCTAGACCTGAAAAAGTGGTCCTAAATGCACAGATCAGTCAGTCAGTCCCCAGTTAACAGCATCCTTTTCTCTCAAATGGCATGAAAAAGCTCTGGGTAGTCATGTTCAGCTGGTTTATACAAGAACATTTGTATTGATTGGTTCTTCATAAAGCAGTAATATTAAAAGGTTGTAATTCTTTTGTGAGATTTCATCTTCGATTCACATCATGTCTCTTCTTTTCAATGACTATTATAAGAGATTTAGTTTGGGGTCAGCCTTCTACTTTAATGTGCTTTTAAAGGGAGAAAACACAGCTATACACATATATACATATAGACATGGTTACACATCTGCACACGCGCTTTCTCAGGCAGTGATATGCAGTCTTCTGTCCTCAGGACTGCAAAGATCTCATTTAGATAACTCTCCTGATCTCTCGGTACCTCCCAGAGTCACCCTTCTTTGCTGTATCCATCTATTATGTTACACCACGATGAGATAACAACTTTAGCTGATCCTTTCCCTTGATAGTGAGAGATCGGTGAGAGACCTGAAGAAAGCAGCTGACCTGGATAGCTCCCTTTCGCAAATGTTTCTGTCATTTGCAGTGATTGTGATTGCGTCAAGCATCACGCTGCATCTGTATTGTGACAGCTACGATGTACCCGCTCATTAGACATGTGGAGGGTATTGATGCTCTTAAAGAGTGTGGTACTTAGCCGTGAAATGCCATCATTTTAACCGTCTCTGCTTATGTTGCCATCTCCATGTGCGACTGCGTATATAAGATGTAGATTTAGGATATGGAATTAAATTCACAGTCTTTCCTTAATCTAACCAGTGTTTTAAAAGTGACAAACCACATGATAAACACAATTATTCATAATTTATATAATTATTTTTGTATAACAACAAATTTTCCCTTTTGAACAAAGGAAAAAAACTGATATCGTTTTTTATTGCATGAACTCCAAAAATTAGACCATTGCTTAAAATTGACCGTTTAAGGTTTGAGTGTTTTGTTCTTCGAATGTTAAGAGCCAGTGACTGCAAATAATTTCAAACTGTTGCCCTAACAGTACTTGACATTTAGCATTTGATTTTATTGGTCTGTGGTTGTCAAGGGAAGTAGGACAATACTTCACTTTGAGAATGCCACAGAAAACTGCAAGATGAACGGCCTGACATACTGACATCTATAAGACTGATAAATCAGTTAGAAAAATTACATACATCATTACATCCGGATTTAATGATTCACAATCAGTCAATCAGAGGAAAAGCTGATGTTTTGCAAAATAAGCCAAATTTATTTAATGACAAGTATTTATAGCTAAGCCCCATTTACATGATTGGAGACCATCTTGCAACCATCTGGTGGATTCCACAAAAAGTTGGTGAGTGGTTGATGGAGGTTTCTGGCACTCACATGTGTGAAATTGGATGTAGAGAGGTTTGTGGCGCTGCACCAAAAAGACCTCCTCGTGCTTTGTGCTTTTGGTTGCTAGCAGGTTGCAAGCTAGCAACCTGGAAGACCCCAACTTGTCTGCAAACACTGGCAAATTTATTGGCAGGCAGAGGTGAACTATGAAATGTGCAACGCAAACTGGAACATGACAAGGCTTGCCTTCAAACTTTGAGCTCTTTTAACACGGGTTGGGTTGCAGCAGTAACTGGTAAAGTAAAAACAGTCCTCATTTATCATGAGAACACAGATAAATGTCATACATAATTTGTTTCCTTTCTTCCCAAGTGATTAACCAAAAAGAACTCCAAACTGTCAGAGTTCACTACTTTGAAGGAAAAAATGTATCCTGTAATATTTGTTTCAGGTCTTCAGGAAGAAGCGGACCTTGAATTCTTGATGTAACATGACACAAAATGCTTACAGTTAAATTTGTCTGCAGAAACACATTTCTTGTGTCTCATTTCCTGACTATTAAAACACATACCAATGAGTACCTGCTAAAAATGAATGTTCTTTCAGATGGAAGTTCATTGCTTTCCTTGTGCCTCCAATTCAGTTTTTCAGTAATGCATTCAGATATACTCCACATCCATGTGCAGCACAACCAGCAGCAATCTCTGCTCAAGCCTGAAATGTACCGTATCATCAGCCTTGCACTCCACGAGTATACATTAGATATACTAAACTTGCAGATTTCTTTCAGCCCTTGGCTTTTGCTCAGGCTACCTTTTTTCATATTGGCATTATTTGAAAACAACAGTGCATTCAATATTTTATTTGTATTTGGCTTGCTGCCTTGCATAGGTGTCATTTCCCATCCCCTCTTTCTCTCTCTCTGTAAGGGAAAAATGCTGTACAGTGTTATCCTGACAGCCTGGCACTGCTTCTGTGAGACTGTTTGCCCTCAGCACAAGGCCTGTCCGTGGCTGCCACCGCTCAATGTCCCCTTTGCGTCGGCAAACGGCCAGACTGTCACAGTCTCTGACTGGACCAGCTGTTTTTTTTTCTCTCTTTCTTCCATCTTATCTCCTCCGTCACACTCTCTGTCTTCCTCCCTGTGACTTGTCGTGTGAAAGAGGCAGTGATAGGCCGCCTGGCGATGCAGCTCTTGACACAAACGTTGATATCCGCACACGCTGGCATCGGTGGGAGACAGTTTTGTATGTGTGTGTGTGTTGGCCAAAGCGACCAGCACACAAACACCATCCTGTGGATTGTGGGAACGCAGAGGACACTCACGCTCTGTTGTTTTTGTGCTTCTGTTGATGGACACGTAAGTAGGAGGAGGACAGTGAAGGTCAGGGGCAGCTCAGTTTGGGACGTGGCCGGTCAAACCCAGTTAGACAAACAATAAACGTAAAATGGGATGGATCCAGGCTTAAGCTGTCTGGCCGTGCCTCGGCCCGGTCTGCTGGCGTAGGCACTTTTCGTGTCCTGTGCATCTCACATTGGGAGTTATCAGAGCATACAGGCAGGGTAGCATTACTAGTAACAGTTCGCCAGAGAACGCAGAGGGTCCCGAATGTGACCTGATTTGTCAATTCGATGACTTCTCAGAAGCATCGCTCCACCGGGGGGGAATCATCAGCTTACAACTGGAGAGGTGGACTCGCTGTTTAGTGGTTTTTGTGCAAAGAAAATTGAGGCGCATAATGGATTTGTCAGGAGTGTAATTTGACATCAAAGCGAAACATCTGAGGAGCACTTAATTGTCTGCCTCATTATGGCCTACCCAGAGAGCTTTGATTGGCTGAAAGAGACCGTCAGTTTGTTGCCAGGTAAGACCTCTGATTCACGCAGTCTGTGTGTAATTTGACAAAAGGTATATTTATAATCAGAGCTGGAGCTTCCCATTGCTCCCCAAATCTTTAAACCTCATTTGAGAGAGGAATCTTACAAACTGTTGTGAACAGTTTGCAAATGATAACATTTTTTTAAAAAGCCTCTCCATCAGACCGAGTTGTTTACCACTCAACGAAACACATCTTTCGGGAACGGAAGGTGAAATGCATGTCTGTGTAAACAGTTTTTGGAGCCAATTAAATCATCTGAAGGAACAGGGCGAAGAGAGAACAAGTGAATGCAAATGAGAGAGAAGTGAACAGCAGACAACAGAGCAGGGCAGGACAAAAGAGGAAGGAGGAAGAGGGGGAACAAAGACTACCTGTGAGGATGCAGGGACACATTTGCTTCTCACTTTGCTCATTTGCCACCACTTCAAGTAAATCTAAACAGAAACACTGGTAATTTCTTGAACACAAATGGCAAACCGGGCTTAGGCTTTCACTCTGAACCTGTTGACCTTTTAATTAAATTAGGAGTTCCTCCTATTCTCTGTAGGAACAAAGTAGAGAGCATTGCCCCTCCCTCAGCTTGTTTATCAGAAGGCATTTGTGTCCTTTTTCATGTTGCGTTTTAAATTATGTATGAAATGTATTTGCATATTTAGTGCATGAGTGAATGCTCTGCGTCTCGATACCGAATTATGCTTCTAAATTACAATCTAAAGGACAGAAAATTAATGCGCTCTTTGGAAAACATGATGAATACACTCTGTTGCCACAGAACATTAAAGCATGCGCTTAGGAACCAAAAATAGATACAGCGTGTATACAAGACACAGACAACACGAATACTGACACACACACACACGTGCAGACTCTCCGGTTCACTGCAGTGTGTGTGTCTGTTGAGGTGTTGTTGTACAGAAGGGGAAATGCCTGTGGAGGCTCAGATGGTGACAGATGGTTTGGAGACAAATCAGCCTGGGAGTCAGGATCTCTGCCCTGGGACCAGTAGCCCATTTAAGTGTGTTGGTGTATATAGCGTGTGTGTGTGGTTACTGTGAATCCCATTAAATGACATTGAAGGCTAATTGTTAATACATTTGAATGCATTTGCATGAGCATTTGGATGGCTGAGCATCTCCCTTTTTTGTGTGTAGAGGATGTTAAATGTTATGTAATGCTTCTCGTAACATCAAATGACATTGCTTTGACAGATTAAACGGTATGCAAGCATGAATACAAATGAATACAACACACTCAGATATAAAGGTAAACAGTTTGCATCAGCATCCTAAACTATCTCTTTGTATGCAGTAGTGTTTGTGTGCTTAGCTTTTAGTAGTTGTGTAGCTTCTAAAAGAAATCAGTGTTTGCATTGCAAACAGTACTCTGCTTATTACCAGTTGTTTTCAGCCATACTCTTGCGTTGAGTTACAGTGGACATAAAGAGGCAGGATGCTTTATTATAGCTTCATTAGCTGTTTGAGTAAACTGCTTTACCCTTCTGTGCAGTGCAGTGAAAAATCCGATCGAGGCCGCTCACCACACACGCAGTCACAGCTCACTGCAGTTCAGCACAGCTGGAATGACGGTGCTGCAAATCTCTAATCTCTGCCATATATTACCAGGTGCAGTTTTTCATCAGAGTGACATTGTTACTCTTTGGCGGGCTAACCTTGCAGGCATTAGTGTGGAACTTCTCAAAGTGCTTTACAATCCGCCCATAAATTACAGCTCAAGAGGTGCTCGCACGGCAGCCTGGAGAAGTTGTGCAGTAAGTAGTTCCTCTGGCTTCTGCGTGGCAGCAATTCCCAGTGGGCTCTACGCTTCAAGTACATCTCAGTCTGAACTTGTTTTGTGACTGTTGTGAGAAAGAAGCTGCTAAAAGCTCTGCAGGAGTACGTTTGGGCTGGGCGAGTACATGAACATGTGTCTCCATCTGCTGTCTAACACACGTTCAGTGCTGTGTTTATGTGTGTCTGTCTGCATGTGTTGTTGTGTCTCCTTACTGCTGAGCTTGGCCTAGACGACTTAAGTCCTACTAGCCTTTAGTAATCTTATTCCCGAGAAGCACCATCTAGGTCATGGGTTTCCACCTTCACTATGGGTTGCTTACCCAGTACAAGAAGGAAAGAAGAAGACATTTTGTGAAATGAAAGCTTGATTAAAATATCCCTCTTGTTTAGCTAAAGCCGTTTACTGTAATAGATTTTGTTCATATTGATAACACTGCTGGATTTACCACTACACACCTATTTAAAAATAAAAATTGGTTTCAGTTACCCTCAGACAGATAAAACAAACTAGCTAGCTTGCTAGCTGATTTAAAAGCGCTAGCTGTTTAGCTTGTTGTTTGGTTCAGTGTCTATAAATTAGCTTGGTTCTCATTAACCACTATTTTTTTGTCAAACAAGGACTAAGAGCTGCATACAATCATTTGAAAAATAAACTTTTCACAGGATTAGTCTTGTGAAAAAAAAGGAAGTGTATGTAACAGCCACGTGATGCTAATCAAATGATCATCATCATCAGTTTGCTTGTCTGTAGCAAGCAATGTCACCCCAATGTCAGATCGTGCAATGCTCTGAGAAACTGCAAAGATCCCAAGAGCTCAATCTCAGACTCTGTGGGCGTCAGTTAGCATGTTAAATGTTGAAGTTAATGGCATTAAAGTTAGAAAAAATAGACAAGAAGCCTTTGTTTGGGAGGGTTACCAGGAGAAAGCCTCTTTTTTTTCCTTTAAAAAAAAAACATGGCAGCACAGCTTAGGTTTGCTTAGTTGCTCAATCACCTCATACTAACTGCCGAGCATGGTGGTGGAGAGGTGATGATTTGGGCTTTGCAGCAACAGGACCTGGGCCCTTTGAGTCAATCATGAATTTGTATACCAAAGTATTCTAGAGTCAAAGGTGAGGCGATCTGTCTAACAGCTAAAGCTCGGCTTAAATTGGATAATGCAACCAGGACAATAAAGACAAACACAGCAGCAAATCTTCAATGGAATCACTGAAAAATAACACGATCAAGGTGTTGCATTGGTCCAGACTTCAACCTGACTAAAATGCTGTGGTGAAACCTTAAAGAGATCTGCATAAATGCAGTCTCTCACAGCAATGTGACAGTCTGGTAAGAGAGAGTTGGACACCTGGAGATGCATGGAGAGTGGCTGGGGCACCCAAATAACTGGACGAGCACACCCACACACACTGACCAGTCTGATTAGTACTTCCGCTGTGGTTCTTAGTTGGATGTGGCGTTATAGGATGTGTTTTTGTTTGCATGTTGCTCTAAGGTAACAAGAGCTTCGCTTACTGCATTTGTCAGCTGATGATTCAGTGCAAGTCTGCGATCATCCTCGGTTTAGTCACTGTGTGCTGTCCTGCAGTGATGGCAGAAGACTTCCTCTGACAGGAGCCGTGTTTCAGCTTCATCCTTGACGTTGTCTTCATTAAATGTATTTTGTGAATGTCATTTCCAGTGGACATAACGTCTGCATGTCGGTACTGCATCACTTCTTAATGTAGCCACTTAGTGTACCTGCCCCAAAAATAGCAACAAGGTTAGAACCTTGGCTTGATTTGTGGAGGTTTAAGTGGACATCGGCCAAAATTGGAAAGGGTTGCTGACACATCCTCCTTACATAAGAGATTTGTAGCTCAGCACAAAATGGAAAAGATAAAGATTGAGCATCGTTAGTTCTTTATCGGGGGATACCTGCGTTTAAATTGTTTGGTTTTGTGAATCAAGCTAGCTGAAAGACAACGAGCAATCTTTCCAGATGTACCTCTGTGATAGACGCTTTCTTAATATGCAGGTGTTTACTGCAAGGAGTCATTTGTTAGTTGTGGTATGCACATGTACTTGTATTGCTCTCACACTCGGGTCACAGTTGTGGTTAAATGTTTAGTCCTGATCAGATCATGACGAATATGACAAGTTATGTTTTGATTACACGGGTATATTCTTTTCATTAAAAGTACTTTTGCTCACAAATGAAAGCATCGTTGAAGCAAGCTTACAGTGACTGCACTGTAGAAGGCAGAGTTGTGTAAACATGCCTGTGGGATGAAGCTTCTATCTATGACTTAGCACCCTTTGATCCAGTATAGACTTTTCTAAAGGCAGCCGTGTGCTGCATAATAATCTGTTGTGCTGTGATTGTGATGCATGCAGTGCAGCGCATTCCTAGCACAAAGGACTTTAGGCTTCCGTCCTCTTTCCATGTTTGTCTTTTTCTTCTTCTTCTTCTTTCTTCTGTTAGCATTTGTTGAGACCCCTTCCTAAACTCCTTCCCATGCTCCTCCTCCGCTCTCGTGTTCTACCCTTATCAACCCTCCTACCCTATTTTTATCAATCTATCTCCCCATCTTTCCTGTTTGAGGCCGCTAATTTGATCTGTCTGTCTCTCCTGCTGGGAAGAAAGGAAATGATTGAGAAAGACTTCCATGATTACTTTGCCTTGCCTGTTTAAAGTTGCATTTAGAGAAAGACTCTTTGGTGACTTCTGTCATTGCATCTGTTGAAGTGGCTCTACCAGGTCAGAAGAGTTAGTCATTTGATATACCGCTCTGCAGATTTACTTAGAATGTTTGAGGTAGCAGCATGTTTGTAATATTTTATTCAAAAACGTGCTTTAAATGTTTGCTCTTCGCTTATGATATAGCGACGTGTCTTTCTTTAGCGCCTCCAAAAACTGAAAAGGAAAGCAAAAGTGTAAGGAACAAATCGCACATTGTTTATCTGCCGTTACATAAGCTCCTCACATTCTGACTGTTTTGCTGCCTCTTATCTAAATTACAAACTTAAGTATACAATTTGTGTGCAACACAGCTAGGTGAATGACCCGCAGTCATTTACTGCTCAGACAGTTTGCAGGCTACTTTAGCTGCTCGGCTACATATACAGGAAATGACATGTAAATATACCCGCAAATGCAACTGTGCTCTATTGTGATTTCGGTGTCACCCTCACTCTTCAGCACTGCTGACAATATGCTGCCAGAGTATGACACAGAGGGTACAGCACAAGTTTGTTTACTTTGTCTCTTGCTCCTGACAGTGTAACAGTGCCATTCTGGCAGCCTGCCACTTCCAGCCAATCAAAAACTGGCACTGACACACCTCTACAGGAGGCTGAGAGATAAGGGAGCATTTCTGATATTTCTCCTCTTTTAAGTATTAATAAGTATTATCACGTTAAACACACATGAACACACACACACAGTGGCAGCCTTAAAAATTAATGACTTCTGGCACATTTCTGGTAAGCAACTACATTTGAGCTAATAACATGTTAATTGAATTTTTATTTATAATAGAGTTTTAGAAAACTGGGACAAACTGAAATACACAAACGTATTACCTTGCTTTCTAAGCGGATACGCCGTTAAGCATTCAGATTTTCTCACTGGAAAATCTAAGCGTTATTCCATATTTGTGCAGGTTTGAAATGTTAAAATAATGGTAACTGGGTGAAGTTTAAAGATTATGGTTGTTACTTGCTAGTAACAATTGTAATGCATGTACTGTGTGTGTGTGTGTGGTGTATAAAGGTGTGTGTGTATGGTCAGTGGTTAGTGTGTGGTGATGAGTGTAAATGATGTTTTCTTCTGATAGGGGCAAAACATTTTTTCTTGGGACAATCTAAACATTAAACTCCTCGAGCGGTTTTGTTGAACTGTTTTCAGCGTGTTTGCATAAGTGAGGATCTTTTGTTTATTTTGCCCATTTGCAGTACATGCATGCAAATGCATGATCGAGTGGAATGGCACAGCAAACATTGTCTCTGCAAAAGCCATGACAGAGGCAAAGAGAAAAAAAGTAAGGAGTATGGTGGCGGGGGTGGCAGTGGTGGCTCCCTCAGAGGACAATGCCTCTCAGAGAGGAGTGACACAATAGACTCCATTCACAGCCACAACAACAGCATTATGACATTTTGTTCCTATGACTGGACATTATGCATACACCCAAACCACGAGAGTCACAGTGGGTTTTCCAAACAGCTCCAAAAAGCACAGACGGGAGCTTTCATGCAGCATACGCGCCTGACTATACAGCCGCATAGAACCGCTGTCCAACATGTGTTTAAAAAAATCCCCACTGCCATCGTTTTTCCCCTGATGTTTACATTACATAATCAAAGTGGACACTTGGCTTTTTTTCTTTTATTTTGTGTGTTTGGATAGTTTTGCTCGTTCTTTCCTCGTCTATAACCTGCAGCGTTATAAGACAAGAGATTCATCATGCTACAGAGCGGTGGTATAAAACATCCTAGTACTATGTAAAAAAGAAGATTAAACTTTAGGCAAGAAGGAGAATATACTGCCATGATGACTTCATAACGACATCTTAAAGATACAGTCTTTAACTCACGGGCGTCAAACATAAGCGTAGCCAGTGCTGCAGCCAGAATATTAATACAAGTATGCTTTTTTTTTCTTTTGGGGTTGCCAGGTTTGCCAGGGTTTTCCAGCATGTTTGGGAAGAAGAAGAAACGGCTGCAGATCTCAGCTCCGTCTAACTTCGAGCACCGGGTCCACACGGGCTTCGACCCACGGGAGCAGAAGTTCACCGGCCTGCCACAGCAATGGCAGAGCCTCCTGGCAGACACTGCCAATCGGCCCAAGCCCATGGTGGACCCCTCCTACATTACCCCCATACAGCTGGCACCAATGAAGGTACATTACAACCACACAGACTCTAGCAATAGAGACAAATCTTTATCACTTCCAGCCTGTTGCTTACCTTTCTCACATCTTTCTCTTGCTGTTCATCCCTCTGTTTCTCCTCCACTTTTACCCACACACGCCGTGTCTATGTGAACTTAATTATGAACTTTTTTTCTTCTCACCTCTCCTTTTTATTGCTGTCTGTGCTTTCTCACCCTCTGTAAATGTCTGTCACCTCAGTGTTTTTGTCTCTTACTGCTTCCCTCTCCACCTGTTGCACACTTTCCTCAGAGGCAAAATAGAGAATTCTCCATACCATCTGGCCACTTCACACTGTTTAAATGTCTCTATCAAATCGGAAATGGTAATCATATTGTTGCTTATTATGATGCTTTAAGCCTACATTAAACATTTTTGTGAACACTGATTGACTCCCTCTTGCCACTAAAGCTATAGAACTAATTGTAGTAGACTGTGTTGCATTACAGTTTAGCCTCTTATATTTCAGTGGGTTAAAAAAGTAGTGGCACCCACCCAGGAGACATGTTGTGGATAAACAGTGGCTACGCTGGCCACCTACTAACCTATCCACTAACTAGATAGCACACTTGTGTTTGTGTCATCACACCATTTATGATCCCTGGTCATAAGTCAACTGACATTACCGGCCAATTAAAAAGGGCAAAAATCACAAAAGAATCTTAACAAATGAATAACAAAACACTATTTTGATATTTTTCTAAGTGCTTGCGACCAAGCGACCAGATGCCTATGAATCTGATTTGCATGTTCACAGCAGACGTATGTGCTGCTTTCGTAAAAGTCCGGTGGGATTTTCAGGTTGTTTGATATGGACTGCATGTGTGAGAGGAGTTAGACATACACACCACCCATATTTGTCTTTCCAGCCTGTGTCAGTCCAGAATTGTTTAATGTAGTGTCTGTGTGATTTTATAAATGTTTTCCATTACATGATGCCTCTGTGATTTCAAACTGATGTGTCTTTTCATTCGCCTTACCTCCCCTGTGATTGTGATTGTGTGTCTCCTCTTCTCTCCGAGTGTCTCCTCTGATGTGTTGTTGTTCATTGGCGCTCCTTAACATATCACTTTGACACATTTGACCAACTGTTGCCAGTTATAGCCACACTTGACCACTTGATGATTTGCTCGTTGATATTTCTGTGCACCTTTCCTCTGTGTTTTGTTTTTGGGTCTAATGGGCCTTTACAGGGTCATTGTTTATAATGTGGCAATTATTCTCTTTTAAAGTGGTCCAAGCATACTGAAGAGGGCCAGTGCTTTGAAATTTAGGACCCTTTTTGCCTGATCGGTGCTGCAGTACAACTTACTGCTGCGTACACCACTTCTGTTGCCCTTGTACTGTAATATGTCAGGAATGAATTATCCCCCAAGAAACATTTGAATTTTAAACAAATTTTCCATTTTTGTAACTGAAAGCTCATAAAGCGTAACACTACAAGTCAAGGTTCCTTTTAAATAAATGACAAAGCTTGAGACTAAATACACTGTTAGTCTCTCAGGAACTGCTTGCAGGTCCTGCTGACAGGAAAATCCAAGCAGACAAAGCTCTGTTACAGAGAACAGCAATATGCCACAGGAGATATCTCTGAAGAGGGGGAAACAAGAAAATAATTCTCTTGCTCTCTTCACAGATATCTCCCAAGAAAGTCCGGTCATCCGAAACGCCGTTGCCCAAAGTATGACTTCCTCTTCCCTTCTGACCCCCACACTCACCTCACCTTTTTTTTTCTTTTCTTTTCTCCAAACGGTCGCTCTCACACAGTCACAATCCCGCTGTTTTGTTTCCACATCTCTCCCCCACGTGCCTGCTGCCATGCATTCAGGTGGAGGTGATGTGTCAGCAGGAACAGGGAGAAACACAGAGAATGGCTCCACACACACACACACTAACACATGACATAACTACATTGCTCTGCCAAGTCCTTTGTTAGACCTCATCTCCACTCTTTTGTTTCATTCGCATGAAAAGAAAACATGAGATCAACTGCAGTGGCATGCTCCCCTCGTTTCTCCCCTTTTGCTATGGAGCATCATTGATGATGATGATGATGATGATGATAATCATAATGATGATGATGGGTGCTGAGATGTGAAGTGCATGTTGCCATGACAGCTGATTCTGCTCTACTGGAAGCTGTCACTCTGTAGAAACTAGCTCAAAAGGGTTTGCATGTGTTAGAAAAACCCTTCGATCCACCCTTTAATCTAACCCAATCACTTCCTCTCCTCTCCTCTCCTCTCCTCTCCTCTCCTCTCCTCTCCTCATTATACTTATGGCTCCTAATCAACAAAATGATTAGAACGTGAATGAGCTGAAAAGATATTTCACATCCTGGAGACAGTTGGTAATATCCAAATCTTTCCTCCAGCTGTTTTGTCGGTTTCTGAGCACTTAAGAGTTCTTGCTTTAATTAACAGGCTTCAGTACGGCATGCCTAAATCTGCCATATCTGCTTATAGCTCAGGATTAAATTAACTAATAATCCAGCAGGTGGGTAATAAAATATTTGCCTTAGTTTTGTCTATATTCACGCAACCACATGTACCATGAGCCAGCTCTAGTTTGTGAAAGAAACATAAAAGGCGTGTGCAATATTGAGATCCTCTTTTGGTATAGATCCAAATCCCATCTGAATCAGCCTCTAGTTTAAGTCTTAAGCTGGTAGAACAATGTTAAAAGTAGCTAGAGATTGCTCAGAATTCAGGGGGCACTTCGCTCCCATATCAAATCCAAAGGCTTTTGCTGTGACCTGCAGTGCGCGTAGAAAGAATAAATACTAGCAAATATGTGTGCAAGTCTTGTTTGAGCGTGCTATTTGAAAGAAGCAGATAACATAAGAAGCTCTGCTGTTTGCACGTTTAATGGCTTCAGTGACACAACTCAGGCTTTCTTTTGTGTAAAAGCCTGTTTAGAACTTGTGATTCTTTTAATGGTACATTTTCTGAATACGGCGCTGATTTTCTAAGGTTTTTTGTCCAGTATTTTCTCAGTGCATTATACTGGTGTTGTGAGTGCTAGATTTGGGTACAAAAAAAGAAAATGTGTAGTGTAAACCTTTGGTAAACTGGATACTTTCAGGGCAAGTCTCTAGGAAATGAATGCAAGTCAGTGTAGTGATGTATGTGTAGTGATGTGTCCTCTGAAGGGATGTAAACATGAGGGTGTGTGTGTGTGTGTGTGTGTGTGTGTGTGTGTGTGTGTGTGTGTGTGTGTGTGTGTGTGTGTGTGTGTGTGTGTGTGTATTTGACCCTGACTCCCAAGGTGGGCTAGGTTATTTATAGTGTCTCACCCATGGCCTGATATCCTTCTCTCCAGCTTGCCCTGACACTTGATTGACATAAGGCTTCCTCTGCTTGGCAGACTCCCCCAGCTCTGTCTACTTAGTGTTTATAAGTTTGTGCATATAGACACACACACGCACACACACGCACACACACCAGGTGGGCCTGGATGAGTCGGTCTCTGGCAAACATCCAGTGCTGTCCTCACCAAACAGTATAGAGGAACAGAGTACAGTAAAATGTCAGCACGGTATCTTTGTGTCTTTGTGTGCATGCGTGTGTGTATATGCTTTTTTTCATCTGCGTGCTATGCAGTTAAGAGAGGCCGGCACGGCCATCATGCTAAAATAACTACTACCTCTGCCCCGTGGCTTTGAGCGCTCATCGTTTATTCACAAGGCCTTGTAGCCTTGTTGTCAGACTGCTCATCTCAGCTGGGCATTAGTATTGCTTGAAGCTTTAGCTCTCATCTCTGTTCTCCCCCTTCTCCACCCTCCGCCTTCACTAGCCCTTAGCACACATGTTAATCCAAAAGTATAAGCTAACACCATGCCCTAAGAGCATTTGCATGTTTTAAACATTGTGCTCTTAAAGCTTCTTCATTTTGAGAATTTAATGTGTCTGGTGGTGCATAAGTAAGTGCACTGTGACAACTCATGCAAAACATCTTCATTGTTAGTTTGTATTTCATTATTGAAGTGTGAGCGTGTATGCGTGGGTGTGTGGGTGAGCATGCGATCCAAAGCTACATGTGTGTTAATGTGTTGCACTCATTAACACTAGCAGGGGCAGTGCTACGGCTATTATTAATGCCAGGCTAATATTACACCTTGACTTTGACACCCTCAAATTGCAGACCCCTATAGAGCTGAGAGAGTAATTTACCATGATGGTGTCTCTGTGTGTGTGTGCGCACGCTTGTATGTGTTTATAAATGTTTGTGTGTGTATTTGTGCGCATTGGCCACTTAATCCTATCTTCTTGTTCCTATTTGCTTATGTTTCCTCAGCCGTCAGCCAATATCAGATGTTTCCGTTCGTGTAAAAAAGAAACTAAATGACCTCCACAGAAAAGCTCACAGTGAAAAAAAATAGGAAAAAATGTTTCCATTTCTTTCAAAAGTAAATGTTTGTTTCATATCCACGTCTTATGAAACTTATATGTCTCATATTGTGATTTTTCTCATGCAGTTTTCTTCTGAAGTGTAATATTTTTTTATTATTTTCTTTTCCATCTGGAAGGTGACATATATAATAGCAAAGAAGTTTAGTTTGAGCAGATTACCAGCTGTGCCGTGTTCAGCAGTATTACCTGCTTTGTTTGGACTTCATAAGAAGCCAGCATTTTACTTTACATTTAGGTCAAGTCCAGACAACTTGCAATGTGTTGTGTTGTTACTTGTTACCAACAAGTTACCAACAAGTAACAGTTTTGAAAGCTAAAGTGATGTCGAAATACACACACACACACACACACACACACACACACACACACACACACACACACACACACACACACACACACACACACACACACACACTACAGATACAGGCTCTGTACCCTGACAATATAAAGCTGATTCAGTGACAGTGAAAACCCCTCTGATTTAAACACAGTAAAATGCTGGGCAAGTACAGGTCTTGCAGTTAAAGCTACATGTCGCCAGACAGATTTACACTGGTCTCATTATGCTGCAGAAACAATGAAAACCAACATTTTAGAGGGTGTTTTTGGTGGATTCATCAATCTATATAGTTGTTTTATCACAAACGTTATCAAAATAACCCTCAAGGCACTGATGTTAGCATCAAGCCAGAGTAAAAATAAAAGAGAACATGAGGATTTCATAGAGAGCTAAACCATAATGATTTCTGAGATCAACCGAGAGCTTATTCCTCTTAATTCTGCAGGAGCTGTAGAGGAAAGATATTCACAATCAAAGATAATAAGTGGACCCAGGGGGCTAGCACTTTTGCAACATATCTTTAATACTGCTCTCATCTTTGCATAACACGTTCTTGTTCTGGATCAAGCTTAAAAAATTTATTTTCTCATATCTAGTACTGTCGTCCATCTTTTGACAGCAAACACAGCAAATCTATTTGTCGTCATATAAATTTCACTCTCATGCCATGTGGGTGGGAAGCTAATGCGGTTGTAGTTCAATGGCCTTAGCTGATCTTCAGGTTTCCAAAGATGAATCAGATCAGGGAGTTCATGAATGGAGACATTTGAAAGCTTGTATTGAATCGGTGAAGGACTGTTGCATCAATTGCTGTTAATAGAGGTAAATGAAAAGCGTTTAGATTACACACTCATAGTAACATCTCAGTTTCCTTGGTTTGAATTATCGTGTTGGTACAAATGAATAAGATGGCATTTCAAGAGAGGATGTTGATGTTGGTGTGACTGCTCTTAAAAGCACAAGAGAATCATGGGGTCATTAGTTAGGCTTTCGTTGGTGTTTCCACTTCAGTGAATCTGTGTGAATGGGCCCTGTGGTGTTTGTTGTCACGTAAAGTAGGGCTTAAACTATAATTCCCCAGCTATGCATGTGGACTCTGAGCACACCTGAAAGAAGCACGTAAACAACTACTTTCAACTAAATCGTGCCCATATTATATTATTTGACCTTAGTGACCAGTAATGCTGTGTATGCTGCTGACTGGGCATGTGGTCTTTTCACTTTCTCAGCTCCAGACTTCATCACAGGAATTCACTGACCAGTAGGCAACGTCATGACGGCCCTTTACGTCTGTGGTTTACACATTAGAACCAAAGTAAGAAGTTCAAAGTGCTGCAAAAGTACATTAACATTACGTGTTTTCAAGCAACCAAGCTTTACATTTGAAAGTAGAAAAATAGTGAAGGTTCAGAGAGCAAATGTAATGTGTACCATCTTCAAGAGAAGTCCTGATTAAAAGAGGAAGTACGGCCACAGGAGTCACACTAAATACAGTTTGGGGAAAAGTACTTCTAATAATAGTTCACCTTTTTAGAAAGCTGTCAAACCTTAGTGGAGGACTGATCACATAAACGTACACATTTTTAAACATGCTAATCATGTATCAGCAGCACTTAAAGAACTTAAGTGACCACACTTCAAAATAAAAGTCTCTTTCAGGACATAAAAGAACTTTTCCAGTTCCCGTTTCCATGTCGAAGCGTATGCAAAAGGAAATTTTCGGTAATGAAGCGTTGCAGATGGAATCCAAAACTTGATAAACTATTTCAGAGTTACTGCTCCACAGTGAGAATGAGTTATGCAATGAAGATTTCATTCTAATGTGCTCTCTTTGCTTCAGCCTGTTTTGTAATACTCTTCTCCTTTTTACAATTTCTATCATTTCCCAAGCCGACTGCTGACAGCCTGCAGTGCTAATTCCCTAAACTTCTTGCATTTCAGCTGTGGGTTACATATACTGCAGGTAGTGTAGGTGGAGAGAACTGCTGATATTTTAGGTAGCTGAACATCTCGCTGTTGTCAAACCCATTATAGCTGCACTAAAAATATCTCAGCCTTACATCACGCTGGAACTGTGGAAAATATTGCCACAATATGCACTCTCGGTGGCAAAGTAAATATCCAGTAGATACTGTTGAATAACAACGCTTGGTTTAATAGCTTAGAAGGTGCTGAGGAGTCATGCTTTTGGGTCAGTTAGAAATTAGGCTTTCACGGAATAGAGACAAAGGAGACAGTAGCACATGACAGCAGCCCTTACATTCAGGATCACATCTAGTACTACTGTAAATGTCAGTGGGTCACTGATAGCAGAGTACAGCCATGCACCTTCCCCCAGCAGCTTACTGGCAGGTGACAGAGGGTGGGGAAATTTGATGATTAAGTCTGTCATATGTTGGTCGCTGTGAGCGCAGAGCCAAACTTACAGTCAATCCATGCAGCTGCAGCCAGGCAGAGTAACTTATTATGGCAGGTGGGCGAGGAGCTGGAGATTTCAGGGCCGGAGCGAGCAGAAGGACTGTGCCACTGAGGCAGCCGGGGAAGCTGAGGCAGGTGGGGGTAGCGATGAAGGCTGAGAAGACGGCAGTCGTTAAACCCCAGGCCCCGACGACTCATAAACAGTTACAGGTGGGGCGTTCGACTCTTTCTGCTGCTGCTGAGCCAAGACTACATGCTGGTATGCTGGCTATGCATGTTTGTTTGTGCAACAGGTCTCAGCACTCACTGCCAGCAGTTTCAGGCACTTTGTGAAAACATACACGAAACTGCGCTAGACTAAACAGTGAAGGGTGCAGGTAAGAGTGAGATCACTTTTAAAGATCACATGTTTGACTGTGTTTAAAACCTGCATTTGTTTTTGCTTCAACACTGCAAGTTGACCTCTCTGAATTACAGCCGTACAGAGCGCAGGTTGTTTTCTCCTGTTTCTAGAACTCCAGGTTTGTGCGGTTATTTTTGTAGCTGTGCTGGGTTTGCTGTATGTGTACATATAGAAACTGAGTGTAGAGAGAGAGAGATAGTGTTTCTGATTCAACAGGGTCACCCAGTCCTTGCTCCAGGGGCAGAAATGCAAACCTGTGTCTTTATTGAATAGGGATGCAGGCTATTATGGTTCTGACATGTGCACACTGAGAGTTGCTAATTTGAGGAGGCATTTTATTGCAAGTGCGTATTAACGATACTGGGTGAGCTCCAAGGCAGTAGACTGCCCAGAATGAAAATGAATGAGGTCTAGACAAGTGCTTTGATGTGGAGCAAGTCCAAAATCTCTCAACATGTGGGATCTTACACTCTTTCTGGGGTTTTTAGTTTTTTTACATTGAAGATTTAAAAGAATGTGCAATCAGGTAAGTGTTTCATGATTTGTTTGACTCCGCAAACATTTCCTACATCTTTCTCTTTAGATGCTGATACGCACCTTCAGTGTTTCTTTGCTCCAGATCTGCCAAACTGCGTTTGCGCTTCAGATTGTCATGCACGGTGACGGTGGCATTCATTCAACTTCTTAATCGGACGAAAAGAAAGTTAGATGTTGTGATCAATGTGCATTCAATTTCAATTTAATTGGATTTTGACTCAGCATGTATTACATTCCATCTCAAATTGATAGAGGATTAAATTGGTCAAAGCAGAAATAGACTCGGAGGAAAATAACTCCTGATTGATGTGTGTCTGTGCCGGCATGCACCCTCGCGCAGATAGAGAGAGCATCTGTCTTTCTTGGCACCGAGCTGAAGTGGATGGCATTGATTTAGACCTCTCTCGTTCCTTCCTTCGCTCTGCTCCTCCTCCTCCTCTGCTTTCTCACTTTGTCTTCTCGCGCGGCTGCCATTCACAGTCACACTCTGCAAATCACCTCTCACGGAGGCTTCAGTCGGCGGGGGAATTTTGGCTTTCGGCGATGTGCGCTGTACTTTGCCAGGGCAGCTCAAAATGTCCTGGCTAACAACCATCCCTCAGTGTCTGAATGTGGGTTTTTTTGGAAGGACATTTAGGCTGTGAATTTTAAACAGGGACGGATTGTTGAAGAAACAAAAATCATGTGAGACAGCTGGTCTCTCAAACTCGTAAAGCTAAGATTTAAAAGCTAAGAGTGGATTTAAAGTACTTTGCAATATCCCAATAAGAAACTGTACAGAGCCCTTTTTAATTTTCTAATCTTTTTGGACACATTACATTGTTTGCATTGCATCACCAAGTGCTGCTTTACACACGTGCGAGGGAGTGTAATGGCTGGACCTGCAGTATCCTCGTGTGGCCAGCGAGCAAACTACAACTAACACTTCAAATCCTGCACCTCACATTTCACTGTGGAAAACCGACTGAGAGTGAGCGAGAGCATCATTTTAATAAGTCTACTCTTATTTTATGGATTTAGATGTACCTGGTCAGCTTACGTAAGGACTGATTGTCATTACATAGGTTACACAGGTTGGTTCTTATTATTCTTGGTCTGGTTCAAGAGGCTGACTCGATATTTTAGTTTCCAGGGGATTCTGTAATAGAGCTATTTCACCAGAATATTAGCAAAGTTTACTAAGGTAACACTCTATATCAGGCTACACATATTAACCATTAATTATTGGGCTGTAAGCATGTGATTGACCTATTAGCACTTTATCAGTCATTATAAAGCACATTTTAGTGCATTATTCTGCAGCCAAGTAGCCCTGCTGGAAGGTTTTCCATCAGTAACCGCTTTATTACTGCATATAGATAGTAGATGAAGTAATTATAAATTAACAATGATATTAGGATTTGGTAGTTTCACAGCAAAGGTTATTCAAGGTTTGTGAAAAGTAATTTTTGTATCATCATCTGTGAGAAGTAGCTGCTTGTCTTTGGAATTAGACCAAGTCTAGTTCATGTGTGCAATAAAGAGTTATGGTCAGGGTTTGAGAACTGACCTTATTCCTGCTGGTACAGTTCAGTGTTTATGGTTTCAGAAACATTTATATCATGGTGGTGAGGTGGCTAGCTACCATCACAACAAGAAGGTCTTGGGTTTGAATCTAGGCTGGGGCCTTTCTGAGTGGGGTTCTCTCCATGACCATGTGGGTTCTTTCCGGTCACTCCGACTTCCTCCCACAGTCAAAAGATTTAAACATGTTAGGTGAACTGATGATTCTAAATTAGCTATAGGTGTGAATGTGAGCATGAATGGTTGTCTGTTTCTCTATGTTAGCCCTGCGCCACACTGGTAGCTCATGAGCAAACCGATTTTTAATGATAATTTCAGTTTCAAAGATATACTTTTTTTTAGCTAAATGAGAATGAATTTTAATAAGTGCTCTTAATAGTGGTTCTACAAACTTTTCCCACACTGTGCAAAGGATATTAGGAACATAATTCATGCTAGCTTACCTGTATTTGACAGTGTGTTAGCATGCTAACATTTTATAATTACATAAACATGTCATGTCTGCTATTTTTTTATATGCAGTAGTCTTGTTAGTTGCAGGTAAAAGTAAATACATGTATGTTTGAGTGTGAGAGGTAAAATGAGGGGGGGAAGGATAACAGGAAAGCAGACTAATGAGGAGAAAGGGGAGTAGCAACTTAGCAGCGATAGGGGTGGCAGCGTGTTGTAGGCGTCTGTAGTGGCTGACGGGGCTCCGATTAATGAGCGCTGGGGTGTAATTAATCTATAGTGGGAAGCTGTCTGTTTATCTGTCTCTGAGTTGACAAGAAGATAACTGGGAGACATCAAATTGATCTCCTCCTCTGCTTCCCGCTCTCTGCTTCCTCTCCTTTTTCCTCCTTTAGATCAGAGAGTTTCTCGGGCAGTGACGTGCTCACTTGGAGAATTTTCAAAAAAGAACAACATTATTCCCACCACATATATGGCCAAACTGGCAAGGAAACGTATTTATTCTGGGGGGGTTTTAATATTATATTTTCTAGAAAATTTCTGCTGCCCGCTTCTGAATCAGCCTTAATCTGCCAGTGCTTAGAGGAATGGATAAAAAAAGAGTGTCCAGGCTTTACTACACTAATATGCTTAAGATCAGGGGATTTGCTCTGACTGTATGTTTGTATTTCATTATGCCTCCACCACTAATCCATTTTTGCTGGAAATCATTCTTGATTCCATGCGCTGGATCATGTCTGACTCATGGATCCTGGAGCTTGTAGCTGAGGTTGAGGTCAGAGGTGATTGGGTCACGCTAGTCTGAGCTACTGGCTGGGAGCTGTGGGGGTTGTAGGCATGTCACTGGTGGTAAACATAGCCACCAGTGCTCAGCAGCTGGTGTAAGGGGCTACACAGAGGGCTTCCAGCAGCATGACCCACATAAACAAGTAACCACTATTCTTCCAGCCATGCTTTCCGAATGATACGTATAGACATGCTGATGGGCCACAGGCTTCTGTTAGGGTTATATGATATAGTGACCAATAAGGTTTCAGCTTTATTATCTAAGTTATGAGCAGTTCAGATGCTTGTTTTTTTCTGTATTTGAATGTATTTTTTTAAAAAGATAGTTTTAAAAAGACTGAAATCACAAATATTTGCTGTATTTTTGCATTTCCTTAATAATTAATAATTGTGTCTTGTACTTGTCTTGTAACAAGTAGTTGCCAGTGTTTCAGCTCCCAAAAATAATTTCAAAGAACTGTGAAGCGTATTTAAAGCCCCAGTCACACAGGGCTATAGACTGGTCAGCGAATCTTGTCTTAAACAATAGTTGCCAGTGTTAGCCAACGTTAGCCAGTGTGCAAATTAAAATTTCAATCTAGAGGCATTTAGAAGTTTCTGGAGGTCACGTGGACTTTGGGTTGCCGGTGTCTGTCCCTCCTATGAGACCAGGTTTTCTAACCAAATATGGCTAATGTGATTGAATGCAAGAAAAGTTCTGGTTAGATGTATGTGGAAGTTACGCTCTTCAAACAAAAGCACAGGGCATTTTGCATCTTGTATTGATTTCATAAGGGACATTGTTTCTTTTCATGTGTTTCTGTCATTAGAAAGCTAACAACCAGATTGGTGGATGCTCATATAAAACATCTCCAAAGTTTCAAATAATGAGAGCAGTACAAGAAAACCCTACGAGTGAAAGGCTTGGGCTTCAGACTGCTTTAAGTAGTTGTTTTCAGCAGGATAAGAAAGTCGAACTACAAGAAGGTGGACTTAACTCTTTACCAGTGATGGCAATAACGGCGTTACTAACAGCGAGTAATCTAACTAATTACTATTCCTATCGTTACAACGCCATTACTGTTACTAACAAGAAAATGCGGTGCGGTCGTGTTACTGTTTTTCAACAAACAGACGGTTGAAGCTGTGTTCAGCTTACCGTATCTTATATCAGTTGTACGGAAGTAGCTGTAAGTAATCTGGGCGCTACAGCTTTAAGCAGCTGCACGCGCTACCACGGACGGTAATCACTTTCTGCCCAACGATCACTTTTTGGCACAACACCTGGAGCTAGGGGGGCAAAACAATCGCATGAGTGCTGCTGTTTGACTGAGGAAGAATAAAGTAGTCGTGATAAGCCAATCACATGACCACTTCAAGATCCCAAAGCAACAAGGTGATATATACCAGTTTTTAATTTGTGTGAAAAATGCACCATGTCGACCAATCAAAAATGATATGGCAACATGACATTTGGTTGTTTAGGGAGAGGGGGAAGTTTTAGGAGTGACGGCGAGAGAGAGAAAGAAAGAGAGACAGCAGAAAAAGAGAGAGAGCGAGTTTTGAGATGTGAGAGATTTGTGACGTTTAGCGTGTTCGGAGTGTGAAGTTAATGTGTTGTCTTGTGTAGTTAGTGTGTAGTGTTGTGGATAGTTTTGTGTTGTGTGTCAGAACAATGAGGCGACTGCTGTCTCCAGGTAGAAACAGGAGTGATACACCTGCTGCTGTCAGACCTGCAGGTATCAGGCTGTGATGTTCTCCTTTATAGTGGACAGAAATATTTGGAGTGGCACAAATAATTTGTGTGGCATCTTATTGAAGAACAGCTGATTGTTCTGTGAATAGTTTGAAATGGTTATAACAAAAGGTAAAAGGTAAATGGATGCAAATAACTTTGTTTGCAAAACTTGTGCTTTTATGATTTTAAAATCGACAATTTATATTTGCATTTAAAGTTATGAAATATGATTCATTAAACATGTTTGTGGTTGTTACAGTAAAAAATAGAACTTTTTCTACTCGGATTTTATGTTTTTTGTCTGATTTTTAGATCAGTTGTGTTAATACAGTATATCAAAATGAAAACATGACTGTAAATTCAGACACGTGAGGTTGTGCTGAAAAGGATGATACCAAACAAGGCAAAGTAAATAGTTTTTAAAGGTAAAATGTGGAGGGAAAATCAAAAGTAGTTAAAAATGGCCAATTATACCCTGGACCCCAGAGGGTTAAACGTTTTTTTTAAAGTAACGCAATAGTTACTTTTCAAGTAATCAATTACTTTTAGAATCTTGTAACTCAGTATCTAACTCAGATACTTTTTTGAAGAAGTAACTAGTAACTATAATTAATGACTTTTTTAAAGTAACTTGCCCAACACTGCTCTTTACCCCTTGAAAACCTACTAGGAGCCGTTGATGAAGCTCTTTTCTGAACTGAGTGATTTCTATCATGTGTCAGGGCTGCATATAGAACAAAATGACTGGGTTTCTATCAGAAGTTAGGGAGGGGGATCTCTGCCTAAGCTACTCTTGGAAAAACCTTGAAACTTTTGTAATGGTCATCAAACCACATCTTTATCCATTAATGTTTATTTATTAATTAAAATTCATTTAATGTCATCTTTGTGGAGGAAAGAGTTAAACTGAAGGGAGCTAAGTGGCATCCAAACGGTAAACTCAAGGATTCAAGCAAATACAAATAAGGATTATTTCACTGTGAATCATGCCAAACATGACTCAGTTACAGTCTCAAGAATAAAAATACAGATGAGGAATTGAGCTGAGCAGGTCTCTACTGACATTAATTGTCATTAAAATAGTTTGGGTTTTTTTTTACTAGCCTGCTGTGTTTACTAATAGGACCTAAAATGCTTCAGCCTTCTCAGTCTCACTTGTGATTTTTAGGAATTCTACATCTTATACTTTGCATAGGTGTTGGAAAAGGAGTTAATTTTCTGTAAAATGTAACCTTGGATTATATTAAAGGATTTTACTTAGATATGAAAAGATGGCAGCGCAAATGTCTTCCTCTGAAGGGTGGCTAGCCTCTCCCTTAGAGATAGGGTGAGAAGTTCAGCCATCCGGGAGGGGCTCAGAGTAGAGCAGCTGCTCCTTCATATAAAAAGGAGCCAGTTGAGGTGGTTTGGGCATCTGACAAGGATGCCTCCTGGGCGTCTCCTGGGTGAGGTGTTCCGGGCATGTCCCACCGGGAGGAGACCCCGGGGTAGACCCAGGGCACGCTGGAGACATTATATCTCTCGGCTGGCGTGGGAACGCCTTGGTGTTCCCCCAGACAAGCTGGAGGAATCGGCTGGGGAGAGAGAGGTCTGAGCTTCTCTGCTTGGGCTGCTGCCCATGCGACCTGGCCTGAACTGACAAGCGGAAGAAGATTGATTGATGGATGGATGGATGAAAAGACAGATCTGAATGAAGCTGTGGTGTGATGGAGCTGCGCTATGTTGCCTGATGCATGTATGTATTTACTGTCCTGAAACTCAGGGGGCGTTTCTGGTGGCAAAATTGTAGTCCTTGTTTTACTACACAAGGGGTCACCATCAGCACACCTACACATTGTGAGAAGCCACTTTAAGCTTCTTAACCGCTTTGTTTTTTCACTCCTATATGTAGAAGTTTGGAGGATGTATGAGCCCTCTCGTCGTGAAAGTTGAGAACGAGTCTAAGAGTATTGAAATTTCCTTCTTCTTTCCTTGTTCTTTTTTGGATAAAAGCATTTCTATATGCTGAAATATATTAAAGTCAACTTTAACAGAATACTTTTTTATGTCTAAATTGATTATTAAGTCTGATGCTATTTAATGAAATCCTCAGCATGCAGCTTCTCTGCCGCAGGATGACATGATGTTGATGGTTATTAACTAACAGACAGCAGGATGGCCTGAGGAAACGGGTCAGCTCATAACTTATTAATCATGGAATCATTTCAAAATTTGCTCCTTGAATAATTCTGTTGATGTTTGGTTAAGAACAGCTCATAACATGTAGAAAACTCAGTGAAACTATTTTGTTAAGTCTTCTTCTATATAATCAGTCAATAATCAGCCTGCACACCAGCTGAGGTCATATTGAACTTTGACTTAGAGGTCAGGAGCGGCTGTTCAAGTTAGTAATAGATGCACTAGATGTGTACTTTAGAGAATCTGATTACCAGAAGCTGCACTGTACTTTGAGGCTTTATCAGTGAATATAAAATGCACGTGATTTATATTCAGGTTCATGGAATTCACAATTAATGTGCTGGTTCTGATTTTGGGGGTTCTCCACGACCCCCAAAACACTGCCACTCCTGGGAGCTCATTCTGGAATCGTATCATTCATTTTCGTGTCTAAGGAGGCAAATATGTTAATTTAATGCATTTAAAAACAGGTTTTAATATGTTTGGGTTTTGGCTTAAAACATTGCTTCTCTTAATAGTTTTAATAGTTAATTAATAGTTCTGAGTGCTTCTGTAAACTGGTCTTGTTCTCTCTTAGTGCACAGAAGAAAAAGGAAAATTTGTCTTATAGGTTAAGATAAGATAAACCTTTATTAGTCCCACACATGGGAAATTTTTGGTCACGGCAGAAAGTAAAAAATTAAGAGAAAAACATGGTAAATGGCCTGTATTTGTATAGCGCTTTTACTAGTCCCGCCTAGGGACCCCAAGGCGCTTTACACACCCAGTCATCCACCCATATTCATACACTAGTGGAGGCAAGCTACAGTTGTAGCCACAGCTGCCCTGGGGCAGACTGACAGAAGCGAGGCTGCCATATCTGGCCAACACCAGTAGGCAGTAGGTGAAGTGTCTTGCCCAAGGACACAACGACCGAGACTGTCTGAGCCGGGGCTCGAACCGGCAGCCTTCCGATTACAAGGTGAACTCCGGACTCTTGAGCCACGGTCGCCCGTGGATAGAATCAGATAAACAGAATAGCATACTATACAAAATAGAAAGAACACTTTTTATAAAATAGACTAAGTACTACACAAATAGAATAAAATACAGGAGTAAAATAAGGTTCATATGCAATATAATATTACAGGCAGAATAACATTTCTTAAAGGGTCCAGGGTTTGCTTGGGTTAAAGTGATGCTGTTTTATAAATGAACTTCCTTTGGAAAAAAATAATAATAAACTAATGCACAACTCATTTTATTAGTACTTTGTACCAAATGGCATCGTTTTAGTCAATTTATGAAATGTTTTCCTTACTAGATATTCCATTATTATGTTTCAGTGCTAATATTGCAAAGCCTTTAGGAACCACAGCAACTCAGCCCAGCATGACGTGGCAGACCATGTAAAGCTGCTGAGGCTCACTGACTACTGAGCTGCATTGTGGGTAAAAATTGTTGAGGCTCTGCCAACTCATTAACTGCAGACTTCCAAACCTCTGGCATTAACATCAGAATAAAAACTGTGCACCAGGCGCTTTGTGGCATTGGATTCTATGTAGTGTATTGTTTTCCAGTCATTTTCAAAGAAATTATAAGGAAATGTTTACTGTTTTCAGAATTATATGAATTTTATTTGTATATTTAAATATTTTTAACTTTCTAAATTACTTGGTGTGTGCAGCTCATTTGAAGCTGAGTGTGTAAAAACAATCTTGAATCTTAAACTTGAATAAAAAAATAAAGTAAAATCGTGTTCCATATTCTATCCTTATAGTATTTATATAACTTATATAAGCTGCATATTAATAACTGTGTTTAAGAAGTATTATAGATACATTATAACTGGACAAAAAAGTTTATATGAAATATTTTATGCATTAATAAATGGCCAAAAGTTTTGAGGATATCATTTTCACTGAATTTTGCTGAGGGTTAAGAAGCTTTAATACCTTTCAGCTTTTGAGCAGGCAAATTCTAGCAGCTGGTTGTGTTTACCGCATTTATCCAGCAGAGGGGGCTGGAGGATATGAATAGCTATCTCTGTGTTTACCTAAATCATGATAGATTATCTTTTAAAATCCATGTCTTGTTTTCTTGTTTTCTTTTCATGCATTGTCTTGTAAAGAGCTGCTTATATAAGAGAATTCCCAAATACATGATGTAATTTTTTTATTACTCTGTGAATATTGGCTGCTTTTTAAAAAAACAAACAAACAATATCTTTATTCTGTTAATGCATCAGCTATGCTTTATTTTATCCTTTATTAATCAGTGCTGTAGGGAGTTTGCTCAGTCTCGTGACGCTCAGAGGAGAGTCGTGAGTGTTCTGTTTATCTGCTGTCTGAAGGGCTCTGTGATATTATCTTTCTCAGACAGCGGTAAGCTTCTGTTCACAAATTGGTCACTGATGCGAAAGCAGGGAGTACTTCAGAACAGCAGCAGTGCTAGTAGTAGTCTAAGTGTGTGTGTGTGTGTGTGTGTGTGTGTGTGTGAATACCCACGCATGCAGGGTTTCTGCTGTGTGAGTCGTGACAGAGGTTCACAGAGAGGCTGGGATTTAATACACAAAGAGGGAGAGAGAGGGAAAATGTGGTTGGAGTGTTAGAATGACTTCTGTTGTGTCCACGTTCCCATTTCTACTTGAGTATATCGCTGGATTTATACAAACATTGTTTTGTTTTTGTTTTTGTTTTTAAAAAAGGAGATTTCTATGATGGTGGCATCATTGAGAGTTGGGAGTGGGTGTGCTGAGTAGGCGAAGCTGCTGCAGCGTGTGCATGCTTTTCATGAGGGTGTAATAGGTGATGAGCTTTCATGAGCGTTTTCACACACTGAAATGTAGCTTCTAAACTTTATTGGACTGAAAGATGCAAGATCCAAATGTATGCACATCACCAAGTGGCTATGGTTTTTTTGAAGTTTTTTGAAAGCATTTGGGTAAAACCTGTTTAAAAAACGCATTTTGACACAGTGGGTTGGAATTTAAGATTTTCTGTATTTATATATTAATCAGTCATAATGTTTTTACTGTCTTAATAAAAAAATCTACATATGGTTAAAACTGTGACAAAGTGGCTGATCTCTAAAAACAGACTGTGCATCAAGGATGGACAAATCTTTCGAGTATTAAAAGTGATGCAGATGCGGAAGTGTATTCTCTATACTGGCCAGTAGAGGGAGAATTGTGTGAAAAACAAGACTCACTTGATTTTATTACCTTAGTCCCTGAATGCACGGCCTCGCTCACTACTTTCAGCCTTAGTTAATATAAACTGATGTTTATTTTATAAATTATGATCCAATTTATAGTAAATGAAACAGGTACAATTTAGGTTTTAATGACAAGATGCTGACATATGCATTCCAAAACACCACCATGGTGATGCGAGGGTTCAGAACAGGCCTTGGACATCCAAATGGGAAGCTATATAACAGTTTTTACAAACTACTTTGGTGAAAACGTCTTGAGCCACCATTCATTTCTTTATAGTTTGCTTTGAAGGAGCCAGATTTTCTTGTAATTTTTTAAGTAAAATGGAGCAATAGTTCTCCAGGTTTTCTAAAGAGCTTTCAAAGTCTTTCTACTCATTTTCAGTTCAGTCCTTGTACCTTATCTTCTTTATTTGACATTTAACACTGACCTAAATAAAGGCCAAATATGGAGAATTTGATCGAATCTGGGGCCCTTTTGAAAATTATTGCAAGTCGTTAAACATTTTACTAGCTGATTAATATTATCACCCCTCCCCTTTTTTTTGTTGTCTATTGTTTTGGGTGTTTTTTGTTCGTTTGTTTGTTTGGGAGTTTTTATTGTTGGGTTTTTTTGTTTTTTATTTTTTTAAGCATTTGTGTCTGTGTGTGTACTATTGTATCTGTTCGTGTATGAAAAAAACAAAACAAATATGTGAGGGGAACAAATTGTATTGTAATTGTAAACGACCAATGTATATTCCTCTCTCTCAATAAAAATTTTTTTTTTTAAAAACACAAACACTGACCCAAATCGTGGTAGCAAAATAAAGGCACCTAATGACCCACATACACATAACTAACAATTTGGCAAAGAAGCACTTTTACATTGTATTTTTAGGCACTTTGTTACTAGAAGCGTGTTGAAAAATGCATTATTTGTTCCCATTTCTTTTGCTGAATGTGTGGAAAAATGCCAAAAATAACACAGTTTGACAGACACAAAATATTATTTTTGCAAAATTTACAGAATTATGAATGCAGAAAAGCGCCGTCAGACTTTGATTTACTATGATGTAAAGCATCGTATTGGCAGTGTCCTCGTTTTTCAGCATGACAGTGATCCCAAACACACTACCAATACAGTAAAATAGATAGAAAACTACAGAATGGAGCGCTAACAGTCATGGATTGGCCTGCCCAGAGCTCAACATTATTGAAGCAGTGTGGGATCATTTTGGCAGAACAGAACAAAAGTCAGCCAACATCCAAACAAGAGGTTTAAATGCCTGGAGAACTATTCCTGAAGACTACTTAAAGAAATGACAAGAAAGCTGCCTAAGAGAGTTCAGCTGTGTTGAAGAATAAAGGTGGTCACACCAAATATTGACTTTCAAGTTAAAATTGTACAAACTCAGTTTTTCCCTGATGTTTGCACATGTTTGCACCTATTTCCCATTTTCCTTGCTAAATCTAAAGAAAGAGGGGTGGCTTCGTTTTTTTTCCTGTATTGGTGTGATTGGTGTGTACACAGCTTTACTCGATAGAACTTTTGTGGTCTTGTTTTTTGTTTTTCAGCATGCCTTGTCACAAATAACAAAATCTCCTTTCCAGTGCCAAAGTAAAATTTAATTGAGCATACCAGTGTGAATAGTCCAAAAAACAGGAGCTTTACCTTAACTGATTAGTTACTTAACAGCTTAACTTATCTGGTTATGCAGCATTTTTAAAAGCCAGAAATAAAACAGCAGTGCAGAGGAAACAGAGGCACAGAGCCGCTGCTCCTTCTTCGGACTCTCGGTTGTCCCGGGACTCGGCTGGCCAGTGAAGCGCAACTTCCAAACCAGGGTTCTAGCTAGGAGTCACGGGAAGGGCAAGCTCATTAATTATCTCTCCCTCTCTTCCTCCCTCCATCCTCCCATCACACCCTCCCTTCATTACCAGCAAGGTTAATCCCCCCCTTATCTCCCAATGAGGCTAATTTTTCATGACTCCCTTTCTCCCTCCCTTCCCTCATCTCTTCTCCATCCTTCCTTCTCCGTAATTCTTCCCCCTGTCTTTCCTTCTGTTGTTCAGTTCTTCCCTGCATCTTTGCATAGTTTGTTATTCAGCCACTCCCGCCCCCCACGTGTTTCCCGTTTCTTCTGCACACTTCCCCGTCTTCTCATTCCCACTGTATCGTTTTAAATTCGATCTCCTTTCCTTTTCATTTCCTTTAATTTTATTTCCCCTCGTCTCCTCGCTTTCCCCTCCGCTCTCTCCTGTGCTTACCTTGAACAGGCCGTGGCGAGTATCTATTACAGCTTATCACTAAAGGACAGGCCAACGCCGCACGCCGGTGAAATATGGCTGCTGTCACAGCCGCCGCGGAACACGACCGGCGCACAAGGCTCACAGAGCTGTGAGGACAGGGGGAGAAGAGGGGAGAGGAGGACTGGAGAAGGGGGTTATGGAAGCCCCTAATTCAAATTAATGGGAAGATTTCCAGGCCTGATGCCGACCGTTTGACAGTGATTTGGCACACAATTAACCTTGTCTCCCTCTCCCTTCTGCAACACCCCCCGGCCCCCGTCACCTCCTCGATTCCACTTGCCTCCTTTTCTCTCCGACTCCGTCCATCCCCTGTAACTGCCACGCTCTTTGACACAGTCTTAGTGATTACGAAGCAAATTGAAATGCTGATGTTTTGTGATATCAGCTGACATCCCCTTACTGTCGCGTCCCAATTGAATTAGTTCTGAATCGCTGACGTCCACGCTGCATAACATGATGCGACTGCCTCATTTTAGATTTTGGCACGCCCTGTTCCACCACGACTTCTTAACACAGTTTAGAGGAAGTGTGAGAATAACTCTAATGAGCGTGACGGCAATTGCCGGGTAGCGGTTTTGTTGTCCGGTTTTAATGATGCAACCGCTTTATTTAGGAAAATCCAGCTCACCGACACGCAGAGCAGACCCGGCGTCATAGATTCACATTCAGCGACCTGTTTAAAAGGCCGTCCCTGCTGCAGCTCCAACCTTTCAGCTAGATTTTACTGACTGCTTTTATAGGCCGTTTCACCTTGGGTTCCAGTTCAAGGCACCAAACAGCCTATAGCTTTCAAGCAGAGGAGAACAACTGGAGTGTTACAGAGAAAGAGGGAGGTGTAGCAAGTAACAAAATGGAAAGGAGAGATGATGTGTGGAAAACCAGCCACAGTGAGAGGTAAAGGTTTGTGAAGAGAGCTTTCCTGTCTGGCCCTTCAGAGAGAGTACAAACCGTCAGTGTGTTTTGTCATTGTCGTTACCACAAACAGCTAAAATATCTTTAGTTTTTTTGCTCTGTCATACCTTTTTGCTTGCAACCCTGGTTATAAAGCCATCAGCGTTAAGGTGGGATGATATTAACTGTAGCTACCTTGCTACTTTAGATTCCCGCAGATGAATGGGAGGAGAGGAGGAGAGTGCGTTTGCAGTGACACTTTGCAGGTAGCTGAGCAAAGACGTGGAAGATCCCTGCGCCGGCACAATGTTGCTGACAGTCGGTGATTATCCCAGGATTTTTTTCCGAGACTCTGCCTCAGCACATGTGACATGAAGGAATCACAGCAGAGACAAGCATGGCAGTTGGGTGACAGACAGCAGGGCGTGAGCACTGTCTGAGGGTCTGAGAACGATGGCGATGTGACACTGTCGGGTCTCAGAGTGGGGCGCAACAGACATCTGCAGACAGGGGAAACGTCTAATAACGACACGCCAAAATAATGTCGTACACAAATCGCCATCTTATTTTTCTGTTCTCTAATCTTGAGTTATATGTCTGGGATTTCAAAGAGGTTGATATTTTGTATGTGCTCTGTTTTAGGTGTTTAAATGGTGATAATCGCCTTGATAGACATGAGCTTCAACTGGTTAATAGCAACTCGTTTTTATAGCAGAGTTGTTGTAGTTTTATGTTTTCTAATTAGTTTTTATTTTGCTTTTAATTCAGTTTAGTTTCAGTTACTTTCCAGAGTGGTTTTTAGTTTGTGTATTTGAAAATGCTTCGTGTTTTATTAGTTTCAGTGTTTAGTTTTAGCCATTTTTATTATTATTGTATGATGTGTGTATGTCAGAGGCAAGATTTAGAAAGATCAGCACAGGTTTTACAATAAAAACACAAAAACCAGGTTGCCAGGTCTTTGGTTTGTTTTACATCAGCCTTCCTGTGTGGAGTTTGCATGTCCTCCCTATGCTTGCATGGGTTCTCTCCAGCTTCCTCTCATAGTCCAAAGGCATGCATGTTAGGTTACCTGGTGGTACAAAATTGTCCACTGATGTGAATGTGAATGGTTGTGCAAGCTCTGCGATAGATTAGCAACCTGTACCTCTCCCCAATAAGAGCTGGGACAAGCTCCAGCCTGACAATGACGCTGAATTGGATGAAGAATGGATGTTTTGCATTATAATAATACCTATAATAATAGCTTTATTTGCTAGTTGCATACATACACGGGGTCTGGGTACATAGGAAATCTTATGTAGAGCTTAGAGTCAAAGCGGTCACACAAAACAAATATAAAACAATGTACTAAAATACAGTAAGAATTATAATATTAGTTCAAGTATAAGGAACGGTAATTTCCATATTGCACTTAAATGACTATAGTATAAAAATACTGCACGTCATTGGAATATATATAGATGGGGTGGCGTTTGTGTGTATTTAGTTAGTCACTATTTTGTTTTTGCCATCAGACTTTCCTGTGGCAAGAAAGACGCCGTTGTGGAAGCGCGTGTGTGTGTGTGCGTGTGTGTGTTTGAGTTTGAGGCCAAAATGTCCCTCTGCTGCATCTCTGGTTGTAGTTAAATCTTTTATAAAGCTGTTCCCTCTTGTACTGAAAATGTAAGGAGTCCAACTGCACAGTACTAACAGCAGCTTTACTGGGGACAAATTACATTGAATGTCTTTTTTAATGTGTTTTAATTAATTTAAGTACATTTTAAATTTTTAGTAACACTAGAAACAAATGATCCAAATTTCGATGCGTTTAAATCTGCCTCACTTTGAAACAATCAGCAAAGTTTTCACAGCAAAATACGTCAAATATTTTATTGTTTGTTGAAGTTATCGTTGCGCTTCGTGCCACTGCCCCAGTGGGAACCAAACATCTGTCCCTTTGATTCTTATGACTTACTAAACAGCTAAAAGACTAGTTTTACCAGATGGAGGCCGTAATGCCAGGAAACACAGTCGGTAGATTTGTTTGATCATCACAAATGGCTCCAAAATAAATTATGTAAGAGCTGAATATTCACATAATCTCCTCAGCTCAGCCTCCTCTCAGCGCTACTCATGCATCATGTTTCTTTTTGTTCCAGCGCACTGTTTCCTCTATGTTTCAAGTGGTGGAGAGGCTGGTAGATAAAAAAGATGTGTGTGGATTTTCCCATCACTCTCACGACACTGTACAAACATGCACACGCACCGTGCACGCTCACAGATTGTAGTCCCGCTGCAGCACGTGTTGCCCATGACTCACGACACAGCCTTGTAAAGGGTTTAACACAAGGTAGGAGGGGATAAGCGGCCTCCCTGATGTTTAAGCTGCCTCTGCTTTGAAGCAGATGCGAGCCTGCGTGTTCATTCTCTCTTTCCCCCGTCCTCCTTGCTCCTTTTGGTTTGCGTGCGTGTGTAATCGTGTGTTGGTGTGCTAAACCAAACCTCACGACTATTAATGCATCCTGATCATCCCACTGAAATTGAAGCTGATGTGTTGCGAGGGAAACGGGGTAGGAATTAGCTCCCTCGATCCAACGCTGGTTGCCTTTTACCATCTGAGGTATCCCGACTTTTATCTTCATGCATTTTTAGCTCAATCCCAGCTCACAACAACTCGTGATTGTGTAGATCAGTGCCTGCTGTTCTCTAAAATCCAAATACCGACGTTCATTTAATGCAAGTGATGATTAATTTCATACTTGTTGCAAAGCCCTGATACACATGAATTGAAACTCTTGCCTGAAAATGTTTGAAGTTAACTGAAGTTGATGATGCAGGAATTTCAATTCATCTCATTCAGTTTTCAGACATGAATGATGAAGCTGAAAGTGAATGTACTGCAAGCCAAAGTATCAGGGTTATCGCCATCAAACTCTCAGATGCACAAGTCTCCTCTATGCTAAGTTTCTTTTTTTTTTTTTTTTTTTTCTTTTTTTAATCCGTTGGGCATCTTTCCTGGCCCCTAGACAATAATTCTGATGGCAAAAGAACCAAAGTTCTGCTAAGTTTCATGTGTTTGCTTTGCTTGTAGACCATTGTTCGAGGGAACCGGCCACCCAAAGATGCATCCATTAACGGCCTGCTGGAGGAGTTCGACAACATTTCGGTAACACGTTCCAACTCCCTGCGTAAAGAGAGCCCGCCAGGCCCCCATCAGGCTGGAGGCATCTCCAAACCCTCGGGCAGTGGCCACCTCACTGCTCCAGAGGAGAACGGATTCAACCACTACTACTCCCGCTACTCGTGTGACCTGGACACGTCCAGCAGGGACTTTTCTCTGGACCCCGGCAAGCCAAGCTTCTCCATAGATGGGGATTGGGCACTTGGCAGGCACTATCGATTCACCAAGCAGAATGGCCACTCACACCCCATACGCAGCCCCTTTTACCCTGATGCCATGCCTCAGAAATCAGACTATGGCAAACTTCCACCTGACTATCACACCTATCTGGAGAGCAAAGGGCGGTCGGCGGATGAGGTGGCCTCTACGGTGGGTAGCGGAGTAGGTTCCAGCGGCTACTACCGGGCATCGGTGGGGGGTTCATCCAGCCAGGACTACCGGGACACATCAGTTGGCACACCGTCTCGTGCATCGCTACACAGCGAGCAGATTAACTACCCCGACAGTGAGTGGAGTTACGGCGGCATGAGGGACGAATATGAGAAGCGACCCAAGAGTTCCTACGTGACCCAGACCAGCCCCACGCCTGCCATCAGGCAGCGATCTCGGTCAGGCTCTGGGCTGCAGGAGCCAAATGTCCCCTATGCCGCCAGTGGGACTTTCAGGAGCCCGCCACAGGCCCACCCGTACAGCTCCTACACCTACCCTCGCCTTTCGGAGAGTCTCGCCAACTCACAGACTTTAACCAAGGTAACTAAAGCAAAATGGAAATGCCATGTTTCAACACACTATATCCTCCCAACAAGTCTGTACGAACGTATCAGAGAGAATTTTATACATGTACACTCATGTGACACACACTTTAACCTCCCAGTCACCTTTTCACATTATTTTCTTCTTCAGTGTTTCGAGTTCTCTCTGATCCTCAACCATCAGTTTTCTTTTTCTGCTCTTCCTGCCTGATAGATGGTTTCAGCTTTAATCTACTCTTCTCTGAAGGAGGAAGGTGATGTCACATAAAGAATTGCACCTCTGGCGTGTCCACTAGCTCTATACACAGTTCAATTAATGCTCAGACTGACCACTGACCAAAAAGCTCTGACTTACACAAATTAATAAATAGGAGCAAGTGTTCTTGGGGTTCAAATTTATACTGAAGCTTTGCACCACACAAACTGCAATCACTGCTAAATATAGCGTTTTAACAGAAACATAATTGGCACAAAGGTATAAAAATATACTATCATTGCAATTATTAAAAGGCTAAGAGAATTACAAATGCAAATATGCATAACGGTGGTCAAGACGAACTCAGCAGAAATTAAATATCTAATAGCAAAGCTTTAGAGCACAGGTGTCGAACTCCAGGCCTCGAGGGCCGGTGTCCTGCAGGTTTTAGATGTGTCCTTGATCCAACACAGCTGATTTAAATCGCTAAATGACCTCCTCAACATGTCTTGAAGTTCTCCAGAGGCCTGGTAATGAACTAATCATTTGTTTCAGGTGTGTTGACCCTGGGTGAGATCTAAAACCTGCAGGACAGGCCTGGAGTTTGACACCCCTGCTTTAGAGATTAGAAATGAGTACATCAGAGGGACAGCTCAGGTTGAGCAGTTTGGGGACAAAGTTAAAGCAGCAAGGCTGAGATGGTTTGGACATGAGGAGACTTTTCAGAAGGAAAAGAGGAAGATCACGAAGAAGGTTAATGGATGTTGAACGGGGACGTTGCTGTGGCAACACCTTTCCTCAATTATTTCTTCTCTATTGACATCAAATAAGAGTCAATAAGCTGTTTGGAATTTGCACGAGAAGATTTGTCAAGTTTTTTATGGGCACAAGCCACATGCTCAACTCTGCTGCTCAACCCACAAATGAATTTTTCCTTACAAATGCGGCACCATTTAAAGGTAACTAAACAGGCTTTTCAACAGTATAAGATTTATTACCATGAAACATTGTTACAACAAAGAAATAATCAATCAAACACTAATTTCCTTACTTTTTTGTGGAACGCATAGATGGGCTTTGATGTTAAGGATGCCCAGAAATATTTTTTTTTTGTTTTTGTGACATGGAAATGCTTTTTATATGACTGTATTACAGATTTTTAACTGAAAACATCTCACAAACAAAACACACAGAAGGCAGGTTTTTGCACGTTTGTAAAAGTTAGAAAAAAAACATGAATTTAAAGGAACCTATGTGATTGTTGGTAAAATCCCCCAGCAGTGTCACTCAGTAGATTGTATATTGTATTTGGGAACAGCTGCACTGTAAGTATGCCGGCTCTTGTGCAGCCCGTGTCGTGCTCCAGTGGAGCAGTGGGAGAGACGCCCAAGAGATTCCTCTGCACAGAAACTCCACTGACAAGAACAAACGAACCGTCCACGCGTTAGTGGCTGTGTAATGTAACCATATGCTTTCGGTTACTCGTAGTTTTTTTACACCAGAATTCTCAGTGCAAAGAACTCCGTGTGCTGCGGTGGAAGATAATAGATCAGGAAATATAGCAGAGGGCAAAAGGTGGGGTCAGACTTTTCACACAACACCTTTTACATCATTCTTCCAAAGCTCTCCGAGCATCATTAAACCCGCGAGTGCCGCTATCACAGTTCTGCACCATGCCTCCCTTCACACACAGCGAGCCGAGAGGGGAAACCGGGTTTGCTGATGTAGATCCCAGGGTGCCTTGATGAAAAACCATTTAACCCGCGTGTCTCGGTAAATAGCCACTCGAAGAAAAAGCAGCCACGGAGAATGCAAGAGCAGCAGGAAGGCGATGCAGGAGAAGGTCATTTTTCTTTCATGTTGTTTGTTTCACATTTCTGCCGCTGTTTGAGTTGTCACGCTTAAAGAGGCGCGCTTGCTTTTCTATTTAAAAAAAAAAAAGTAGAATAAGTAAAGAGTTGAAAGCCAATTTAGCCAAATTATACATGAAAGAATATGTTTGAGCATTTACAAACTTACTCTTTCATATCTCAAAGGCGTGACTATAATTGGACTTAATGTGATGGTGTTTTTAATATTTCTTGTTTGATTTTCACAGCAGTGGTTTAAAAAAAGGAAACAACAAAACAAGGAGTCATCTGGCAGCTGAAGAATCACTATTCTTCTTGGCTCACGGACCTTGGAACAAACCCACCTCCCTCTCTCTTTGCTCACTCTCTGCCTTTTCTTCTCTTTTCCTGGTTCAGCCCACTCACACCGCTGAAGTAAATCCTTCTTTTTCCCTGCCGTTGTTGGAAGACGTTGGGGATGTAATAGTAGACAGCACAGAAACTTGGCCACACACAAAGATGCAAACGCACACACACACACACACACGCACGCTTCCTTTCTCTCTGCCGCCGTCTCTCTCTCTCTCTTCCTCACTGTTTTGTAGCGAGTGTGAGCTCAGTGCCGCAGCTCTCAGTGACAAATTGATGTTGCGGCACTTTCCCTTTCTGCAGCCTTAGCATAAAACTGGCCGAACGATGTTCCACCGCGGAATTCAATTTCACAGTTGAGTTAGGTTGTTGATTACCCTGCCAAACTCAGATTAATGCGCGTTTAACCAACATGGATCAGGAGACCCCTGGCTGACAGCCAGCGAGCGCTTGCTGGCCAACGATAGAGGGGCACGAGACGGGGGCCTCCCAGCAGCCACCCCCGCACCTGCCTCAGAGTGATTGATTAAAAGAGTTCACACCATGTAATTATACACCATCCCAACACATCGGGGCTCCTCCTCCTACCCTGTCTGTGCTTGTGGGTTTCAGTCTGTGTACGTGTGTGTGTGTCTCTTTGTGAAAGAAAGAGAAATAGCGATTAGGCGCAGAGAGAGTGACAAATAAAAGAAAGGAGGAAAGAGAGTTTTATTTATTATAGTCGGAGTCTCTTGAGGGGGAAAATCAGGCTGGCTGGAGATCATTTTAGAGAGGTGTGGCAAAGGTGATTTAGTTTAGTCTCTGCAGGGTGAAAGCAGATTCATCTTCTAAGTTAATTTTTGTTTTTTCTTTGCTGTAATCCACTTTAGATCACTCTGGGTAGTGTTGATGTTTGCTGTAGCACTTTAATCCCTCTCCTGGGGTTTAAATGACAGACTTTTGTCACGTAGATATGCCACTGACAGCTGTACAGTATCAGCCTGTCTCTACTTACGTCCTATTGTTAATGACCTGTGGCCAGTTTTCCTTAAAATGACAGGATCCATGTGACATAATACGATGACGAAGCTATTAGGTTATGAAACCACTCCAAGTGTGCGTATTTGTAGCCAATTGTGAGTCATGTAATGAAAGCTGAGTCATGTAAGCACTACTGCATTCTCACTAATACCCATGTGTACGCTGCAATACTACTTTGAAGGACAATCTTAAGGAAGAGCTGTGTCCCAGATCTGAGTCCACTGCAGGCTCTTGGTTGATGAATGGAGTAGCTGTGAAGCATTTTAGAGGGGGGTGGGGTGGTAAGGATAAGGTATGGTCCCTGTCCTGTGCACTAAATGTTCTCCGTTAGGTCTGTCCGGGAGTAATGTGCCTGCAGGTGTAGTGTATGACCGTGGATGTACAGGCTGACGTTTAACAGTAAAATTCTTCAGTATTCACTGCAGTAAAATGCTGACATCTGCGTAACACTAGACTTATATGTAATTTTCCTCGCTTTTCCAGGGCGACTATGAGCGTCCATCACGCGATGACAGTCCCCAGGTCGCAGGTGGTGACACGTACCCCCGAGGGCCTCTTAAGCTACCTCAGAGCCACACGAAGCCGCCTGGCTACCCCTCGGTGCACCTGCCGTACCCCCCGATCTTTCACCATTACAAACCCTCTCCTTACCATCATCCTCCCTCCCAGCCCAGTCCACCATATACCCCGCAGGTACAGTATGTTCGCTAACTTCACATATAAAAACTGCATCATAGTGATGATTCAGTTTGCTACAGATTGCAGATTATACTCTGTGACTTTGGTAAGTTAGCTGAGATCAACACTTCCTCCAGGTTTTTAACTGTAACCATCTTAAATCTCTAACTAAAGTAGCTTTTTCCCAAATTGATTCTTTAGAAAATAAAATCATTAGGTATATAAGCCATGTTATTTCTGTCTTTTTTTATAACTTTTTCATCCAGGGGGCCTACTCACAGCCTTCGTCACCTTACGTCCCCCCAGGGGCTTATCCGCCTCCTTCCTGGGGGTCAAGCTCTGACACGCAGCCCTCCAGAGTTTCCCATGAGCAGTTCAGAGCAGCACTTCAGCTGGTGGTCAACCCTGGTAACTTGAAATTAAAGGAACATTGAAATGACACACAAGCATGTGACAACTTGATAAATGGACGGAATGGACACTTTACCCAAATACACATACATTCATGCAACTTGTTGTTTTTCTACATCCAAGTGTTTCCTGTCTAACATTCAGAGTTTCATATAGCAGTATTTAGAGTCTGTAATGGCGTGAATAAACTGCAGCTTGAGTATCTAGCAGAGGCATGCAACTGCAACTTCTAGATGTTTTTTTTTTTACATTTATATCTTTCTTTGTGTCTGATGTTGCATTAAAATGAGGCACGATGTTTGTGTTCTCCTCCAGGCGACCCTCGGGAATACCTGGACAGCTTTATTAAGATTGGCGAGGGATCCACAGGTATTGTTTGCATCGCCACCGAGAAGCACAGCGGAAAGCAGGTGGCAGTGAAGAAGATGGACCTCAGAAAACAGCAGAGAAGAGAGCTGCTTTTTAACGAGGTATCAAACAACGATTACCTGAGAAACTGTCCTTAGCTCATACTATAATCCAAATAGTTCTGATGTCGTATGTTTGAGTGAATTAATCAGGTGGATTTAGATTGGGGCCATAATGACCACAGAACTAACATTTGTCACAGATTGTTGATAGCCTAAGCAAGCGACAGTCGTGAAACTGTTTTAATTAGCATAATAAAAATGCCACTTTATGCTAATTAATGAGACAAACAGCAAGAGTTCAGTTTGCCCTTATTTCCCTAACATCCATCCACAGCAATTAAACCACTAACACATTTTTTTTTGCATCTGTAATGACATTTATTGACTAAACTGAAGACGTGTTTACGCCGAAAACCTTAAGCAAGAAATGTATTCGTGACTGCTCACATTCATGATGTCCTGACAAGCTAAAAAATGAGCTGCATTTCATTTGCCCAGGAAAAAAAAAGTCTAATGTATTTAAATGTGAACTGAGCGACGCTCGGATTGCATTTCTGCCCTGATTCTTTTGTATTTTGGTCTCTGTTTAGTGTGCATGAGTGGGAGAGAGAATGCATGTATGTAAGCATGAGTGCGAGTTGTGGAGCAGCGGGTGTTCAGCGGGAAAGTAATTTGTTTCGTGTAATCCTATTAATTTGAATGTAATCCTTTTATGATTAAGCCTCCAGAACATGTTCATATTAGACAAAGGGGAAGTTGAATTAATATTGAAAAAATGAAATTACATGAATAGATTCAATAAACCACTGGAATTGTAGATAATTTTTTGTAGCACATTTTAGCATACATTCTTAAATATGGTATTGAATTGAGGAATTTCAGAGAGAAACCTTTTTGAGGCTCAAAGCATGATTTTTATTTCATATTAACAGTGTAGTAACAAAGTATAGCAGCATAATAACAGTGACAGAGCCAGTGTACTACAGTGTCATTAGTAACGATACATACATATATATTTCTCTGTCTGTGTTTTAGGTGGTGATCATGAGGGACTACCATCATGAAAATGTTGTGGACATGTACAACAGTTACCTGGTGGGAGACGAGCTTTGGGTCGTCATGGAGTTCCTGGAGGGAGGGGCACTCACTGACATTGTGACTCACACCAGGTAACTGCTCAATGCACAAATGCTGAGGTAAACCATCAAGCTGTGTGATGCGGAGCTTGGAGGATGTAAGCTGTTGTTAGGGTTATAAAATTATAAAATATAAATTATAAAAGGACATTTTGAAAAACAGGATAATTATTTTGCTCAAGTAGTTAATAGACGTCAAACTCAACAACCAGGTGAGCAGCATGTAAAGGTCCTGAGGCACGTTTTAACTTTTAAGTGATTAGTAAGATATTCCCTAAAAATGAATCACGGATTCAGCATTGCAAGAACCAGGTAAAAATTAACGTGTTACATCTCGTTTAAAGTTATTGTCCAGTCGAACACAGGCTTTTTAAACCTTTATTTTACCATGAAGGCTCATTGACACCATACTCTACTTAGGAAGAGAGACCTTGGTATTGAAGCAGGAATACAAGCTGCTAATACAGAGTCTATCAAAAGGAATCATCTGATTTCACAGTATCGTTCACTGGTAAAGATCAGAACACGTATTATAAGAAAGAACGGATTCATGAGTTTCACATGGCTGCTGGGGGCTGCAGTGACTCCAGACATGCTCACAATAATGTGTGAGATGAGTTTGACTATCATATGGAGATGCGACCAGAGAAGGACACATTTAACTTTTGAACATTGTGAGTTGTATATGTAAAAGTTTATCTTCAGCCATGTATTTTAAAATGTCCCGTAAGTTTTTATGTCTATTACTTTAAAAAATCTAGCTTTTTGAAATTGGATGATTCGTTTTGATACACCCTGCATACTAAATGAAACATAAAGTGCAGCATATTTATTTACACATTGTTCAGCTGGTCATTAATGCAAATATCTAATCAGCAACTCGATGCATTTAGGCATGTACACGTGGTTTCGCACAGTTGTTGTCAGATGGGCTGACAACAACAACCAGAAACTTGTGATTTACTGGTTCACACACAAACATCTCTACATTTTACAGAAATTGGTTGAAAAAAAAATCTATTGAGTCCTACTTCAAGCAAGCGCCTTGTCAAACAGAGCACCTCTGGGATGTGGTGGAACCATATAATTGCTTAGTAAGAAAATGCATGTTCTGCAGATGTGTAAAATAAATAAAAACACTGCAGAGACAATCAGCTTCCTTCTCTATTGTTACCTAAGTTTCAAAGGACCTTATAGACAGACTTTGCTCCCTTCTAACAGAGCCAAGTTTACCTGTTTTTTATATGATGTCCATCCTCTCATCCAAGAAAACTAGCGTCATTCAAAAATGTGAAATCATCTTTATTTTTAATTATTTTATTTTTCAGTTCAATGGCTGTTTTCAGACTGTCTGAAAGAGTTAAAGTATCAGATTTTGAAGCATTATGTAATACTTTTATATAAAAGAAGAAATCAGGCCACAGCTTTGTGTGTGTCATTTGTGTTCGTTTTGACTGGTGAGATTGACGGAGAGAGAATCCACATGGGAGGGAAAAAGGTTTATGTCACCTTTTAAAGGGCGTGTTGTTCAGATGATGTTGCTGACATCAAATGGATTTTAATATAACTTAGCAAGCACTGGTGCCCAGTCGAAGTTCAATTTTTTTTATTTTATTTGTTGCAGCTGACACGAACAGGTGAATAATTTTGCAAGGCGCAGAGGAAGGACCGGCTGAGACGATACGATGCTCCGATAGTTTCAGGATTATCGTTCTCCAACTTTTCCAAATGGTTTCTGTGTTACTGAGTTGCGTTTCTAAGCTGCTGCCTCATTGTTTTAAGCTTACTTTGTGCTTGGTGTTTAATTACAGTCATTTGCGCGGAGTGTCAGCATTAGCGCTGCGCGGTGTCGGATGCTAATAACACGCTTTGGCGAGGCTGAGCACCGCTGCTGCTGTGAAGTATTTTGAACAGTCTCCCACACAGATGTTTGCTCGTTTGTGTGCTCGGTGCATGCATGAGAGAAAGTTTCACCACGAGTGCTTTTAAAAGTACTCACGGAAAGCTCATAAAAGTGGATTTTAAACAGAATTTCTCTTTTTGATAAAGACTCACATACATTCACCCTGTAGGGTCAGTTGCTTTTTTTTTTTTTTTTACCTTTTATTAATATTATCAGAAAAAGTTTGGAATAAAACTTAATAGATGTCCTTATAAAATGTAGATTGATTAGTATGCAGGCATAAAATAAAATCAGTGAGAAAATACCGCAGAAGGGCTTGAGCGGTGTATTTTCTTCATCAGTAATTTCTGCCATATTTGTCCAGGTGAAAGCCTGCTGCTATTTCTGTTAGGCTTTTTGTTGTGGAAATAACTGCTGCCTGCCTCGTGTTGTGCAAGCCTCATCAGCTTGCTGGCAGCAAACACACAAACGCACACACGCTCTGAGATTTATGGACACATGCGCGCTCAATTCTAACTCACACAGGCAAGTCTGCAGCGGGAGGAGAATGGGGGGTCTGCAGAACTATTTCAGTCACGTTCAGATTTCAATTATACTTTTAAAGTTGGGTAATGATCTGCACTTCGAGGGGATTTTTATCTAGTGTAAATGCAAAAGCATATGGGTGTGCAGCTGTGTGTGTGTGAGTATGAATGCCTTAGTGTTTGTGTGTGCACCTTTTGTCTGTGTGTAGGTGCATGTGTAATTCTCCTCCCTTTGACAACCTTTACAGGCTCATTAAAGTTGTTTTTCACTTTGTGAAACAATTTTCTATTTCACTGATCCTGCCTCCATGAGTGTGTGTGTGTGTGTGTGTGTGTGTGTGTGTGTGTGTGTGTGTGTGTGTGTGTGTGTGAGAGAGAGCTCATTTGTTTGTGTGTGTATGGGAGCGTGGGATTTTTTTCGGGGGGGGGGGGGGGGGTGTAAGTGGAGAGGCGGTAAGAGGTGATTCATTTTCACGTACGCGTCTCCATCCCATTCACTCCGAGTTAGCCGGTTGTTTTTCCATTAGCATAAAGCTCATTTATCTCTTGTGATTGTAAAAGCATACATGTGTAACAATAAAATATGCTGCAATCTGTAGAGTGTGATTATATATGTTTAATATTATGAGCGTATGTGTAGCCCAAAGGGTTGTTTCTCATAATGTAAGTTTGCAAGTAAGTGCCCCAATAGCGGGAGCGTTACACTGTATGATAAAGAGAAGTGTGCAGAAGGGTTGCAAGCATGTAACATCATACTGCAATGCATATACAGTATATGTGCATCTGCATCCATCTGTATCCTTAGTTTGGGGTTTAAAACAAGCGCGCTTCTTTGTGCACATGTATTGTATGATTGCAGATTAGAGCGCACACAAATAAGCACACAGCACAGCCCGGCCAGCTGGGTCTAGAGACGTTAATGTTCAGTGGAGCTGTGAGTTTCTACATGAACTCAGTGAGACGCGCAGCATCGCCCCCTCTCTCCATATGGGACCCTCCTGCCTGCTCGTAGCTAGAAACGCTGCAGGCCACAGTGGGATATTTTCAAACTGGATTTCTACTCCATATCCTCTATAGGATGACTCTCAAGTCTTAAAGCCAGTCATTTTTGTAGCTCAAAGAATAAAAGTCAGTTTTATTTATGAATAAATGTTTTCTCGCAATGCACAGCACATGGAGAAAGCACAGGCGACAAAAATGAGCTTACTGGATAAAAACAGATAGCACATTTATTTAAAAGATAAACTACAAATTGTGGAAATAAACAGTTAGCTATGAAAATAAATCTAATCTGATTAAATAAAATATTTCTGACAGGCCGTGTGTGTGTGTGTGTCTCCTTACAGGATGAACGAGGAGCAGATTGCTACGGTGTGTCTGTCGGTGTTGAAGGCTCTGTCCTACCTGCACACACAGGGCGTCATCCACCGTGACATTAAGAGCGACTCCATTCTCCTGACTAGCGATGGCAGAGTAAGTGCACGTGCATATTTCTATTCATCCATGCTCCTCTTGGGATGCTATCAAATTAGTCACTGCTTAAACAGTAATCCACTAAACCCCAGGTAATAATAACCTAAGCTGCTATTCTTTTTCACTGGTCTCACACACACACACACACACACACACACACACACACACACACACACACACACACACACACACAGTCATTCAACACTCACTGACCTCCATGGGTGCCTGTCCTGCCGCTTGTCAACAGCCAATGCCAGAAACTCATCATCATCCATTACCGCCGTGCCCTAGTAATTAAATCCTGCTTAATGCCTCCTAACGAGTTGATAAGACATGATTAACTGAAGCTTAATTAAGTGCTAATATATGGGATTAGTGTCTTCTGACAAAGCTCTTGATCACAAGAGGTCAGTGCACTTCTGAACTAATATATTCTATTCTGTATGCCCACCAACCTGCTTAGTAGAGACTGGAACCATGTACTGTATATGTGTGTGTTTACAGATCAAGCTATCAGATTTTGGCTTTTGTGCCCAAGTTTCCAAAGAGGTACCCAAGAGGAAGTCCCTCGTGGGCACACCCTACTGGATGGCACCAGAGGTTATCTCAAGATTACCTTACGGGACTGAGGTGAGGACACATGCACAGAAATAACATTATTCTACTGAGGAGTTCAGGAGCATTTCCCTGTATATGTTATGCATGTATGTTTACTGTCCTGGCTGAATAGACTGAATGTTTTTGCGTGTTCAGGTGGACATCTGGTCTTTAGGCATTATGGTGATTGAGATGGTGGATGGAGAGCCCCCTTACTTCAATGAGCCCCCTCTGCAGGCCATGAGAAGGATACGAGACAACCTGCCCCCACGGCTAAAGGAGTCCCATAAGGTAAGAAAAGTCGAAGGCGAGTTCTCAATAAGTAAACGGATCAGACTTTTGCCAACAGCAGAAGAAAATGTTCTTAGAGCTGTCAACTGTTTAGCTGTAAAAACGCATCTCTGTGTGACAGCTCACCAGTCACACCTCAGGTGCAGAGAAGTGCAAGGTAACATTTATGAACTTATATTACAAAAGTACTACAACTCTTTTATTTTTGAGACACATGGATCCTGTAAATATTCATATGAAGCTACGGGTATTTAATTAAATTAATAGGAAAGACTTCTACAAACAGCTGTAAGCAACAGACCAAAATTTCAGTTCATGTTAATGTGTTTTTTCTAACTCAGATTGCATTTATTGTGAGTATCATTACTCATTACATAACCTAAGACTGGTCTGTGTCTATGTATGAGTATGTAATAATGGATACACCAGAAATATGGCAGTTGTCATATCTGAACAAAATGGGAATTTCAGTAGTTTTAATCATAAACCAAAGTACTGAACTGTTAAGATTTTGGGTAGATCGTAGTGCTAATTCAAAGTAAAGTGAACACCAAAGCCATTACAATTCATTCTAATGGGGACAGAATTTGGTGAGCGGTTGCTGGAAATTGTTGGCAATTGCTAGTGTGAAATTAGCCACAAAGATGTAGTGCACCAAAAACCTCCTTGGCATTGCTTTGGTTTCTAGCAGATTGCTGTGGTTGCTTGTGCTTTGCATGGCAAGCGCTCCTCACCAAGTGGTGACGAAACTTTGAGAAGTGCAGTCGAAACTGGAAATGCGTTCGCCTTAAAATAAAAGTTTCCCTTTTTGAAAGGTGTTGATTGCAGTGGTACAACCTGTTCTCATGACAGTGCGTTGCAGGCTTTAATCTAATGACTCGTGTTGCTGTTTGTCCCTCGAAATGTCCTTAAAGACGGTTTTATATCAGTCGACACTCACGTGTACCAATTAAAAAACTCAATAATCTGCATTTGGAAGGTCGTGAACAAGTAAGTTGTGTTGCCTTTCAGGCGAGAGACCCAAGTTTGAGTCATACATGTCAATTCTTTTTACGCTTCATTTGTATAATATTCATGCATGTAATTCATCTAGCAGCTTTTAAAAACAAAAAGAAGCTCAGGAAGCTACCAAAATATCTTGGTTTCCATGGTGATGCCTCGCTGTTTTCTACAAAACGTACATGCTTCTGACACTATGTTTCCTATTGAAGTACATTACTAAAATGTTCATGTTCCCATGAACACAAAAAAAACAGGAGACCACAGGAATACCAACAAATACAAGGTTGTTTTTTTTGTGTCACAGCCTCTTTGTGATGACAGCAACGTCTGGCAAAAACACGACAACCAATCAGGGAAGACACATTTCCCACTAGCAATTGGAGGTTGCCGGTGGTTGCTGACTGGTCTAAAGTCATGTGTGACTGACCTAAATGTTCCCAAAGTTGATGAAGAGATCGACATCTGTGTTGTCACTAAAAGTGTGTGTGTGTGTGTGTTAATTTTACTGCTGTTTTTTTGGCTATGTTATACTCAAACCTAGCTAAGCAGATGAATTCAAACATTTGCTCACATCTCCAGGTGTCAACCGTGTTACGCTCCTTCCTGGACCTGATGCTGGTGAGGGAACCGTCCCAGAGAGCCACAGCGCAGGAGCTCCTCCAGCACCCCTTCCTAAAGCTCTCGGGACCCCCTTCCTGTATCGTTCCCCTCATGAGACACTACCGCCATCGCTGACCTGCTGACTCAAACCCCAGCCCTCTCCTCCACTAAAAACATTCACATAAACACACTACCAGGGTGGCACTGCCCTCACCCAGCCAAAACACCCCACTGCTTGGTGGTGTGCCACCAACTTTCACACCTGTAACCGTGAAGTAGATTAGCTAGAGGAATATCTAAGACATACATTAATAAAAAAAATTAAAAAACACAAGACAAAGCAAAGAAGAAAAAAACTATTGAAACCATGAACTGGAGTAGAAGAGCGTAATGTGCCAGAGGAAACTCTAGACATCCAGTAAACTAAGCAGACTGCCTCGCCCTGCTGCAGTCTTCTTTCTTCCCAGACTGTAAGTCTTCAGCGCCATGTAGACTTGTTGTAGCCATCCAGAGCTTCTCAGAGGGGGTGTGACAACATGGAAGGACCCAAAGCGACCAGCGTGCTGCTCCAGACCTGAGCAGCAGAGGGCAGAACAATCAGTGTGAAGAGAGAGCGGGTTTTTGACTGGTCACGACTGTTTACCGCGTCGTCGGTTCATCATAAGGAGCGCAGGCTGCTGCTCAGAGACGAGCTCTCTCGCATCTCTTGTCACACACTAACAGTGAAAATGTATTTTAGAGAAACCTGTAAGTTTTTCTGTACAGTTTTGATAACTTGCAGTATTTTATCGTGTCGTAACCATTGTGATATGAGCGGTATTAAATAGAGTTTCTGCAGAGATCTTTCCTACTGTTTATAATCCAATTTTTGCTTAAAGATATAAGAGATATCCCAAATAAACCCACCTAAAACCTGTTACTAAAAAAAATACTAAATATATTTATTATCTTACATTTGTAGACAGAACTTCCATTAAATGTTGGGAAAAAAGGGTAATGTCAGAATTTTGTATGACATTTTCAAATATTTATTTATTTATTGGAACTGAAGGTATATTTTTTTGGTAGTGTGGCCTTCTTTTGTTTGGTTTTTCTTTTTGGGGTTTTTTTGTTAGGTTTTGACTTCAATTTCTAAGAGCGCATTTGGCAGACAGTCGGTTTATCATCCAAGCAATACCCCAGACCTGCTGTATTTATGAATCCATGACGCCCTGTATTTATGATACTGTAACAACATCATGCATTTAAATGTAGCACAGACTGAGTGGATTTGAGAAAGGAAAGAAAAAAAACTAGCTTCACGCAGACTTGTTTTTTTTTTTTATATTAGCAGTCTCACTGTGTTTCTTTCTTAATGCCAAAGAGGCGCCTGTCCAAGACGCCTCCCTACCACACAGAGTTTAGGATGCTGATAAAAGGTTTTCTGCTCACATCCTCGCTGTCATCATCTCACTCCTTATCCCACCTCAGTCAGTCAGACACACACACTCGCTATCACCGGAGCTTTACTGCCATTCTCATCTCTAGTTTGGACCAGGAGAACAGTGTTATCCCCTTCCCTGTTTTTACCCATCATTCACTGTGATATGTAAATATGACTGTGTGTACGTGAGCCTGTGCGTCTGCGTATGTCAAAGAGCAAAAGAGGTGGAGAGGTGTTTATCTCTACAGCATCTGAAAGTGTGTGTGTGCGCGTGTGTGTGTTTGTGCGTGCGCTGCTGGCTAAGCCTTGACAGTGAGTCAAGATTTGAATGAGTAAACACTTATCTGTGGTGTTGGCTTGTATAGTGATATTGCATGTTTGTTATCAGTGAAGCTGGTTTCAATTAAAAAAAAAAAAAAACACCCATAAAAACATCAAGATGTGTTGCATGGATTTTTCCTTCATCACCTTATTATGCAGTCGTCTCTTCTTCTTTTGTTTTTTTAACAGCACACTGTCAGAATATCCTAAAGAGGTCTTTTCAATCATCAACAGTTTATTTTCTCTTTGTTGTTTTTGGGTTCTCATTTCCAACAATTTCACCTGTATTTCACCTCCGAACACAGAAGCAAAAAAAGACACATTCATGGATCAGTGTTGCCATAATATATTAGGTTATTTCTCTCTCTTCCCTCTAAGCCATTTCCCTCTGAAACACCATAATGGGATATTGATTTAGCTCGGACAGAGAATGGAGCTTCTTTCTCACAGGAAGATCGACAGTGGTCTAGTAAATAAAAACACAGCTACTGGGGCCACTGAGAGTATCAGTGAGGATGACACCAGCTTGTAGAGTCAATGTTTGAGTTAGTGGAAAACACTCATCTGTTCCAAACACAACTTTTGTGTGTGAGTGTGTGTTTGTTTGTTAGTTTTCTAAACAACCTTTGGGAGGTATTTGAAATAGTTTGTGTCTTTAAATGGAATGATTTGTAATGAAGCAATAAAAAACAGATTATCTAAATGTGTTTATATACCATAACAGGCCTGCCAAAGTTGTTAGACCACCTTTGGGCTAGTTCCTGCTGCTGTAGGGTCTCAAGGATTGACACACACACATGCAGCTCTTATTGGGATATTTTTGTTTTATGTTATGTTTTTTTTTAATATTAATAGAAGATTTAAAATCTTTTGATTCATTACTTAGAATTTTTTTAATAATATACTGAAAACAATAATGTACATGTATCTATCTTTGCAGCTCATAAAGGAGAGGCAGAGATTTGCACTGGTTTCTGTAATGTACTGTCCTCCCTGCATTCAGTGTTGTTGTAGGCTAATAAGGTCACGGCCTCAGGTGTAGTGCATGCAGGTTACCTGGTGTTGCTCACTGGACTGGATATGAACTAAACCCTTTTTAACAGCTATGATGCCATCTCCTTATGACGCCCGAACAAGTAAAACTAAAGGGATATGCCCAAATCAAGGAATTTTTTAGGCCTTTTTCACGCGTGAGACTTGTCTGTAGCTAATAAAAGCTGAAGAAAATCGCAGCTTGCCGACCTTCGACAGTAAAAGTCCAACTGGAAAACTTGGAATTTCCTCCAGAATAAAAGAAGACAGGCGGAAGATCGTGGCTGCAGTTTTTGAGAGTTTGTGAAGCTCAGCAACAGGTGAGTTTTCCTCAGTTGTTGTTAGCATGTAGCTTTGTAGCTGAATGAAGGCCGGATGCTAACTTTTTAGAAGCGTCAACAGCTAATTGAAAATATGTATGTCAAAGTAAAGCATTCCTATCTGTGTTAACAAGCACAGATATCCTGCTTTGTGTTACCCGTCATGTAGTGGTTGAATTTAAAAAGCTTATTCGAGGTTAAACAGGGTAAATTCTCTGTCTATGTGATGCTCTTTTGTACAGTATGTTAAGCTCAGGTTGCTAATGCTAACACTTAACGTAGCCGCACAATCATGGTACCTCTTTGTAGGCCTACGGGGGATTTAAGGTTAATGTTTTAATAAATGCATAAATAAATACATCCAAAAATCTATGATTTTTTTTTAAAATTAAAAGTATATGCTTCGATTGCTATTTGTTACAATATGTGTCAACTTACTTTTTTCTAATGAGTAAATTATTCTAACATGAAGATAAGTAAAACAATGTAATATAAAACAATGTAACAGATGTCTTGAGCTATACCTGGCTTCTTTATATTTTCCTTGAAAAATTAGAAATATTGAAATGAAAACATAAATGAACGTTCTTAGGTAGCTGTCTTTTGCTGTCCTTCAGCAGTCTTTAACAATAGTTCTCCAGGTTTCTTTTGTTCTGTTCTCTCAGGATGACCCCACACTGCTTCAGTAATGTCAGGGTGCAGTTCTCTAGAGAGGCCAGTCCATGACTGATATTGTTCCACTGTGTGTGTTTTTTATTCAGGTATGCTTTTACTGCACTGAATGAAAATGAAGCTATTGCCAGTAGCAGTCAGGTACAAAGACTGGACTGAATGGGATTAAAAAAGCAGCAAAAGCCCAAAGAAAACCTTTGAAAGATCTTCCTGCTATTGCTCAAGATCACTTTGATTATCAATTAAATCTACAGTGCTTAACAAAATTATTTGACAACCTATCATTAAAAAAACAACAACATTTTCCAAATCTAATCAGAAACTTTTCATATTATTTATTAGGCAAATAACAAACAAAATTCATATTTATACCCAAATTTGAGCTGGCACACTGAACTCCAGTATACCATTCAACCAATGGCATCTCCATCAAAAATGTTAATATACTTCACTATTTTTTTTCATTTTTGTAAACCAACAATTTATAAATTCACAGATAACAACAATAATTGTATTTTGGCATATGCATATATATATATATATATATATATATATATATATATATATGGTGGTGGCTAACCAACCGGACATAGTGGTGGTAGACAAACAGAAGAAGATGGCCGTAGTGATCAATGTAGCGGTTCCGAATGACAGCAATATCAGGAAGAAGGAACACGAGAAGCTGGAGAAATACCAAGGGCTCAGAGAAGAGCTCGAGAGGATGTGGAGGGTGAAGGTAACGGTGGTCCCCGTGGTAATCGGAGCACTAGGTGCGGTGACTCCCAAGCTAGGCGAGTGGCTCCAGCAGATCCCAGGAACAACATCGGAGATCTCTGTCCAGAAGAGCGCAGTCCTGGGAACAGCTAAGATACTGCGCAGGACCCTCAAGCTCCCAGGCCTCTGGTAGAGGACCCGAGCTTGAAGGATAAACCGCCCGCAGGGGCGTGCTGGGTGTTTTTTTATATATATATATATATATATATATATATATATATATATATATATATATATATATATATATATATATATATATATATATATATATATATATATATATATATATATACACACACACACGTGTGTGTGGTGTGAAAATTGACTTTGAAAGTTCAGTAAGTTAAAACAATACATTTCAAATGTCAAAGGAGCTCACAAATTTTTAAGTTAATAACATTTTTGAGTGAAATTAAGCTGACACACAGCTTTATACTTTTAATAAATTTGAGGATTTAAGTTTCCAGTAGTTAGTCTGATTGAGAGGACATCTACTTTGATGAGTTACAACCGAGGATGATGTATAACATCCATGCCGCTGAAACAAATCGGTGTAGAAGACACAAATGTCCTATTTATTTTCAATTAAACAAAACCCAGTGTCAAAATCAATACCTCATCCCAGCAGCGTCTCCTCAGACGGGTGCATCAGTCAATTTTTCTCAGTCACCTTATTTCATTCATCCTTTTTTTGTCTTATTCACCAAAAGATAGGAAATAAAATAGTGATTTATTTTTTCATTAGAGCTGAAAGAATGAGACTTTGTGCTTTTAACACTGTAGTAGATAATAGTGGAAGTAGTTTGACAAAGGAGTAGACGTGAGTCCAGCAATTTATTTAGAACGAAACAGAAGAGTACGGCACAGGATTGCATCAGCAGAGGTTTATGCATAGAATTTGATTCTGAAAATAATTTACATATATTTATAGTTTTTTTTTTTCCCTTTAGTAACCTCATTTTCATAAACACACATCTCATCATTCAGTGAAATTCCTCGCTGTTTAGTACATAGTTTGTGTCAGATGGATGCATTTCTTTCTGCCTCTTGATATGTTCTGTACGTCGGTGCGGACATCAGATTTGCTGAAGTCAAAGCAAAAACTTTGAATGCCACTGTACTGCACACTACAAGACTGTCAACACTATGGTTGCATTCAAAATGTAATAATAAGAGGATTGGCTAAAAAAAAATATATGAAGGTAAGCTTGTACAGAACCAACAGGAGAGAACTGAAATAATTTATCAGCCATTCCGGGAAGAGAAAGAGAGAAGAAGGTGGAAAGACAGCAGAAGCAGAAATTTCAGACATTTCTTTCAAAGACAAGTTGAATAAGATTAGGCAGAAGTGACCAACTATGATCCAGTGACGCGATGACTTTAAAAAAACAAACATACTATAACTTAGAGAGGTCTGAATAAAATTAGTTATTTTCATAAAAGCTTTACTTTTTTTTCTTATTTTAATTAAAACTCTAAGCAGATTCTAGACCAAGATTTAATTCAGTAGCCGGTGAAATTATTGTTTTTTTTGGTGGGTTTACACTCCCAGCTAAATCCATGACAGCTCCCCCCTCCCCAAACTGTCCCATTAATTTATGTTTCAGCTTTTCAAAAGTTCTTGTGGGCAGTACATGCTACACATTTATCAATCGAGGATTCAGCCCAGTGCGGGGGTCACGATTCTCTGTGGTATTAGAGGCCTGGAACAACAAGGAGACAAAGTCTGTCATCAGGTTAGCTTCGGAGAGAGCCGAGGGGAGCCGCTGCTGTGCCGGTTCACTACATGTTCTTGTACATGGAGCGATCTCTGGGGAGCTGGGGCTGAGCCGCTGTCAGCTTGAGGTGAAAGTGGTAGATTGTGAGGATGATGACGATTATTAGACCCAGAATGAGGCCCAAGATAAGGGGGAGGGTCTCCTCCAGGCGCTCCCGCTGGTCTGTGATGCATTTGTAGGCTGCAGAAAGTAGAATGATACACAGTCTGTATGAGAAGGTGATCGAACGTGACTTACAAAGGGCAAAGATGGTGTGTAGATTATTTCAGAACTTATTTGTATTGCATGCTGGATGATATTTTTTTATACCTGAACTATATTGTTATACATAATATCAGGGTATTCTTTTATTCTATTCAGATTTAAGGCTGAACTTCATTTAGTTGTGTGAGTTATATACTTTTCAATGACAATAAATTGAATGCAGTCTAATCAGATGATTGTTTTCTTGATGAACTGAGTTTATTGTCTGGAAAGATTAAATTACCAGAAAAGACTGAGACTTGAACCAGTCAACATATTAGCATTTTTGCTTAGAGGTGACTCAGAGCTGTTTGATTTTCTGTCGTCACTTAGATAACGTTGGATGTTCTTGAAATGCATTAATGTCCTTCAACCTTTCTGCTTGTAGTTGTTGACATGAAGGAGACACACACGTGGCATCTCACAAGTTTAGTCAAGCATCTCTGTTCTCTGGACTTTTTCTCAGGGTGGCTGTAGCTCAGAAGGTAGAGCAGGCCATCTATTTATTGGAAGGTTGCTGGTTCAATGCCTGGTTGTGTTCATCGGGTTTGTTCTACTTATGTGCAACACAAGGTAGAATTCTAATATTTCAACAAAATTAACAGTTTTGTTTTTTGTTATTCTTTTTTTGCACAATTGTTGTGATGATCACAATAAGTCATATCTCTTTTGGTTAGACTTTTTTTTTTCTCTTTTGTGCATTTTATAGTTTGATACACTGGTGTTTGTGGGAGTGGGATAGGACACCTAAGCCATCATTGGATGTACAGTATGTATATGGGGGTTAAAGTTGAAGGTGCTTCTCCCCGTGGACAGCAGTTATACACACTAGGAGAAAGGCAGTGAAGCATTGCACAGCCTAGTTTACAGCAGCTAAGGGACAAATGATTCTTACAAGGTGATTGGACAGAGAGGTGAGTACGTCTATAAAAGCTGCATTCAGGGCAAGGATATGACTGCACTCATAAACTCCTAATGACCCCCCCCCCCCCTACCCCCTTTTTTCTCTCTCTCCCCCTCTCTGCATCTCTTGTGTCCCCACCTCCTCTTTTTCCTCTTGTCACCCTGGCGCCTTCTCTGCAGCCCTCATACTGCAGCAATAACACCCCCCAGAGAGCTCTGTTTGCGAGTCAGCAAGAGAGACGTACAGCTGTAGCACTCTGAACCCCCAGGATTTCTCATTATCATCATCATCTCTGTTGTTCCACGAAATGTGTGACCAGAAAAGCATGATAGTGTGTGTGGCAGCAATCGGGCAGTTTTTCGTCAAAGGGGTTTTCTGTTGTGCTCTTACGTTCACTGAACATGAAGTCAGATGCGATGTCAAAGGGCTGGATCTGGATGTCATACATGGAAACGGTGATGCCCTTCTGGTGGTCACTTGAGATAAGAGTGAGGGTCTGCTGTGCCGTGCACACATAGGAGCGCCCGGCAGGGGTCACCAGGGCTGACAGCCGGTGGGTGCTGGCTGTGTGCTTCCCAGCTGGAGAGAAATGAAAAGGGGGGGGGGGCGTGTTGTGAGTGGAATGTGAAGGAGGACATTATGATGCAACCAACACTAAGGTGCTTGTGTATGTAACTGACCTCTGGTTTAATGTAGAAAGGATATCCAAGTTAATAACTTGAAACATTCAAAGTATAATATAGGTGGCTCCTGTTGAAATTCTCCAAAATAAAATGTATTGAGTAACGAACAAAGTCTATTGGGGAGTAATTGTTTTTTGGAAGAGGTCCGATTTATTCATCCGGTTTTTTTTTTCTCACTCAGTTGTTTAAAAAAATAAAAATGTGTAATCTCAGCTAAAAGTCACAGGGTGGAAAAATAAAAAATAATTAAAAATCTAAATTAATTTAGCTAAAACTCTTATGTTGGTGGGCGAAACTCCTACATTCCTACACGAATCAGCCTCTAATTCCAGCTTAATGCTGCTGGGAAATGAATGAGGGGAAGTTGCGCGATGGAAATTGCTGAGTCTGAGACTCACGGTTGTATGCGTTGATGAAATGCGATGTCTCCGAGGTGTCGTAGACGAACTGAACCTTGCTAATCTTCCACACCTCGATGCCCTTGTCACGGAATTCCTGCAACACACGGGGAGACATAAACACTCACGCACACATGCGTCAAACGACGGGAAAGGTGATTTGGCCTGCGCTCGCGAAAAACTGAGTTACTCGATTTTTTTAAAAGACTTTTGTGTTGAAATCTTTGGGAAATTACCAAATTCTGATACATTTGTTAAATTTACTGGGAACGTTTCTTTTAAACCAGAACCAGTAGATTTAATTATATTTAAATCACGGGATTTGCACTAATTTTACACAGGCTACGCGCTGTTTCTGCGTGTCAAAATAATGTAATTGGCAGCCAATTTGTGAATGCACGCATTTTCTTAAGACTTATGGGGATATTTTGGTTACATTTCATGTAGTGTAGATACATTATTTTCGTTTACTCGCCTTGGAAAAGTAGATGCGGAGGATGTAGGCGTTGTTCTTCCAGGTTATGTGGATCTCTGACTCGGTGCTCTCACATTTCCCCTCGATTTCTGCGCCACGGGGGAGAGTGAACGACGCCTGCTCGGTGATCAGCTGCAAAAACATTCAGCAAGCGTCAAGGTGGCAAATAGCGGACTGAGTTTCCAATGAAAGAAAGCATTATCTGTGCGCCAGATTGCACTGTAGTGGTATATAATACAACTGCATGATTCTGAATTTTTTTTTAAATTAATTTTAATCTCTTTTAAATGTTTCGAAAAGTTTGCTGTTATCCGTTCTTTATAACTGGACTCATAAGAGAGAGGTCAGCATTTTGCGCACAGCCGTGGGTCACAAACGCATATTTTAAATTTATCGTAGGCCTAAATTTATTTAAAGTAACTCTTTCTTCTTAACAGGAGTTTAAAGAAATCACATTGAATACAATGTAAATATTTTACATCTTAAAAATCCCGTTTCCGATGTTTCGATCCGTTTTACGCACAAACCAAAACGTTTAATTTTAAGCGGGTTTCTCTCATTCCTGAAGCATGCGTTGTATTAAAATTCAGTGGGGATTCCTTACGTCTATCCCGTTGAGTGCAAGCACGTCATATGGCACGAGGAATTTTACAGCGAACTCCACCATGAGACATGTTGTGCCGTTCTCTCGAACCGCGAAGATGGCTTTGTCTGGGTTGTTGGAGAGACCGGACAGGTTTTCACCTTCCTGCTCAGCCAGCACCACGGACAGCGCCAGCACACCTGACGACAAGAACAGAGGAGGTGAGCCTGGTGACAAATGGCTCGCAGACACACTCACGCACACATTTGGGCCACCCCTGAAAACATGCAGAATCATCAGAATCTGCGTCGTAAACGACTGGAGTTTAAGCTGAAGCCACCTGGCATCTTTTAGATCACCTCGGTTTCTGGTGACAAAGTCAAAAACGGGTTAAAAAACCGAGAGTGAAGTCTGCAGTATCAGGGGAGCAACAGCACATCACGGACTGCAGTAAGAACAGCCTCAGGAAGTGACAAAACTACAACTCTTCTTACATTTGAAGCTCTTTTTTTTCCCACCCAAATGAGGAGATAAATAATGGGTGAAATACGCCAACTCATGGAAATATAAGAACACGCGCGCACACGGAGCCAGTAGTGGCCAGACACAAGCAGTGCACGTGCACGCCCATACACTTACACACACTGCAGTAAGGAGTCACGACAGCTTCACACACACTTTCTTACCAAACACAGTGAACAGCAAAAGTCGGGCGCTCTCCGTGGTGCTGAAACCGAGACGTCCCATCGCTACCAGCTTCCCCGGAGCAGGAAAAAGAGCGGGGGCTAAGTGACTGGGCAGCCGGTGCTGAACCCGCGAAAAGAAAAGAGAGAAAGGAAGGCAGTGAGGGGAGGGAGAGAGAAAATGACAAAAAGAGAGAGCGAGAGAGAGAAATGGGGGGTGGGGAGAGAGAAAGAGAGGAGGATTGCCTCTTCTCAGCGCCAAGAAGTCACGCTCAAATCATCGTGAATGCTGCAGGAAAGAAAAAAAAGTCTCCAGGTTGGGCGTGAGATCCGGTTTGCGCCGCAAAAGCTGCCCGGCACCGAGGAGTTCTGGCTATCCAAACCGACCTCTCCTTTCAAGGTTGACAGGCTTTAACCCAGCGACAGCCTCTGCACGTTATTAACGTCACGAAGAATGATCCCTCTTTTTTTTTTTTTTTAAATTTATTTATTTATTTATTTATTTTTTTTTTATTTATTTTTTTTAAAGAAAGAAAAAGTCGCTTACAGTTTTTTCTGATTGCTTAAGCCCTTTTTTTTGCAACTATTGGCTAATTTTGCAAAACTCTTCACACAAATAAGAAAACCTGTCACCCAATCATCAAAACATTGTAGTTCTCTTGCAAAAGCGAACACAGCTAGATTAACTCTACACACCTTTGTAAAAATGGTGTTTCCGTATCAAACAGTACACACAAGCCATCATCTACTAAGCACACAATGCGCCAACTGCACACTGATGGTATGAATACAAAACACATCTGGCGTTTGCTTTCCCTGTGCACAAGGTAGGCTATGTCAGTTTGAGCTCATACTTCTGTCATAGATCCATAAGCATAGAGGGATCCAAACTTCAAGTACTGGTGTTTATTCAAACACATCAAAACAAACACAAGTGTTTATTTCCAAGTATAGGATTATTTGCAATCGCCATAATGAGTATATGGGTTACGTGGTCTGCAGTGAACATGCTTCCTCTGCCCCCTCCTCGTCTACCTCTTGCTCCTCCTTGTCCTTGTCGTCCTCTTCATCCTACTTCTTCACCTCCACGTCCTCTTCCTCGGCCTCCTCTACTTCTCACTCTTTCTTTTCCCTCCATTGTACTCCGCACACACACAGCTTACCTGTATTATAGTGCTTAGGCTGATTGCAAAGTGAACTAATTATCTAAGAAAGTCTTCACATGTGAAAGTGTGCCAGACAGTTGGCAAATTAGTGTTAATGATAGCCATACATGTGTGTACTTTTGCTAGGAGTGTGTTGGAAATTTGGAAATTGAGTGTTGTGCAGTGAATTCTGCCTACAGTTTTGCAAAGTGTGTGTTACGAAATTGCAAACTGAGTGCAAAGCAGTTTTTGTGCTTTTAGTTTTGCAAACTCAGTGAGTGGTATTGCTATATGTCTGCATAGTTTTAGGAATTGTGCTACAGGAATCACAGTTTGGGTTTAAGCATTCAGAAAAAACTGTAAGTTAAAAATGATCGCGGCATGCAGTGTCAGTTATTCCCGCAGTGCTGTGGTATCCATGTCTGTGGTAAAGCGACTGCAGGTTGGGGTTGAAATGATGGATGTCTGGAGGGAAACACCGACAAAACCTCTCCCCCTCCTCCCTCTCTCACTATCTCAAACTCCACTTGTGCAAGGTTGAAGCCAAGTGCGTTTGAGAGCGAGAGCTACAAAACGCTCATAATGAGATTATCACTCTTTCTCTGCCAAAATAAGAGGGGTGTGAACCCGGCACCGGAATCAGTACAGCACTTAGCTTTCTCTAACTTTACACAAGGATGATTTTGAACCCACAAGATCAGAGAAAAATCTGCGCTTATTGACCTTATGGAATTAGGGCAAAGTGTGAATAAATGTTTTATGTAACACTCACTACCACAAACCTTATCGAGGGTAGATGCCACACAGACGCATAGACATCAGATTTAGACTTTATTTGATGTTAAGGTGTACTGGAAGATACAGAAAAATCTCACAGCACAACAAGCTTATGCTATACATAAATAATACATATTGTGTATGGCACATCACCTCTTCACCTTTGATGAACACTCCACCTACTTTAAAGGGAGTGGCATATAACACCGGACAAAGTTCCAACCATATACTGACACTACAGCATACACAGTCGTAAGGCTGCGAGGTACTACGCAAACAGTTTGATTCATTTGTACTTTAAATATGGGTGTAAATGTAAAACTTTAGTAGCATGGATTTATTGTTTCCACTCCAAACGGAGTAGATCAAAGATGAATGCGTTCTGGTAACTCTCACGGAAATTACCGGAGTTTTGAAAGTCATGTCTAAACGATCTTTGTGGGAATCCGTTCTTAAAGTAACGCGGGCAAACACGCTTTTTAAGCGTTTGTTTTTCTCACATGAAAGTCAAACTCGCACTTGACGGAGCTGATGCTGTCGATGCTGGCTTTGCTGTCGACCTGGGGATGTTTTTTAACAGCCTGTGGAAAAGTTTCTGATCGCGGAATCCGCATTGAAAATGCCGTCGGATCCTGTTCCAGCTCTTTCGCATCCTTTTCAAACTCCGGGAAAGTAAAGCGGCGCAACATTTTGTTGCTCAATACAGAGAAAGTCGCGGCTGCAGATGAGGCAGTCGGTGCCTGGGGAGGTTCAGCCTTGCCGGGAGACCTTTCGCGCCTCCTCACGGTTCTAGATTTACGCAAAGGGACCAGAGTGCGCTCAGGAGGTGCGGGGCTGAGCATGCTGGTTGGCAGGCTGCACCTTTTCTTATAATAGCTGTCGGGAAATCTGTGTAGACCGAAGTCTAACATTTTGGTTCGTTCTGTTGCCAACTCATTCTCACTTTTGTTGGCAAGAATGGGGGTCATTAAAATGCCCAGAGCAGAGGGCGCGCTGGGTCTGTGGCTGTTTCTGCTGGGCCGAGGCGAGAACAGTGTGGATCTTTGAGCCTCACAGCCCATCGTTAGAGGGGGGAGGGGGTCATCTGAGGTGGTCGGCCTTCCCTCGGTTTTCGGATGCTTAAGGTTGGGAGAAATACAAGGACGGGGTGCAAGGGTCGAGACTTCAGAGAGGACCAGATCAGGTGGAGGCGAGGAGGCGCCTTCGTTCTCCGTTTCAAACTCCTCTATCGAGTTCATGGATGGCAACCCGCTCCGCTTTATCCGCGGGATTGGCTGCCGGGTGCAGTTTGGAGCCAATAGGCAATGAGCATGATTACACGCTCGGAGGACCTCCAGTCTGTCTGCTAAATGTCCAACCTTCTTCTCCAGCTCGCCGGGTCGCAGCTGCGCACTTCCACGAGCGCCTCCGTCCTCGCGGCCCTTTTTGGAATTGTTGGTGAGAGCGCAGATGCATTCAGTGTGACCAAGAAACTTTGCTACTCCAATAGCAGAGTTTCCAACTTTGTTTTGTCGGTCTATCTGAAGACCCAGCCTCTTGAAAGCTCTCACCAAAAACTCGACAACGTGCGCGTGACCTGCCACCGCGGCGTACATGAGCGCTGTGTTTCCCCACGAGTCTACAATCTCCGGGTCCGCGCTGTTTCGGACCAGGATCTTCACCGCGTCCAGGTGTCCCTGCTCACAGGCGTGACTGAGCGCTGTGCGCCCGTTTCCGTCCCGACAGTTGACGCTGGCGCCTCTGTGCAGCAGGAGCTCTGCAAACTTACACCGAGCCTGGGCATCGGGCAGCAAGACAGAGGAGATGAGGGGAGTCTGTGCGCCCTCCGTTTTGGAGTCCACGATTTCCCCATCCAGCGCATCCAGAACAAACCGGGCCAGGTGGACTTTATCCTTGGAGATCGCATCCAGGAGGATCTTGGTGCCTGTTTTCCCGTTAGACTTCCCGGGAGCTTTTAGCATGTTTATTAGAAGATTATTATCCAATAAGTTTATTAAAATTTATTTACGAAAACTCATCTTTCTATTAGTAGAGCAGGTTTGGAAAACCTCTTTCCCCCCAACGATTGCTGACAAACAAAGCCTCCACCCTAATTTTATAGTGAAAGGGAAGCTACGGAGGAGTTGCCGGGCAACGCAAACATAATTAGCCTACCACGCTTTGTTCTTCTTTTCTAATGGAAATACGTTGTTTACAATGACATAAAAAAGAGCGTCAGCACTGGAGCCGCCTGTGTTCAAGAGAGGACCTGGCTTATCAATTCACTTGTTGAATGTGATGAGACAGCAGTGGTTATTATTTGTGGGGGGGCGTGGGTGGTGTGCTTGTGCCCTACAGTGTGCTTTAGAACACAATTATCAAATCAGAGAAGATGAATAATCCACATTACAGCCGGGAGAGTATATGGTAGCATCTGAATGAATCATTTTCAGTGACATCATTGGTGCAGCTTAACTACAAAATTGGCAGCACGATGTTTCAGCATTCCAACTAACAAAACATGCTTACCTCACACCCCTGATATACGTCTTCCTCTGGCCTGCAGTGTTTTCTACTATCCTCGATTGTTTTTGTGCAATGTTTCTCATGTAAAACTGTAAAAAAGCTAAGCAAACAAAAGAAACCATTTTCTTTCTGCAAAGTTTCACTATGACTGCAGAAAGACTGCAGGGCTGGTGGTGGTTATAGTGTGACAGCATGTTAACATTTATGGTGCCCTCCTCAGATGAGCTGCACAAATGACTGCATGGTTGGGAGAAAATTTATTTATTTAGGTTTGGGTAACTTGGGCGCAATATTATTAGTGCTGTGTAATACTGTAAATTTAGGTCCATCCATCCATCCATTCGCTTCCGCTTATCCTTTTCAGGGTCGCGGGGGGCGCTGGAGCCTATCCCAGCTGTCATAGGGCGAGAGGCAGGGTACACCCTGGACAGGTCGCCAGTCTGTCGCAGGGCTAACACACAGGGACAGACAACCATTCACACTCACATTCACTCGCACATTCACACCTAGTGACAATTTGGATTAATCAATTAACCTATCCCCAAAAACCAGGTAAATACAGGACCAGTGTTGCTGACGCCAATAATAATTTTAACTTATAAAGGCAGCTTATGTAGGTGAGAGCAGTGTGTCGTAACTTATGAGGAATCCACATCAATTTCCAAATTCTGAACATTAATGACACTAAATCCCTGCACTTTTTACTTTCCACTTTAGTTAATACAACAAAACACACCTTTCAGATTTTCATGTATTTTAAAACTGGAGCCCTGCAATGTAAATGTGCCCATCTTTAAAGCACTTTAGGTCGACTGTTTTTAAATGTGTTAATAATAAATAAAAAAGGCTTGATTTAGCAAAAACAGGTTCAGGCATTTTTCGTAATGAATGTTTGAGGTGTTTTTTCATTCCACCAAAAAAGAAGATAGGATCGATACTAGTATGAATCCAATACTAATACCTGCGTTGATATTGACACTATCGCTATTTGAATCAATGCACTTTTATGTATACACTTTGCATACTGCAAGGAAAAAGCTATTTAGTTCTTTTATATTCAAGCCCAGGCAGACAACTCTACAGCTAATATTTTGAAAACCAGGCAAGCGTAATGTCTTTATATTTATACTTACACTTTCCTAGTCTAACAGACTACTCAAAGTAGCTTTAAGTAGCAAATCACAATTAACTATGATGCTTTATTCTGCTTTATCTACCTCACATCTACTATCAATTTAGAATCACTACTTATTCTAACATGCATGGCTTTGAAGGAAATCGGTGCACATAAAGGAAACACAGGGAAAACATGCTAATCTCACTCAGCCAGCATTTGAGCCAGGAACCTTCTTGCTGCTGCACGGCAACAGCGTTAATCACTCTACTATTTAATTCAATGCAGTTCAAATTGTATTTATATAGTTCACAACAACTGTCACATCGAGGTGGTTAATATTGTAAGGTAAAGTGAGCCATCTGCCCTGGGGCATTTTGGGGGGGAGGGGGAGGGGGGGGGGGGGGTTAAGGAGAGAGCAGACGGATACATGACAAATGACACTATGGATACGTTGGATAAACAGAAGTACACGCCTGGGGAAATGTACATGATTTTAGCAGTACTGTACTTTTTCCCCCCAATTGGAAATATTTTATTTCCCTCAAATTCAACAAGGTTAGGTCAAACACAGAGTACGTTCTGAGGAAAACACAAATGAGCCACGTAATTATGTCCCATTTTACACCTGGATTTATTGAGACACATACTATAAAACAGTATTAAAGGAGCTGGATAACAACAGTATTTTCATTGCTATAAGTTCAACAGTACAATATAAATACAAAAACACGCACAGAATGTCTGTCGACAAGCTACAATTCAAATAGAAAATAAAGGAGATACAGTAGAAACTGAGGAAATGAAATCAGTGATGTTGCTCTGCAAAAATAATCTGCTTTTTTGACAAACTCGAGAGCCAAAGGTTACATGTAAATCACACAACAGAAACATTCAACTAGTGCAAAAAAAGCTTCTAACATAATAATCTTAAACTACACATTATCTAATATATAATATATATTCATTTATTTATATATACTTTCATATAAATAACCCCTTAATTTGGCATTTTATCATTCATAAAATAATTTAAACATCCTAACAGACACCGAGTGGCACATTTGAAAGCGATGGAATAAAATTTAAAAGCACTTTTACTCATTTATCTCTACACTAGATATGTGGTGAGAGCTTTATATCGTGTTGTGTGGTGCAGTATAAGGGCAGACTGGAAAACAAGAAAAGAAAAAGAACAAACTCAAAAACAAAACAATGGTTGATCATTTTTCCCTCACCCAGCAGACCCACTCAATCCCCAAGCCCTTAAATGGCAGAACACAACTGGTCCAAAAGTAAATTAAACTACATACATTCCAGTATATACAAGAATATCCCGTCTACCCTTTACATATAACACAGCAGAATAAAACAGGGGAAAAAAAACAAACAAACAAAACTTTTTAAAAAAGGCCAAAATACCCATTTATCCTTAATGTTTTTATATCATTACATGACTTTTTTGTCAGTTTAGTCAATGTTAGTGTGAAATTATAACAGTACTGCACATCACACTTTTAATTCTCTGCAGAGGCATCAGGGCACAGTACCACCACCTCCAACATCACCTCTGTAACATCGTTAGGAAGGGAACCTGCTGTAGACAGGAGTGAACACCAGAGACTTCTACGAATCTGTTATTCGGTCCACCCTCCTATAGCCAGAGCAGGACAGGGAAACTGCGAGGTTTACAAGCTGAGGGTGCTCAGGTGCAGTCAAGAATCTATAAAGGGAGCACTAGCATTCAACAATGCTGTAATAATGACAAGACAAAGAGACGGCTGCCAGCCAAAGTCAGATAGAGGAATGGGCGACAGCAAGTGTGGAATACCGTTTACTGTTACAGCTATGAGGGAATTATCTTGTTTGCATAGTGTACGTAGAGTACCAAAAGTATTGCAGTTTAAACTGTACTCATGGAAACGAGTAAAATACATGTAAATGTAATTTCCAAGTGCAAAAGAAGCACAGCTATTAAACCATCTCATGAGTACCTAAAATTAAAGTAAGTGAAACAAAAAAATTTGATTGAGGGATTAGCATGTATTCCCTGTGATCCCTTTATAGTATTCTGACTCAGCATGACAAACCTTTTTTATAGTCATCAAAAAGTCAATAACATGTCTTTGTGATAAGGTGGAGGATTGTGTAACATGGAGGGAGAAAGGGGGGTGGGTGTTGCCACTCTTAATACAACAATTTTATTTTTTTAAAAATACATTCTTACTGAAAACAGAAAACCTACAGTAGTGCACCGCTACATGTTCCGTGTTTTTGTTAGTTTTTCTTCTCTTTTTCTTTTTTTTCTTTTTTAACTTTTTTTGACAGCCTATCAGATACAAAGTGCTCAGGACACGACTGGTGTAGCATACAGTGTATTTCTCATACAGTTGATTCATTTGTGCTGAAATGACATTAAATCTTATACATACTCTTCATCCCTCTGTTTCTGCAGCGGTTCATTGGATACTGCTTTTTTTTTTTCCTTCGCAAAAATGGTCAAATTGGGAACAGAGCCTGTTTATGTGACCTGTCATGAGCCGGCGTGTGTGTGTGTGAGGAATTTGGTGTATGTGTGCTTGTACTAAGTACTGCTAATAGCTGAAGAGAACATACAATGTGATGGCAACAGAGAATTTAGATACACTAGAGGAGACGACGTATTTTCCTGTGTGTTCTCCGAGGTAACGTTTCCTGTCTCGATAAGTGGTTAATCCCCCCTGACAAACGGTGATAAGCACCAATGGCTCAGTGGTATAAAGATAGTGGTTGGAGAGCACACGATGCATGGCTGAGTGAACAGAGCAAAAGAAGAGGTGTAGGGCCCGGGGCTGCTGTGTGTCTGAGCGAACATAAATAAAACACAGAAAGTGATGCAGGAAGGTTTTCATCTCTGGACTGTAGAGGGCTTTCTGTGGAGTGTTTTCTGCACCTTCTTGTGTTTGAGTGTACAAGTGTGAATGTGTCTTCCCAGTCTCAGCCGCTCACACCACTGTGGCAGGTCTGCGGTCCATCTCCTCCTCCAACTTCACCATCTGCTGCATGTCCTTCGTCTTGGAAGAGATGGAAGACAGTTAAGACAGACAGACACCTTCTTTTAATGTGTGCAAGTGGAAGATTTTCTAGTGGATTTGTACAACTTTTGTGATCAATTTGTGTTCAATTTTTAGTAAACAATTTATCAGTATGGGCTTCAGATTTCAGGATTCTGTTGGGTGTATCTCTGAATTGCTTGGCAGGTAATAAAGCCACATGCTTAGTTGGAGTAATTGTTGCCTCAGTGGGACACAGTGACATACTATGAAAGTAAATGATTATGAGCTGGAGTAGAAGCACAGAGGAGCAGGTTGTGAGCTGGCTGTTTTTACTTAGTAATAGCTGGTGAGTCATGGTGATAAATGACTTGAGCTTCTAGTTGGCACTCCTGACAGCGCAAGAGCTGCAGACTAAAAATGTGGGAGTGGAATTTCATCATACAGAGGAAAGAAACACTTTCTATTTCAAACTGTGCAAATCTCTTCAAAGACAGGCCTGTCGTGTACTATTCCCCTGCTGTACTCAGGGCTGAGTCACTTGAGTAGATCATTATAGCAATCATTTAGATAGCAGATAAGTCAAGACTTAAACAGGCTCGGTGAAAAACTGAGGCAATGAAAACGTGACTAGGAGGAAAAGACGTGAAAGGAAACACGATCACTGAATGATGCAGTGACAGAAAGGTGATGTCAGAGGTAGAGATGAGGGGAGATGGCGATGCCTACCTTGAACCTGTTTGTTTGCATGGTGTGATTTCAAAAGCTGTGCCGGAAGAAGCAAATCAAATTAAAAGAAAGGAAAATGTGCATACATGTGAAACATGTACAGGTACTATGACAGATGGTAAAATAAAATGCAAAAATGGGGACATGATGACGTAAACCGTACTTTCTTCTATTTGTAATGTCGGGGGAAAAAAGACGCTGATATTATAATCTGGCTTTTTTGTTTGTTTGTTTGTTTCATTTCAGCAGTTTTGTTTATCTTTAGTAATTCAGGGCAATTCTGATCCTAACTTTGGGGGAAAATTTTTGCATAAATAATAATTATATCACAAGCAATAACAACAGCAGTCAATATGGCAGTGAAGGAAGTACAGTTGTGTTTAGAAGTTTACAAACCCTCATCATGAGCATTAAAAGTATTTGTTTGACAGCACTCACTGGATTTACCAATATGCAGAACAATGGGAAAGTCCAGTGAACTCAGTAAAGATCTAAGAAAGAAATCTGTGGAATCACACTAGTTGGGAAAGTCCCTCTGAGCCATTTCTGGTACTGGTACATTACACAAAGTGGATGGAATATTGAAGAAGAGTGACTACCTCCAAATTCTTAAATTTCACCTCAAATCAACAGCTAGATAGTTGAAAGTTGGGCACACCTAGTGGTGCCCAACTTTCCAACAGGAAAATGATCCTAAACTGGTTACAGTGCTGGAGGAACATATACACAGAGGACTGGAATGTGAGTGTCCGACTCTGAAATTCAGAGAAATTATCTCCACTAAAGATACATGCTTTACATTCATTCTACCCTGGAAAAAGTTAGTGTTAAAAAAAAGTTAAAAGCCCGAAATTACAATGACAGTCATGCCCATGATGAGGGAATGTAAACTTATGACAAATGTATCTAGAACATTTAACTAGTCCCAAAGCTTGAGTGTCATTTATACTTTCTAAGCCGGTAAAGCAAGAAGCTCCCTAAACTGAGGAATGTTCTGATATGAGCAGGATATGGTCCAATACTAAATGCTGGGTTTAAACAACAGTGTTAACAGCTTAGATAGCAGTAACTGTGATTGCTGTCACCTATCTAGATCAATTTACACTGTAGTGGCAGTAAAAGGTAATTTCCTTCTATGTACCTGCTCATTGAACTTCTCCAGTTTCTCCAGCTGCTCTCTCTGGTTTTTCTCTAGCTGCTCCATCTCCTTCTGATGCTTCATAGCCAGCTGCAGAAACACGGAGACAAAGGCAATAAACTAAATTGTCATAAATAAATAGCAATGTTTTTTATTACAATGAAATATGTTTTAGTAGGGGGAGTCATTTGGAGCATTTGATTCAAGATTAATGATCATTATGCAACAGTGTGTTGTAAAACAAAATTCTGATGTCGTCACAAACAAGAATGACAGGCTGTCTCAGCCTGAGGAAAGAAACTACTCTGAGGTTGAGCGCTGCAGGAGCAACAACTTCTTTATCACTTGCCCAATGGCAGCAGGGTGAACAGACTGAGGGATATTACACTTTGTATTTAAATTCCAACAATGTTAATCCAGTGCACAGGCTAAAGGAATAATGATTGAAGTGCTCTTCAGCTGAGGAACAAAAAATAAACATCCTACCCTCTTCCTCTCATCCAGGAACTTCTTGGTGTTGCTGCTGTTTAGCTCTCGCACTCTCCTTCAGAGCAGAACAAAACCATCACAACATGAAGTTACAATGAGTGCTTAAGAGCCCCAAAACAACGACTGAACGATTACATCATGGGCGTGACCCACCTCTCTCGCTCTGCCTTATTTTTGATAGTCTTGTCCTGGCTGATGGCTTTACTGTTTTCCATGGACATTTTAGCCTGGTTGGCACGCATCTCTTTGCTCTGCCTGCATTGTGGAACAAGCAGCTGCATATAAGACAAGTTGTCTGCATCCAATTTTTGGCAATAAAATCTCAGAGTAGCTGCCCCAAATGATCATGTCTGATCACTCGCAGTAATCCATCCCTATGTGTGTGAGCAAGCTGTGCGGGTCTCTCACCTTTCATGAATGAGTTTGAGCTGCAGGGTCTGCTGCTCCTGGACAGTGGCCAAGAGCTTCTTGAGGTGTTCACACTGCTGGGTGACGTGGCTGTCCTTCATCTCCTGCTCCTCACTGCTGTGACTACTGATTAGCTCTGACCACTCTTTGGTGTGCTGTGCTGTGATGTCCTTTACCTGCATGCGAACACACGAGCGCATTAATAACTCACAGCTAAGATACTTGTCATCCTCACATCTAATAATAGCTTTGTGGAAAGAGCGTTTGCTGTAAGTTACCTTGGTTTTATGATCAGCAACTAGCGTTTGAATCTTATCTTCTGTCTCCTTCTTCAGCTCTTGGCAGTTGTTTTCACTGTAAGGAACCCACATGTACAAGTGGACAAGAGAGGTTTAGTTGAATTGATCTTAAGGAATGGAGTCAAGAGGGGTGGGCAAAGTTAGGTATGTCTTTGATTTGTCTCTGTGCATAAATGGTTATTTGCAAAGCTTCACATCACACAGGGAGCTTTATAGAAGCAGTGTCGAGTCTTGCACGGGGACCTCCTGTCCTCTTTGTATGCTCTGTGCAGTTTGACACAGCTAATATTATTTTCCGAGCTCTAGATGTCGAGGTTTGCCAGTGTAGCAGGCAGAATAGAACCCAAATGCAGGACTCTGGAAACTAGAAATGAACTCAATAACACAGCTTTAATGGTCTACAGGGGGAAAGAGAACAAAAAAACATTCACTGAGCAGGAAAGAGTCAAACAATAAATACACACGAGGCAGTTAGGGAGATGGGAAACACAAGGGAACATAGCTGCAACAAATCAGGAAAACTAGACAGGTAACTTAAAACTCAACATGAAGCACACAAGACTATCAAAATAAAACTGGAACTAACACCAAGACACAGACCCAAACCTCAGAATTTGACAGAGACAAAAAGATAAACAAACATAGAGACAAGACTGACTTCACAAGGGAGACACTAAAGGACAAAACACAGAGATGAGACTAATGAGTTTGTGTGTGTGTGTGTGTGTGTGTTTGCTTTTGTCTCCACTTACCCTCGTTTCTTGATGGCTTTCTCTAGTAGCTTCTCCAGAGTTACCTTCTCCTTATCATGCAGAGACACTATCTTGTCCACCTGCGTGCAGTGAGTTTTCTGCATTGTATTTTGATCCTAGTGCAGAAAAGGGAGACACGTTTATTATTTATAATTATTATTTATTATATATAAGTATTTACCTATGCCATGCAGATGCAGTTTTAACCTATATTGAAACCAATTTGGAATCAGCACAACAGGCAGCAGCAACAACAACAACGATTATTGTTTGTAATACACTCATGTTGATTTTGTTGCTCCCCCTGAATAATGAACCAGCAGCTATCTTTTTTTCAGCCAACAGATGGGTCTGCAGGTACTGATATACATATGTTAAGCAACAGGACTAAATTCTGTGATGATTAATCTGCATGTATGACTGAGCCAGCAGCCAATATAAACTGTGCCGATCGCTGTTTGAAGAAAAACAGCAAATCATTATGTGTCTGGATCTATAGACACTTCTCAGTATTTTAACATATGTGCCTTCTTTACTCCTGGGATATAACTCAAATCTCCACAAATCCATCCCTGAGAGGAAGGGAAAAGGAAAAGTTTGCAGTAAAGAAACAGTTGTATAATTTCCTGCATCTCTCTTATACAGACTTGCTTTGTGCAGCCAGGAGACACTAGAAGCAATATGACACATTAGCATACTCAGAAGCACCCTATGTACATTATGAATGGACTGTCTGTGTGTGTGTGTGTGTGTGTGTGTGTGTGTGTGTGCGTGCGTGCATGCAGTCAGTGGTCAGTGGAAGATGAAAGGTAGAGCCGCCTCCCCTTCCACCGTTTCTATCCCTCTGAGCATCAATAACTGTCAGGAATAAACAGCAGCCCCTTTGTATTATTAGCAGACAGGTCTGCAGTAAAACAGTCACCCACCTTTGAGTGTTTCTTCTTTAGAGTGTTGAGCTCCTTCTGCTGCTTTTTAATCAATTTAAGGTACGACTGCAGTGGGAGAGATCCATGTTTAGTCACGATGTACAATATACTAGACTCAGGCAGCATTAATAGTTGGCGTGCAATTACTTCCATGAGATAATTGTGAGTTTAATATTGGTGCAAAATCATAACTACAATAGTATTTGTTATTACTAAAATATAACACAAAGTAGTTATTGTTTTTTAGGTCTAAACATGATACAGACAATGTCAACACCTGAAGCAAAGATTACTTCTATATAATTGCTCATTTTCATACATATGCCTGTACAGACTAAACTAAAGGAAACCTGCTGCTGAGCTATGTGACAGGAGTTACAATACCAACCTTCATTTGCTTTAAGTCATCAATGCTGACAGTAGGCACGAGTGCGTTATCTGAAACAGCAGTGGAAACAAATGTTATTCTGTGTTTACATAGTTCGCATACAGCATGTTTAATATGTCTGTCTTTACGTCAGCGTATACCCTTCTTGGCTTCGGTCGTGTTATTTTGGGCAGCGTTGGAAGTCTGGGCCATGTCTGAGCTGGCTTGCGGTGTCACACTGGTTTTCACGGTGTCACCTTTACCCTTCCCTTTCTTGTCGTTTTTGGAGCTTCCGCTGGGAACATCTGCTATGTCGTTCTACAAAGGAAAAGAGACGCATTTATTCAAACTGGCTGCATCCTTTCAGTCAGATACATGCGATCAGACCAGTTTTGGATTCGTATGGGCGCCGCTTCCAAACCCATGTGTACCGTGTCAATTCCCAGTGCTTTCATCTGGTCAGCTCTCTTCTCTGCTATAGTCAAAAACTTCTTTGGGTCTGATAGAGCATCCACAATAGCTGAAACACAAAGAGATTTAGAAGATTTCGTCATGAGCCTGGTGGGCTGAATGAATAACCTGACGCTGAAATGTGTCATTCAGTGCAAACTTTGTATGACACAGCTTTGCGTTCCTGTCTACGTTCTGAGAAAGTCTCCTTATCAAATCTGAAATCATCTTCATGTCTTGTTTAAATAACCGTTACTAGGGAACAGGATCTTATTTTCAGCTCTTGGTAAAGAGCTGCTTGAGTAGGAAAGTGATAGCGACAGATCTTGCAGAATAACCACTAATGGTTACAGTAATGATTCCTCAGTGCGAGCCCGTTGGCTTTATTTAATGACAACTCCAATTGTCCTGCTCATTTGTATGCTCGTGCCTGTTCGAAACCATTACTGCAGAGTCACTGTCATCATCATTTGTGCCACGCCATTACTGTGAATGTTAAAACCAAGGCAGAGAAAAAGCGAGCAGGAGAGAGTTTTCTTGCTTTCCTTTCTCCTCTCCTCTCCCTGCAGGCTACAGCAGCTGCTTTATTATACTGCTCTCAGAATACTTATGGCGGATATTAAAGGTTATCTATACAAAACAAACTTATAGTTCTGTTTTACCCATGCACTGAAGTCTATCCAGTAATATAAAATACATTAAGTGCTGCAATTTGTGTGTTTCCCTCACCTCCGAAGCCGTCGGGCACGTAGGTCTTGAGGATGATTTGGCAGAAGACTGTGGGCAACGACAGCGGCTTGTTGCCTTCGTTTCTCAGAGAGATGTGGCGGTAGCCAGCCTGCAGGCCGTCAAGAGGCAGGATGCGCTGCCCAATCAGCTTATTGTTGTCGTCGTAGACTGCGATGCGCAGCACGGCCAGGTCTGGTAAGATCACCTAGAAGGAAGGCATGAAGGGAAACAGTGGGTAAGAGGGAGGAGTAACCACACTGAAAAAAAGGAAAAAGAAACGTCGCCATTAGTTCTACCGAAATTTTGGAAGTCTACTGAGCTCATTCTGCTCTGATAATGTTTAAAAAGATAAATATTTGCCAGACAAAGCAGTAAAAGAAAGCAGCATCATTAAATGGGAAGGTCGAAGATGGAACTGCAAGGGACACAATCGGGGTATAGTCCATGTGTGATAAAAGAAAAAGACACGATAAAGGAGGAACACACTGCATATCTGACTGCTGACAAGCCCGTCTCTGCAGCTAGTATGCATCCAAGGAGTGGAGAATATCTCGTGTACATATGTATGCTTTTAACTTGTGTCTGCAGATGAGCTTCTGTACTCACACCCTTGGAAAAAAAGAGAGCGAGAGAGTGTCTTAACTGGGCTTCTATGTGAAGATAAGAGGATGATTAATACAAAGACGATGGGAAGGTGGGAGATAAGGCTGAAGAATACTCACTGGAGATGAATGGGTAGAAGCATCGCGTGTGTGTGTGTGTGTGTGTGTGTGTGTGTGTGTGTGTGTGTGTGTGTGTGTTTGCTTACACATTCACAGCCCTGCTGATGCACTGTGTATTGTTCGCTTGCAGTCATGACAGCGGTGTGTATGCATGCAAAAAGTGTGGCGGCATTTGAGGGCATCTGTGTGTGTGGAGGTGAGAAACGAATCTTGCTTGCAGACTGCTTATGATGGCCCTCTTTGATAGGTGTGTGTGTGTGTGTGTGTGTGTGAGCAGCACTGCGGCAGGCTGTGATTGATGGTGTGTGTTAGGAAGCTGGAGTCACAGTCATGGCTGAGAGACTTCCTATTCTGCTGAGAGCAGCACTATTACGCACATGTTCCTCTCTCTCTTTGGCTCCCATCTCTTTTATTTTCCCTTTAATTCTCTCCCTCACCTCTAATTATCTTTCTTTTCATTTCTGTGGCTCCTTTCCTCACTTCCTTTTTCTTTTTCTGTGAGTCAGTATACAGTAGATTGTGTTTCGTTTTTTTATGTCACACTTTATTATTCAACAGTATCCCAAATCACTCCGTTTCTGTATTCTCACTTTATATTCTCCATCTGCTTCCTCCTCTCCCTAACTCTTGCTACTATTATCTTAGATTTCATTATTGTCTCCTTTCCTTCTCCTTCCACCCTTTGTACTGGAGTAAGATGAGAATCAGGCTGCTTCTCATGTCACTAAGATCTTTCTCCAATCCAAATAATAGATTTTTCTCCCCCAGTTTCCATTTCCATTGGCTCATCCCAAATGGGACTACGTGCTGCAACATTTTTTCAACTCACTGCATCCATTATTGTTGCCCCGTCTATCCGTTCGTGCTACCTTTCTGAAGACGAATGGCTCCTCGTTGTAGGCAGGGTTCAGTCCATTGTTCATCACCATGCGAGTGCGAAACTCTTTCCGGATGGTGTCCGTTGGCAGTCCATACATGTCGACTTCAACGTAGGTCCCGATTTTCTTGTCAGAGAGAAACTGTCCTGAGAACACCTAAAAAAGAAGCAGACCATTCTCAGTGCTTTGGAGAGGTGTTGATTTTACAGAAATATTATCTGCACAGGTTCATTCAGTGCACTGTGGGGTGGCTGTGGCTCAAGAGGTACTGCAACCTATATACTAATCAGAAGTTTGGTGATTCAGTCTGCATGCCAGTGTCCTTGGGCAAGATACTGAACCTAGAGTTGCTCCTGAATATGAATAGGTGAATGAGTCATGTTGCATAAAACGCTTTGAGTCCTCTAGGAGAGTAAAAAAGCGCGATATAAGAACCACTATAATTTGTACAGCATGCCACATCTAAGCCTGAAACCAACCTTCAACATGATATTATCTGTAGGTTTCACAGACATGGATGAAACCTAGTTCCACTGAAAAAAAAAGTTTGGTTTAAGACTAGGCTGAATCCCTGAATGGAAATCCCTTATCCACTTTTTCCCTGAATGATTTATTAGTACTGCACGACCTAACCTGTACACTGCAGGTTGCAGCGATGACACCATCCACCGGTGTCTCTGAGAATGGGTCAAACATCCTGTCTGACCGCCGCATGAAGTCGGGCTTCAGCAGGTACCTGACGTGCACAGAAGATGCACATGAGGAAAACGGCCACGCACAAACCCATCAATGAACACACTTTTGTTTTGTAAAATCTGATTATGATGCCTTTACAAACATTTTTTTGTTGTTGATGTCTCTCGATTTAGAATAAATGTAGCACACGAAGGTACTGTGCATATGTGTATGCTAACCAGAGGCCTATCAGAGTAACATTAGTAGTGATGACTGTCTGCAAAAGCCTCGATCTCGCCACATATAAGATTTCCAGCATTAGCAGGAAAATCTCTGCCCTCAGGGACGGTATTAAAGGCGAGGCATGGAGACGACAAGGGAGAGAGGAAGAGACAGATGACTGCCGAGAGAAGAGGAGCTTCTTTCTCGAAAGCACTCATTGGTTTTTGGAAAAGATAGTAGCTGCGGTCGCTTCTGGCAGTCGCTAATGAGATGTGACAAGCTATAATTGATGAGCTTTAGAGAGGAGTGGAGAGGGAGGGAGGGGACAGACCGGAATGAGCTAAAGACAGGAGTTGAGGAGCTGTGCTCACCCGCAGGAACCATTGTACTCAAACTTTCCTTGGTTCAGCTGCATGGCCAGATCTGAGAGAAGAGTGAGAATGATAAGTGATTAGTAACTGCAATATATACACGCCAGTGTTTAAACATCAAAACAATCCAAATAAATTAATGACTAAAAAAGAAAACAGAAAAACCCCATCATTCAAAGACTATGTGAATTTTTTTCTGAATCTGAGTGAATGGGTTTGTAATATTTTCCCTGACTCCCCCTTAGCTCCAAGTCCCCAGACCCCTGCCTAAAGCCTCACATATGCCCCACTCACAGCAGGCCATATGGTCTAATGTCTAATGCCTCTGGACATAGGACAGCAGCTGTTTCACTCCCTGTTAAGGTGTTTATATGGCAGCAACAGTTTGATAGTGTGTGTGAGTGTTTGTAAGAGGTCAGAGATAAACAGAGGTAAGAATTCAGCTGCATTTATTTAGCAATTTTGCACACACGAAAAGATATTGATTCTTTTTAAATGAGCTGACACCAAATCCAAACTTTAATTCAGAAACTTGTTTTTTTTCCTGCATGAATATATTTGCAGCTGCGAGATGGTCGTTTCGTAGCTTCACAGTCAACCCTTCCCCACATGCAGAAGATGCTCTGAGCATGATCAGAGGGTTACTTGAAATTAGATTTGAGTGTGTATTTTGTAATATGAAGTTACATATACTATGAGTGGTGTTGTATGGGTGAGTGTGAGGTTAGAGGTCCCATGTTGCATGCTGTGGTACCTGGGGTCTGGAAGTTGAGTGAGACCATCTGGCAGCCTGCGTTCCAGAAGATCTGAGGCATGTAATTACTGGAGTCCACCCGGCCCCCTTTGGGGTAGATACGGCTCATCTGACGCTTGTTGTAGCTGTGCTGAAGCTCAGGAAAATTTGAAAAAAAAAAAGGGGAGGGAGAACATGTGTGTTTCAACACATGTGTGTGCATTAAACAGACTGTACAACTATTTTTAGTGTGAACAGCTTGGGTCAAGCAGTCCCACTGGAGGGGGGAGAGAGGCTGTGTGTCAGCCCGAGCTACACAGGCTGAAAGCACACTGGGCTCTAGAGGCCTCAAGTTCTTTTCCGACAGCAGAGTGGAAACAAGTATGGCTAAAAAACATCAGTTCTGAGCAGACGTTCAGCTCTCATTTAGGTGACCTCAATCTATAAAGTTCAAACTCAGATTTCATTGGAAATTTATGTCTCTTCATGCATCTCAGTAAAGTGTCTGAGCTATTTCCCTTAAAGTCTCATAGAGTTTAAACTTAAAACCTAAACTTGGTGAAATCTGATCTTATGCTGATTAAAGTTTACATACATCCTGTAACGATAACTTAAATGTATTATTTATCTACATTTTTCCTACCTTAGCGTCCTTTTTTTTTTTTTTATAGCTGTTCTATTTTCTAGAAAAATCCAATGCAACTGGCTGATCTGACAAATGCTCAAAGGATACTTCACAAACTCAATGGCATTAGTCTTCAGATAGCCCAGGCCAACTGACTCGTTAAAAGATGACATGTTATGGTGGATATTCCTTTCTGAAAAACAAAAGAAAAGAAAAGAAAAGCTGATTAACATTTATTTTGACAGTCAGTAATTGATTGATTGTTCTATGAGGCTCTTACATGAGAAATGACAGCTAAAAGTTGAAGCTCTCACCTTCAGCTACATCAAAACTCTGGAACTTGACCGGCTGTGCATAGTTGACCATGGCTGACAGATACGGGTGGATGTTAGTGGTGGCTCCCACATAGGTGTACTGAGCTATCAGAGCCTCTTCTAAGTCTTCTGCCACATCTACAGTCTGAACAGCACAAGCACACATACACATGGCTCAATAACCTAGTCTTATTCATCAGCCCAGAGACAGCAGTCAGCTTTTAGTGGGGTAAAAAGGGGACGGGATGGGCACTTGCCTTCTTGTTGTTGTCTTGGTCAGATGCTTCAGAGATGTCTGTGGCGTCGGTTGCTTCAGATATCTCTGTCACCTCATCTTCAGGTACCTAAGAACACATCCATACAAAACACCCATTAATGGGATGTTTGTGTTAGTGGTAGATTTGACTGAATTTGGGCCATAGTAGTCCAATGTCCTATATTAGCAAATGGTACAGGGGGAAAAAACTGTTACAGTTAGCCGTTTTAATCTCACCTGCCGGGGATGTATAACAAACCAGAGTGCTTCTCTGCAATGTCCACAGATTCGTTTTAGTGTTTCAGTAGCAAGTCGACACTCAAACCTACCTTCTTAATACTGTTGCTTTGCTCGTCATCTTTCCTTGAGCTGACAGCATTACTCTGAGAAACACTGTTGGATTCTTTCTCGCTGGTTGCTTCAGAAACACTGCTGGGGGCCTCCGAATTCAAATCCTTATCCTCTGCCTCTTTTTCTCCTGCGCTCACATATACAGAACAACACAAATCAATAGCAAAGCTGATTTTTTTTTTTCCTCCAACATTAATATTTTACTTATTCCTTGGTGCATTTACTTTAGCGAGTGTTTGCACTTGATGTTCTACTTTGCATTTTTCAGCATAAACCTATCGCTTACTGCTCGTACAAGAGAGGCTGTCACGCACATTACTACAATTTATTATTTCACATAGAAACACAGGCTGTCAGACATCTGACCGTTCTCTGTGTCGTCTTCATTCTCCTCTCCCATAATGATAGCAGGGGTGTTTGTCTCTCCTGCCTCCATGTGTTTCTTGAAGGCCTCGAGCTGCTCTGTATTGCACACATACACATGTTAAAGACAGACAAATCTCATAAAATCACATAGATGTGCTGTATACATACTCTGTTCGACTTCAGGTTTCAAGCGTTTGTTTTTGATGAGGATTTTCCGCTTGAGCTCACTTGGAGAGGGTAAAGGACGCCCAGGTTCAATCTGCCAAAGAGAAAAGAACTTTTACACTTAAGTAAATATGAGTATAACCCAATCAGAGCAAATTCTAAGAAATACTTTGTATCAGAAAGAGAGGATTTACCGCATAGTTCTCCAAAGGCTGTTTGAGGAGCAGGTCACCGAAGATCTCCTCGCAGTACTTGGCCATCTTGTACTGCTGAGGTTTACTAAGTAACACAATTGCAAAAATACATAATATGTCTATGTATTGATTATTTGTGAAAAATGTATGCAAATAAAAGCAATCCTTACGCATTTGATGTTTACTGATTATAAATGTACCTGCAGTGATTTTCAAATGACAAAATAACAGGAAAGTCTGATGTGACAAATGCTGTCTCCTTAATGGCTTGGATAACATCCTGTGGCAGGAGAAGAAAAACATTAGGTGTGAGGAGGATGAATCATAACAAGCCATCAAATGTTATATCAAACTCTGAACACAAGGGGGCAGACTTACATTATGAAATAGCATTAAAGCAGTAACTGAAAGACTGAACAAAGTTGGGTTTTTTGTGTTCACCTTGAACAGGATATCTGTGCACATGGCCTTGCCATGAGTAATGATGGGTTCCTGGTCCTCTCCTTTCCCATCCCAGCAGTCCAGCTCCACACATCTAATGCAAAGCACACAGAAATGTCTCTGTCCACAAGCTGCACATGCAACTGAGCTTTAGCATAGCCAGATACATGTGTGTCTGTCAACCCATCCAAGTACACCATATTAACATAAATACCTGCATCCAGCCAGCAGGACCTGCCGGTACATCTCTACTGAGGACTTCCCGCCAAACTGTCGGCCTGTCAAGTACGTGTTGTGGGAGGAGCTGATGAAGTAATGGGCCAGCGGCTGGTCCATATCTTGGTACAGTTCCAGCCGGTCCAGGAACACTGGAGCATTTTCATCTGACATTAGGTACCGGCAGAAGCCATCACTGGACATGTGACCTGAACAGAACAAGGACGGACACGAAGGGCGTAACTTAGTGGTAGAATATTATTTATTGTTAAATTTTGTGAATATTTCTTTAAGGTGAAAGCAGTATAAAACTCTGAAAATATTATTGTAGTTTTTTTATTTATTTGTAACTTCTTCTACAAATAAATGTAACATGTATTTGTAGAAGAAGTGTTCTAAAGTAAACAGAATAAATGGCTTTTATAATTCACTCTCTATCACTAAGTATTTTATTAGTATATACATTTTTATCATTACTAACTCTGAATTCAGCACAAGACGTGCAAATGTCAGGCCTGTGTGTTTATATCAAAACAACAGCTACTTGATGTTTAACTACTGTAGATTCTTTTGGGAATCTAAATGTGTATTTAAAAAGCAGCAGAGCTATGTGTACAACCATTTCATCATGATGATAACAGGGGAAAAATAAACTCCGGCGCTTGACAATAAATATTTAGCCCTGGAGAAAATGTGCCAACAATCTGGTTTTCCGTTCAAGGTAACACCTGCAGATGGCAGCAAAGCCTAAAACATCTCTCTCCCTCTGGTTTGCCCACACGGTTCTTTACCTTTCTTCTTCAGATCTTCGTCTCTCTCGTATTTCTCGATGATCTGCATGGCTCTCTTGGGGTCGTAGAATGGAAACAGAATCTCATTTAACCTTGGGTCGCGCTGGTTCTGTGAAGCGAAACACAAACGCAGTCATCCCTCTATTCATCGTCTCCAGTAATTTCCCAGCACAAATCTAATTTAGGACAAACGCATCTTGCGCTACACGCAGGATAGGAGCAAACTTATTACAATATGTTTACACTCTCAATTTGTTATGCCTGATCAAAGGTACTGAACTCAGGACTATGTGATTGGCTTTCATCACTTACTATTTAAGAAATATTATCTTTAAATCATTAGTATACACACAGGCACATAACATTTAGACAGCAAGTACTAAAAGCACTGATCAAGGTGATTATTATACGGCAGTATAAACAAAAACCTGTGAGCCACACTAACAGGTGCAGAGATTAAATGTTGCTTAAAAGCAAAGAATCACATGTGTTTGAGGGAATCAAGGTGGCATTCACAAAAACAACAGCAAACATTCAAACATCATGAACATGTCGCTGCCCACTCACAGAGCCAGGTGGGGAATTTAATCTGATTGGCGAGCCCAGAGCATGAAGCAGCGCAAACACGTGACTGCACAGCAGCAGGACTAGGCAGGTATTCAGCAACACAGAGCAGCACAGCCACAGAACACATATACGCACAGCAGGGAACGAGACGAACCGAGCAGGAAGCAACAGGATGGAAACCTCGACCCTCCCGTTGCTACAGCAACACCAATCAGACACAGGGGGGAGAAGGAGGCAAGCCACGGTAGGGAGAACATGGGGAATGGGATGACGGTGGGCATGCAGAATAAGGGAGGTGGTTGAAGATGCCCTTGCAGGCCCACTCAAAGTTAAATGTTGTGTCCATCCAATTTGATTAAGGTGGACTAATGTGCAGTCGGGCCTGGGAGCAGGGCGACTTCTACCCCAGAGCAGGATGAGAGTAAGAGCAGCAGGAGTTGCAGGGAAGGGCACACGCAAGCTAAATACAGAGAGAAGTTAATGAATGATAAAGAGCTTACTTCATTCAGAAAGCTGACTAACTGGTCTACAGTTAAATAATCAGTTTTGTTCCCATTGCTGCAGAGAGATTAATTAGAAAAACAAAACAAAATGTTATGCTCCTTAAAATCGAAACCCTCACAGTCAGTCAGTTAAAATTAGAAAAGCCAGTCTTTACAGTTACATTACGCTTTTAGTAGTATCTTGTTAATCATCACTCTTCTTTGACTGTTGTCATTAGGTTGAACATAATTAAGGTTGAACGGTGGAAGCAGGTTAGGCTGTCCAGACATAGATAGTGCGGCAGGCACAGAAACATTTGTCCTGATTATTTCCAACATGATGCAGCAGCTCTCACTTGGGGAATATTTAAACAGATGATATCATTGTTCTGCTCAGGCACAAGGTAACGCAGGTAGAATACGTTGCTGGGTAAGGGTAATGCTGTTAAATGTGTATTCGGAGGATATTTTATTATTTTTAAGGTATAAAACAATTAAAAAGAGCAGACGAGATGAAACACTTACATTTTCTTGAAGAGCTCCTCTATATCTGTGCGAGGGCAGATCTTCTGTGTGAGCGCGTAAAAAATGTCAAAGGTAAAATCTGCTGGTTCAATCTCATCGTTCTGTAAAAGGTAAGTGAGAGAGTCATTTCCTCACAGTTTTCTTTCAGCGTAACAAACTCGGACACATCTGACTTCCAGTATTGTCTGACCTTTCCACTAGGAAGGCCCAGATCCTTCAGAGCCTGAAAGATCCCCTTCTCCGTTTTGCCTGATGCAAATGTCCGAGTGATGCTTTAAGAAGAGGAGGAGGATAAGGTGAAGATGAGTGAATGATATTGTATAAAAAAAACAACAACCCAAAAACATACTTTAAACGCACTCTTACCCTCTTACAGGAATCTTCCCATTCACGTTGGTAAGGAAACACATTCTCATCCAACTAAACAAAAACAGGAAGTAGGATTAAGGCGTCTTACTGAAGAAGGCACAGCCAAGTTATTACAACTGTGCTGCGAATTGCACTCACTGTTTCTTGAGGCATGTCATTGGACAGACGTTGTTGGCCTTAACGTTGTGAATCACTGACCTCAAACCCTCGATCCACTTCTGCAAACAAACAAGCACAAGTATTCAGGACACACACGCACACGTGTATATACACTCCTACCACTTAAAACCACTGAACAAATTACATAGCATTCAAAAGAGCACCCAGTTTGCATTGTGTTAAGAGGTGAATGTCTTTGGGGAAATAAACAAGCAAATGAATTGCTCTTTAATCAACAGTCTTGTGATAGGGGCCTTGACAGGACCATCATTAACACAGACACAAAAAACACACACACAGCGATAAACAGCGACCTGTTGCAAGGCTACAAGGAGTGATGATAAACAAACAGCTAGAGAAGGCCTGTGACTGCCCATGAATATACTGCCTCATGCATCCATGTAAAGGCCACTGATAATCCGAACACTTCTGAGCCTCCTCTCTGAATGTCTGTCCCTCTTTGTGCTAAACCTTCCTCCACTTCCACAACAAATTTCTACTGGTGTCATTATAAAAACATTAAATGCGATGGCTTGTGCAGCAGGGGCAGTCTGTTTGGGCCCGTGGTGTTCACGAAGCAGCGCGCTGATGTAAATATCTCTGTCATCTATTGAGGCCTGCTCTTTACTGTAGGGCCACCTGTATGCTGGGAGGGGTGCTGATGGTGTCGCGGTGGGTTTGTGTCTATATGTGTGCGCGAGAGAGATAAAGAGGGACTGTGTTTTTGACTGTGGGGGACGTGCTCATGTATTTTAACCTGTGAGTGTACGTGTTTGTGTTTGTGCTCCCTGCTGTGGGCTGCTGCATGAATATCATTGGCAGCCCCGTGGCACAAACAGCAGTTATAACACCCACCAGCATGAAGGGAAAAAACAAAAAAACACCCTCTCATGGGAAATGAATAAACACCAATCCGGTGGTGCCAAATAACAGATCTGTGCTCAAAAAACTAAAAACCCCAGCTTGTTCTAAAGCTACTGGTGATTTTAAATTTTTCTACAAACTGACATCTGTAAAAACATTATGTACACCGTGCTCCAAAATTATTATGCAAATAGGATTTTAGTGTCATAAACACTCAATTTTGTGTTCAGTTAAACTCATGGATAGTGTTGTGTCTCAGGGCTCTTTGGATCACTGATATCAATCAGACATAATTAGTTTGTCAGGTGAGCCCAATTAAAAGAAGTCTACTTAAGAAGGATGTTCCACTTTATTAAGCATGCCACAGGTTTAAAGCAATAATGGAAAGAAAAACAATCTCTGCTGCAGAGTGTCAAATAATGCAATGCCTTGGATAAGGTATGAAAACTTAAGCATGATCATCGTACTGTGAAGAGATTTGTGGCTGATTCAGAGCACAGACGCATTTGCACAGATAAAGGCATAATGAGGAAGGTTTCTGCCAGACAAGTTCATCGGATTAAGAGAGCAGCTGTTAAAATGCTATTACAAAGCTGCAAACAGATATTTGAAACTGTAGGTGCCTCTGGAGTCCCATGAACCTCAAGGTGCAGGATCCTCCAGAGGCTTGCAGTTGTGCATAAACCTGCCATTCGGCCGCCCCTAACCAATACTGACAAGCAGAAACGGTTGCAGTGGGCCAAGAAATACATGAAGGTTAATTTTCAAACAGTCTTGTTTACTAATTTGCCATGTAATCCTGGATGGTCCCGATGGATGATGTAGTGGACAGTTGGTGGATGGCCACCATGTCTTAACAAGCCTGCGACATCAGCAAGGAAGTGACAGAACCATGTTTTGGGCCAGAATCATGGGGAGAGAGCTCGTTGGCCTCTTTAGGGTCCCTGAAGGTGTGAAAGTGACCTCAGCAAAGTATGTAGAGTTGCCATTTACCATTTCTTTCATGGTACCCAAAGAAGAACAGTGCCCTTTGTAGCAAAATTATCCTCATGCATGACAATGCACCATCTCATGCTGCAAACAACACCTCTGTGGCATTGGCTGCTATTGGCATAAAAGGAGAGAAACTCATGGTATGGTTTCCATCCTCCCTCCTGTGGTTTCTGACCTCAACCCTACTGAGAACCTTTGCAGCATCCTCAAGCAAAAGATCTATGAGGGTGGGAGGCAGTTCACATCAAAACAGCAGCTTTGGGAGGCGATTCTGACATCTTACAAAGAAATCCAACCAGAAATTCTCCTGGTTCAATGGATGCAAGAATTGTGAAGGCTATGTCAAGGAAGGGGTCCTATGCTAACATGCGACTCGGCCTGTTAAGACATTTTGATCGAAATAGCTTTTAGTTTCAGTAAATATGACCTTTTAATGCTGCAAATTCAACAAATGACCATTTGCGGTTCTTTACAAACAATAAAATGTTTTGAAACTCTTGTGCATAATAATTCGAACAGAGCATTTTGTATTATTTAATTTTTTGCAAAAACGGTTATCTTTGGAAGGTTTGTTCAATTAAAATTGATGACTTGAAAATTATACTGACTGTCATTTGCATCGAGTATGTAGGAAAGTCAGCGACAAATATCAAAAAAGTTTAGTCAAGGTTAGCGTGGTGCTTTGATTTTCAGTCATTCTTGTTGTTTTGTGGCACCTCTTAATTTTTCTCAGCAAACTATTGTGAATGACAAACTATTATTTGCAATTGTGTTTAAAAGACAATAAAGTATAAGTCATATGTTTTAAGCTAATCTGGCAGACATCTGTCAGGCTGAGAAAACTTACTTTAGAGGACACGTAGAGTTTCTTTTAATCCCAAATCTTCATCTTTACCAAAATGATTGAGCACAATTATGGTCATGTTCATTATATTGCATGCTGTCAACATAGCCCAGAGGTGGGACCAAGTCATTGTTTTGCAAGTCTCAAGTAAGTCTCAAGTCTTTATCCTCAAGTCAAGTCTCAAGTAATGTCAGGCAAGTCAGAGTCGAGTCTCAAGTCACTGGTGTAAAAGTCCGAGTCAAGTCACAAGTCTGAAATTTTGAATTTCAAGTCCTTTCGAGTCATTAAAAAAAAACGAAAAAAAGCATGTTGCAGTTATATGCTAAATGTAAATATTAGACCATGTAATTTTTAAATCTGTGTTTTTCTCAACACATGACAAAATAGTGAACTTAGAAAATATACACAAATTGTGAAATTGCACCTCTTTAGAATGCAGCTCAATTAAACCTAGCTCCAAGAATAATTTTCACCGACGGTTCTAAGATAAGCTGCATGTTATTCTTGGATGCGGTTGTAGGACCGGCTTTAAAATCGCATGATAAAAATATCATACATATAAAAAAAAAAAAACTGCATCACCAACGTAGCCTGGACAACATTTGCTAGTTAGATGAAGTCAGCTATCTCATTGTAGCATATTTATATGCATATTTATAATTATACGGTTCTTGGAGTGAGTGCATACACTCGTGAAGTTTAGTAACTTACGGTCACTGCAACAAGCCCAGGTACAGTTTACCGACGGATGGGTACAGGACCTTGAAATGCACCGTGTAGAAAGTAAAGACCATCGTACGTATCATAAGTTTACCAGTCTCACAAATCGTCATCATAAATACACATTCCTTAACCGTTTATTAATAGGACCTTTGAGCTCAACGATAATTAATTAGTAGTGGAAATAATTTCTGGTACCCATCACAGAAATGTAGCAGTGACAATAATACTGTATGCTGTAATCGTACTGGGCAATTAGTGATACAAAAAACCTGTTTTATCCTGTGAATAAAAGTATATGTTTTTGTCAATGTACCATAATAACAGAAGCGAAACGCAATATTGTGTCAGGACAATTCACTATTTATGCACAATAAATAAAGGAGCATAGCGCGACAATTTCTGTTCAGCGCCAGACTTGCTTGTAACCTATATCACCAATTATGTTATGAAAATGACGCATTAACTACAACAGCAGACTGACCTTCGTGTAAATGCTTGGAGCAGACTAACATGTGAGCTGGAGGGTTCTGGGACGTTATATTTGGTCTTTGAATGGCTGCAATCCAGGCCATCCGTCGCGTCTTTGTTACTTCGGAAACATGGCTCGAACAATTTCTCTTCAACGACGTAATCCGATAACAACCGATCTCTTTACCCGTCGGCTTCCCGTGGCTGTCATGTGACCGGCTATTGCAGTTAATAATACAACAGCTTCTTGACATTTTTGTGTTTCTTTTTATCGCTGTGTGACTGATTTCAATTGAAAGCCTGCATGCGCTAGTAACTCTTGTCACGAGTTCCCAGAATCCTTTGCGGTTCTACCCGTGAATGACGTCACATTTTCAATCTCTATATAATATGCATGTTAAATTTTATATTTGGGGTGAAATATCAAGTCTTTTCAAGTAAACCGGTTCAAGTCCAATTCAAGTCCCAAGTCATTGGTGTAAAAGTCCAAGTCAAGTCACAAGTCTTAGAACATTTTTTCAAGTCAAGTCTAAAGTCATAAAATTAATGACTCGAGTCTGACTCGAGTCCAAGTCATGTGACTCGAGTCCACACCTCTGACATAGCCTATGAAAATACCAAAGCTAGCATAGAAATGACAAAGAAGTATTGTCTGTGTGTTGAACAGGAACTAATAGAACTTCTTTCCTTCAACAGAAACGAGTATTGAGACTAACCAGATATTCCTACTTGGAGTCTTTTTATAGGACTCAGTCAAGGGGGGGAAGAAGAAGAAAAAAAACACCTTTTTTTAAGTATAATAAACACTGACTTTAATTTCTCTTACTGTGATGTTTTTGTATTATGCCAAAAGTAGCAGGTTATTTTTGGGGCTCATCCAAGTGGCTCATTCTTCAAATATAGAACAATGAAGAAGTGCAAGACAACAAGAGAAAAGCAGCAGCGAAAGCAGCAGGAGGAATACAGAACAGAGATGCTGTGAATCATTCCAGATGCATCTATTTATTCAATGAATCAAGGCCTTGTGTAGGAGCTGGCATATTAACCCTGGCTTTCCTTTCTGAATTGAGAATCTGTAGGCTGGGTGGTCTTTTAATCTTTACATCTACATTGTTATGGAAATGTTGAAATTACTCAGACAGGTGCTAAGCAGAGTTTACCTCGAGGGCAGAAAAATGAAGTAGTGGTTAAGCTCTTACAAGCAGCCTCACTGTGCTCTCTACTTTGGAGCTCTAATATGTACAGTATTAGTAGGCAGATTGAGCGAACCGGGAAGGCTGCAGGATAGCAGATATCTGACACTATCACGGGATAATGCCTGGACGGGACTAAGCACCAACCTCCAAGGTTGAAAAATCCACACATGCCAAAGTACCAAAAACTGTACTTCCATAAGTGGCCACACGAGGCAGACGCCCAACGTGACTCTTTCCCTTTAGACTCCCAACAAAAATGTCAAATTTCACCACCTGACTGACATAAAAAAAAACTATAACTTTGGTCTATAGTTACCCATCCATAACAGCTCTGTGTAGGTCATTTTTGTTTTAGGTCTCTTTCACATTAAAGCTTAAAGCTAAGCACCTGATTGATAAGATTGACAGGTGGACACCAATCCAACTAACTGCTTGGTAGGAGTCACGTCACTCACGTGTGTTTGTGGCCTGGGTGACTTGTGGAACATCATTTAATGCTGTGTGATTAATCTAAAGAAGTTCCTGTTTTGCTAAGTAAAATTTTAGTTTTTTCTAGTTTGTTTTGTGGGTGTGTGTATCACTTGGCACTAATTAGAAGGTATCAGTATTTAGCACGATGCACACATACAATCTATGCATGCATTTTGCTAACCATTGTCCTATGATTTGTTTTTACAAGTTGTCAACCAAACAATAAAACAAAACAGAAACGCCCCAAATGCTAATATTTAAGGCATCAAAACAGGACTTCACAACCGGGTGGGTGACGTCATGGTGCCTATATCATTTACATCTTTTACATACAGTCTATGGGGTTTGCAGTGATTTTTTGTCCAGACAACATATGCTTTGTGGCCATTGATTAAAACCATCTAAATTCATCAAAACACATTTTTTTAACCTGTGATGCACTCAAAAAGTGTCACAAGTTAGATATTAGCCAGAAGCTACATAAGTGCCTTTTGTCACTGAAAGGTATATGGTGAGTGAAAAAAATCATGCTATATTGGCATACACAGCTGTCCATTACATCTGTTATATTGTAATAATATTTCAAACTGCAACACTCCAATTAAATCTCAAGGTCAGCGCTCTTTATCGTTTGTATAAAGCAGCAGAAATGTGGGGAGGGCATGCATTTACCCTGGCTGTCTCTGGGTTCTCTGCCACCATGAACATGAAGTTGAGATTGACCAGGTCTGTGCCACTGCAGATGCAGATGATGCAACCCTCCAAGTCTGTTTCTGTCTTTCCAGTGGCCTCAAATGATGACAGGATCTTAGGGTCCTGAGGACACAGCATCAAAGGCAGAGATTAGTATAGAAATGATGGATAAATAGCTGATCAAAATTAAATGCTAAGACGGAGACCTAGACATAAAGCTAAAAAAAAAAAAAAAGATAAGATAGAATAATTAAGCAACAGAGCAAGCTCTTTAGATGTTTGAAAGCATTTCTGCTGCTTTAAGTTTAAGTAGGGGAAATATTTCAACATTTATAGACCTTTAGTTCTTTTTCTCAGAACAAAATACATCCCAGCACACCTTAGTCTGATATAACTTTAATGTCTGTTTTATCAGTTTAACAGAAAAATCTCACTATCAAAAACACCACTCCTTCCTCTCTCATCTTCTCAATCAGATTTCCTGTCTGCCACCATTGAAGATAGTAATGCTTATATGTTACGTGATTGAATTAACAGCAACAGGCAACAGGCTATGCCACTTTAAAATCTCAGCCTGCAATCATCCAATCCCATTCATCTCTTCTCTCTCATTGGATTACTTGAAACAGCTCTCCAGGCTTGTGTAACCATGTTAGCCTCTGAGAAGCCCGGTTATCAGTTGTCTGCACTGTACAAAACAGCATACGGCGCATGAGCTGCCATCAGACTGTAGAATCTATATACGTGCCCTCACATACGTACATAAAAAGACCGCCACACAGGACCAAACAAAGGCGCTCCAATCTGTTGTCAGCAGTATGATTTGAGACTCTCCTGTTAGGCTTCTGCATTTCAGTGGCTTCATTGGTTTGCATACAAATTAGAAGGCAGCATGCCCATGGATATTCCAGTAATAGCTTTCATAATTCATATAGCTGGTATGATGCTAAATACCACAATATAATGTGTCACTGTCAAGGCTACATAGCATGAATCGATATTTAATATACAGAGGAACCATGTGGTTTGGATTTGTGCATATCTGCCTCTGTAACTGCTAAATAGAAAACTGATTGGTTGCCAGCTGTAATAATTCACTGGGCTATTTTAGAGGCCATTTCCTATCATGGGATAAGGAAAAGTCATTCTGACGGAGACAGAACATCTTATACTGTTGATCTTTTGATCCTGTAGTGTGAACTCCATAACCCAGCGGTTTTCTGACAGCGCATCACCACAGTGGCTGAAAGAACAATTTTTCAATACTACTCTCTCGGTCAAAAGCACAATCCACAGCTGCGAGAAAGTTCAGTAAGAACCTGTGGCGAAACTCAGAGTTGTATAAATATTGATGAGCTAGTGCCCTGTGTGAATCTGTATTTGAAAGCAAATCTCAGCAGTAAGAACTCAACCGGGAGTCCCAAAACAGTCATTATATTGATAGAAAAAGCCACTGTAGCCTTGGCTAATTTAGGCATGAATAATAGCCTGAAGTGGCAGTGTCTCTAGATTTTACCGGGAGTACCTCTGTGGGACTAAAAGATGGAATGTTTGATGCGGAGGGTGAGAGTGTGAATTTTGTGAAGGCAGAAGTGAAGAAATGGTCTCTCCTGAGTTCTTACCTTTGGGACGGCACCGACGCGAATACTGTTGATGAGAGAACACTCCAGAACCTGACCTTCCTGTAGGAAACCAAAAACGGTGGAAAGAAAGGGAAAAAAGAAGTAGATGAAGAGGGGGAGAATAAAAGTCTAGAAGAAAAACAATTTCTAATGGTCAGCAAAGCACAAGCACCACAACCTCTCAGCAACATGGGTGATTACAACCCAGAAATGAGGAGTCCTTTGTGCGTTGAGAATAGCTGTTTTAATACCATTTGATTTAATTACCAAGTTTGAGTCTGCAGGAATGAGGATAAACATTAACAGGTTGGACTGTTGCAGAGGTGCTTTTTGCCACCAGGCATGCAGCTGCTTGGGGTCCCAGCACATTGGCGGGCTCCCGAAAACAGACAAACTTATACTGCTGCAGTTTGTAACATCAGTTGAAGAGGCCTGATCACCTTTGGGGCCCAACCTGACTCCATTCACCCCAGCTGCAGAAGGTGTGCATGAAATGAATGCTGCTAGTCTATTTGTAACTCTGGGGGAGGAAATTAATGTCAAAATCTATTGCAAGATTTGCAAAATGTCAGCAGTAAAATAGAAGTTATGAAAGTTCGGTGCATGCTTGTATATTTTCTGAACTTTCTGAGAAATACACAAACAGTGCGCCACCGAACTATTTCTAAAACCACTAAATGGGAAAACAAATCATCCTAATCAGAGTTATTTTTCCAAGTAGAGGGATTCAGATGCACCTCAGAGGTTTTTAGGCAGTGGCAAAGAAAAATCAGGAATGTTATAATCCAGTGGCTGGAAAATGAGACCATGCGAGTACTAGTACTCGCACAGCCAGCTGTAGGTCCTATATGCTAGGCTTCATCTTTTTTTTTTCTCTCTTTTTTTTTTTTAAATGTTTATTTATAAGATTTTAAGTTCAAAGTTACATAACGTCACACCAGACAATGAAAATAAGATTCAAAAACAATAACATTTAAGCACAGAAAAAAAAAAAGAAAAAAAAAAAGAAAAAACAGAAACCAAACACACAACAACAAAAAAACCCAAACAGGAAAACAGGGGCCTGTTCTTCGTACCGCGCTAAGTGAGTTAGCTGGATGAGATTGTTGACGATTTCGCGTGATCCTGGATCGTTCGGTTCCCCGAAGCCCATCCGGGACTTGCTGTCATAGCAACAGAGCCGTAAGCGTAAACCTGCTCGGGAGCAGGTTTACTTTATGTAAACAGGATTAGATCGCGGCCACGCAGGTATGTCCGCGTCATTCATACGAAAGCAACAGCGATATTCCACCACTGTTTCACCATAAATAAATAACATCACTGTAACTAAAGATAATGCAGCACTTGATCCTTTTATTGATGTCACACAGATACATACAGGTCATTCCCTAAAAAAGGGAAATGTACTATTAACATTCTATTACATGTATGTGATTATTACAGATGTAATTCATATTTCAGAGTAGTAATAGTAAATTACTTCGTGTAATCAAGATGAGAGACCACGGCTATAAAAGCGAAGGTGGATTTGGGAAGCCTGTCGCAGTCATATCCTGTCCGTATACGTGAGCCACCCATTGCGGAAGGTGCAAGATTGATAAGGAGAGTCCTCAGAATTCAGCGTATATTGCGGGACAGACAGGATCCTTTAGCTCAGCGCGACAGTGTGCTCATAGAGAGATATCGATTTTCCCGTGAGGGTATTATTTACTTAACCAACTTGTTGACGAGGGGGTGCAGGACCACCACCTGTCTTTTTTTTTGCTCTGCCCTTTTCTTGGTTGCTGTTATGAACAAACAAACAGATTATTTCAGGGTCTCTTTCCAAGAGACGAAAAGCAATATAAGTGATAAATATTACCATTCTGTAGAATATTCTTATATTTCACTTTTACTTGTTCCCATGTTCTAGTGGGTCCTGTTGTGGCTCTAATGTGAAAGGGGATATAATATAACATATTATAATATAATATAATGTAATATAATATTGGATAATATGGTGTGATATGATAAATCTACCCTACCGCCTACTGGTGTTGGCCAGAGGGGCCGATGGCGCAATATGGCAGCCTGGCTTCTGTCAGTCTGCCCCAGGGCAGCTGTGGCTACAACCGTAGCTGCCTCCACCAGTGTGTGAATGTGAGAGTGAATGAATAGTGGCATTGTAAAGCACTTTGGGTGCCTTGAAAAGCGCTATATAAATCCACTCCATTATTATTGTTATTATTGAATTACTTACGAGTTTGATTTGTCAGCAACTTCCTGCCAGCCCTCTCTCCTTGCTTTTGCAGCCTTTGCAGTGTTCCCTTGCGTTTTAATTAAACTCTGAAACTCCTGAAATCCCTCACTCAAGAGTTCTTGCTCTGCTGCCGAAAAATACCGAGCGCGCTCCTTCGACATTTTCGCCGACCAATCAAAGGGTTGCCGATCAATGTTTCTACTATCGATGCGTAGCCCCTGTTGGGCCACCCAGTGATCTCACATTACTTCATCCAGCTATACTAATCGTCAACAACAGGTGTGTTCGGGGAACCGGAATAGCGAGCTCAGAGTTAGCGCGATGATTTGGTCTTGGATGTTTCATTTGATCTTGGATGTAGTAAGCGACGTACGAAGCACAGGGCCCAGGAAAGAAAAGGAAAAAATCAATAAATAAATAAATAAATGCTAGGCTTCATCTTAGCTAGTTTAAAATCATCCAACAAGAGCTACTGAACATATCTGCAACAAATTAATCCAACTATCAGATAAACATCTGATAAACATTGTCTATTGCCCAATGCTAATCAGTATTAGCCTAAATGCTAGTACTTAAATCTTTTCTCTATATTTTAAGCTTGTTATAATATACATATATTTAACGTGCTTCATTTATAGTTTTTATTTACTTGCATATACCTTTTTCAGAGCCAAATGGTCAGAAGTACAGAAAAAAATCAAAACAACTTACTCTTTCCTTGCATGCCTTTTTAAATACTTTACCTACTCCATGTGGATCCTGTCTTATACATTTCTATTTAGAGGATCCTCTCGAAAATCCTAGAATACACACAGGTCATGATGTGGAAGTCGTACCTTTCCCTCACTCTTCCAGGTGATGAAAAAGCCGTACTCGTCCACTTCCATGTGGCAGTTGGGCTCAAAGATGTATGGGTCCTGCAGCAAGGAAAAATGATTATTTCTAAGCAATGAGGCCATATTAATCAAAGGTTTTATTTGACACAGCAAGACATTAAACAGTCAACCTGTTTAACAAACACAGGAATTATGCAATCAGACAACCAGATGTAGCTCTTATTCATTTTACAAGATATACCTGCCTGCCTACGAACACACACTCAAACATACTTTCACAAAGAATGCAGAAATACGCTCAGTATGTACACACAGGTTGCCCGTAGGGGAGATGAAGCCTGTTGTCTAAGGCAAACACGCAGTGAGATTAATGTGACCACCTTTAGCTGTTAAATGCAAACATCAACGCAGTTGGAACACATTTCCAGGTTATAGAGACGAACAGGAGGTAAAAGTGTATTAGCATAGCTACTGTGATGCTACTGCACACATCGTTCAACAGGAGTGTCGGTGGAGGAAATCGACTAACCTTAGCCACCTTGTCCTACTCAAACAATCTTACCATCAATTCAATCAGCCGGAAGATGTGTGTGTGTGCCGACAAATATGTGTATTTTTGCCCCACTCCACTCAAACAACACATCTGAGAAAGCTAAAAACATAAGAGAGAAATAAACTAGAATGGGAGAAGGCTGCTGGGTCACTCTAATATTAGCAGTAGGGAACAGTGTAACACACTCATGTACACACTCATACACACGTGATTTATTATTTCAGGATGTTGCTACTATGAGATACGCAGCTGCAAATAGGGCTGTGCTGGCTTGTTACTTGGCTCTTACCCTGACATCTAAAACCCTCAAAAAAAAAACCCTCAGAAGAATAATCTTATTTCCATTTAGGAAACAGTGAGACTGCTGTAAATGCAGATAAAAGCTTGACTCTTTCATCTGAACGAAGACTGACAGAGTGTTCGGTGTTAGATATACAGCCACCTCGATGAAGGAGATGGTTTCAGATAAACCTCAACTGTTGAGGACATACAACAGTATCACATTCCACTGCTTTTAGCTTTACTGTAATAAATCTAAAATTGTGTGTGTGTGTGTGTGTGTGTGTGTGTGTGTGTGTGTGTGTGTGTGTGTGTGTGTGTGTGTGTGTGTGTGTTGCCTATTGATTGTGCCTCTTATTTTGAACACAGATCCTCAGATCATTTCGAGGTCTTTTACCCTTTGTCTAAATTTCCAAATCAATATTAGAAAGTGATAATTAATCTGCCCGGTGTAGGCTTAAGAGCTGTATCTATAAATATTATATATGATGCTATTAACAAGTGCAGTTAAAAACAAAGTACACCTTCTGTAAATTTGTCAGTATCAGTTCATAAAATCATCTTCTCTATGACTATCGTTCTCTCACATTGTTGTGGAGGAATTATGTCTTACTATTTATACTTGTTTAGGTCATTGAGGTTTGTGGGAATAAAATCCCACCACAGTATTTAACCCAGGTTGAGGTCTGGACTCTGACTGGATCACTGCAACAATTTGATTCTTTTCTCTTTTTTTTCCAGTCATTCTGTTGAATCTTTGAATTGCTGCTGTGTTTGTGATCACAGTCCTGTTCCATGACCCAGTTTAAGCAGAGCTTTATCTGTCACACAGGTGCCCTCACATTTGATTTTAGAATACTTTGCAGTCAGTGACTCGACCATGAACTCATCCGTCTACTAAAGCGCTCAGGTCCTGTGGCTGCAAAACAAGCAGTAATGGAAGGAATCCAGCATTTAGTTTTATTTATTTAGTTATTTAGTTATCATTAAATAAATAATGACAGTTTAGTTTTTGTATTTTGTTAGATTATTATTATGCCTCGATATGTAAAACCTTAGAAGTTAAAGAGGGTGTACTTTCTTTGCGCCATGACTGTAAATGCTTATGTGTGTTTTCTGTCTCGTTCGTCTCAGTCTACCTTCATCAGCCGTCAATATGAGGCTGCATAGTTTCCATGGACACCAAACATCAATCAGATCTTAAATGATTGATTTCCACTCAGTGAGATAATGAACGAAACACACACACACACACACACACACACACACGGGAAGCTCTTTGGCTATTTGCATAATGGATTACATAGGATATCTTTCACCTTTTACCTCAATGCCTCTGGACTCTTAAAGAGGACAAACTCATATCAAATATCTCATTAAAGGATACAAACTAATTATTGAAAATCCATAGTACACTACAGCGTGTAGACCTAAAGAGAAAAACAAAGAGTGAGATGCAAACTTGGAAACATCTCCATCTATTCAAGGACATGAATAAGATGGCAAAGAAAGCATTCTGGGGACCTTAAGTTGTTTTAGAAAGCCATCTTATGTAACGATATGAGCTGAGAGGCTCTATATAACGATAGCTGTCCCCTATGAAGCTTTGAATTGCACTCGTACAAACACACATACAGGCACACTGACCCACATGCACATTACCTGCCACTACCATCTGTCACTCAGTGGGGCTTCAGTCACTAGAGACTGTTCTTGTGGCAAAAAATAAAATCCATGCTGTTTAGCATATGCTTTTTGCACACTGAGATGCTTGCGCCCCGCATCCTTTGTAATTTCCAGGCAGCAGTGCTTTGCTCACACAAACACAAACACATGCCCACACTGACACAAAGTATGACTGACAGTGTTTTATAAATGAGACGCATTGCTGCTTCGTGTTTACGATAACAGCGAGGAACATGAGCTGACAACCAAAATAACTATTGATTTATGAATGAAGGACTGTAGCGCTGTTTTTTTCTCCTGAGACGCATCAGTTTGAGTTGATATTGTTTAAAATATAATCATTAATGAGAAAAATTCACAGCACTAAGAGGGGAGTGGTATGTCCCAAGTGTCATTATTCATTTTAACCGACTGACAGAGCTTGACCTTATTACCATTCAGGCCAGACCTAACCTTGTCCTGTCTAAGCTTGGCTCAAATTCACAGCAGCAACACACTGAGGACTCTGTTCAGAAGCATGCTGGCCCAGTTTCACCGCTCACTGTGACATGGCTTTGGATTTGATGATGCCTTTCCGTACACTCGCAAGCTTTTTTCTCTGCCTAAGAGGGATCCTCCTCCCCCAGCTGATGCCCACATAAACGGAGAGGACTGAGGGGATTTCCTGATGTGTGCAGGGGTACATGTAGGTCCGTGTGTGTGTGCGTGACTGTGACACACTTTGCCTTTGCTCGTCCAATGTCCTAGCTAGGTGTCCTGATTAAGTTTGTCTGAGGAAATGTGGGCAAAAAAAAAAGCAGGAAGATATACATGGTGGTCACATACATGCAAGTGCATACAAAGATATATGGAAGCAATGAATTTGCTTGTGGCTGTAACTGAGCATTTATTGGTTATAATTTAACTTTAAAATAGTTTTTATTTAAGAAAGCTTTTAAATGATCTATTTATATTTCCTAGCTCACATTTTTTCTGTTTTTTTATTTGTGGTGGTGTTTTGCATCCTCCTTGTACAGCTCCAAACTGGGTCCTGAGCCAGTACAGGCAGAATAACCTAGCAGGAATGCTTCTTAAGTCACATACAGTGGGGCAAAAAAGTATTTAGTCAGCCACCGATTGTGCAAGTTCCCCCACGTAAAATGATGACAGAGGTCAGTAATTTGCACCAGAGGTACACTTCAACTGTGAGAGACAGAATGTGAAAAAAAAATCCATGAATCCACATGGTAGGATTTGTAAAGAATTTATTCGTAAATCAGGGTGGAAAATAAGTATTTGGTCAATAACAAAAATACAACTCAATACTTTGTAACATAACCTTTGTTGGCAATAACAGAGGTCAAACGTTTACTATAGGTCTTTACCAGGTTTGCACACACAGTAGCTGGTATTTTGGCCCATTCCTCCATGCAGATCTTCTCGAGAGCAGTGATGTTTTGGGGCTGTCGCCGAGCAACACGGACTTTCAACTCCCGCCACAGATTTTCTATGGGGTTGAGGTCTGGAGACTGGCTAGGCCACTCCATGTGAATTCATGGATTTTTTTTTTTCACATTCTGTCTCTCACAGTTGAAGTGTACCTCTGGTGCAAATTACTGACCTCTGTCATCATTTTAAGTGGGGGAACTTGCACAATCGGTGGCTGACTAAATACTTTTTTGCCCCACTGTATACAATCAATCAATCGAAAAATATTAAACAACAATAACAGATTTCACACTACAGCCTGACCGATATGATCAGCCAATTTTAGCTATTTGTCGCTCTGTTGATATCAGTATGTATAATGGCCAAAAAATTAAAATGACAAAATTAAAGAAGAAATAGAAGAAACACCCTTCAACTATGTTTTGTGTGTTGATGTTGCACAGTTCGTCCATGAGGGGGCACTCTGCAACTGTTGGCAACACATGTTGCAATGATCCAAGCAGTTGGCCACAGTGTTAAAGAGTAAACAAATAACTGCACATAAACAGATTTCCCAAACATTTGTTAAGTTTTGTTTGTCTGAAAGAAAATAAATTAGCTGATATATCGCCATATTGAGTTTTGAAATCACCACATGCCTGTATCAGTATTGGCCTTTAAAAGCCTATAATCGGTCAGGCTCTATTTCACACTGTAGTGAAAAAGTAAGAGATCTCACGTGGCTCGTGTAAATCCTCTTTTGCTGCAGCAGAGCCTCCATAGGACATTTCCTGTAGCTCATTAAAAGAGTTGCACAACTCCTCTTTACAACACTGTTTGAGCTTATTTATTTTTTTGGGACATCTTAATTGAAAATCTGAGTGACTGTATATGAAAGCAGCACTGTTCTCAGAGTCAGACAGATAAACAGTTATGCAGGCACACCCATTTTGACGCCTTTCCCCACTTTGTGCATTTCTAAAATTGGTTCTTACATAAACCAATTTTCTTTGGAATTATGGCTATTCTAAAACTTTTTTAGCATGTGCATAATTTTTTATAGTGTGCTACTTAAGACCCTCAGTGGGCGTGTTGCGGACAAGCAGTCGCCATGCCAAAGCATCTTAATGAGCCTGATCAATGTGGCCTGTCTACAGCTAGAACTGTGACTACACCAGTGATGATATAAACTGAGGTCTCTGTTCTGTGTGTATGTGTGTGCGCTTGTATTACTCATGGTGTGGGAATATAAATGTCTTTCCATTGTTGCACTGTGGACCCGTCTTGGATATTTTTGAGAAGCAAAAAAACAAAAAACAAAGGCAGCATAATATAAATCATTACATTTAGAGACTAAAACTTCATTTAAAGCTTGGTATTCTAAATGTATGAAAACAAAGACTCTGCTCCGTGTGTGGATGTGTGCATTTGTCCAACTAATGACTGAGCCGGGCACAGTCATTAAGGTCCAGGATGATAACAGGGCAGAGCAAATAATCTATGGTGGTATCAGCAGGGAACACTTACAAACAGATAGCTTAGCATTGGCTAAACTTTCATCACTTCACTGAGAATACTAAAAGCCTCTTATTTTTAATCAATTACTCAATCCAGGAAAGTGTCATATTTACCTCATCAAACCTGTCGAAAGAGGCGCCTTCCTGCATGAACTCAGGCAGGTGCTTCTCCCAGTTGAATTCGTAGGACTTTGTCATGGCTGCTCACAAGTCTGAGAAACAAACAAAAGAGGAGAAGACACACAAGGAAAGAGACAGACACAGAGTATGTTAGAAAAGGATGCTCGCTCTCCAGGGGCTCATCCAAAAATATCCTCTTGAGAGAGTGAGAACAACTTACATATATAACAACCAACCAATGAACAAGCTCCAAAGACAGAATTTAGGAAAAATATTGATTTGTCGTTTAGGATTTTTCAGAGATTTAAAGCACCCTCTCTGCTTTGGAGCTGCAATTAGCAGTGAAGCAGAGTAATGGCCTGTATTTGTATTAGAGATGGACCGATCCGATATTACGTATCGGTATCGGTCCGATACTGACCTAAATTACTGGATCGGATATCGGAGAAAAATAAAAAATGTAATCCGATCCATTAAATATCACGAAAGCACCTCACAAAACTTGCAACATGCCGTAACTCGCCTCAGAACGTTAGCACGTCGGAGCAGTATGCATCACGTGATAGAGCGGCTGCTGCATGCGGGACCTGTCGTGGTCTGGATAGCATTTGGAGCTTCGCTAGCAACCCGGCATTTCATCTCCGACAAAGTTATCCCCGAGAGAAGTAAAGCAAGTGTGTAAGTCCATCTCTGAATGTTTGTAAAGCATTCCTGCGTTAAGCTTAACAAACGATATATGGAGCGACTGCCTCTTCCTGCTGCTACTTCAATCATGAAACTGCTCAATGATCAGCTGATCGGCTTTTCTGTCACGAGTCCGTCTCTCTTGTTTGTTTTTGGCCCACTTTGCACCAGAAAGAGGAAACCAGCGGCTAAACAACAGCAGCACGTTTAAGCTTGATCAGCTGTTGTTAGAATGTATTTAATATTAGTTTCTACACCAGGATCTTTTTCTAGTAGCTGACGCTGGTAACTGTGCAGGGGCGGATCTAGCAAAGTTTAGCCAGGGGGGCCGATAGGGCATTAACAGGGAAAAGGGGGCACAAAGACATACTTTTCTTTCTTATTCTCATTTAAAATGTCTAGCTTTTAATAAATAATTATCTGACACCCAAAGTTTTAATTTGATGCAAAATGAATAGAAGTCCATTACTGTATATAGTAACTATTAAGTCTAATATATATACCCTAGTAAGCTATAGTACTTTTTCCTTTGGGAAGGTACCATCTGTGCAGTCTGCAATTTTGTTGAGGAAAGATGTTGAATCTATTTAATATTTTAATATATTGAAAAATAATTGATTTCTGTGCATTTTTTTTCCACACTGCATCAAATTAAGGTTGATTACGTCGATTAAGCATCATGAGCTGGAGCGTGAGGGGTGGTTCCCTATTTTTTATTTATTTATTTTTGTTGTTGCTGGGAGTTGGAACCCTATTAGTTAGGTTGCTTAATATTTATGCTAAGTACTCTTTAAAATACCAGAATAGGGAGGATGGTGTAGGTTTAAGTTTATTAGATTGATCAGTATTGCTGAACTATGAAATATATTTTTTTGCATACAGGTATAACAGAATAGCTTTAGTGTAGTTGTTGTTTTAAACTTGAGTATGAACTTATACAAAATGCAGCAAGATATTTAAAAAAAACAGTTTTGTTGAAACACACTATATCGGATTCATATCGGTATCGGCAGATATCCAAATTTATGATATCGGTATCGGTATCGTGCCATCTCTAATTTGTATAGCGCTTAACTAGTCCCTAAGGACCCCAAAGCGCTTTACACATTCAGTCATCCACACACACACACATTCACACACTGGTGATGGCAAGCTACATGTAGCCACAGCCACCCTGGGGCGCACTGACAGAGGCGAGGCTGCCGAACACTGGCGCCACCGGGCCCTCTGACCACCACCAGTAGGCAACGGGTGAAGTGTCTTGCCCAAGGACACAACGACCGAGAGTGTCCAAGCCGGGGCTCGAACCGGCAACCTTCCGATTACAAGATGAACTCCCAACTCTTGAGCCACGATCGCCCGTAAAGAGTAAAATAAAGAGTAAATAGAACAAGCAAAAGGAATATGGGCAAATGACATCAGAGGACAACCGCTGCGTGGGACCAAGCAGGAACCTCCAGGGCTGAAAAATGAAGTCCATGGCAAAGTGCCTAAAGCTGCAGTACCTTAACTGTCCACTTGAGACAATCTCAAAGAGTGAGTTAAAAAACAACAACAGCTGTACAGAAAATGAGTTTGTCTGTTTTTTTAATTCACCCATTCGCGGTTGTTTTTTGGGGGGTTGTAGCTGCTTTGACTGTCGAGGTTGCCAACACAGGCGTCTTTAGCTAAGCTTCACGTCAGCTAACTGGAATCAACTGTGTAGTGTTGGTACCTATTTAGAACATTTTTAATAGACCTACCTGATAAAATGGAGCTTTTAAATTGTAATAACAGCCCATCCAAGCTATGTGATTCAGATAATATGCATTTTTTTTTTTATGTGTTAAATAAGCACATATGTAAATCTGCACAATAATGTACATAGAGCCTACTGGGTCACCTTGCTAACCAAGCTTGCTATTATTTGCTAATAACAAAGAACTCATCCTCACGTCCAACTATCATCGCTTCTGGATTCCAAAACAACCATAATGTTATAAATTAATCCTATAAATGGGACTATGGGTGGGACTGAGCAACACAAATTGAGCATATCACAGAGATAAAAAGTATGCGAGAAAGGAATTTCCTCCTCCTGCTTTTATCTAGGACCCTGAAACAAAACGGATGGGCACTGCACTCCTCTCCAAATACTAGAGAGTCAGGCTTCATTCATGTGACACACCTGCACGTGTATCATCACGTAAGACATCCAGCTCAGGGAGGGGAGGAGGTAATTGTAATATTGCTGATGACACCACCCAAATATAGGCTCCACCTACGTCAAGCTCAAATGTGTCAAGCAAAAGTGAGAGGGAGAAGTGCACTTGAGAACGTGACACACTATGTATAGCCTAAGAGCTCAGCCGGTATTAAGTCATTATGGGAATACTCTGCGGAGATTTGATTTTCATCCACCAATCTTTTAGCCTGCTGCGCTACAGAATATTTTCTACTATACAGAAAATTAAACGCATATACACAAAGTGGAAACTGGATGCTGATGGATGAGATGAGAAATAGGGGAACTGAGGAAGGATAATGGGGGAAGAAATATGGACAGAGAGTCAGCGTGAAAGATGTGAAGGCACAGGGAAAAGTGAAAGGCAGAAATAAAATAATAAAATCAGTGCACTAAAAGTAAGAGCCTGATATACACCCACTGAGAGGCAGAAAGATGTGATCTGAGAGATGAGGAGAGAGTGGCATGAGAAGCATAGAGATGAAACAGAACAGTGGTGGGCAGAGAGACACAGAACAGTGACACAGCTGTGAGTGACAGAGGCTGGGGGATCAGAGTGGTGAGTACAGCAGAGGGGGGGTGTCTGCTTTTGATGTGGGGAACGCAGATCAGACACATCATCAGCAGGGGTTACAGAAGACTACCGGCTGGGCGGGCTACAGTCCACCCCTGCCATGACAAGTGCAGATGATGCAAGGCTTCTGGGATGTTTGAATGCTGTCATTTTGAAAGTACAATGATTCAGAAAAAAAAAAAAAGAGACAATCTCACTGCTGCTGGCAGGTTCAGCAAAAGACACCATAGCTGAACAGAGACAGTGGATAACACCAGAAACTGTGAAAAACAAGCTACTGCACTTTCATTTATGCAAATTAAGCCAATTTGGTCTGCTGTGCTGTATATCACACAGCTAAAGGAGGTATAGTATCCAGGTCAATACATCTACTTATTTACAAAAAAAGGAGCCAACCGTGAAACCAAGTCCTCCACCATCTGTGTTGGCCAAAAGTAGAGTTTACTACAGAAGTTTACTCATCAAACAAGGGAAACACGGAAATGTTATACACTGTAAAACAGATTCAAAATCATTCATATAGGACATTTCACATCTCTAATTTGGACTAATTGGACTGTGCTTTCCTGTCTGACGATAGCCTAGATCTCGCTACACTCAACAGTATGCATTAGATAACATTTTCCTCAGCGGGATGAAATCTGTCCAATAGCAGTGCAGCAGTTGAGGTCCTATAAGGCCACGCCAGTGCGCACGCTGGGCCTCTGAGCTTCTAGAAGTGTGAGTGTGCACGTGAGGAGCTATGGGAAGCTAGCGGAAGTCGGTGAGGTCCGAGCCCCCTATCCAACCCCTGACAGAGAGATAATTACGATAGATGGGAGCCCCGTGAGGAACACTGTTCCCAGCCTCCTCTTCTAAAATGGCAGCTAGGGTAACACCCAGCGGTCCCACACCTCATAAACTAAAATTAGGCTACAGCTACATCAGTCAGCCAGTGGTGGAAGGGTTGACTGGGGACATGCTCCAATGGACACGAGTGAACAACAGACAGAGAGCAGCATGTGTCATGGCTGTAACAATAATCACAAAACCAATAATAACAACGACAGGTATTAACTGAGGACTAAAACTTTAACAACAACTTAGCTGAACTGCAGGAAACTGAAAGAGGAAACATAATAAGATGTGTTCTGTTTGATCTTTCAACACATCATCATCTGATGTTTTTGCTGATACTGTTGTGAGGATTCACTGTCAGTCTTACTGCATTCATGTCAGACAAAAAGTATTTCAGTTTCCAGATTTTTATTTTCTTATTTCATGTCATCGTTTTCTTTTCTAGCTGCCAGCTGAGGAAAAGAATGGTTTCCTTGTGTCATTATCAAGGTTGTCAGATTTAGAGGATATACTGTATCTACCTGTGTTGTGCGTGTGCCTTATATGGCTTTATATCTTGCGGGGCCCGTGGAACTGAGGGACGGCAGTTTTTGGTTTACCGGATGCTGAGCCCTCCTGCTGTTGCCATGACATTAAAGAGCAAGTGGAAGGTGCTCGTCTATTTAAGGAATGGTACGTGCAGATTAAATAATAGCAGTCTTTTGCTTATCAGACGTCTTTTCGGGTATCAGCTATCAGGGAAAAAAATATATCCCACCACAGATGTTGCTTAAGAGTTATGTAGATTGCCGCGCAGTTCTGAGAAAGGATTTCATTAAAACTAAGTAGAAACAGCTGGGCAAGTGTGTGTGTGCCCGTCAAGGTCAAGACACAGTTATGCGCTTCAAGTTGTAGTTATCACATTTTTTAAAAAGCAGATTTGAAAACCAGGTGCTTGGGAAACCCTCCCCCCCAGAAAGGCAGTGTTTGTCAGAAATATTACTGTAACAGGTGCAAAACATCAGCTTCTCAGCTTCACATGACTGGAAACCACCATCTGTTCTATAAGAACAAGGGAGGCTTAAGTAATTAAAAAGTAATCAATAACAAAAACAGCCTTAATTCAATTAATTTCTCATTTTCTGCACACATAGCGTACACACCCACTATTTAGACGACCTGATGATACAGACCTGTTTTAAGTATGTGAGATGAAAGTGAGTGAGAATGGTTGTCTGGTTCTCTGCAAAACACTGGTCATTTATCCAGGGTGTACCTTGTCGTTTACCCTATGATAGCTAGAATAAGCTCCAGACCAACCATGACCCTGAATTGGACGAGTGGATGGATGCTTGACACTTTCAAATTGAGAGCCAAACTGTTAATACAGGGGAAAAGTCTGTTGAAAGGGAATTTTCACAGTAAGAGCTGTGCATCACTTATTAAACCACAAGATCCAATGTGCACACTTGAATTATAATATGTTCAGTTGCCTAAGATTTTTGGAAGTTAGGAGTGTCAGGAGAATGAAATTTGTTTAAACTTAAACGAGAATGCAAACACTGTAACATATATTTCAATTTCTGCTTCCATTCCACACCCACGCTGTTCGCTTGGTGTCCTTGTGAAAGTCAAACACTGTAACACTGACGTCTGGCATGATAGTGGAATATGGTTTGTATTTTTCCAAAGCTTGGCCTATGTACAAATCTACATTCGTAAATACAGTTCTATTATGGACTCGCTGTGGCATCCTGGTCTCTAATCTATACAGTAAATATCACAGAGTGATATCATGTCCCCTTATAAGATAAGATAAGATAAGATAAGATAACTCTTTATTGTCATTGCACAGTCATACATAGTACAGTAGTACAATGAAATTGGAAAAACTGTCCTACGTCGGCACCACATATAACACAACACGACACGATATGACACATCACAACGTAACAAACAACACAACACAGTATATTAACTTAGTATAAAAAAGAAGAATAAGTGTATGTGTATTGCACACTGTTATTATTGCACATTAATTATTATTGCACCTTGTTATAAATATAAATATTATTGTTATCGTTTTAAACATTGTTACCTCCCCCTAAAAAGTCCAGGGAGGTATCCAGTCAGGTCAGCTATTTACATTGATCAGGGCTATTGCCCTGTTGTAAAAGCTGTCCTTGAGTCTATTTGTTCGGGACCTCAGCAGCCTGAACCTCCTGCCAGACGGCAGCAGCTTAAACACCCGGTGTCCTGGGTGTGTGCAGTCCCGTAGGATGCTGCGTGCCCTCTTGAGACAGCGAGTGCTGTACAGGTCCTTCAGGGAGGGAAGAGGATGTCCAATGATTTTTTGGGCCATGTTGATGACCCTCTGGAGAGCTCTTCTGTGTGCTGTGGTGCAGCTGGAGAACCACACACCGATGCAATATGTCAGCACACTTTCAATGGAGCAGCGGTAGAAGACGGTCAGCAGCTCCTTCTTCAGGTCCATTTTTCTGAGGATTCTCAGAAAGTGGAGACGCTGTTGGGCCTTCTTTAAGACCGCAGAGGTGTTAGAGCTCCATTGGAGGTCTGTGTCTATGTGCACACCCAGAAACTTGAAACTGGAGACCCTTTCCACGCACTCCCCGTTGATGCTGACAGGCTGCAGCTCGGACTTCCTCCTTCTGAAGTCAACTACCAGTTCTTTTGTTTTGGTGGTATTGAGGTCCAGGTTGTTGTCTGCACACCAATCTGACAGCCTCTGAACTTCAGCTCTGTATGCAGTCTCATCTCCCCCTGAGATGAGCCCCACCACAGTGGTATCATCTGCAAACTTGATGACTGTGTTGTCTGGGTGGGAACTAACACAGTCATGTGTGTACAGAGTGTACAGTAGGGGACTCAGTACACAGCCTTGTGGAGAGCCGGTGTTGAGGCTGAGGGCTGAGGAAAGATGAGGCCCCACTCTAACTCTCTGTACACGGTCTGAGAGGAAGTCTCTGATCCAGCGGCAGGTGGTGGAAGGAAGTCCAATTTCCAGCAGTTTATCTATTAGTCTGTCCGGGAGTATCGTATTGAAAGCAGAGCTAAAGTCAACAAAGAGCAGCCTGGCATAACGGCCCTGCACTTCCAGGTGAGAGATGGTGGTGTGGAGCGTTGTAGCAATGGCATCTTCAGTTGATCTGTTAGCTCTGTATGCAAACTGGAGCGGGTCGAGTGTGGGTGGCAGGCAGGACATGATGTGACGTCGGACCAGTTTCTCAAAGCACTTCATTATAACAGGTGTTAGAGCAACTGGTCGTGTATTCATTGTATTATGTATTCATCCAGCATATTTATCTTGTCTTGCGGCTTTGAGACTGAAAATGATGGCATGCATGGATTTTTTCACAGTCTTGGAAGCATTTTGGATCTGGCAGTACACCCTAGTGTTACTTTGATTGGGAAAAAATAAACGCATACAGGAAGCCTACATAGAGAAGGCCACAAAAATCTAATGTAAATTCCATCATTAGAGGGTGAATGTGAGGGTCCGTGCAGACATCTGCAAGATTTGTTATCACCATGCAGACACCACACTGCAAGAACAGCTACTCCTCAATGGTGTCTGCAGCCATCGTGTGTGCATCTCACGCCGCCTCTCCTTTAACAATACCATCAATTTTCCTCTTTCACTATCAGGGTCATCACTGCCCTTGAGGCTGAACCCATCTTAGGACACACATATCTAACCACTCACCTGGACTGACTCACTGGAAAACAAATCCCCTGAGACTGAGAACAATTTTCTTCCTGCACATTTTGCTCAAATCCCAGTATTACCAAAAGCCAGAGTGAACCTTCATCAGTTTAATAGGACTGACAATCACTTCCAAAGACTATAACACAAAAAGCATCCTTGTAACAACACAATAGGCTTCACATTCTCAGGACAATATAATCAACTTGCTAATTCTTGTTAATGTTTTTTTAAGTACAGTAAAGCATACAGTATTGATTGCAATACTGCAATGATAATATGTAATTCAATAATATAATGAAAACGCATTACAGTCACTCAAACATTCACAACTCTGACACTTTTCCATCTATTTATTCTCTCTGTTAGCTCTGAGTCAACACAAACAGGGTTTTTTTAGCTCATCACACAGAGCACAATGCAAACACAGGAAGGGGCAGCAGTCAAATGTCACATGTTCTGATGATGCTTTTGTAGTCTTTGGAATATGAAGTCTTCACCAAATTATATATGTGTGTACAACATGTTGCAAACAAGTTAAAGTATTCTGTTGCTGAGGATGAAGAATACTGACAGCAATGCCTGTGCCTCATGTTCAAGGCTACCTCTACATGTTTCAATACAGCCGACGAGTTTGAGGTGTGCACAAACACTGAGGTCTGGCAAATTATTTTACAGCAGCCGGGTGTTTGGAGCTCATCATTTAGTAACAGTACCCACAGAGCCACTGTTCAGATTCAATTCCCAATAAGAAATGCATGCCTTTCCTTTCACTGCGTGAAAATCCCATTTCATTTTACCTTGAAGCATTTGCACCACATTTGCAGGATAACACACAAATGAATGCAGAAAAATACAAAAATATCATATTGCTGCTGTACTTGTACTAGAACAAGAAAATAGAGTGTACGCATATTAAATACATATAAAGAGTAAAAATTATATAAAAATAGAATAAAAGAGCAAGAAAAATGACTCTCAGCTAAATTGGCTTGATCATAACAAACAAACAAAAAAAACAAAACAAACATCTGCGTTATGGTGGCCGATCACCAACCAGAGCATAGAAAAAAAGAAGAGCATTATTCAAACACTGGGAACAAACTGCAACAGGCTGCTGCTATGAGGCATCTGTGTTAGAGATGAAGTCTGTAACGTTCACTCAATATCACAGCCAGGCAATATTCTGGTGGTGGTAGGTTTGTTTAATCGCATTACCATGAGGACCATCAGATTGATTCGCGCTCATGTTTGCTCAGAGTTTTCTGCACGCATCAGGCATGATGTGCTCACGCCGCGAGGAGCAGGGCAATATCATACAAGTGTGACTGTTTACACTGGATAGAAGCAGTCTTTTTATTCAATGAGAGCCCTGAAAGGAGCTTGTGGTTTTATTACACCAACAAGACCTCTTTTCTTTGAGCAAAAAGCTTGTAGGAGTGAAATGTTAATAAGCCTGTGTCCACTTTTACATTTCCTTAACAATCAGTGATACGGAGGGGGCAGTGTTTACTAAGGAACCATGCTACCACAAAAAAAGAGTGAGATGTGGTGTGCTTGTTCTAGCTTGTGTTTAAAATGTGTAAGATCTCTGATTTCACAGGCTATCGCACCTTAGCGTGTCCAAGTGCAGCTCTGCACAAAGACTGGCATGCAGGGGGCAAGCTGAGCAAGGAGAATCAACGGCTGATGAAAGAGTGAGTAAAGGAGTGAATGGAAAACTGAATGGTGCAACCTGCCGCTAATCACAAGTGAAATTCCCTTTTTACTCATTTCAATTGATCCACATTTGGATTCCTCTTTGCTCAATGAGTGAGTGCTAACTGAGGCTTCTGCTGCCTCACCGCCTGCGTGCGTGACTTCATGTGTGTGTGCCTGTGTTTGACTAGGCTTGTTTGACTTTTTAAGTAAGTAGTGTCAATGTGTTTAAGTTTGTTTTTTTTAAACCCACTTAGTCCTCTTAGCCTGAAGAATTGCTAACAGGAAAGTACTGTTTAAAAGACCCTTTAGAAGACACTGTTATCTCACAGGTTAACTCACTTTAGAGTATCCAGACTGTGTTGGATAAACTGTGCATTCAAAAGAAAAAAAAAGAAAAGAAAAAAAAGCTCTTCCTCCTTTCTTTAATAACATACAGAGAAATAACCAACAAATGGCCTCTCTTTAAGGCATTACAGGCTTCATACATACTTCATTAAACATAAGTGGATTGCACATTTTAAATAAACCACAGATGGATTTCTTGAAAATGAAGAGGTTTGTTTTCGTCCCCTGACTCATCATTAAAGTTGAGAACTGTTGCACGCTGCCACTAAATTACAGCCACAGATACAGGATGCTCTCGAATAAGATCTAGAACTGACACACGGCTCCTGTGGTACAAGCAATCAGTGGACTGTGTTTGAGACCAAGGTAGCTCAGTGATAACAGTGTTATCACAATGAACTGTGGAGAAACTATACAGTGGCTTTCAGTGTGTGTACTAAAATACTGAGTGTAGTTCTCCTGTCAACCACAACCAGTTGCAGCAGGGGCTGGCCCCTCCTGAGTCGGATCTGGTGGAGACTTCTTTCTGTTAAAAGGGAGTTTTTCCTTCCCACTGTTGCAAAGTGTTTGATCATAGGGGGTTGTTTGGTCAGAGTTTTCTCGTCATTATTCTCTTGAGCTTACAATATAAACACTTTGAAGCAATTTTTGTTGTCATTTGGTACTATATAAATGAAACTAAACTGGATGTGATAGTGAAAACTGATGTCAATTTTTGGAAATTTAGGGTCATAAACACTGACTGTGGTAATAACTAGTAACATAGACTTATTGTTACTAGTAACATACATTTATTGTTACTAGGCTGAGAAAAACATTGATGCCTCTGGTATATTTTCAATACATTCTGGTAGGGCTGTTCGATATAACGATATATATCGGGTGACAATATAAAAACATCTATCGTTTCATTTTACGCTATCGTTTGTTTCGTAGTGTGGCAAAATATAATGTTTACGGCAATATTTTTTCATCGTTTGATGGTCATTGTAGTGGTTATATTCATTTGTTAAAGTTCTCTCTTTCTCTTATATTTAATATGACCACGCTATGGATGGACAAGCGACTGTTTTTACGCGTTGCTGTTAGCAACCACGACGGTAAAACAATGGCGTGGCTCCGCCGTCTGCTTGTTTGTTTTGCATATTAACCTTTCACAATAAAGCTCAAGATCCTGTTGAGACTTTTCAAAATAAACTAAATCCCGTGAAAGAGTATGCAGTGTTTACTAGGGGTGCAACGATACACAAAATTCACAGTTCGGTTCGGTTCGATACTTTGGTGTCACGGTTTGATATTTTTCGATACAATCTGATCGAGAAATCACTCATCTTTGGAAAAGAGAGTTTATTACAGAGAAATGGCTCTTTCCAAAATAAAAGCTATACTATACGCTTCTTCTGGGGTATACTCTCAGCAGCATATTAAACATATCAGGTCCCCATAAGGAGAATCATGTGCTAACGGCTGTCTAAATGACTCGGGTAAAGTTTGTAGCATGCGTGCTTGTTGTTTTTGTCTGCTTCCACTTGTCTTTGCACTAGGATGATGTCGGTGTAAATGTGCAGTCATATTCATTGTGTTCCCACTAGTGCTGTCAGCGTTAATCTGAAATTATGTTAACGCCACAACACGGCAAATCTCTGTTAACGAGCTACCGCGGATCCATGTGGATTGAGCATTGCGTGGCACATCTGACATACTGTTTTACTTTTGTCCATGACGCATTTACCTTCAGGGTCATACGTCACATGAAAACCAAAATAGTTCCAAAGGCCAGATCTGAATGAGGGTGGGGGAGGTTCAATTTGCCATGTTGCAACGAGCTTAGCTTCTGTCTTGCTAGCTTGTGCTGCGCTCAGTGGATCTGCGCTCGACAGTGCAGCCTAGGCGGAGTAGTCGAACGCAGATCCACTGAGCTCTCAACACAGACAGCATCGTCAGAAGAAAAGTTGATCAAATAAATTAAAAATTTTGTATTGTTCAATACATATGCGTACCGAACCGAAAGCACTGTATACGAGTATCGTTGCACCCCTAGTGTTTACAGATTAGAAGCAAAAAAAGAGGCGTTAGGTGCTAAAAAATAAACCTTAGACTCAAACGTTAGAACAGGCTTTTCCCTGCAGCACGCTGTGTAATACATATTCACACAGAAAACGGCGTCTGTTACAACTTATGTCTAAAAATGTATCGTTTCATGCATCGGCTAAAAGTCATAACTCCAGGTACAGGACGCCCAGCTGAAAACACTTCATGCAAGTCGAGCTGCCCGAGATTGACGGAATTTACAGAAAATTTTAATTTTTTGTGATTTATATCGTTATCGGGATGATAGAAGTCTTATATCGGGATAAGAGATTTTGGTCATACAGCCCTACATTCTGGCATTCTATAATAAGTATAATATGCCCGTCATTATCATTTTAGTACTGTTCTGTGAGTTACACTTTGATTCCCACTCCTAGTTGTTTTTCTCTAAATCCAATGTGAGCCCAACCTTTCTAAAAAAAACAAAAACAAAAAAAAACCCAAAAACAAAACAAAACAAACAAACACAAACTGGTGGGGGCCACTGAGACTGCACACAAACGCGAGAATAAATGAACTCTCCAATGTCAAATTCCTGATATAGGGTTCTCTTGGGCAGTGCATATAAAAAACTGTAATCAACATTTGTTTCTCTGGGACTGTAGCTAAAGAAGTATTATACTGTTGAAGGAAAGAATGTATTTTCCACACCAAATGACCCTCTTCTACCCATCTTCTTTGCCTTTTATAGTTGAGGATCACCCTGCTCACTCATGCTTCTCAGTCCCTGGTTACATAATCAAACTTCAGCCTGTGATGGAAACTGGCTGTCTTTCAGTCACACACACTCACTACAACGCCCAACTGTGGTGCTACAGAGCACATGCACACACACACAGACACACACACATAATAACCACCACACTTTCCCACAACAAATACAAGCAGTAGGATCTCCCTCACTTTCAATGAGTAACTTCACTTTCCAGCGTTGTTCCATACTCAAAGCAGACTGATAAAGTTCTATATATAGCCATCATATTAACTCTCTTCCAAACTGAGTTACATGAAAAATGAACACACATCCTACTAGACTTAGCATCCACCTCGTAAATGGCAGCCCAAAGCCTTTGCCAAAGTGTGGATATCAGTATGTTTATGTGTGTGTGACAAAAAGAGTGCTAGAGTCTGTTGACCTCAGGGCCCATGACTACCCTCATTGAAGGAACACTGAGGCCTCTCAAAGGGAAATAAAGAGAAGCAGGAGGGAGGGAAGGAAGGAATTGAGAGAAGGGCGAGGGTTGTCCCCGGGGTTATCAAGAATCTTTATCACAGACATTTAAAGTACTGTTTGTTTGTCTGTGTGTGCATGTATGTGTGTTTGTGTGTCAGGGAGTCCCCTGAATGTGGTGAGGTCAAGGGGCCTGGCTGACACATTAGCACACTTAATCAAACCTTAAGACTGACACACGTGTCACTGGTCAAAGATTCTCTTGCCATCTGAAGACAGCAATTTAATAAGGAAGTTAACAGAAGCAGACAAATTACAAAAGACTTTCACATTACTTTGACGATCCATATTTCGGTGATGTTTTCAAGAAGCTCTGCAAAGGAAAAGTGCTAAGGTGAAAATAGAGTCCAAAAATATAACTAGAAATCCTCACTCTGTCTTTGCAGAGTGATGAATATGTGAAGCTGAAGCCCCCAAATGGAATATGGAAAAGACCATCTTTCAAGAGGTGATGCTGAGGAGATGGTATCCGTGTCGGGTTAATAATAGAAATATGACCGGAACACTGGCATTAAAGAGAGAAGACTGCATTTAATTTTAAAAAGGCATTAATGTAGAAGCATAGACAAAATATTTAACATGTAATTAAAATGCCATAGTTCTAATGACTACCTTTCATGCAATGTGCTGCTGGAAGTAACACTCAGAATGCTTTTGTCTCAACACAAGCATTAGGTTCACATTAATATAGAGCAGTGTCAGCCACTAATTGAATTAGTTATCGCTGAGGAGGTACTTTTGGGGATGATATGCATATTCTAATACAACTAGAGGCATTTGGGGACACAATCAGAATCAAACTCACAGCTTAGTCTTATCTTGGCGTAAATGGATTGCTGTATCACTCTGAGGTGATGGAGGTAGGAGCCTGTTAATTTGGGGATGAATGTTAGGTAACTGGCCTTTGCAGAGTGAAAATACCATATTATTCCAAAAATGACTGTTACGTCACAAAGTCACTGCTCAACTGTGCTGCATGTGTGTGTCTGCGCATGCACGTGTGTGTGTGTGTGACGGTCTCGTTTAGACCGGATTAGGAGGTCAGAGGTTCGCAGAGGGCAGAGGGCCCTTCAAGACCAGGTTTCCCCAAATATGGTCAGGATTACTGAGGATACACATGCGTAGATAATATTCTGGGTGAACTACTAGAAGTGCTTGAGTGGCATCTGAATTTTATTTGAAAAAGATTTCCTTGTGCTCAGATAAACTCAAGCATCTTGGATTCATGATAAACATTGAAACCAGTTTGTGGTGCTCCTGCAAAAACAACACCCTGCTGAGTTAGAGACCTTAACAGGATTAAAATGCTCCAAATTAAAGGATGCTCAAAAGAACAAATTTAATTTGGGAAGTGCCCTGTCACATCTGTTTGCCAAAGATGCACACCCTCCACCCACTGCCCTTACTCTGCTCCATCTTACAGGACAGAAAAATTAAGGATAACCAAGAGAGAACATGTGCAACGAAGAGAAGCTTTGAAGACTTGAGACGGCAAGAACTGGATAGAGAGGGGGGGGAGGGGGGGAGTGGGTTGCTCACAAATATGGGACTTCTCCTATTGCCCAAATATGTACCTATTAAAAGAGAATTTGTGCCCCGCTGAGCTGCCGAGGAGGCAGCCAGGAGAAAGGAGCAGTGGAAATAGAACATGTCCATATAGAGAGGGGAGCTGAGGAGAGAGGCAGCACGAAGGGGCAGGGGTTAAATGCTTCCCCAGAATTTGACCTTTCCACTGGCGTGAACTCAGTGAAAAAAAGCCCCCCCAAGTCCCTCCTGACTGACAGCCCAAGGGCCTACTGTGAGCATGATTGAGCAGAGACAGCTAAACTATTTCCCAAGAAAGCCCAGCTTCTAAATCAGCTCAATATGCAAGAATGATGTTTACAAATGTGTGAAAGCTCTAATGATGAGAGACTGAGACTTCTGCATGAACCTTGAAAACATGCAGCATTAGTCTTTCCCTGGCACTGACTGACAGGGGGAGAAAAAGAGAGAGAAAGACGTGAGACAGAAAAAGGAAAACCTGTCTCGACAAACAAACAGCCCACAGATGTTGCTCCTCTCTGACACGACTGGTCTCCCTAGCAACCCTGCTGGCCAGTAATAGCCTCTAGCTTGCCTGGCTGCAGCAGCGTCATGCAGACGCACACACAAATAGGCGCATTTCAGCCTCTGAATGGGATCCCAAAGGGTATTTTTAGAGACATGGGGACTCACTAGCCCACCCAACCCTTCCAGCCCCTGAGGCAATACCAGAGAACACACATCTCTAAACACAGACCATCTACCCCTATCATTAAAAGCCCCAGCCACACACATAAGCACAGTCATAAAAAACAGATCCACAGAGTCCCTCGATTCTAGTAAACAAGCCCTTTAACTGGTGATCGGAGATAACTGGGAATTACAAATTGAAGGCAACTTGTCCTGTCGACGCTTTCTTGGGTACATTGAAAAAGCTCTCCCTGAACTACCCGCTTTATATTACAATAAAAACTAATAATAAAATGTATTTTCATTTTCTGCAGAAATACACTGGAGCTTCTTCTAAACATTACCAGCCTGTTCACTGAGTGTTTTTCTTGAAAAATTCTTATAAGTGAGTGCTGGTATTTATACCAGTCACTTCCCACATTCAGATTCAACAGGTGGTGAATGCAAATTGGATTTTTACTGATTATTACAACAGAAAAAAAAATGTTGCAACACCTGCCTCAGTGGGTGAAAGAAAATTACTCCTTGCTTGTCCTATACTTGCACCATCAGTGCATAACAAAGCTTAGTTTATTCTGCCACCCCAACTGAAGACATATTTTTAATTAAGATAAGATAAGATAACTCTTTATTATCATTGCACAGTCATACATAGTACAATAGTACAATGAAATTGGAAAACTGTCGGCACTACATATAACACAACACGACCCGATACGACACATTACAACGCAACACAAACAACACAACACAGTATAATAACTTAGTAATAAAAAAGAAGAATAAGTGTATTTGTATTGCACACTGTTATTATTGCACATTAATTGTTATTGCACCTTATAAATATAAATATTATTATTGTTACTGTTTTTACCGTTGTTACCTCCCCCCCAAAAAGTCCAGGTAGGTATCCAGTCAGGTCAGCTATTTGCATCGATCAGGGCTGTTGCCCTGTTGTAAAAGCTGTCCTTGAGTCTATTTGTTCGGGACCTCAGCAGGCTGAACCTCCTGCCAAACAGCAGCAGCTTAAACACCCGGTGTCCCGGGTGTGTACAGTCCCGTAGGATGCTGCGTGCCCTCTTGAGACAGCGAGTGCTGTACAGGTCCTTCAGGGAGGAAAGAGGATGTCCAATGATTTTTTGGGCCATATTGATGACCCTCTGGAGAGCTCTTCTGTGTGCTGTGGTGCAGCTGGAGAACCACACACCGATGCAATATGTCAGCACACTTTCAATGGAGCAGCGGTAGAAGACGGTCAGCAGCTCCTTCTTCAGGTCCATTTTTCTGAGGAGACGCTGTTGGGCCTTCTTTAAAACCGCAGAGGTGTTAGAGCTCCATTGGAGGTCTGTGTCTATGTGCACACCCAGAAACTTGAAACTGGAGACCCTCTCCAATAGAGGTGGGAATCACCATATATCCCACGATACGATATTATCACGATACTTAACGCGCGATACGATATTATTGCAATTTTTAAAAATATTTTGCGATATTCAGATTCTGTACATAAAGGTAAACTTTATCAATATTCATTTTATCTAATATCAAAGTCTCACACTCAGTCTTTCTGTCAATTCAGTCAGTTTTATTGTTGACAAACTGAACGGTTTGTATTACAGTCTAGTCCAACTTAACTGAATGCAACCATCTGGTACAATTATAGCTATTCTGAACTATGCAATTTATGATAACTATGCAGCAACTGAAGAATTTGAAAGTAAATTAAAACAAAATATAATTTTACATTAAATAAAAAAGTTTTAAACTTAATTAAAATAAAACATGTCTTAAATTAAAAGAAGTAAACTGTCATGTTTATTGCTGCCAAAAAACAAGTTAAACACATTTGGACAGTGAAGGAATGTCAGGATTCTTGCTCAGAAAAAGGAGCTGATCAACATGCTCTGAAGTCAGAGTTCCAGTCCACAAAAACTTTTTTTGTACCAAAATATCGATTTGTGCTGTCCCTGTATCGATACATTATTAGCAAACAAAATATCACGATACTACACAGTATCGATTTTTTCCCCCACCCCTACTCTCCACACACTCGCCATTGATGCTGACAGGCAGCAGCTCGGACTTCCTCCTTCTGAAGTCAACTACCCGTTCTTTTGTCTTGGTGGTATTGAGATCCAGGTTGTTATTTACACACCAATCTGACAGCCTCTGAACTTCAGCTCTGTACACTGTCTCATCTCCCCCAGAGATGAGCCCCACCACGGTGGTATCATCTGCAAACTTGATGACTGCGTTGTCTGGGTGGGTACTAACACCGTCATTATCTTTATTTAAAAGACTGTAATTATGTTTTCACCGTAATTAAACATATATCGATGTAATACACTCTAATCTATGCACTTATAATGATTTAAAGCTGTAAGGATAAGATTTCACCCTAAGTTTTAGGGGCATTGAGCAGCCACAGTGCAGCACCCACTCAAGCAACAGAAGGTATAACAATTAACCAGTTGATATTTTGTTAGCACAGCTGGTAACTTCACCTTGCAGGGAAATTGTTCAAATGGACACAAATAGTATAATTGAGTAAAATTGGTATTTGCAAAAAAATACTCTGTTTTATAATTAATTTTTAAAAATTATCTGAAAATGTGGAGCCATTTTCAATATACCCATCAACAAAGGCAAAAATAATAATAATTCAGATAAACTAAACTTGTCCTTTTTTATGTTAGTCAAAGATGTATAATTTTTAAACTATGTGGAAGTCAACATTGTAACTCTGGAGTTTCTTTTTTTAAGTGGGTCTGGGGCATGGTAGTACAAGTAATGGTCAGTGGTTCAACCCTGAGCTGAAATGTTCTTAGGCAAGATACTGAACTCCAGATACCCCCTGATGCATTCAGTGAGTTTTCATTTGTGCAAAACAAAACAAAACAAAAAAAAGTGTCTGTGGGTGCAGTGTTAGATGTGCTTGGGGTGTTAGGTGAGAGCAAAAAATAGTATTGTTAGATTATTTATACGGGTTGGCCAATACAATAAATAGCAGTTAGTCAATGGAGCAAAAAGGTTCTCGGTCTAAACTTGTCCAAAGACACGTTTGTCAGGTTAACTGGTGATTCTAAAGTGACTGCTGGTGTATGGTAACAGTAAATTACTGTCTCACTGTGTTAGCCTGTGAAAAATATTGATGACAGGATCTGACAGCGTGAGAGAGATGAGCTAACGGTAAAGGAGCTAAATGAAATTCATCAAACAACTATAAATGATCACAGGATGAATGTTAAACATCCGAGTCCGAGTTTTACTTGAAACAAAGAAGCTCTGAAGAAGTTTTTAAGTTATAAATTTCACTCACTTCTTGTCAAAAGGATTAAAAAGAGAGTAAAACCTCTGAAATGTATCCAGTGGTTGAAATTATGTTTTCCTGGATGGAAATGATGGTAAACTGAAAATTTCGAAAGTTGGATTTCTCACAATAATGCCTAGACAAAGACAAAAAAAGCAAATGTTGGTGTTTTTATCCACTTTTGAAAGATTGTTTCAGTTTGCTGCTGCACTGTGTTGTTTTTTCTTTGGTGTACACGCCAAATACAAAATTACCAAGTGTATGTCTCTTTGATCTGTGACACTTTAAAATCTGTTAAACTTTTTAGCAGAACTGTGTGAAATATCACTTAATAACTTGATGTTTTTCCCTATTCCGGCACATAATTTCCTCACGTTTCATTGACTGAGTCATTATTCACACAGATTTCTGGCTCAGTTAACTCACAACATTAAGTCTTGTCTGTTAGGCTAATCCTGCACTGTCTAACACACTTTGCTGAATTGAAAAGACAAATGACTACTAACTGTACTCAACATAAGTATGTATACTGTATACCTACCATGCTGTCATGTGCCATAAATATGTACATTCTTTACAGAAATGATGCTCTGTTTTGCAAAGGTTAAACCAATTTGTAGTTCAAGCTAGCAAGGGAGCTGATGATTACATAAAGGAATGAAAAACACTGAAAGCCTCTGTATTGTATATGTGGGAGGTGAATCTGAGAGTACTTACCAGGTGACAGACAGGGAGACAGAAAACTGAGGGGAGGGGAAACACTGGAAGATAGCAGTGGACCACTCTAGAAAGAGAGGGGGAAAAGCAAACGGGAGGGGGAGAGAAAAGAAATTTAGTCCAATTTGCAGATACGTGCTAACTTCATTATTCAGCTTCCTCTCATACACTTATAGTCATATTACAGATGATTGTGATGCCTTTAGGAAAGACACTGACAAAAGACAAAAAAAAAAAAAAAAGATGTACACGAGCATGTTCCTGTTCACACATACACAACGCACACACTGGGGTGTAATCACCAGCTCCCCAGTAATGTTCCTCATCCTATTTGGCAAGTGCAGAATTTTAATCATTCCTCTGGCTTCTGCTAAATAAACTTTTAATGGAAGGCGCTTCCCGTAAGAAAGGCTGCCTCTGTCAGAGAGATTGGTGGAAATGAGCTGGCAAATTAGACAAACGGCACCACCTCCACATCTGCTCTGCAGCAGCTTCTGAGAGGCAGGTATGTCAGTGAAAATAAAACAGACTCTGCTAAAAGCTTAAAACGTAAATGTAAAACACAGATTGGGTCAAAAGGTGCAGACAGAGAGGCAACGCGGATGAGTGAAACAAGAACCAAACTATAGATGGAAAGGAGAAGATAATCCCCCTTTTGGCAAGGCATCTGGTACCTCAGGCCTGAAGACAAGAAAAATTCCTCCTCATTTCCTGTACTTAGGAGTGACCGTGATTCTGCTTGTGTCTCTCACATCACCATCACATTGCTAGAACAGGAACAGGCCAGTAATGGTTTCTTTATACAATCACTTTGCAAGATAAACTTTGCCAGATAAGTGTAGACAGCAGAAGCTAGATTTCAACAAGTAAAGTGAGGGAAAGTTGCTGCTCTTAAGGTTGTATTTCCATCTGGGATTATGATTGCTTGTTAATGTGGAGATTTTTGAAAGCCCAATAAGAAATATATTTTGTGACAGGTTCCTCTCGTGAGTTCCAGCTTTAAACATACTGCAGTTGTTGTCCAAATTAATTAGAGAAACTAACACAATGTCAATATATGGACTGTTTTTATATTTGGATACAGGTCCTTTGCAGTCAATGACTGCCTGAAGTCTAGAACCAGTAGACATGTCAAAATGCTGCATTTCCTCCTTTAAGATTATGAGGCTTTACGGCAGCCACCCTCAGTTGCTGCTTGTCTGCTTTCAGTTTGCATACAATAACTGAAAAGATGCTGAGCCAAGACGAGGTGACTGGCATGGCCACTGAAGAATATTTTATTTATTTAAACTCTTGAGCAGTATGCTTTGGGTCATTATCTATCTATCTGTGAAGCGCTGTCTGATTAATTTTGCAGCATTTGGCTGAATCTGAGGAGAGAGTGTAGCAAGTGTAGTACAATCCATCCTGGTGCTTCACATCATCAATAAACACTAGTGACTTAATGCCACTGGCAGTTATACATATCCATGCCAGTTAATCTTGGTTTCATCTGTCCAAACCGTGCCGTATAATCCGACCTTCCTGTTTTCAAGTATAACCAGTGGTTTGAACCTTATGAACCTGCTGTATTTACATTGTACATGCTTTGTATTTACATAAAGGTATCTCTTGATTGTAGACTTTGACAGGGATACGCCTACATCCTTGAAAGTGTTGACTTGGTTAGATGTTGTAAAGTTGTTTCTCTCAACAATGAAACTGTCGTCACACACTCGAGTTGTCTTCTGTGGTTTTTCAGGTCTTTTGGTGCTGCTGAGCTGCTCGGTGCGTTCATTCTTTTTGCACCACACCTAATGTTTTTGTGACTTCTCCCATAGGTTTGCTTGTTTGGTTTGCACTGAAGTCTCTCAGCACCCTGTTTTTAACATTATAGTAAAAAACTATAACTTCAGATATTATGCCCGCATCATTTGTCATGAAATAATGAGGGAACAGGCTTGACTTGGCCACGAAACTGCTCGTCAATCCAACTTCTGATTAATTCCTAACTTGTTAATTAAAAATGTTTGTAAACAAAAACAAACAAAAAAAAAATGACCAAAAAAAACAACATTAAAGCTGAAATGCTGCACTTGAGTCAAGTACTTGGAAGTACAAGTGCAAAAATTGTGTTTTGTGCAACTAATTATTGACCTCACTCTACATATATACAACATTTTTACTACCAAAAAAAATCACCTCCAAAAAAATCCCAGCATCAGTTGGGCCTTGCAAAAAAGCAGGCCCATGTAATGAAGTTAATACAGAGCTTGGTATTGATCTGGCACCATCTATTTTGAGTCATCTGCCTCCGATCCCTCTCTCCCCCTCTTCATGTAGATAAGCTGCAACTGTGGGAGAGGCCTATGTAGATCAAATATTCCACATGTCAAGTGGACTCACTGGACAAGAGCTGTTCACAGGCCTCTTCAGCCAGGGTAGAGCATCAGCAGATACACTGTGTATCAAAAAAGCCATGACACATGTACAGACACCAATATTCATGTTCTGCTAAGTAATTTAGTAAGAGCCCTATAAAGAGAACAGGTTAACAATACTTGGGTCCTGCTTTTTCACCAGGCCTCTTTTATCCATCGACGTAAGAATGAATCGACATAGGAAACCTGTAAAATACTACTGCTGCTGTTACTAGGGATAATAATAAGTAGAAGAAAATAAGTGATGATGCTGCTAAGTGGACACAGATATTTTACACTTTAGCAGACAAAGCTAACAAACTGGAACTCAATTGTGCTACCATGGAAACTCCAACCAGCAGCACAGCTAAAAGAGTTCAGTCATGAATACACAATATCAAACAAAAAAAATAGATGTTTCTTGCTACATCTCTTCTTTCTGTGCATCTGTGCGGACACACACATGCACACACGAGTATATTTTTAGTAGGTGCTATTCTAAGTAACATCCAGCCATGCGGTAATCATTCCTTTGATTAAAGCAACAGGTAAGAAGCTGCTAATCTCTCCCCTGCCTGTCACAGGATTTAAATGGTACAAACAGTAACAGCTGTGCCGACCATCACTCAACAAATGACGGCTTTACAGGGGAAGCACACAGGGGTGCTGATTAAAACAACAACACTGCCAACCGCACACCCCTCCCGCAGGTATCACAGGATGGGATCTGGCCGGGGAAATGACATTATCCGTGTTACCTGAAATAGCCTAATCTGAAAATAATACGTCATTATCTACACATACAAGCTTACACCAAAATGCCTCACATAAACTGGTCTGGAGGTGAAGAGAATGACAGTTCAAGTACTAACGACATATGTCCCCGCCTCAGGAAATCGACCCAACCCAAAGGCTGACGCGCAGCTCTCTGTGGGACACGCTGTTGACGGCTTTGCTGCCATGAGCAGCACCTGTCAGGGCACTGAGATGATAATTCTCATTTGGCCCCCGATTGCAACTATGTTGAGAGTGACTCTGAAGGGACATTAAATAACATCAGCTCTCAAAACGACCAAAGGAGGACTCCGAGAAATCCCTCCCCCCGTGTTTGTGTGCAGCTGTGTCATGCAGGATAGTTTGTTTTCTCAGAGGACTAAAGTAGGAAAACCAGACTGAAGACTGGGGGATAGAAAGCTTGACAAACATTAACACTAAAGTTACACTTCACCTTTCATACATCACCATTTCATTATAATAGCTCACACCAGTCTACTGTCTGTAATGCAGTTTGGAAGGTGCCATCAGGAGCTAGTTGGCTGATATCTCCTACATTTACAAATTTATGCATTTCACAGAATTTTTTTTGCAAACAAATCAAAGCATAAAAATTACATTTTTCAGTTTTATGGGGATTATGTCTTTATGTCAATGTAAGGTTTCCAGTTGAGGCTCCTGGAAGTTACTAAATCCCCCGTTTCCAGTTTCTGAAAATAACATGACTTAATGTTACAGACATGAGTCTGCTAGGACTAGAAACTTGTCACCATGGCATTAAGACTTTTGTTGTGTCTAGAATCCCATTTCTCTGGACTTAGACTTTCTATGATGTGCATAAATTTAGCTACATGAAGTACACTAAAAGTATCTAGATGGTGTATTCATAACTATCAAGATGTAGAGTGTGAAATAAACTAAAATACCAACAAACTCCAATGGCTTTATTCTCATGGCACGGTGAGCATGTTTTGGTATGCAGGCCTTCATCTATCAACACACCGAATCTTTTCTATTGGTGTTCCACTAATTGGGGCCTTCCAAATATGGTGTTCATCCAAACCTAGGGTGAAAGTGGAAAATTCCAACAGTAAAATTCCACCAACAGGAGGAGTCTTCAATAACCTGGACACATCCAGAAGCCCAAAAAGATACCAATAAACATTCATCAAATTCAATCCAAATCATACAAAAAAAAGACCACACAGCTGCACTGACCACAAATAACATAAATGCATCAATAAAGTTTATAACAAAGAAGTAAAGTTATTTTTTTAAGCCAGGATATTTACTAGCCTGTTTTTATAAATCCAATAAAGTTTTTTTTTTTTTTTTAAGAACTCCTTTGTCTATTACTTCTTGTATTGTATTGTAGGTTGAAGGGTTACTGTTATGAAAGTCCAGGTAGTGAATAGCCACAGGCTAGTTAAATGTTACCGCTGCATGTCACGGCTGCTAGCAGACAAAACAAAACTACCCGTTGAAAGTAACACTCTACCCAAAGAAGTACCTGTTGTACGAATGGAAGTATTCAAATTAAGTAATAATGTTTGTGTCTTATCTTTGGTGGTGACTCTAAACCCCAGAACATAGCTTTTTTCACCTTTTACATGCTCTGCAGCTGCTGAAGGAGTCCACAACAACTTTTAAGTAGGACCTTTATGTATGCAGTACCTATTAAGAATCAGTTTCACTAACTGTGGTTAATTAGCAACATTAGTAACGTTTATGAAAGACGAACATTTAAAAATCAAGATCCGAAATCATGAACCTCTGAACGATTCAGACATGTGGAGCTCTTCTGATTGTTTCTTGCCACAGCAACAAAAACAAAGGGAAAAAACAAACCAAAATACTTCTATATGTTCGTAAACTGTATCCACAATCACTCAATACAAATATTTTGAGTAACATACTTCTATACTGCAAGGAATAGTGATAGTAAAGTTGTGCAGTATACCATTCAGCACCATTTTCATTAACTGCATAAACACCAGCCTAATTTTTTATATGACTAAAATGTACAAATTACAATTATTTAGTGACAAACCTGAAAACATGAGGAAAAATGAAAGAAATGCATCTCTCTGGATACCTCACGTCTTCTTCGATTCAACACCAAGTCACACACATCAAAACACATCAGCAAATATTGACCTTTTTACTTACTTAGCATAATTTAAAAAGAAAATTGAGAGTAAACAACAGTTGTATAACAATGACTCTGTAAGAACTGGTGTTGTTTAACCGGCTTTAAAATCTCAAAACTCCAACACAACTTAATTCGAAGCAACCAAAATGCTGCATCCACTTTAGTGATAGTGCCGGATGACCTCTTCGATGAATGTCCACTCTCTGCAACCTTCGAAAACGGGGACACGGACTAGTATTGTAGCGTGGAAGCGGTTAAAATATAAAGACTTGAACTCAATACTATCACCATTCATTGGAACTTACGTTCGGTTTCTGCTAACACTGCAGTATAAACAAAATGAGTCATGCCAGGAGCGGTGCTAGAAGCTCTCTCAACTATTTATGAGGTTTTTTTGTTTTTCATCCTTTTTTTTTCTCCCAATAGATTCATGTACTACAATCCATCAGAAAGACCCACGCAGGCATGAATGGAATAAATAACCTGAAACATCACTCTCTTTACTGTCTTCACAGTAGAACGTGGGTGAAATTGAAATAGGAGGTAAAGACAAAGAGGGCGGCATCCTGAGAGCGGTAGAGAACAATGGAGGAAGGGAGAAAGGCAAGCAGACAAAGACAAAGCTGCACAGGCACCAAACCATTTCACATACACTTTGACTTTTCAATTTTATTTTTTCTGTGTGATGCTGTCAGAAGCCAGCTCCCTGAGGGCCAAAGAGTGAGAGGCAGCCAAAGAGAGTAAAATCCTGGCAGAGAGAGAGAGAGAGAAGGTGAGCGGGAGGATTTTTCTGCTTAGTGAGTCAGAGAATATCGCTCGCTTTGCCTTGGAGAATGATGGACGACTGTCTTTAACAAGGAAAAAATTAGGTCTTGGTCTCTCTGCGCACATCAGACACAAACGGAGAGCACTTCTCCCCTTCCGCCATTGTGCAGGCTAATTAGTAGATTTTATTAGCATGGACCAATGGTAGGAAACCATTCAACCTCAGCTAATAGCTCATAGCTATTACACAGCATAATTTGTGCTGCTATGACATGAAAAACTGTAGGGATTAAGTTTCAGACCAGGAATCTATAACACTGCAGTCATCCATCTGCCCAATGTTATATAATACAGGTTCATTATAAAAATAAAAATAAATCATTCAAAAATGAAAACAATGTCTCTCCACATGAGTGTTTTTGACATTTTCAAAGAAATCTCTGTTCACCATAAAATGCATGTCCTTCACATGCAGAGGTTATGCTCATGCAGGTGTAAGAAGGCAGCCGAGGACTGGCTGATTAGCTGTAGAGCCACATGATAGAGACAAGTGAATGTGGAGGTTATGCCCAGGTTATTCTATAAAATCATCTCAACAATATAAATTGAGTTTTTGAAGGAGTTTAAAAAGACAAAATGGTTACAGAAGTAAAAAAACAAAAATATTTATGCATTTATTAACAAAGCTTAGGCAATTTTAATCCAAAGACTCTCCTGAATACATAAAAAAAACATCCAGTCTTGGTGTGCCACCTATGTAATTTTTAATTTTTTACTTTTTTCATCTGTTCAACATAATGGTGCAAAGGACTGGGTGGTTCCTTTGTTCTTATTTTCAAAGTTGTGCCGCTACACTGCTCTCACCAAAGCTGCGTACTTAGTTGGACTTAGTTGCTAAGATATGGTGGATGCTTTGGTCATTAAAATCAGCATAGCTGAGAGTCTCTAGAGTGGCAGCTGATTATTGCTCCTCTGCAAATACAAGTCTGTGTATTCCTGCAGACACACATGCATACAAAGCAGCAATTCACACATAACGTTTGGCAACTGGTATTTGAAAAAGGCTGTACTGTTAGAAGAGATTGGTGAGAGGCAAAAACGACAAGAAAGAGAACGTGGTTCTCTCTGATGTTGCAGGTTGTGATTATCATGTTTTTGCTCACAGCTTTAAAAATAATTTCAACATTTTTTTAAACTTTGACCCCATTTTCACCTGTAGGCACTAAAAGCAGCAAACACCTGCGTGAAAGAAAAGGTTCTTGTTTTTCCATGACCCTAAAGCAAGGCAGACCAGAGTCATTTTATCCAAACATGCACTTACACTTTGCTTTTTCAGCCAGCATTGCTGTGACTCACAGCCGACACTCTTCCACAGCTTGAGACGCCATCTAATGCTTCAAGTCAAGCCAAACATAACAATATGAAACATGTGCTGCTAATGGTGTGTGAAAAGCTAATGATTTGAGTCTGCCACATGTATTGGTCCCGTTCTCATTTTCAGGTCAAACATGGCTGAATTCAGCAAAGATGCTGCCACTTTTACTTTTTTACAATTCTAACCATAAAGCAATTTGTTTTTGATGCCGTGCGCATCTTACTGGCTTCGAGACTACATTGGCTGAATCACAGAGCCAAGATGGTAACAGATGATTTTACATTTTTTGCCTTATGCAACAGTGAGGACGGACAAGGACAAGAAGTCCCTGGCACTTTACAAAACGTATTAACCTTTCATTTATTTGTTCTTCTTGTTAGTGGTGGAGTCTGCCAGCCCCGTGCTGGACTCATATTTTCTATTAACACACAAAGGATTGACAGGAGATGATGAATTCATGTCATCCCACATGAATGTTTGTAATTTGACCTCACTGATATTAGGCTGACCGTCTACTGTACACTCTAACACAGATGCACGGTTGTATTATATTACTCCTAATATCAACCAGACAGCTGCTTCTAGTTCACATTAAAAACACTTCAACGACACAATGCTGGGTGCCTTTGACTGTGAGGAAGGCAGAAATTTCAATTTGCCGCAGAAAATGAAATGGACTACACATTCATCAAAAATCGTCACCAAATTATTTTTCATTAAAGAACAAACAGAGCAGCCAGAGTAAGCTATTAGGTTAATATCCGATCTCTGCAACTCCAACTCCTCAACATGGTAACCAATATGCTCTCAGTTGCTGAGCAGAAAACATTTCACACTGTGTGCAGCATGAAATCTAATCAGCTTTTAGCTGTAAAAATCACACGGTAGTAAAGAGTTAAGCACAGCGACTGCATTTTGAGTAATCTGAATGTTTGTTCATACTTTAAGCTGTTGAGGAGAGCAAATTGATGGGAAGCTAAGTATAACCGTGTGTAATAATAAACAACATGTCCACAGACTGATCTAACAGGATGTTTGACCTCCTTAGATTGTCATCTTGACTTCTGCAGAAAAGTGACTTGAACCAAAAAGTACAAATAAAATTACCGGTTCATTTGCATAATGAGGTGCATTTCTGGAAGAGGCTTTTAATTGAAGGCCTAAGGTGAAAGTAATCATTACTCTCAGTGCTGCAGTGAAACCGCTCATACAGTTTTCTTCTCACTGTTAATTCAAACTCTAGCAGGTTTACTAAATAATAACAGGAGCTTCATAAACAAAAGGAGTTTGTGTGTGCTTACTGAGCCACTCTCAGTGAAGCACAACTATTGTGTTCTGTGTTTGATGTTCAGCCTCTTTCCAGTTTTATTTATTTATAATACTGTGCAATGCAAGTATTGAGCCACCCCTCATGTATAAGGCAAAATATACGCAAGTTTAAACTATTCCAACAAGCTTGAAAGACTCTAAACTCTCTTAGGCAGCTTTCTTGTAATGTTTTTAAGCAGTCTTTACTCTGCATTTATAATTCCATTAACTTTGGTAAATGGTAAATGGTAAATGGCCTGTATTTATATAGCGCTTTACTAGTCCCTAAGGACCCCAAAGCGCTTTACATATCCAGTCATCCACCCATTCACGCACACATTCATACACTGGTGATGGCAAGCTACATTGTAGCCACAGCCACCCTGGGGCGCACTGACAGAGGCGAGGCTGCCTCTGTCAGCCTCGCCTTTAACAAAATCCTTTTAACGAAAATGCAGCCCAACATGAGAGAGCCTCCACCGTGTTTCATACCTGGCTGGAGACATACAGCTAGAGCTGGGCGATATGAGATTTTTTCATATCACGATATGTTTTTTTCATTTCAGGCGATAACGATATCTATCACGATATAAGCCAAATAACTATATTTGTAAGATTTAAATGTGCCGTTGCTCACAAGTAAAATGTGAAATAATCAGCAGCTTGTTTTTAAATATTTATTTCCCATAATAAGTTCAACAGGGTAGATGTACTTAAGGAACATGAGACTTTTTCAGATAAATAAAGGCAAATATTGCAAACTACACAAAAGGCAGCCGCTAAAGCGTTTAAGTTTCAAAATAGAACAAACGAAACAGACTAAATTGTCAGTTCCACTTAGAAACAAAATATTAATTCTAAAAATAAATCTTAGTTTGTTTTACAGAAGAATAGACAAAACTGACTAACTTTTGTCAATATCAAATAAACTGAGAACTAAAAGGAAATTCTCAATCTCTCCTTGTTGTATAGCTGAGCTTTTCAAACAGTTTTAACAGTTACTTTAGTCTGACAAAAGCCGAATGACGAATTAGCGCTTCCAGTCAGAGACTGAGGCTACGTCCACACGTACACGGGTATTTTTGAAAACGGAGATTTTCCGTTTTCGTTTTAAAAAATAATCCCGTCCACACATAAAGGCAGAAATGAAGGAAAACGCTGCTATGAACATGCCAAAGCAGCAGGTGGAGCTAGATTCCTAACCGTGCAGAAATGTTGGCCAATCAGAGGTCTAGAAGCCTCGGTGGGAAAAAGTAAACAAAGCTGGGGCATAGAAGCAGAACCGAGTCGTATGTGTGGAGGGACAGTAACTGTGTGTATATGTAAGCATTTAAACACTGCAGAGAGTAGAATTAACAGTATTGTAGAAATTCATTTCACCGAAACAATAACGTGGCGCACAGTGTGACTTGCTTTCGGCACAATTTACAGTGCACGCTACTCTGTTTTTTGTCAGACTTGAAATAGCCGAAATACCTTCACACTACGGAACTTCTATGGCTCTTCCGTTCGACAATCTCTCCGGCATTGGAACCATCATCTGTTTTCTCTTCGGTCACGCTCGGTTGATTTTTCTAGTCGGCACACTCATTTCCTCCATTATGCGCTGGCTGCTTCCCAAACAAACACACGTGCGGCTTGGCACTTGTGCTGTACGTAACAAGTCACGCGACGTGACGCTGCGGCTGTGATTGGTTCGGCTCTGCGCTACTTAGTTTGGATTGGCTGACCTTTTTTTTTTTTTTTTTTAAATTTTTTTTTTTTAGAGGACAAGAGCGGCGAGGTCTATCGCGATAGCTTAATTTCTCTATCGAGTAAAAGTTATATCGCGATACATATCGTTATCGTTCTATCGCCCAGCTCTACATACAGCCATCTAAAGTTTAGGTTCTTTGCCAAGATGACTTTTACATGTAGACAAAATACTGGTTCGCCCCTTGAGTTAGGTGACTTTTTTTATGCTTAACAGTTTGTTATGCTACAGGGAGTGCTAAGTAGAGCAGGGTGATATGACCAAAAATATTTATCACGATATACATTTGAAAATTTGCGATAACGATATAACTGACGATATAATTGACACTAGACAAAATACTTTACAACTCCACAACTTTATTAGTGCAAAAAACCCCATCAGTGTATTTTCACTTAAACAAGCAGCTGTTTTTTTGTGTGCATTAAAGTTATATAAAAATGTAACAGTGCAAATTCCTCGCTGACAGTTTAACCAAAAGGCATTTCCAGTGGAAATTGGCCGACATATCCTCAGCATAACCATGTATAATATCCACAAAACTTAAAAAGAGGTTATACACACACACAATACGGTAACATTATGTTGAACCACAGTACGTATCACTCCGCGAGGCGCCTGCCTACGATAGCTTTAATGCTCCGACAATCCATCAAGCGGTGCAGCTTCGTAGCTTAGCAAAGTCGTACTAAAACATTTGACAGATTTTCGAGCGCCGTGCACATAAAATCATTTCCAGGTCAGTAAACACAACCAGAATTCATACATAAGGCACACGGGATTATAAGGGGCTCTGTCGACTTTCAGAAAAATCAAAGGATTGATTTTAAGTGTGCCGTATTTTCCAAACAACACGGTAATAACGACGGCCCGCTATCACGCTCTACCAAAAATAGTGCTTTGTTGTGTATCTGACGGACAAAAGCTAAACCAGTTCCACACCACTGAAGTTGCAGCATTTCTACAAACCAATTCTGGTTCATCGGTTTCATTTAACGATCCACTTTCGCTCTTCTCCTTCTGCGTCGCCGCCATGTGCGTATGTAAACATAGGCACTGCGCATGCGCTTTTTACCCATATTCTATCGCGATATTTCATTTTCCTATCATTGCCCAAAATTACACCGGTATTACCGTGAACGGTATGATATAGCCCAGCCCTAGTGCTAAGTATCTTAAACAAAATATTCCTCTAAAAATGGTCAGGTACAAGGACTGGACTGAAGATGAGTAAATGAGCGGCCGATGTCCTAAAACTAAACTTTGGGAAACAATTGCTCAAGACCCCTTTAAAGAAATTAACAGAAACTCTGGCTCCTTGGAAGCAAAACATAAGGAAATGAGAGGTGACTCGAGAAATTGGCACAGTACTCTCTTGATTTGTCATTGCTTTTAAAAGAACATGAATGTATAATGCAAAAACATGCAACAAGTGAACCTTAGAAGGCACTACTAGGACACAGAGACAAAGCTTGTTGAAGCTCTAGAGATTGTCTTCCGCAAATGGAAACGTCTTTATAATTCAGCAAGTGCTAGGAACAATTGTAGATATATGTACTGTATATGCATGTGAACGCAATGTGTGATATATAATTTACAATTTCCTATCTAGTAAATATATACAGCATATAGAATTTCCTAGTCTATGTCGTGTGCTATAATTGCGTCACCTAAGGAAAATGTCTGAGCATTTTTCACTGGAAAATTTACATCTGTCCTCTTACCATGTGCTTCGTGACACTTTTCTAAACTTCACATTGCTTCTACAGTTTGTTATGATAGCACATAAATCCTTTAGATGGCTAAGGACAGAGGTTTGTTTAAATGACATCCAAGAAGTGGCTGATGAAAAATGCACGAGGCTCTTTGACAAATTTCTGGCAGTGCTTGGAAAGCCATGTGAAGGGAACTATTCGCCTATTAAACCCAGTGTTTATACTCCACCTAAAATCTGTTTGTTTCGCTGCTTGTACTTTTCAGTTTATGAGTTACAAACTCCAAAGAAAGCCTCCAAAAAAATGCCATTAAAATCCGCTTTGTCTTTCAAACCAAAAAAAAAACAAAGAAAGAAAGACATAAATTAGGCCCATATTAACTACTATATCTACATATATATAAGCAGGAATTCCTGCTTATATATATATATAAGAAGTAAAGACAATTGTGCCATGTACTGTGTTCTGCATTTCCACTGAGCTGAGCAGGGTAAATGATAAGCTAATCTCTGAAGTGTTACATAATTGCTATCTTGTAGAGTAGTGGGCTGCCTAAAGAGACCCCTCTGGCACACACACACACACAAAGTCATGTTATGATAATGCCACAGGACATTACAGGAAACTCAGCAAAAAACATAATCCGTAATCCAACCTGAATATCTTTATATCACTGCTATATAATGTAAATTAAACACACACACACACACACACACACACACACACACACACACACACACACACACACACACACACACACACACACACACACACACACACACTACCACAAGGGCAGTGTTGTAGAGAGAGGAAGAAGCAACATTCCTGCTGTTTATCAAGTCATCTGATCAGGCCAGCAAGTCATGCGTTGAAACTGTGTTAGAGGCTGGGCGGGATGCTTTAGGCTAACCCTCGCCCTATGTACTCTGCAGTTTTCAGAATCTTAACTTATTCTCTCACAGTGCTCTGTCTTCATGTGAATGACTGGTATCCTCCCAAAAACACACTAATGCTCCACTTTATTTTCAACAAACACCTAAAGAAGACACTTAAGACCTCCCTGCATTTGCCCCATTTGTAACGCAAACAGATAAACCATTAAAAGCTTGATCGATAAGTCTGTAAAATATCTGCTAATTTTCCACTTCAAGTACTGACAGTGTTGATAAATGTGATAATTTTGCTGACTGCAATGATCCTCGTCGGTGCGTTGTGAAGCCGCGGGCTCTCTATTACGGGCCTGGGATGGTTAATAATAGCTATCCAGGAGAGGACGGTACAGAATCACGTTTTGCATTCTGGAGCGAAGGTCGACAGTTTAATTGGAAGTGCAAATTGCGTTCACATGTATCCCCACAGTGGATTGAGCCATGGGTAAAGTGAATGCGCACATTGCAAGCGTGTGTGCGTTTAACAAAAGAGAGGGAAGGGTTCGTCCCAACGTATTTTTAGACCGACGCGTGGAGCCGAGCCACAGTTATTATCACTGAAGTGTTGTTTTTACTCCTCAAATCCTCTTTTGCACAAGCTCAGATACTCCTGCTGCCCGCTACTGAATCAGCGAGGCCGATGCTGCCAATTTTTTATTAAGAAAGAGTAAATATTGACTTGATGACTGTAGCTTCCATCTGTTGGTGTGAGAGTAAGAGTCTCGCTCGCTCTCTATCTGCTCTGCTTTCACTCGCTGCCGACACTACCACCACCCCCACTCGCACCACCACCCATCTCCTTCCCTCTGCTGCTGGCTTAGAATCTGCAGAGAATACCCCCGTCATTATATTCACCCTCGAGCCACACTTACCCTTGTAGTGAAGACACGCGTTCTCATCATTGATCTCTCTCTTTGTTTAGGCAGCTAATAGTACTCCCACATAGCTCTATAATCCACAACATCTGGATTAGTGAGGGTTGAGGCCACTTTTTGATCAGCTATCGTGTTACGTGAAGATGAGACTGTGGGAGTGGAGCTGAGTGGTTTTATCAGAGCAGAGAGCGGGCGGGAGGGGGGCGGATGCTGAGGTTTTTCTGACTCTTTTATCCTTGTCACGGGCCGAGGACAGAGTCTTTCATGTCGTTTCTTAGAAAGCTTTCTAAGCAAGTGCACAACTGAAAGACGCCACATTTGCACAAAAGCAGTGTTACAGCTTCTTTGGATATCCAAAAGAAGGTACTTTGCCACGTTTACATTTCTCTGTAACTATTTTGGTATGGCCATTTATGAGGACTCATTTTCTTTATGCTACTTGATTACATTAAAAGATGAAGCTCCTCCAAAAGTAATATCGTCTCTCTCCGGGTGCTGCCTCAGGTGCCTGTCACATCCATATTTTCAATGAATGCCAAGGTCTTAAAATGCATCAGGGTAGGACAAAGTTGCAGAGTGCTGGATCCGTGTAAATATTTGCAGTGGGAATTTAGGTGTGTTGACTCTGCTGCCGCTGACACCGCTTCTCTTACGTGTGAGAAGGAAGGATCTTATGTTCTCCGTTTGAACAAGCACTGAACTTATTATTTTATCCTTCAACACAAAGAGGTGTTGATTTTTTACAGGAATGCTCCATAACATGATGACAGTTTAAAAAAAATCATGTTGGTAAAAAGAATTTGTATCCAATATTGATAACCATTAACACTGGTAATTAAACGTTTTTAGCCTGCACCAGCAGGATGGTACACACGCTAAAATAAGGTGAGGCATGATGGCAAAACTGATAATGTAAACTATGATTATTGAATGCTGTTTTATTCCTCATTGTCTACAAAGGATTGGGTGTTCCCTTCTTTCCTGTCACATGTAGTTACTGAAGTGTAAGCTTAGGATGTTTAGCGTGTTGCCTCACACCAAAAATGTTCCTGGTTTGAATCCCACCTTGGGATGTTTTCCCTGCATCTGTGTAGATTTCTGCTGGGTTTACTTTGCCTTCCTTAGTTCAAAGACATGCTTGTTAGGCAAACTGGCTATGGATGAGACGTAAATCAAGTATTAAAACTGTGACAAATACAATATTGTATGAATGTATGATTAAATGTGACACATAGTAGCAAATAGCACTTTGAGTGGGCAGTATGATTAGAAAAGCGCCACATATATGGCAGTCTATTTCAATGACCACCAATTTTTATTTTTTTTTTTATTTACCCACGATCTATTACTGTGAAAAGCCATACACACTGGTACAGGTGGATTTAAAGTAGAAGCTTAACCCAATAGGATGGGGTTTTATTAGTAAATTCTTGACAGTACTTTATAATAACCATTTTAAGAAATGGTAAACGAATAGTGTGAGCTAAAAATTGATCTGCAAAGCATCTATTAACATTTTCTGAAAGGTTACAGTAAGGTTACAACTAATGTTTATCATACTTTTTAAGCAGGTAATAAAGACTCTGTAAGTCATCTATAAACATTATTTGGAAGGCAAGTATAAAGTTGTAACTGATATTTATAACACTTGTTTCAACAAGTGCATAATTATCCAGGTATGTAAATCACAAGATTGAACTTGTAGATGTCACTTCATGCCCTGTTTTCTTAACATACACATGAAAAAGTCTTCACAGAACTCTTTGAAAACAAAGTGATTCAATAGCTTGTAGAAGCACCTTTATAACAACAACTCTAATAAGTTTTCGTTTGACTTTATTAGACTCTCACACACACACCCGAAACTCTGGCTGATTGGGACCCACGCCCAGTTTCCCACCTTGGCTCAGGCGATTAGAGGATCATCAGGGGGTCCTTTTGTCCCTCTGTGGGGGGTCACTCCCACTAGGTTTATATCTGGGACTCTCCACCATTTGACCTTAGAACTGAAGAAGCTTCTCGGATGAGAGGTGAAACGTCTTCAAGCAACTTAAAGAAGTCCAGACGCTTTTCTTTGCAAGCTCCTTTGACTACGATGACCTGGATGACTGAGAACCTTCACAGACAGACTCTCACATTGTTGCAGAGGAATTTTGGCCCGCTTGTGTTTACAAAGTTGTTTTAGTTCATCAAAGTTTGTGAGCATCTGCTTATGCAGAACATTTCAATTGGTTTGAGGTCTAGACTTTCACTAGGTCACTGCAACACCCTGATTTTTTTATTTTTCGGTCATTCAGTTAGAGATTTACTGCTGTGTTTGTGATCATTGTCCTGCTACATGACCCAATTTCAGCCAAGTCAGATGTAGAATACTTTGGTATACAGAGAAGCTCATGGTCAACTCAATGACTCCAAATGTCCATGTACTGTATCTGCAAAACAAGCAAAAAATCACGCCCCTCCATCACCATGCTTGACAGTTGGTATGAAGTGTCTGCGCTGATATACTGCATTTGGTTTTCACCAATAATCGTGGAATCATAATGGCCAAAATCTCCACTTTGTCCAAAAGACATAGTTCAAGACGTCTTGTGGTTGTCCAGATTGCAACTCTACACCCCTAATCTGTGCTGCCATATAAGAAAGAAGAGGCTTTCTTCCAGCAACCCTTCAAAAAAGCCATATTGTTGAAGTCTCGTGTTTCCAACTGTACTGTCATGACCTTCAACATTTAACATGCTAACAGGCCTGTAGAGTCTGAGCTGTGGTTCTTGGGGTTTTGCAGTTTCTCAGAGAATTGAGTGGTCTGACCCTGGGGTGAGTTTGCTGGGATGTTCACTCATATGAAGATTGTGTCATTGCGTTAACATAGACATGAATGCTCAAAACCGACAAACTACCAAAATTTCTGCTTTTATAGAGATTCTCACACTTGCAGCTGATCCATTAATCATATTTGACTGGCACCACCTGGCTACCATTTACCCTCTTAATTCCTGTAGAAGGGTGTACTTAATCTTTCACAGGACGGCATAGATTCCTGAAAAACCTTCACGACTGTATTCCATAGAATATGTCAAGTTAGGAGCGATATCCATCCTCTTTTGGGACAGACTGCCAAAAGACACCTTTTGTGTATTTCAGAAATACCAGCAGTTTGCAGCGGAGACCAGCTTACTGTTCAATAATCAAACCTTTATCACAAACTATAATATGTGGTAATCATAAAACATGTTTCCAAAGTAATGCTTAGATATGTTTTAAGAATTACTTTTCCTAGTCACTATCAAGTTAGTCATATGGTTCTTGCCAACAGAATAATTTAGAGATAATACACACCTCTCTGCTCGATAAAAGGAGACATATGAAAATGAACCAGGCAAAGCTAACAGACAGCTTTGATGCTACACATCATTAATACAAAATATATCATGAACACATAGGCAGCAATCACATTTGAGCTTCATTAAAGTGTCAAACTTGGCACGGGGGAACACAAAGCAACAGCTTCAGTCACGCAACCTACTTATCAATGAGTGATGTGTGCAGTGGATCAGCGAATATCAGCCTTTCATGAAAGATACAATTAAAATTTAGACTTCATGCTTTCATCACTCAGCACAAATCCAATAAGATGTCTGTCTCGGCACAACGTGTTTGTAATATTTAATGCGGGAAAGAAAGTGTCTGTATTCGCTAATGAGGCCTCAAAGAAAGAGTGGCGGGAAAATAAGATCCAGGTAGATATTAGTGCACGCAGACACGCAGAAATGTGTTAGATCAAACACTGACACATACATTACATTGATTGATTTATTGCAAGCTCTGTTTTCCCAAACTTTATGTTCAACTAAATTCTGGACGCTGTGTCGTTTTAATATTTGCCGCAGGGGCTTGTAAGCCAGCGGCGCTGTTGGGCAGAATGTAACAACAAACTAAGAAACACAACGCAAGAAAAATAAATTTGTGTTGCTGCAGCGATCACTGGCAGCCCCAAAACTCACCAGTTCAGCATCAATAATTTCAGCGGGAGTTCATATCTCGGCCTGCAGAGACAAAAAAGGACATACAGTTAGAAGGGGAGAGAATTTCATAAATAACAAAACCCTGAATGTGGACTTATTTGGCTGAGTTCTAAAACCCTGCTATACAATAGGAAGGTCAGGAGCTGAGATACAACCACACACAGAGATGAACGCATCCCGATTCCCTCCACTTACTCCCTTGCCAGGGAAAACAAAGTTCAGACATGTTGAGCTCTGCGATGCAGCATATTTTCAACATATTACAACAACACTGGTCCTATCAGTCGCTGTGCCCACATTACCCGTCTGTTGGTCTGTTAGTCCATCTGGCTTTCAGGACTTCCACTTTCAAAGATCTCTTTGCAGGAGCACAAAAGAGAAAATAACGATTCTACAAATCATAGAACTGTTAAAACAAACTGACAGAGGTGGAGAAAGGTCAGTGACTCTAGACCAGGCCCTCCCAAGTCTAACAGAAACCATGGAGAGAAAGTGTGCTAGTCTTAGAAAAAAACTAACAAACAAACAGGCAATCAAGATATACAGTAAACTGCCACTGGATGGATTCCAAATCCAGTCCCGCTAGAATAAACCTCCAACCTTCGAGCAAATCGATATCATGCTGGCAAGAATAACGCTGTGAGAAAACAGACAGAGAAAAAGAGATTTTTCTCCAGTTGGACCAAACCCTACAGCCAATCTCAAGCTTTCCACAGAGATACAAACACCCCGAAAGTTGATGCTGAGTAATGTCTGTCTTACACACATTTCATGGCCTAATCAAGTTCACATCCACAACAAAACAATGCCAGGCTTTGAAATGCTGTTTTAGTTTCATCCTTTTTCTTTCATACACTGTCTTTACATCCAAGACTTAAAATGTAGTTCAGCTTTTTCATTCTAAACTAACTTCTTATTGGCTTAACGCTTGCATATAATATACCAGTATACACCCTCAATCTGCCCAGTTTTACATTTTAAATAGAGCTAAATCTCCTCTGCACTGAACATATACATAATAATATGCTTAGTTACAAATTATCTCACAGCCATAAAAGTGTCCCTTCAATGTACTCGAGATACACCTGAACTTCAATTAAAATTGCTGGACTGGGAAGTCTGTCCTCACCAAATCAGCAGAAGCATCTACAGTGAGATTTAAAACCACATCCCAATATTTAAAAACCTTCATATAGGAGCTACAAATGCATAGCAGTGCAAGACTTCCTACATCCGTCTGGGCTGAAGATTCCCTCCACATGCATAAATAAAGTTCCTGGATCCAGATTGTGGTATTTTCTTGAGATCATCAAGACAATGTCTCTCAATTTCCAAAGAATTTCAGGATGAAACTCCAAAGGTAAACGGTAAAATGTAACACTTTGTTAATAACACTGTTATTAAACAGAGAAAGAACAAACTGAAGCAATTATATAACCTTGGCAGAAATAAAATGAAAAAAAAAAAGTGGCAACATGCCATGGGATCCTCCTTCAAACTTGGCATGTTTGCTCAACTATAAACCCATAAAGTTATGTTTATCTTGAATGGTTGGGATACCATCAACTGGGCTACAGCTTTCAGGAAACCAGCATAGCACATGCAAAGTACTCAAAACTTGGTCTGAGTACTTCAGTCTGTAGTTCCTGCTACAGTAGCTGCCTGCAGGACATATGGACAAGGTGAAAATAACACCAGCTTTACTATCAAGGCTGATAAACGTTAAAGAGTACCAGTGATAACAGAAGCTGGCAAACTGGAGTCACTTTTGTTCTAATCGGTAAAACTAACAATGATGGTTAACAATTTAGATCAAGTGAAGAATTTGCAAATATAACAAGGTTTATCCCGCAAGCTGTGACGATGCAGCCAAACTCTTAAGCTTCTTAGTCCACCTCTATTCATCAAAATGCTTCGCAGTCCGGGTTTAAGCCTCAGGTAAGGGATTGTTATTGTGCGAGAGAGGGTAATGTTTGCCTCCGTAATCGCCAGTCAAACGTTTATGTGGCAGTGTCAATAAGCCAGAGCAGAATTTGTTTTTCTTTACATAATGGAGGCGATGTTTCACAGGCTGCAGAGGACGTCGCCTGGAAGGAGGGAGTGGGAGGCGACCTTCTGAGGGTTTCACAATAACGGGGACTGACGCACTCTTTGCTGCCTGACCACAGCTATCTTGTAGACACCTGTGCAGCAATTTCCCCCCCAAAAAGAAAACGGATGCAGTATACAAATAAGCGCTGCAGAGCAAGTTGGTGAGAGCAGGGGGAACAGCTGATGCAACAAGTTTGTTTCTACACTCATTCTTAAGTTAATGTTAGGGGGAAAATAATACTTTATACGGTGCAAACAAGTCTACACAGCCCCCCCCCCCCCACACACACACACACACACACACACACACCTCACCCCCTTCCACCTTCCACACACACAGGCACATGTTATTCCTGAACAAATATCACTCTGCCTCCGGGGTGTAACGGATAAAACTGGTTTTGGAAATGAAAATGAAGAACCTGCTGAGTTTCGGCTGTCATTTGCTCTGGTTTCAAGGAAAGCTGCTGATTACATCTTCCCCTATCAAAAATAGATTGTTTAAAATCCAAAGAGCACACCGTGAATGATTTCACACACAAATTATGACATTTGATCACCCATGCAACTATTTTTATGATACTTTAACACCGTTGTGCTGATTGATTAAACACCGGCATTACGGGCACACGAAAAACACTGTTTTCTAGTTGGCGTAACGGTGAATCAATGACACCTTGCAAAGCTGGGATGGATGCATGCATGGCAAGCTGCAGCTACCACACTAGCAGCAAACAGACTGAGAATGCACCAGTTCTGCATGTTAAATTTACATTATCATACAAATCTCGCAGGGCATTAAGCTCCAAATATGTAGTGCAATAAACCAAAAAGCACCCATTAGAGTAAATGCAAGAAATAAAATCTCGGGTTTGTTGGTTGACTTTTATGGCCACTGTGCAGTGTGCACTGTGCTTGTCAACGGCCGGCTGGCTTCTGCTCTGTCCCGCTACAGCTAGCTCCGCTGGCTAGCCTCACAGCCGTTGGAAACGTCAATAAGCCCCGCATTTCATCAGGTTTTCAAGCCGCGGCGGCTCTCTGCAGTCCCGTATTCACCTAGCAGAGAGCTCACCGAGCAAAGCTGGAGTGAATTCGATAATAAAAACCAAAAGGTCTATTTAAATGCGTCTGCCTAGCTAGCTAGCAAATGCTATTGCTTCCAGCTGTGTGTGTATGTGTGTTTGACAGAGTGAGGCAGCGAGAGGATGTCTGACTGATGAGAGCAGGATTTGGAGAGTGCCGCTGAGAGCTAGCGTGATGGAGTTTTAATGAAGGGTCCAGCGTCCGTCTGGCAGCAAAACAAACACATTAAATTGAACTCAGTCTGGTGCACGTTTAACCGAGCAGCCCTTAACCTAAGACGCGGTAAACTCTGACTGTTCTCTCGGCAGCATTCAGAAAGCTTTATGTGTGTTTCTTACGTGGTTTCGCGGTTGGAGATGGAGAGGGGGTTTAATCCGACGGCGGAGAGAAAATGATGCTGTGCAGGGTCCGGGTAGGGATTTTCTGTCTCCGCCTGTCTGCGTGTCTTCCAGCTGCTGCTGCTCTATCCCGTCTCCCTCCGACTGTCTACTCTGCCTCCCTCCCGCCGGAGTGTCCCGGTGTTCTTGTACCACTCGCCCTCCAGTGGAGAATGAACGGTGCTGATGCGCGCTGATTAGGAACCCCTCTTCAGACGGGCAGCCCTCCCCATCCCCTCCCACACCCACCACTACACACTGCACTCACACCTAACGTGCCTGCGCGCGAATGGGTGTGTGCGTGCGTGTGCGATCGCGCGGTGGCGTGCGTGTAAATGAGTGAATGAGTGTGCTTTGGGTTAACGGAGTGAGTCATCCGGTAGAACCAGATCCAGCTCCGCCCCCGTTTTCTAACAGCTGACTACTGTAGCCGCCATGCGTTGATAAAGACAAACAGTGCCCCCCCCTCCTCCCTTTGTAAAGTCACAGTGATGCTGGCCTGCTTCCCCTAAAGACACAACAGCAACTTTATGACACTTAGTTTTAATAGTGGCACCACTTTCATGTACGGTAACAGTCTTTTCTAAGATATTATTTTTAGGTTTACATAAACTATGAATAACTGGAAATATGTTTGCAGTCTGTGACGCTGTTGTCTAGATATCATCCACTATTCATTTTCACACCAGATCCTGCTGAACTACTTCGTGTTTGATGCTACAGTTCTGCAATTTAAAAAATATATATATATACATATTTCTATAGTTTTAACTTCGTTTTTTGAACATCTATGGAGCTGCACACCAAATCTCTTTGCACTGCATTATAAAAGCTATGGAAATGGCATTAGACTGTATAAAAACAAATTCAGTCACATGAGAACAAAGCTTTTGGGGGATTTTTCTTGATTTAATGTTTACATGTTTTATAATATATTTTGGTTCTAAACAGCTGCAAGCATGCACATAAAAAATATTGCTAGTGTGCACAAGATACACTCCTTTGACGGCTTTATTTGAGATGTCATGACTTGCAGTGCTTAGTATGGAGGTAATGCAGCTCCAAAAATACTGCACCTTACAATCCCCAAACCCACTTATGTCAAAACATCCTCCCGATTTATAATGCAGGATTTCTGTAAAAGGGTTCATATTATGCCGTTCTTTATTTTCTATCATGTATATGTATATAACGTGCTGCAATGGTGACTGGTCATATTAAACATGACCAAAGTCTAAAATAATGAGCTCAGAATTTAGATGTAAGTATGTAAGCAATCCCAGGGGGACAAAAGTTGAGGCTTCAAAGTGCTCTATATGCTTTATTTCACAAAGTTTTTTCTATGCTTTGCTGTGTATGATGTCAAGGAAGAGGGGATGGGCTTAATATGATCAGACACACAGCTCTGACTGTAAACACAGAAGCTCCATCCACCTCTTATTTAAATCCTCTGTTTACAAGCAGCAGTAAGAAGAAAGTTGACTCAAATAAAGATGTGAAGAGTGTAACCGAAGACAATATCAAAAAGGTTATTTTTAAGGTTAAGTTTAAGAAAGCTACAGGACACTTTCGGTAGCTTTCAGAGGCCTATTCCTGCCTCCAAGGACCCATTAAGTGGACACTGTTTTCAAAATTAATTATTGTATGACAATCAGTCTCCTAAATGGTACAAAAGCAACTACAGCCACTCCATCATTAGAGGAAAAAATAGTCGGCAGTCTCTGAGCTTCAGAGACTAAATGGGCCAAAAATGATGACAGAAGTATAGTGAGGAAAACCCTGCAAACCAAGGGCACTGTGTCTTTCCTCATCCCTCTAAATGGGACATTTTTAGGTTTTAGGACATGGTCTGATAGTTTAACAATGGTACGGATAATATTAGAGTCACAATCCGAATTTGATCCAGCCTAGATTAAGGCAAAGTTCAGTGTTAACATTACATTCATAACTTTGGGATTAAGGTTGTGTTATGATAGTTGAGGGAAAGTGGAGAGAGCTAAGATTATATTTGGGGGCCAAGGAGTGGAGGCAGTCAGTGATTAGCATTTCACTCGCTCACTCAAACATTCACATCAGTTTCTGCTTGTGTTTTTGTGCCTATGTAACTATGTATGTGTGTGTGTTTGTGTGTGAGTGAGTGAGAGAGAGCTCAGTGTACCTTAGCCAGCATCCTGCGGTCTTCTCCTCTCTGTCCTGGTGTTACAGGACACCTCCTCCTCCTTCTCTTCGTCCCCGCAGCAGATGGACAGACGCAGAGCGATATTATTCCTGGGAGTTTGGAGGGGCGTCTCTGTTTTTATAACCCAGAGAATCTTATTAAAAAGCTGCTCTCCTTCCGTCCTGAACTTGAGGTTAATTAGCTCACTTCCTAGTTGCCGACATGCACCGAGGCCTCTGAATGGTCACAGTGGTTGTTATGGACGACTAGGCTTGTCTTATCTCTGGCTGCCTGTGGGGATTCTGCTGTGGAGCTGAGACTAAGAAGGGCACAGTATTTATGTAGTGTGGAAAACACATACACTGGCAGCACGTACAAATGTAATAGAGACAGCCGAAAAGTCACCCACACAAGCACACTGACACAGTGAGCACAGACGTACACAGACTCACACGGGAGACTTCACCAACGCTCACACAATGTGTAACAAGTTTTTTGGTTTTGTTTTGTTTTTTTGTAAATGTGCTAAAGATGAAAAAATAAGTGTTACCACTGGACATTCAGGAAATGGAGTGATTAGATATTACTGCAGTTGCATCCAAGTGCAAACAATAATAATTCTGCCCATAGGTCTATGGATGCAGCCTAAGATTCATTTGACTTTTGAGGCAGAGGAAAAGTCAAACTAGATGGGTGTTGATCCAAACATGGCTATGGACATCTACATGCATGCAACCCTACTATGCATGTTTTTGCATAATAGTTCTATATGACTTCTCCTGTTATCCAGCCATGGCAGGTTTTCTGTTAGGGTTACTTCAGAGATGTTCCTAAACTGCGGGTACCCCCACTGCCAAAAACGTCCTGTTATGTAGACACTGCTTTTAGATATAAACTGTACATAAAAGATTGCCTTAAACCTGCATTATTTCAAATGGCCAGCAGGTGGCAACTGCTCTTATTGCCGTGTTTGGGAAAATTACCCTACTGTTCAGTTGATCTGTGATCTCAGCTAACACTTTCCTGATGTGTTTATCAGCTCACTTCCTGGTTTAAATTCTTATTTAACGCAACGGGATGTTTATTTTGCAATTTATGGCCACACGTAAAGTAAAATAGACAACAGAGCAGGGTACGCTTTAGGGCGAGCTAGCTAGAACCACCACTTCCTCAACTTGTGTTGCTCAAAATTGTAAATAGCGACAGCTATAATGATCAAGCCGTGGCTTCAAGGTAGGTTCAAAAACAAGTGGTTAATGTCACTGTGGATACGCCCATTTTTTTTAAACCTGCAGCATCAGGTACCTGATAACGGCCACTGCCTACCACAACAACCATGGTGTCTCTGAGTAGCACTGAGCAAGGCTGTCTTGTAAAGTATTTTCCATGTAGGACAGAAGAAAAAGACTTTATTAGTTCTTATTTCAATTGTGACATAATCAATACCAGATTTCTAATACAATTTTGAGTTTATTGTTTTGAAGCAGGTAAATTGAAGCCAATTTCATTACAATGCCATTAATAGGAAGTGAACAGTCTATTTATAGGCAGGCTGTGTTGTTACCTGGGAGATAACAGGAAGCAGGTCATCAAGGCTTCCCCTGCCAGCCCATTACCTTGAGTGTGACAACCCCACCAGCCTACAGTGCACAAATACCCGTCACAGATGCTTCCAAACATACTCTGTAACTGGGTTTCAGACACTGATTCATCTTTTAAAAGAAAGCAGTGACACCATTAAGCTGTTTCCAACACAATTTTTGTTCTTTTTTTGCCTTTGCTGAGTTACGGACTGTGGGTTCAAGACACTTCAAGAAAAAAACGTAACTACCGGGAATCCCCCCCCCAAAACACCAACTCAGGATTGGTTTCACCACTGAAACCAGGAAGGATTAATATAATGTATGTAACTGTAACACATTACATACATAGACATGAAATCTGTAAGATGTAACAATAAAAAAACAAACCAACACAATATTAAGTTCAGCACAACAAATCAAAAGACACACAACTCCACTCCAGCAAAGTACAATAATAGCCACATTTATTGTAATTACAAGCAAGTTCCCTTTACACTAGATTTTTTTTCTCAGCTTCATGTTTTAACCTTCGTGTCATACGTACATTTACATTTCCAGAGTGCATACACTGATGAGAAGGGGGGGGGGGGGGGGGTAGTCTGTTAAATAAAGTGGTTCAAGACATAAAAGAAAACAAAAAATGTCTCTCTTGCCTTTATGAGTCACATGTTAAATACTTCTCATTACAAGCATTACTCAGTAGTGGTACTGTACTAAAAAGTGCACACGGTCTATTCAATACCAGACAGCTTCATATATTATTATATAATGGCAATTTTAACAATGATGCATTTCACACATTCAACATCAAACAAGGCAAACCCATTCAAAAGGCACAGGACTCTCACATTGATATCATCTTTAAAAAAAAAAGAAGGTATTTGTACTTACATGTCAGGCAATCCTTCACTTTCAACTCTTTTTCTAAAAGGAAAATCAGCTGAAATATGATTCGATATCAAATGGCACACCCATGGTGGCACTGGGCGGAAGAAAGTTTTAAAAAAAACTTAATGAATTAGCACAGTTCACATGTTACAGGGGGGAGGAGTCCAGTTATTCATAGGTTCATGTTAACGCTGGTGTTCTGCAGATATAAACTGAGCACCTGATTGAAAATAATGCAACCATTTCCCCACAGTTTCCCCGCTTTAGACTCCAATCGTGGGTAAATAATAATAAAAATAATGACGATGCCCGAGGGGGACGTATTTTCTGTGGGCATTCTCTGTGTGTATTGTGCACACAAGGTTTCCCTGTAAGTACAAAGGGAACCAGTTAAGAGGAAGGCCGCTTCAACAAACTACAACAGGATCCTCTTCTGTTTGAATGTCCTGGTTTGTTTTAGTCAAGGGGGCAAAGGTAAAGAATACAATGAGCAATCTGTGAGCAGGAGCCGGCTAGCGTTGCATCTAGAGAACAGGGTGTGTCATTACTTACTTTAGTCCTGTTCAGCTTATTCCGCAGTGATGCATCAAGCCACACTGAGCCCACTGTTTTGCAGGTTAAGTTTAAATGTTTCAGAGAAAATAGATTTACATTAATAAACATCTCTGCTACAGAGCTACTTGTTAACATTTACAGTTGTTCAAATACATGCAGACACTGTACAAATAAACGTTCCCTTCTTGTCCTCTTTGGACAGAATCGTCCACAAACTTGTTAAAAAAAACCCAAAACAAATACGAGGCAGAACAAAGAAAGAATGGCAGATAATTTTTTAAGAATATTTCCAAATTTCACAAAAAAAAACCCCCAAAAGAAATTATTTTAAAAAACAAAACAAAAAGGAAATTAGCAGCAACGCATAGGCTTAGTTCTGTGAGAACAAACTCAAGAACCAGCAAGCCACCAGTGCCTCTGGGTTAAAGTAAGAGAGGGTTTAGTGAGCCTTCAGTGCAAATATGTAAAGGTGAATTTAAATCTTATAGAGACGGAAGCTTTAAAGGCTGGATATATAATGACTTCTTTACAGTACACTCCATTTAAAATCCACTGTGAAGTGAATACCAACCCTTGGCACGACACGCCTCTCTGATCAGCACTACTGCAAACATCGTGATAATAAAAATAATAAAAAGAAACTACTCTCTCTCTGTGCAATAGTTCAAGTAAGTTATTTCCTGCAAATAGTTAGTGTTTCCTAACACCTCCTGTGGCCGTACCGAAAGAGACGACAACGTACAGGTAACATACAAATACACAAAAGGTTATTATTTACATGAAAAACAGGTGTCTGGACAAGACTGCACTCTACGCAGAGAGGACCGCTACTCACCAATTCAGGCTCAGATTTGACCTAATCCTCCCACTGGTTACAATTAGGACCAAAGTGGCAGTCTCATCCTAGAATCTGTGTCCATAACCACGTCCACCAGTCAGTGTCCCAAAGGGTCAAGGTTAAATCTCTAGAGCGGGGTTTCGTAGACTCGTTCCGACGACCCCTCCTCCGTGTCGTCCTCTGACTGCGACGCCTTGTGGTTCAGCTTCTCTGCTGTCGACGAGGAAACGAGGTTTCCATGGATGCTGTCGTCGCTCAGCTTGGCCTTGCTGCTGTCCTGAACAAACTCTTGGATTTCCACAGGTAGCCGGCGAAATTTGTCCTGGTACTCCTGGTCCAGATCGCTCTGTAACTGCAGAGGAAGAAAATCAAACATCAACCAAGAATCCGTAAATGAAGAAAATTTAATGATGTCAGTGTGGTCCAACAACCAATTCTGGTAAATGGACTGGTTCTTATATGGCCCTTTACACATCTTGCCAACTTGTTTTTTCCACATGCAGTGCAGAGTAGATAACAATTATCAGCAATGTAGTGTTCAGTATCTTGCTAGGGACTGTGACATTTTTGCAGATGAATAGAAACCACCAACCGAGTTCGACCTACAGCTCTTTGAGGTTTGATCAGCAGGTGGATGGGATTGCTTTGCCTGAGATGATACTATATTACTGAAAATAAGAAGAGTAATAGGTCTCTCCTAAAGTTTCTGGAGATGTCACAAAATGGAAGAAGTCTGTTTCTTTAATTTTTATATATTTTCAGTAGAGATTCATTAACTTTCTGTGTTTCCTGTTTGGTGTACAGTGGAGATTTTTTTTGACCTACTTGTCTGGAACTGCTGCAGATCACGGCTAGGGTGAACCAAACAGTAATGTTGTGGGACCAAAACAATGAGCTGGATGAGCTGAGGGGAAGTTGCATAACAATTCTCTGCAGGGTTATCAGTATGAGCGACCTCATTAGAGCAGCTTTAAAGTTTTCACCCTTTACAGCAACCTTAACAATCAGTGTCTACACTGGATTGTAAGTGCTTGGATACAGTAGGTGCTGCAGTTATTTCCATGCCTCTTATCTAAAGACTATAATAACATGAATCATGCCTATTTCCATAACACAGCCTGAACAAAAAGGCTCGATGCTGAACATCAGATAGGGACCGTGACATTCTGCACTGAATAGGCACCTTGATCTGCTGAGGCAGACCAGGATCCCGACAATATCCATGTACTGTATCCGCCCTGCCCTCACTGAGAAACAGAAAGGAGAAGCTGTTTTCTCCGAGGCATAGACGCCCCCAATGATTACAGATGACAAGATTGTATTCATGTCATTGCGAGCCAATAATTGCTGTAATGCTGATTTCTGTTTAACTACTCGGCTGGCTCCCACGGGAGAGCAGTAATTAAAAGAAACGCTGCTAAGATGAATGGTGTCAAAGTCTCACAGCTCGGTACAGTCACGTCAGCACAATGCGAGATCGAAAGTACCTGAGTCCCACCAAGACTTAGCAGGGATCAATATTTTGTCTTAGAGATACTGGTCCCTGCTGTTGAGTGAATGAGGGGCCCCACTACAGACTGACAGCATCCAGCATCTAACTAGAAAAAAATACAAATGCACGTCTCACCTGAATGAATGGAAGCAAATATTGCTGCGACAAAACTGAGAGATATATTCATCTTGCAGGAACTTCAGGCAGAATAAACTGCTGAACACAAAGCCGTACTCTCCTGTGATAGATTCACCTGCAGTACACCCCTCCATCCCCCCTTCCCCCCCAATCCCCAGACATACAGTCATTATAGCGGCGACCAGAAAATTCACAGCTGGCAAACTGCACAAATGAATATCTGAAAAAATATTTGCAAGAATAGCCAAGAATGGGAGAGACGGAGAGAGCGGAGGAGTCCGGATGAAGGTCAAGGACTCCCATGCTTCTCTTGACTTTACAATTTTCTGCCCTCTCCACTTCACGAGATGGCACATCCATTTCATTTGAGAGCCCTTCATAGCTAAATGAGAAAACCTGATTGTTACAAAGTGCTCGCCTTCACAGCACTTTGAAGCATCGCCATAATATAAATTAAACTGATATTATTTTGTTTAGTCTCTGGATGGTTATCACACCTAGGGGCACTAATTTTGGGTGCAATCCTAAAATCTTGGGACTGAAAATGTGTTTTTTTTTTTACGTCTACTCTAGTTGAGACAACACATTAAATGGTAAAAGTTGCAAACAGAGCTGCAGAAGCTTACTGCAGTGCCCCGTGCTGTTAGAGCTGGGCGATAGAACGATAACGATATGTATCGCGATATAACTTTTACTCGATAGAGAAATTAAGCTATCGCGATAGACTTCGCCGCTCTTGTCCTCTTAAAATAAAAAATAAATAATAAAAAAAGGTCAGCCAATCCAAACTAAGTAGCGCAGAGCCGAACCAATCACAGCCGCAGCGTCACGTCGCGTGACTTGTTACGTACAGCACAAGTGCCAAGCCGCACGTGTGTTTGTTTGGGAAGCAGGCAGTGGGTAATAATAATAATAATGGATTGGATTTATATAGCGCTTTTCAAGGCACCCAAAGCGCTTTACAATGCCACTATTCATTCACTCTCACATTCATACACTGGTGGAGGCAAGCTACGGTTGTAGCCACAGCTGCCCTGGGTAATGGAGCCAGCGCGTAATGGAGGAAATGAGTGTGCCGACTAGAATAATCTACCGAGCGTGACCAAAGAGAAAACAGATGACGGTTCCAATGCCGGAGAGATTGTCGAACGGAAGAGCCATAGAAGTTCCGTAGTGTGAAGGTATTTCGGCTATTTCAAGTCTGACAAAAAACAGAGTAGCGTGCACTGTAAATTGTGCCGAAAGCAAGTCTGGAAATACAATAAACTGGTGCATGCGTCACACTGTGCGCCACGTTATTGTTTCGGTGAAATGAATTTCTACAATACTGTTAATTCTACTCTCTGCAGTGTTTAAATGCTTACATATACACACAGTTACTGTCCCTCCACACATACGACTCTGTTCTGCTTCTATGCCCCAGCTTTGTTTACTTTTTCCCACCGAGGCTTCTAGACTTCTGATTGGCCAACATTTCTGCACGGTTAGGAATCTAGCGCCACCTGCTGCTTTGGCATGTTCATAGCAGCGTTTTCCTTCATTTCTGCCTTTATGTGTGGACGGGATTATTTTTTAAAACGAAAACGGAAAATCTCCGTTTTCAAAAACACCCGTGTACGTGTGGACGTAGCCTCAGTCTCTGACTGGAAGCGCTAATTCGTCATTCGGCTTTTGTCAGACTAAAGTAACTGTTAAAACTGTTTGAAAAGCTCAGCTATACAACAAGGAGAGATTGAGAATTTCCTTTTAGTTCTCAGTTTATTTGATATTGACAAAAGTTAGTCAATTTTGTCTGTTCTTCTGTAAAACAAACTAAGATTTATTTTTAGAATTAATATTTTGTTTCTAAGTGGAATTGACAATTTAGTCTGTTTTTGTTTGTTCTGTTTTGAAACTTAAACGTTTTAGCGGCTGCCTTTTGTGTAGTTTGCAATATTTGCCTTTATTTATCTGAAAAAGTCTCATGTTCCTTAAGTACATCTACCCTGTTGAACTTATTATGGGAAATAAATATTTAAATAAAAACAAGCTGCTGATTATTTCACATTTTACTTGTGAGCAACGGCACATTTAAATCTTACAAATATAGTTATTTGGCTTATATCGTGATAGATATCGTTATCGCCTGAAATGAAAAAAACATATCGTGATATGAAAAAAATCTCATATCGCCCAGCTCTACGTGCTGTGTAAATTAAGTTGCAAAAATAGATGTCTGGTATTCAGTAGTAATAGCTCACTTTCTCAGTCTGCTGCCATGTTATCTAAACTTAGTTATCTAATTTTAGGGGTGGATTTTAACCTGTCTCCACTGAAATTCACAGACCGATGATGCTTAATGCATAGAAACCACTTTTTTCTCTCCATTTAGTTGAAATGACCGTTGTTACAGATCTGTATGTAAAAATCTATCAGCCAGGTAACTCAACTGCATCTGTGCCTCATTGTTTGAAATTAAGGAAGCTCTGCAGTTGTCTCTTTCTGATGTTTTTGAGTGGCAAAACAGAGCCTGCTCCCCCCGCACCACCAAGCAGAGCATTTCAAGGTCACCTTCTCAGAGAGATGCCTCCCTGGCTCCTCCATCCCTCTCTCACTCTAATCTTTCTTTCTCTGCCTTTCTCTTCTCTCTCCGTGGGTCTCACAGAGCAGCCATCCAACACATCAAAACCAGATGGCTAAAGATGCACCACGGCTCCCCCCCCCCCCTGCTCTTCACTGCGCATGACCTACTTAGGGGTGGGACAGCCTGCTCGCCCTGTGTGCTCGCATGTGTGTTTGTGCATGTGCAGCCTTTTTTTTATACCCTGCCTGCTGAGGCACAAACACCCTCTGATTAAATCTGTCATCTTTTCTCCCATCTGATGACACCCTGGTTCATGAGAACGGGGAGGTGGGAGCAGAGGGCAGAGAAGTCTGAAGGGTGCCAGCCACTTCTGAGAAACATGTGAGCGCATGGCGTGCGCGGGGGTGTGTGCGTGTAATCAGAAGCAAAGGGCCGTCTGTTAGAGTGATGAGACGAGAGATGAAGACAGCCGTTTCCTTTTACCAAAAGGAACAGTCTATGAATGAATGACAGAAAGATGGATGGATTAGGGAAGAAGGAGGGAGAACTGTGGTATTTTCAGAGTTTCTTGTGATCTGTGGCTTCCAGCTGATATCTTATCAGCCTGGCAGAGGAGAAATCACAGGAGTTTAGTACACAGAGAGAAGACGTGATTGAAATCTACTCCTCAGGCTTAATGGATTTGGGAGAGGGAAGTTTTGGATAATCAAAATTTGGAATTCCTATGGTGACAAGTAAATTCCAGGTCTGGTTAAAAGATATAGTTCTTTTGAAATCATAAGCAACCATGATCAAATGCTCTGTGTGCTCACGCTCGATCACATTTATGTACGTGTGGTCCAGCTTCGGTTTGGACACCCTAACCAGCAGGAGCTAGAGTTCTCCAGCCAGCTTTTAAATCTGTATCTCATCTCTGAAGACCAGTCATCTGTCAACAAACCACATGCACACATTTCTGCCTTTCTTAAAATACAGCACTCGGTGACCTTCTTCACCAGCTGTCCTCATTTTGAGAAGCTATCGGGGGACTCAGAGAAGGCCTCCAAAGAGCCAAATTAATTCTTTGCTTTGAGCCATGACATAACGCCTGCTGCGGCATTGCAAAAGTCCTCAACTGGCAAAGAGCTGCACTACACATACATCACACAGCTATGTTAACAGTGTCTCATCTTACTGTCACAACAAGCAGGTCTTAAGGAATGATGTGCGTCGGTGTGCAGGCTTTGAAAGTAGGTTTTAACCACTTGCTGCTCTAAACCGTTTCAGTGAAGCTGAAAGTGTTCTGTGACACGGAGCAAAACCTGCAAATCTCACACTTACACTCCGTATCGAGGCATGTACCCCGATCCTGTGATTTAGCCTACTAACATCACTACACAGACTCTAATTAGACTAAACCCAAGTTCCTAAACCCACATCTGAGAGATAAGAAAAGGTCACGACCCTATCATCTTTGCATGCTGGTGCATACTGCAAGTAAGACGTGTGTGTGTGTGTGCGATTGTGCGAGACGGAGGGCAGAGAGAAATTTACTTTCTTTCCACTGTATTGGTCATAAGAATGAAAATGAACTGCAGCAGTCCAAATGCAACAGCAATAACAACACCAGTAATAAAAGAGAGAAACTATTCAGGATAAATTATGTGCTCCTTTTCCATCTATCTCACCTTCTAACCCTCTCTCGGTGCACATATGTGTGTGAATTAGTGATGGGATTTCCGGCTCTTTTTAGAGATCTGGCTCTTTCGGTTCGGCTCACTAAAAAGAGCCAGCTCTTTCGGCTCCGAACCGGCTCTTCAGGTTGTTTTGTTGCTTTAATTAATTTATTATTAACAATAATATAAAATTATGCACAAAAGGAATTACTAACATAAAAACAAGTGGTTTTATTTATATATGTTTATATATAAATATATGCGGTGGCCCCTAGAGACAAAACACGTACAAACTCCAAAACACATTTCTAGCATGAACTGAACTTCCAAAGCCGAGCTACTAGATCACTTAAATTACACAATTGAAAGCATGTGTGTATTGTTTGTGTATTTATACACAGGCACTCATATATATATTCAAATAATTTAAAAAAAAGTTCATTTACCTGTTATTACCACACACCAAATCCGGTCGTTGGTACTTGCTGGCTTGTGTAGCCACAAGATAACAAAGGCTCAACACTGCGCCCAGCATCCTGGAGCACTTCTGTTGTCTTTTGTACGTGTTTTGAGTTTTTAATGTGCTTCTGAGTTTTTACGTGCTTCGGAGTTTGTACGTGTTTTTACGTGTTTTGGAGTTTTTACGTGTTTTGGAGTTTGTACGTGTTTTTACGTGTTTTGGAGTTTGTACATGCTTCAGAGTTCGTACGTGATTTGAAGTTTGTATGTGCTTTGTCTCTAGGGGCCACCGTAAATATACTTTTATTTATTCACTCCACATAAAATGTAATAAATAAATCATATAATACAAAAATCAACTATTCACATTTCAAGTTTTAACTATTTAAATTTTCAGCTTTTTCCTTTCACAAATTTAAAGTGAAAAGAACACAAAACACTACAAACCACAACACAATTAAATATAAATTATAATATGAAAACTAAAAGAACATGCATATTCTCTGTCATATGGACCTGCATGAATAAACTTTCTCAATCCTTTATCATCTGCAACTGAAAATAGTTGTGGATGATTACTATACCTTTCTAATGTTGTTGTCCCTGCCTCTCTTTCTCTCTCTCTGGCTCTGTTCCTGTGCTACTGAGTGTAACTACCGCCCCTCCCCCCTCTGCCCAGCATAAAGCACAAGGCTCGCGTGCAGAGTGAAGCGGAAAAAAAGTGCGAGAGAGAGGCTGAGAGAAAGAAAAAAAACCCACGTGACGGCTCGCGATAAGGAGCCGGCTCGCGTCGTTCACGTCAAAGAGTCGGCTCTAAGAGCCATTTCGTTCGCGAACGACCCATCACTAGTGTGAATGCCCTTTCCTGGCTCCTTTCAGATAATTTATCTGCTGCTTTCCTTTCCTTTTTTTGAGAGAGATTTTTTTCTTCAGGTCCAAGAATTTAAAAACACTCCTGCATACCTCCACTATGTACTGCAATGAGTGTTTTCCCTAAAAGGACTGGCTCAAAGGGGAATGTCAGTTGTGAAATGTGCTCAGCGGTACTTTGACATTTTCACCTTTAACGTGGATGCTAACTAAAAGATTGCTGAATAAATGCATGCATGTTTTAACACATCCATGTTACTGTGATATGAAATTTGATTGTAATTTGTAGAATGACACAGTAAAGTAGTATCCACAAAAATATATGATATTTGTTAACAATCATTTTACAATATAGTGCATATTTGAAAGGACTATGTGCCTTTAACCTGCATTCCTTCTAATGGCCAGCAGGGGGCAACTCCTCAAGCTGCAAAAACAAGTCTACTTAATTTATTACCTCAGTAAACATGTTTCTAAAAAATGTTTGGCCAATTATTTTTTTATTTAATCCTCCTTTTGAATTTATTAATTATGGTCCTAAATAAAGTAAAATACACAATAAAGCTGGGTATGCTACAGGGGACGGATGTTGTCGGCCATATGCAACTCAGGAGAAAATTATTGTTTTTTACCCAGTAATTTCCATAGAGATAATGAAAATTTAAACATAACAGCAGTCTAATATTCACCATCAATTTCAGCTCCGTTGTGGTTTCTCCCAATGCCTTGGGGAAAAATCTTGCTTTTTAAAGATAACAGCTGCATGCAGCAACCACAAAAAAAGTTGTAGGGAACGGGAGTCAACCAACATGGTTAAAAAAAGGAAAAATCTAGGGACCAAAAACAAAACACAGAGCTAAAATTTGCAAGAATTTCTTATGGGTTTATCACACTGCTACACAACACTGACTATTGTGGCATTAAACCCAGCTGCTGCTGAAGAATATAGTAATAGTATATTTCACCCTGTGTATGCTGACACTGGCTTTGAGGTGTATAGCACTGTAATGTAAAATGTGGTGTTAAGACAACAGACTGAGTACTTGATTAACAGCCGTGCTTTTATATTGATTATTTTAGTCTATAAATTATACACACTGAAACTTTTGCCAAAATTTCGTCAATTTTTAAACAATCAAAACTTATAATATGCCTAAAACACGCCAGCAACTAAAATGGACTTTCATCTAGAACTTTATTTACTGCCTTGTCCTCACAGTGTTTTTGTTGTTTTTTCCTTCCTCTCTAATGCTGCAGAATGGCTAAAGTTTAAGATGTTCATTCCAGAGTCCTCCAAACCGTACTGTTGAGAGGAAAAGTTTCAACGTTCCTTAGACAGAGCACAAGTCGAGAGAGCTTCATTAGCACATGTGGGCATACATAATGAACACTCGAGCACTGATCTAAAATAGCAGCTGGCATAATAGGGCAGAAGATTAACCAAGCATGCCACATGTATGCGCACGCACACATATACAATGGATTTTACTTCACTGCCTGTGGGTTGCACTCAGTGTTCCCTGTATGTTTCTAAGTGTGTGTGTGTCTGTGTGGGAAAAAGTGCATTATTGATGCAACCCCGCCAGAGAGAGATGATGCAGATCAAAGTCTGTGATGAGGGAACATGGTGGCCACCCATCACCCAATGACAGAGAGAGGGACATAGAATGAGACAGAGGGAGAGAGAAGAAGGCCATATACCAGCTTCCTTCCTATTCAGCTCCAGCCCTCCCATGATCTCCTCCAACCTGTTTGCTCCCTCCCCTTTCCTCACCCGTCCTCCTCCTCTTGCTGCTTTCTTCTACCTCCAGCAAGCATCCCTGAAATTGCGTCACGAAGACTTGGTTCCAAATTAACAGATTGCAGAGAGTCATGAAGGATAGAAGAGGATATGCGAGGCAGAGAGAGAGTGGGGGGGGTCCTGAGTTTCCATGGCGACCGCACAGGACTCCTGCTTCTTGAACGAATGCATGTGTGTGCCTATGTGTGTGTGCGCATTCAAGGCTTTCACAGAGGGAGACACCATAAGATATTTTTTTCCTCCTTTTTTCGTTTAGGCAACAAAGAAGCATTTCTCCTACGTAAAGATGTAATTCGAACGATACGCAAGCGTACACCAACGCGCCATGTTGTGAAACATATTGCCTTCTGACTGTTTCATACTCGTTTCACAGCCAAATAAGGTGTGAAGGGATGACTGGTACATAGTAATTACAACATGCCCTGGTAAGCTTTTAGTCTGCTCCTATCATAAAACGAAGGCTAGAATCCTCACACTACATCCACATAAACAAAAAATCTGGGTATGAAGTCACACCCAGAATCAATCTGAATCTTCAGCTCCAACGCAGGTTTCAGACTCAAAGTAGTAAGTTTTAGAAGATCGGGTGTGATCGAGTGGAACGAACATAAACAAGACGAGGCGCAAAGTCTTTCTGCGGACAATGTGACCTTGACCATGTGGCCTTAAGTAAGAAAAAAGCAGCAGGCCAGGATATAGAGCCTTCAAGTGTGCGGAAATGCCTTTTGCCAGCGTGCTGTGCACTGTTGACTCCTGGGGTTATTTTGATTGGATCATTAACAGGACAGTAACACCTAAGTGCACAGGCTGGGAGTGATGACACAACCCGTCATGTCTCTCTTTTTGTCTCTTGCTTCTCGTTCAGTTTAGTACATGACCTTCATACTACCAGCAGGTAACAGCAGCAGAAAAAGCAGCAGCACAAGTTGCAAGCTGCTGCTAATGCTAAAGTCAAAGCATAGAGCAACAAATCTCCCAAAAATCAAATCCTAAGCAAGATTTAACAGGACTGCATAAATATTGTAGCTAATTTTTTATCTCGGTATAGCACATGTATGTGAGCTCACACATGTGCTGCACATGTACAGATGTTACTGTAGCAAGTCGCTCAGGTCAACATGTCCATTAGTAGCTTTTCTGAACCAAGAGGAGAAACTGGGTCAGAACTGTATGAAAGGGGGCACTTTTCCTCTCTCTGATTCATAAATACATACCACAATGGAAACACACTACAAATGTAGTTCTGCATTAGCCCAGACTTGAATATATCCCCACTGGAGCCCTTAACATCCTATCCTTAAGTCTTTCCATTGTGTTTATGTGTCTGAGTAGCACACTTCGGAGATATCATGTTGCATAGACTGTAGTACATTTATTATAGAGGTACTGAAGAATGCAATCCCACACATTTACACACACACATAGCGTGTTTGATGCCATGAAGGGCCAATGACCTGCTCAGTGGGAGCAGTTTTGGGTTCAGTGACTTTCTCAAGGGTGCTCAGTTACATATTTTTATGGACTGGAAAGAGATCTAATCCCATTGGAATGAAACCATGATTCATGTTAATCAACAAAAACACTTAAAGTGCACAGGCATTGTTAGTAATATTCCATTACTAGGAGCATTAAAACACTTTATTGGATTTAACGTTAATACCGGTTAACCACACGATCCCTGAACAGAAGTGTCCCTTTATCACTGGGCATTATACTAGTGTTATGGAGAGCATCCTGAATTTTTCAACAAACACAGCCCGGGGTTATCTTGAGCGTGCTGTCTCTAGAGTTTTGGCCCCTGACATCGGCATATCCCGCATACAGATCACCATCACTCCATGAGAACAGCTATTGCACAGTTTGGATGATTATTATGTACATAATAGATTTCTGCAGGCAAGATTAACTTTGAGGTGGTGCAGACTCTTATTTGGAGAATAGTTTGCAACAAAGTGTTCGGGGGTGGATACGGCTACAGCTTTGTGGGGAAACAATGAGCGAAGAGTAACAGAAAACACAAAAGTGACAACAAAGAAAACGACCTTCTGAAAACTGTCCCTCTATCTCCGTGCTACTTCAGTGTCGATGAGACCCCGATGACACAGGATGACAAAACTCAAATCAGTGCTGACTGTTCATACTGAACTCAGATTGACAAGAAGCTCCAGAAATGAAATAAAGTCCTCATGAAAAGGAGGGAAGTTCAACAGCCTGAGTTAGTTACGAGGCGACAATCATGTCTCAACCTTGACGTTCTCTCCTCATGTCTCCCTACTGCAGCTTTATGGAAAGACACAGAAGACCTGCGAGTCTTTGGGCTGGATGTTTGTACAGTGCTGCACCTCCCACACTCAACTCCGAGTGGTTTCAAAGGAACAAGGAGCTGTCACGTTGAGTGTGGGTGGTTATGGAGCTGTCTCCAACTAAAGACTTCTGATTTATGCCTAAAAACAAAACAAAACTACACTGAGCAGACACGGTAAATTCCTGCTGTCATTTCACTTCATTGGAAAAGATGTATAAGCGTAATAGGAGCAACACACCCATGTGACACTTCTCTGTGCAATACTACAGCTGATGTAATACAACTTAGATGCATTAGATAATCAAGAAAATCTAAATCATAGCAAGAGCTCAATAAGATGACTCTAATAAATGCCCATGTTTGTGTTTAGTACTAGCCAAACAACAAATACTGTGTAATTGTAATTACATTTGTGTACAGACGATGTTGCCTAGACTCATTTTGAGCAGATAAATGCAGTGTGATCTCACTACACACAGCCCAATCTGCTTCTCCTCACATTGTTCTCTTGCCTGCAATCAATGACACGTTTGCTTGAATTTACTAATGCAGCATTCTTCATCACAGCAATGCACTGTGGGTCTCATTCAATGCACAATTACTTTTGGCTGGGCAGCAGCCCAGGTGTATGCACAAGCTTGCATATTAATACTGCCACACTTACGGTGTGTTAGTGCTCAACACTGGGATGCAACAAAGTTCTTACCATGCTCCGCAGCTGCACAGTAATCCTACAATCACAATGACAATTATATGGTTGGAAACTCTGCAACCCAAACAGATAGAGCATTGCAAGAAAATGCTGGAGTATCCACTTCACTACTGACAAGAGTGGCATGATGGCATCACAGCCTACCTGCAGGAAGCACACTAATAACGGCTGAGGAATTGTGCACCCACGGCAAGGCAATTAAATATTTTCCAACAACTTTCTCATTGTGATTCACAGTACCATCCATCAACCAGCAGTAGTGATATTTAAACTCTGGGTTGCATATTAGCATAAAGATTCAAGGGATCATATAATACATTTTGAAAACAGAGACAAATACAATCTTCATACACCACAACGTTCACCATATATTATAGCACACCCGTTCAGTGCAGCACTAAAGCCTGGTGCAGGTCGCCATCTAGTGGTTGAACATACTAGGCCAAAAGGAGACAGACTACATACATATTTTTTGTGCAACTTTTACAAAACCTGCACCAAGAAACAAATAACTGAGCCTTCATCTATGTCAAATATGCATGTATTATTACATTCACTCTTTATAGCACCCCTAGGCCTTCATGTTTTTGAAAAGCACTATTCTACTAATTACAAATTATTTTATCTGCACAGGTAAAGACTGCAAGGTGTGCTGTGAACCTTGCAACCAATTCACAGGGTGACCAGATCCCAACAACCTTAATGTGGGACAAAGGGGACATATCAGCAATGCTGAGCTGTCGTTACATCATTTCAGCTGCTCTTCCGTCTGGTAATAGTTTTTAGGTATACATAGATATGTATATAGAAACCATATATACATAGATATGTAGAAGACGCCCAGACATAGATTGACAAGCCTTCTTTTGAGCAATATCTGACTTTTATTTTTTGCATTTTAGATTTTATTTACTTGGTATATTGGTCAAGATAATACCTTTGGCCTCTCATCCAAGATTTGCTGGCGGATGTCCTTGTGTTTCTCCAGTAGCCTCTCCTGTCTTTTACTCTGGGCGTCTTCCAACTAGAAAAACACACACACACACACACACACACACACACACACACACACACACACACACACACACACACACACACACACACACACACACACACACACACAGTATAAGGTAATTATATCATAAAGTGAATTTGTCATAAAGTAGATGCAAATTTCAGGCAAATCTTCTCAAATTTGCAAAAAGAGCACCATTTTTCAGTGCTCTAAGTGCTCTGTAACGCCACAGCTCTATCGCTGCTCGCTTACCCGTTTGATATATTGCACCACCTCATTGACAAACGATCTGTTGATCTCTAGCTTCTCTCTGTGGGGAGGATTTATCATCAGTCAAACCAAGCAAGTAGTCAGAGTTTAACTAAATATTTAACATACGGTGACACCTAGTGGTCAAACAATTAAAACACCCAAGCCCAAATAGAAACAGCTTATTAATCCTAATATTTCCAAATACACACTTACTCTTCTGTCATATTCTTGTCTTTGGATTTGGCCTCATTGATTTTCTCTTGCCTTTTCTTGTCCATCTTCTTTTTAAGATCCTTCTTTTCTCTGTTGATGTTAGGACAATTAAAAAAAAATAATGTTGTGATTTCTGTTTGTTTCAGTGAATAAGAGTGCGTGCTGTATCCATCCTTACTTCTCACAGATGTCTCTGAGCTTTTTCAGCTGAGCGCTCTGGCATTCCTCTGCTATACTGGTCAGCTTCTCAACCAACTGGGACGAGAACGAACAGAGAACAAAAAAAATGTGACAGAAAACATCAGCTTTTTAATTAATCGTTTATTTCATAAATAATATATCACTGAAGCGACCGTTGCTGTAGTTCTGATCATAATTAAACAACATTTAGATGTTGTAAACAACAATCTCCATTAAGCTTTTTTGTTTTTTAATTCCACGCTTGGACAAACTTTTCTGACACCTGCGCTCTGCTCACTGCACAGGGGTATTGGAGCAGAATACATTCATTTTTTCATGCCACACAAGAGAGCTTGAGCACAGGCAGCAAAACAAAGACTGGAATATTCTACAGGGGGATGACCCAGCAGCATTCATGCTGTGGTTAGTCTGCACTTGCTTTTCTGAGCTTTAGGACAGCTGGAGATTGTCAGCACATTATCCAAAACAAATCAGTGCAAGCTCCTATTTGTGTGTGGGATCTGTTTATCCCAGTTTTACATACAGAACATGCTTGTTTATATTACTGATGTTTATGTGAGAACACAACAGCTGGCAATTATTTATCTGGGGAAAGTGCATAGGAGCGCATGTCCATACGGGCATACAAGCTTAGTATGGAGACAAGTTTCAGAATTGGTGTGATGTCTATAAATAGGCAGCTAACAGGCAGAGCACTTGCAGTCCAAATCTCTCCTTTGGCATTATAAAAACTACAAAATATGCAGCTTCAATTTTCTGATTGAAAAGCACAGAGAGGGTTGTTTTTGTGGCTGATCCCTTTGCATTTGTATTTGTTGGACTTCCCATTAAGAGTGTTTTCATTTATTTGCATTGCCAGGATGAGACGTTATCAGAACGGATGTCCCAACGCTGTGAGTGGCGTGCAAAAAAAAATTAAACAAAAACAAGACTTTTACATCAGAATTCTTCTTCACTAATATGAATTAACGTCTTGTTTTTGCAGAAAAACAGAGCTACACTGTTTAGTTGGTAGGTTACTCAGCCTGTTATGCACTGATCTTGATAGATCACATTATTAAAGCTCACATGCAAAGCTTTCCACTCTCACCTGTGCATTCTGGATACTGCAGCATCAACCTAATTTGCATCACTTAGTACATTAGGTCCTCAATCTCCCATTCATCTATGTGCAGTGTGTATCTACTGATAATTATAAGAAAGGTTGCAAAATTGTTTTGACTGGAATACGTGCGGAATTAACTGAACTAAAGCTTTGTTTGTGCATTCAAATGGCATTTTAAAAGCAGTCCCAGAAAATAATAAAAGGGGGAATGGAGATCAGGGATATCTTATAGAGAATAAAGTGGTGCGTGGTGTCCCTGTAAGAGCATGTGCCAAAATAGTTTTAAAAGTCTGTACATTTGCTCATCTGCAATTAGTGTTATTTATTCGACTCACAGTTCAAATATGTGAACGTGTATGACCTTCTCCTGCCCTCTCTTCACGCATATTTTACTATATCTGGTCAATTCAAAGGATCCCTTGAACGTTGATCAATGGCTCCTTGCACTGAATTATTTCCTTTTCCTTCTGAGCTGAATTAGCAGCTCAAAGGGAAAGAAACCAAAGCTATGAGCCAGGAAAACTTCCTAAACAGTCATTTCCCTTGTAATTTTTCCATTCACATGTTCCTCTGGCAGTGCCAGTGATTCCATCTCAAAGTGTTACACACTGTGTCACCAGAGTATTAAACGATTACGGCTATCAGCCTGTGTGATTTACAGCCAAAAATGACTGCAACACGCAGCGACATCCGCTCTGGGAGCAAATGAAAATTACACAGAACATAATTTTTGTTTTCATCTAAGTTTTATTCAGATCAAGTTGGCCTGAATAATGATGAGAAGTCATAAAGGGGATTACTGTCTTTATTTACAGACTTGGTTTATTCACACAGTATCAGACAGGTCTAGACGAGGGTCTTCTTCACATCTGCACATAATTAATTGTCGGATTTGAGGAGAAGTACCTGCTTGATGTGTTCTCGTTTCTGGTATTTTTCGCTGTAGTATTGCTCCTGGCGAAGTGTGAGGAGCTGCTGTTGCTGCTGTTCCTTCAGTTCGGCCAGTCTCTGGCTGCATTCCTGGTCCAGGTCACACAGCTCTTGATCCAGTGTGGACAGAGATTGTTCAGACCGACTGGACACATGCGTGCAAACACACAAACAAAACATGCACAAGTTAAGATAGATACTTCAATCGCAGCAGAGTATCTTATGCAGTAACTGTTAGAATCATTAGAGCATTACTAATCTATAATGCTCACTTCTGACTCCTAAATTTATTTACATGACCTACTAGATTACCTTTGCATGATGTGGAAAATAATAAAAAATGATTATTTCTCCCGTACTAGGCCTTGGTGCAGCAGCTCAGTTCATCACCTGTCCGAAATGAGCTATTTTACTTCTTTTCCTCCTATTCCCGCCACCCAACTTTGGTGTGGCCATGTTTTGCAAACAGAGGGTTTAACAGCAGGTAGGCTTCTGCACTCACAAAGACTCGTCTCACATTTGCCAAAAGATGAAGAATTTGGGGAAAATATTCTGTGAGCAAATTAATCAGCACTGATGTAAAACAAAGAAAATGTGAACGAAAATCAGGAGAGGAATAATGGGTTCACTTTAAATTTCTGACCACATGTCTGCTGCACATTAAAATATTATTTTCATGCACTTTCTCAGGAAGTGATGGTAAAAACTTAGATGTTAGGTGTTTGAAGTTATTTATAACACAAAGAAAGACCGGGCAGGTGGCGTCTGTGATATAGACACTTGTTCTGGACATGAACATGCCTGAAACTTGGAGGAAGTCTTATGCAACATTAAAATTCTATGAACAGCTCAGCAACTAATACCTGTGTTTGCTTTTAACTAGTACTGTATGCACTCCACTGTGGTGTGGCATATTGAGTTTGCATGTACTTTTTTACATAGTTTAACAGAATCATTATCACCTCATAAAATATGTAAAAAGCTTCTGTGGTATTTACAGTAAGATGTGTGCACAACAACATGTGTGGTTATTTTGTAAGTTTCAGTCTATTTCTGCGGTTTAGGACTTACATGAAAATTTTCAATACAATTCACAAAATAGCACTATTAAAATTAAAATGTGGAATATAGTCAGAAATCTGCACTTTTGACACAGGTTGAATCAGAGGCTCATCAGGGCTGTGCCACTGACTCCACACTTCTCTATAGTGTTGTGGTTAACAAATTTGCCTGACAAGCAAAAGATCCTCAGTTTGATCCCAGGAGAGAAACAAATCCCTTTAGAGATGTGTCAGGAAGAAAATGAAAATCTTCCAAATCAAACATGCGGAGCAACCTGCTCTGGGAGCAAAGTAGCTTTTATGTTGGAAAAAAGAGCTTGTTACTAATTGTATTTTTGGTTGAAACACAACACTGAGTCTACATGGGAGCTGGTATAGGAAAAAAGTGCAAGTAACTTTATTCTTCTTAACTGCATGGATGTGTTTTAGTGGATTTCTTTTAAAGACACAGAGCAGGAGGGGACGACTTCAAAAACAAAAAGAAGGCAAATAAAAGTAAAACTGAACACTAGAAAAGGAGGCCACCTACCTTTTCTTACCATCTCTTTTATGGCTCTTTTGCAGGGCAGAGCGCCGACGCTGATGCTGGCTCTGCAGCTCCGACACACGAGCCTGGTGCTCCTTGATCAGCTCGCTGGTCTTGCGGTGGTGTTTCCGAACCAGCTCCTTCATCTCCTTGTACTGCTTTCTCTGCTCCCGAATGAAGCCCTTCTGTTGCTTCAGCTCCTCCACTGTCTGAGCCTCCAGTTCTAAATACAAGAGAAAGGTCAAGGGAAAAGATTTCTAATGAAAAAATTATAAACTACTGTACAACAAACTTTTATATGTTTACTACACTGTTTCCCATCGCTAAAGACGGCCATAATAGTAAAGTGCTGTTACTCTGCAAAAGCAACCATGAATAATTAATCTTGAACAAAGAAATATGACCTTAATATGGGCAACACAGGGATTTATTATCTTGCAAATCAAGTCAAAAGGTCTAATAAATACTTAATTTTGATAAGAAGTGATTTCAAATAAAGATAGGAACAGAGATCAGTAAAATCACTATAGATCTAGCAATCAGAAGCTCACCCGTGAGAACACTCTGGATGATGTCTTCAGTCTTCACTGATGGTTTTAATGAGCCTGTTCAGAATTCACAGGATCAGTTAAAGTGGGAGTAAAGTCAGTAAACTGGGTACAAACAGCGATATCTATATTAATCTAATGCATTGTTATATATATTAAATCAAGTCAGACAGTAAGAAAAAAATAATATTCCCCAAGATTATATCAAAGATTTACTTATTCAAATAATTAGTTAGAAACTAAATGTACATTAATCAAATACATTTAGTTTGACCAGATTCCATTAAATTTAAGATTGTTCGTATATACCACAATGATATGAAAAATGTACAAAATTACTCAAAGTCAGCCTTTCAGGCATGAATATCTTTTTGACTGTGGATGTGTAGCGATGATGATGATAATGAAGGCAGGTACGCTGTTTTAGTACCTGCAGGCTGAGGCTGGTGGCTGACCAGTGACTGAGGTTTGGGGGGAGTGGGTGTGTGGCTCAGTCCGTTCTCAGCGGGCGTTATCCTCTGATCCTTTGATTCTGAGGGGGCATCACTTAATGTCTCCACCTGTGCATCATATGAAACATTCAGGATTAAGCAAATGCAAAGTAAAACTACTGCAGAACAACTTAAATCCCAAATATCATTTAAATCAGGCATGTTTCCATTTTGCAGAATTATACTTCCAAACTTCTTCATATGAAGTACACTATAAAAAAGAAGAAAACAAAAAACCAGACGCTTGAGTCTAACAGTAGGAGTAATTCCTTCCTTTGCACCTGTATTCAGAACTCACTTGTTGGCCCTGTTGTGTCGTGCAGCTTAGTTTGTAGACATAGCTTTGGTAACCCACTCTCAGCATGGTTTCCTGTGCTGAGGCGCAGCAGATCTTAATTTTCCGTCGGCCTGCCTGAATGTCGGCCTATACGCTCTTATCTCTGAAAGGTTAATGCAATTTTAAATGATCTAGTTTTTTTGTCATGCTAACCGAATGTTTCCCTTTTTTCTCCCCTCTGCTCTCTACACTTATCTCCCCACACTGTGCTCCGCGCTCCACGCTCTGCCTCTTTCGGTCACTGTTTCCATGGTCACAGCATGATACAGCTCTCTGTTGGCCATTCTCGTGGGTAATCATATCAGCTGGCAGAACAGATCAAAGAAGCCCTTCAGGAACAACCCTGCTCTCCGGTTCGCTTTTCCTAATAACCCCAGATAACTCCGTCCTGCCTAGTCTGTCATCCTAAATTTATCCTCACTCCAGTCTTAGAAATCATCTCTCCTCAGTAATTAAGTCTGTGTCTGTTACCTGATACACTGGCACCTACATTACTCGTGCTCGTCTCCATTGAGTAAATTCAAACAGTCCCCTACTTGCAAATGAACAACTTCAGTAAAACCCTGTTTCCTCCCTTTGCTGCACTGTTGCTGACCCTGTTAGTCTGAGTTGTCTGATCTAATATTTCCTTGGTTGTCACTTTGAAACAAAGCAAAAAAATAAATAAATCACATTTTCTGAAGCAGCAGAATTCTGAGCTTCTTGCCATTTAAGTTGTTTTCAAACTGGAGCCTGTACTAAAATTTAAGCTTACTGCCGACTCTAGTTTAACTGTGTGATTGCCTATACTGCGTGTATATACTGCATCGTTGGTCACTACGTGCTTTAATGTGTGAAGTAGATTGTACTGTTATTGCCTGGGGCAGGGTTAAAGTGAGAAATACCATCTTTGTAAACAAAGTTTAGTTGCATTTTTGCAAAAAAAAAGAAAAGAAACAAAAATATTTTAAACGTGCAATGTTTTAAACAGTAGTCTTGGTCTTTGGTGATTCTTTTGTATGAAACCATTGTCAGGGCTGTGTAAGTCTGCACTTCAATCACATCTCATGACACAGTCAAGCAAAGTACACTAAAATTTAAATTTTGGTTAAGTGTTCCTGGTTAGGAGCGAAAGATAAAACATTACAGCATACAAAGTGCAATCTTAATAGACTGATAATACGATAAAATAATAACATTAACACAGCTAAGGTGAGTGTAGATAGGCTTTATAGTAGGAGACTTACAATTAAGACACTAGTTAGAGGTCAGGTACACTGCAAAGCGATCACAGCTCCCTAGTACTACAGGCCCTTCGCCCCTCAGTCTACTCAGCCTCATGACACAGTCTCACACATCAGGACTTTCCATTCATGTGGAATTGTGGGTTTGTGGGTGACTTCGTAACTTAAAATAGACTGTGATGGTGTACAGAGGCAAAATGACAAAAACTGTGTCTCTGTCCAACTACCTAAGGACCTGATGGTAAACTCCACTGACTTCTGAGCATCTTTTTAAACAACCTCTGTATTTATGTAAGCTTAAAGTGTCACCCCACCACTATTTATCTATCACAGGTTTTATCTGTATTTCAATTTTGAAATTATTTTCATCAGCACTGTAGGAAGTATTCCAGTGCTTTACTGTTGCTCTTTTACTTGAGTCACAATACATCACAACATCATTCAAAACACTGTAAACAACAGTTAAACACACAGACCTGCATTTAAGATATTATTTGGGTAAAACTATATAGATACTGTTAGGATTTCATGTACTTTAAGGCTGGCCTTTTTCTTAAAAACATCAGGCATAAAATAAAGCATCCCCTGAGAATCAGTGGTAATATACGCAGGGGTGATTTGTGATATCTAGCAGATCGATGCCATATTAGACTTGATGCTGCTGCAATGACGCTATAGCAGTGGTTGGAAATACAGTCTCTCATGGGTGACCAAGAAACAAAAACTGTTCCAAACAAAGTCTGCTGATAGTATCTGTGTGAACTTGTGGTGCTGTGCTTAATAATCCATCATTTTATTCACTAGTGCTATTAGATGGCTGTGGGTTTCAAAGCACTTGCGATGGTATTAAAAAGCCTTTTACGCTTTTCTCTTTCTAAATTGTTTCTGCTCTCTTTATCTTCTCACCTTCCCCATGATATATTTTGACTTCTTAACCAGATTCTTCCTCATAATGAGGAGAGTGCCCATCTGGATGAGGGACCGCTCATCTCATCAGCCACTGATTATTGGCCTCAAAGCTTTTTACGCATGAACACAAAGAGTACAGAGGAGAGACACATGTTGGATGACCTGTGATGCAGAGAGAACTACAAACACACACACACACACACACACACACACACACACACACACACACCTCTTTGTCACCCTCCTCCTCCCCTCCCTCTTCCAAGGTGAGAGCAGCCAGCTGATTGGCTCTTTGCTCCATCAGGTTGACATAGCGGATTGGATTGGACAAGGCTTCAATGACGTCTGAGGACAGGGAAGAAAAGAGTGATGATGAAAAAACCACATTTCTTTTTCTGTTTTTCTTCTTTCTTGCGATCACCTGACTTACCTGCAAATGTGTCTGGGACATAGTCCTTTACTTCAACATACACAAACAGAGCAGGTAACGTCAGGGACTGGTTCTTCTCATTCCTCAGACTGATGTAGTGATAGCCTGCAAGGTTTGGGTTAGATTTTAATTCTATCATTCCAGAAACAACAGTTTTACATCAAAGCAAAGAACAGCTGGACCAATACTGGATTGTTAAGACTGATACAGATATCTGGTAATGAAACAATATTTTTTCATTTCTTTCACAGACATGAAATATGCACAGATTTCCCTAAAACTGTTACATGTAATTATTTATAAGTCCCTACTGAGACAATAATGGCAATGCAGTTTAAATAAATCTTGTTCTATTGTCACAACAAGTCGTGCATTACTTGCTCCAAACAAAGTGCCAACGTGGAAGCTGTAGAGTGGCCTTTGGTCGAGCAACTATGCAATATCAACAGTCATAACATGGTTGGTTCTTTTTAAATTTGCATCTATCAGCTGTTCTAAAATCAGATACTGATATATCAGTCAACAGCTGATGTCGGCATACCAACAAATCAGGGCAGAAATATCGGTCAGGCTCTAGAGCAAAGCAAAGCTTATGCAAATGTTCATGATTTATCAAACTGTATTATAAATATATAAAGTCTAATATAAGTTATTTTTTTTTGATATTGACCAAACGCCAACCTATGTGTGAAATTATGCTGAATAAGTGCAAAGTTTTGTCACCTGGACGGATGGCTGACACAGGAATGATGCGGTGTCCGATAAACTTCCCTCCTTCCTCAAACACTGCTATCCTCAGTGATGCTAGCGTGGGCAGGACAACCTAAGAATAATATTATGAATGGGAATAAAACACACAAATTGTTTTTACTGTTATATTATTAACTGGAAGCAGATGGTCAAGATTAATGCAGCCAACCTTTTTTTTTTAACAGTGGCTTTGCTGCTTAAATCCATAGGTATAAACTGAATATGAATGCGTTAGCGCTTTAATTATCTAAAGATGTCAAAATGGAAATTAAATGACACCCCAGGTTTTTTTTCAAGCTTTATGACATATAGCCATTACAGCTACCTATCAATATCTGCATATTGATAGCCACAGTAGTCAAATGCCTTGACTGAATAAGTAGATAAGTTCAAAGGGATGAAAAAGGATTGATGGACTGTACATCAAGAACACTGCATATACAGTCTATGATTGGAATTAATGTTACCACTGCGTGTGTACAAGGCCATAGTTTCACCTTCTTAAAAACAATGGCTTCCTCTTCCCAGACAGGGTTGATGGCATTGCCCTGAGAGGTCTTGGTCTTGAATGCTTTTCTCTTTGTGTCCACTGGTAAACCAAACATGTCGATCTCCACGTATGTGCCCACTTTCTTATCTGACAGGAACTGGCCTGAGATGATCTGGAAGGAAAAATTTAATTATACAGAGAGAAAGCTACACACACACACGTACACACACAAAACACAAACATAAACACACCTTCACAGACAGTGTGTTGGCTACTATCCCATCCACTGTGCTCTCGGTAAATGGGTCAAAGTGCTTATCCGGCCGTCTCATAAACTCTGGTTTCAGTCTGTAGCCACATTTCCCATTGTATTCATACATGCCCAGGTTGAGCTGCATTGATAAATCTGTGGGGTGAGGATAGGAACATATTTAAACCTGGATAATGACATAAAAGTGAGAGTGTTTTAGTTTATTCTTCAGTGTGAAGGAATGTGTTTTGGGCTTCCCTCTCACCAATAGTCTGGAAATTGAGAGCCACCAGCTGACAGCCTGCGTTCCAGAACAGCTGAGGGTTGTAGTTGGATGAATCCACTCGAGTGCCTTTAGGGTAGATCCTGCTCAGCTGCAGCTTGTTGTATCTGAACAGAGCTTGTTAAGGGCAAGACTGCATGACCTGCATCTGAAAATACTTTCTAAGTGATGCTACTAAACATCTGCTGGGATTACTACTCCAAAATCACTCACAAACAACATAATCCACAAAAGCAAGTTAAGGAAAAAGCTAAAAGGAACACACTCAGCCTTTGTCTACTATGAAGGGGTAAAATGAGGCTGAAATAACAGGCTATTCTTCAGTTCATCTATGCTTGAAACACCTATGCTCATCTACTCTGAGCTTTTCACCCATCAGCTCCAAAAAATGAGCCCAGACACTCTCAGAAGAAGTTCATTTATTCTCGTGTAACTTTCGATCACTACCAACAGCTCATGACGTTCTCGACACCACAACAGATATAACTATCCCTCTCCTCTATCGCTGCACTTGTGAGCAAGACCTCGAGATACTTGGAGTCCCCCACTTGAGGCAACAACTCTTTCCTCACCCAGCTGAGAACCATGGCATCAGACACTGAAGCACAAATTCTTATCTTAGCAAGGACAGAAAGAGAGATGCTTCGGTATAACCATAGGGATACTCCACAAACTCTACAGGAGATTTGGTCAGCTGCTCTAAAGCTTTGGTCTCGACAAAGGATGACATCTGGTAGCTTCGATTGATCTCTGTGGGTTGAGAGTGGTATAAAATTGTCAGCTTATTTAACAGCGATCTGTTTGTTGCTGCACATTCAGTATTCATTGTTGTTACTGACTTTTGGAAGCCTCAAAGCTGTTAAATTTGACAGGTTGGATGTAGATGACCAAGTTGGACATTTCCTCTGTAGCGAATGCCTCACTGCCTGCTGTGCCCTACACATGGAAGCACACATATTAAAAAACGTACAAATACAAAGCAGCAGAAACGTTACCAAAAAAGTCTGTTAGAATCCTTCTGCAAAGGTTTTATTGATTTTGGAGACACACAATTTGGAGACATGATCATACACTAGAGGACAACTTCAGCACATATAGGCTAAACAGTCTGTTTCCATTATAACCAGGATTTGAACTGATGGCTGTCACCTGCAAGATACCCACCTCATCCATTGATCCCTTTTTACAGTCATCATCATCATCATCTTCGTCCTCGCTTTCGGCCTCCACTTCACCTAGAACGCATGGCACAGACAGGATAGCAGAGAAATGCATGAAACAAAGCTGAAACGAGTGTAAATTGAGTTTTTATTTCTGCCAAATCAATGCAAACGTTGCACAAACACGAACGGAGCCGTCTGTCTTTAAATGGTCTTCATTTACAGCCCACGACTGCCTCCATTACATTTAAAACAGCGACACAAGTAAGGCTCATGCTGGCAGGTCCTAATTTATTGGCGCTCATAGACAGAGGAAATGAATTTCAATATTGTTTTGGTTGAGCTGACCCAGCCTCTGCACCCACATAATGAGAGATCTGCTTAAGATTTCCCACTGAATCGAAGGTCCCACTGACAGAGGAAATTGATTTTAACGGTGTAATTGTCTGACCTATAGCTTCTGTGCCAGCCTAATGAGGGCTCTACTAAAGATTTAAGTCTCCATCTGAGGTCATGGACTCACCAATAGACTTTCTGCCCTGTGGTCTCAGTGTAAGCTCAGTACCATCAGAGGGCTGTGTGGAGTCTGCCACTTCCTCTTTGGTGGAACCTGCGATTTAAAAACAAAGCACTCACTGAAGATCATCCTCATATTTTTCAGTTCAAAGTTTACTGTTTAGTTTACTCAGTAAATCATCTTAAAAAAAAAAGAAGGTTATTTTACAACATGTATACCAGTTAAAAAGGACTCCTGACTGTTAACTTGTACTGCTTACTTTCCAACACCAGGGGGCAGTGTGTTTTAGCCTAAGAAGAACTTAAGGCTCAACAACCAGGGCAGACTAAAGGTGACATGTTGCTTGGTCCAGTGGAATATGTAGATGGATGTTAAATAAATAGACAAAACAATATATGTTTGGCCACTGCCTGCCACCACAGCTCCAGTTTGCTTCATATTGATTTTCCCAGACTCTGGACCCTGGTGTTTTTAAGATGATGGTGGTGAGAACAGTCTAACATGTCAGTCCATGTTAGACTTAAATGATTCAAATAATTTCCATACTTATCAGGATAGAAGTGATTGATTACAGGACCATGGATATCCAGCAAAATGTGTCCTAGACTCTCACTGTGGGGGCCATGGGTTCATGTTTCTCCATTCATTTCTCACTCATTTGTAACAACCAAATGATACACATAACATAACTACAGCCAATCACACAGCAGCAACTTGATACATTTAGGCATATAGATATGGCCAAGATGACATTTTGAAGTTCAAAATGAGCATCAAAAAAATGATTTAAATGACTCTGAACTTGGGTCGGACAGGCTAGTCTGAGCATTTCAAAAAATGCTGATCTACTGGGATTTTCCTACAAAACCATCTCTAGGGTTTATGGAGAATCCATATTCATCAAAACATTCATTGACCCAGGTTGTCTTGAACATGTCTACATGCATCAAAGCACTGAGTTGCTGCTAAAAAGAGTAAATATCCAGTCAGCGGCAGCTCTCCGGGAGGAAATGCCATGTTGATGCTAGACGTCAGAGGAGAATGGACAGACTGCTTCATGGTGATTGGAAGGTGTCAGTAACACCGTCATAACCAAGGTATGCAGATGAGCATCTCTGAACAAGAAACACATCGACCCTTAAAGCTGATGGACAGCAACACACACACCGCACACATCTTATCAGCCAAGAACAGGAAACTGAGGCTACAATTCACACGGCCTCGCCAAAAGTGTACAGGAGAAGATTTGAGTTTCGATTTTTTCTTGTGGCTGTCAGCTGGTAGAGTCAGAATTTGGCATAAACAACATGAAAGCATGGATCCAGACTACTTTGTATCAACGGTTCAGGCTGGGGGTGTAATGCTGTGGGGGATATTTTTTGGCATACTTTGAGATCCCTTAGCACCAAAGCTGACCTGGTGCTGTTGCGAGTGCGTATGTAGTACACAACTGAAAAGGCAAACATATGAACAAATAGGACTGATATTAGGCAGTTACAGCAAAAAGCAGAGAGCATTTTATACATACACACTCACACACAACTGGCCAGAGTTTAAGATGCCCCGGTTTAAATGTATAATGCCTGCAGGGAGTGCATGCAACAGCCAATAATACCTTCAACTGATGGAGAGGGCCATGAAAGTGATGAATGTTAAACAATAGCACTGTTTTGCTCCAGTGATTCAGTTTCTGGACGGCACAGAGCTCTTGGTCCACAGTACAGAGGGACCCAGATGGTTAGGCTAGCTTTTACAAATCTGAAATATCATAACTCAGTGAGCCCATTGTGATTTGATGGCTTTGTTAGTAGAATTTGTGTGTGTGTGTGTGTGTGCGTGCGTGCGTGCGTGCGTGCGTGCGTGCGTGCGTGCGTGTGTATTATATTAAAGGTGCAGTACCTGCGCTTGGGGAGGAGGGCTCACACACGCTGGAAGAATCACTGCAGGTGTTAGAAACCTGCTCAGAGAGTTTTTTCTTTGCACTTCCACTTGTCTTGTGGTGTTTCTTTTTGTTTTTCACCAAGATCTTTCCCATCAGCTCCATCGGGCTGGGCAACGGCACGCCAGACTCCAACTAGAGGGAATGTGAAAGGAGAAAGATGCAGTTATAGATGAATGAAAGGTGCTTTCCTACATTAATAATTTCAGATATATTGGATGATGAGAGAACATGAGTTATTTTTCCTGATTAAAATTGTAAATATAAATTTGAGCAAGAGCAAATGCTCCAAAATGCTAATTTATGGGTAAAGATTGCTACAGTGCAATCACAGTTAAGCTGTCTTTTTCTCTTTTTTTGACAAACTAGCTAATTACCAGATGAAAACACTAAAGTTGTTTACTAGAGTGTTCCACTTAAAATGTAAATTTGTGGCTATTACTCTTTTCAAATCCTCTAAGGAAGAGTTCGCTGGTTAGATGCAGCTGGTTAGTAAAAAATGACTGTTTCTGCTGTGAGTGTTATAAACTCGGCTGATGTTATAGCGGAAAAATTCTACGCTTGCAACACCTTAATCAGCTTCCTGCAAGGAAACTAAACATTAAACACAAACGCACGTTCTCTCAAATGAGCTGGACAGAAAGTCGCTACATCTCCAATTTATTTATGGGATACGCTGCTTTTGGATCACAGTGTTTAGGGATAATAATATTTCACTAATGAGCAATTCAGTGGTGCAGAATAAACACATGCACATGCTCAAACTGCTGTGTTTACAACATATCAACTATAAACATAACCTCACTTAAACATATCAAACTTTTACTTGAGCAACTTGAGAATCAAGAGCAACAAGACAGTGATTCATACACCAACTAACGCCAAGATTTTCCTTCTTGTGACCTATTTTCTGCACGTCTATCTACGCTCTGCTAATGTTGCTGCGGGGGAAATCTTACGACAAAGATTAGCCATCCTGTTTGCATTCACCTCACTGACAGTTACCAGGGAGGAAAAGCAAAATTGGATGGGGCAAGTAATCCTGATTGCACTCAAATGCACCGCACAAAGCCTAATGAAATAAACTCAATCAAGGTTTTCCCCCCCCAAATGTCGAAAACAATTACGCTCAGCTGTGATAAGAAAGTGAAAAGTTCCATTTGGCCACCCTTAACCACTTTCAAGCCTCAGTATCATACTAGTGGTAAAGTGAGAAAGTATTTCCTTGTTTTGTTGCTTCATACGGCGTATCTGCTCCACGATATTTCAGAGCAACGGTTGTGACGTTTAATAAGCTAGATTCAACTGTTTCAAGTTTTCAGTCCAGTCCTTGTCCCTAAACCATTTTCAGTATTTTGCTTGTTACGTTCATTTGTTATAAGACATATGACTATACGACAATTTCACATTACATAAACAGAAATTGTTCAATGAAGGGAATAGTCTTAGCATTTTGTTCCAAGTGCATGCTGGGTATGATAAGAGTATCTGGTCTGGATGTAACATAAGAAAGGGAAGCAAGTTTTTTTTGAATTGGGTCAAATTGTTCTTCAAAATTTAAGCAAATGTTTTAAAATTTCCTCAAAATGTGTAAATTTACTATTAATACTCAAAGTGCTTTTTTCCAATAATACTTTCAGGGAAGTACAACTTTGTTAATAAGTATCTTTACACTGAGGGACTGTGAGTCTTAAATCTTTTAAAAAATGTTGCTTTCTTTTTAACAGGGGATGAACTGTTAAATGTTCGGGTCTATATGTTCAAACAATGTGAGCAGAAGGCGGAGAGGAGTGCTGCATGTCCCGCAAGCGCATGTTAGAGGAAGTAATTAAGTCTTTGTTATGTAAAAGTGTTTTAACTTCAGTTATTGGGATATGGTTATTTATTTTACTCGCCTCCTTACAGCTCCGACAGTTTATAACTTTTGCATCCACATTATTCTCAATCTGGCCTCCTTATGTGTGCTCGTATATCTCCCCTTGCCAGTTATAGTCTGTCTGCAGCTTAAAACGAAGCCCCAACAAGATTAAACAAACCGCAAGACAAATTGTTTAATTCCTTCAAATATTTCATATATTTTACGCAGTTACAATGAAAATGTTTTTCGCCAACACAGTCATTGTCAGCATAGTGAGAGAAGCAAGAAAACAAACGATGAATCAAGCTTTCAAACTGTTTTGTTTTTACTTTGAAAATAAAAGAAAATCACCAGTCGTCATTGTGGGACGCGATTGACAGTTTTGTAAAGTGGAGATGGAGTAGGAGCGCAAGTTTCTAAGAAAACTTTAATCCTCTTAATTCTCACTCTAGGTTGAGCTGGATTTCATCTAGCTGTATTACCCTATCTGCCCCGGTCCCTGTGGGCTTATCAGGCTGATATCCCTTTCGATACGCTGTATACACAGCTGACTCCATGCCAGATGGGAGTGACTGTCATTGCTCTCACCTTTCCTAGTTTGTACATACTCAGTGGTAGAAAGCTCATTCCTCAATGGCACTTTCTCTTTCCATCTTTCTAAATTCTCCCTTGGTGTCTGTCTCCTCATATCTCTCCCCTTCTCCTTCCCTCTGCCACTCCATTCAAAAGGCTTCTCCCTGATAATACTTCAATGTCAAATCCAGTCAGAAGGCTGTAATTCTCAGCGGGCTGTGACTCTGGCAGGCAGCAGTGCTGAAGGAGCTCCCTGCGTGTGTGAGATAATTCTGCATCTTACTGCTGCTGGGAACTTTAGCTGCTCCACAGTGTTGTGCCAAAGGGAATAACGTCATCCCAGGAGAATGACGCGAGAGGAGTAAGCGGTACATTAAAGTACATATATGTGCAGAACTGTTTGCGAGGCATGTTTTCACGTACGCACTGTGAGAAGTGCCTAAAAGTCCTTGCGAGAGTTTGTGTGCAAGTGTCTACATTTGCCTCACGTAAGAGCCTGCGTCATTACACACAAAGACGCCTTGGGGGGGGGAAAGAAGTTTGGCCACAAAGGGACAATGGAAGCTTTTAACTGGTAGTCATGGCAACAGAGGAAAGGCCTGTCTGAGATAAAGGACTGCCAAGAAAAGCCACGTTTAGATTACAGCGGAAAATGCTTCCTTTTAATCTTAAACGGCTTTTGTTTGCAGTCTCTGCTGTGATAACACAGACGTGATAGGGAGGAATAAGCACGATTGCGGGATGATTCGTTAAAAGTTAGCTTCCACGGCTATGTGCGTGTTTAAGAGAAAGTGAAAGTGGCTGAGGCTTCAATGAAAAACAACAGCAGCCGGATATTTTGCCAGGTGCCAAAGGTCACATGGTGTTATGTGTGAGAAAGAGACAAAGAAAACAAAAAGAAAGAAAAACAGAGACACATATATACTAGGGGTGCAACGATACACAAAATTCACGGTTCGGTTCGACACTTTGGTGTCACGGTTCAATATTTTTTCGATACAAAAAAATGTTCATGCTTTTTTAATTTGTCATTTATTAAAATTATAAATATATATTTTAACTCAAAAGTACAGTTTTTAAATTTAATGTTGCTGAAACAACAAAGTAATAAAAAAAAATCTATCTGATCGAGAAATCACTCATCTTTGGAAAGGAGAGTTTATTACAGAGAAATGGCTCTTTCCAAAATAAAAGCTATACTATACACTTCTTCTGGGCTATATTCTCAGCAGCATATTAAACATATCAGGTCCACATAAGGAGAATCATGTGCTAACGGCTGTCTAAATGACTCGGGTAAAGTTTGTAGCATGCGTGCTTGTTGTTTTTGTCTGCTTCCACTTGTCTTTGCACTAGGATGGTGTCAGTGTAAATGTGCAGTCATATTCATTGTGTTCCCACTAGTGCTGTCAGCGTTAATCTGAAATAACGTTAACGCCACAACACGGCAAATCTCCGTTGACAAGCTACCGCGGATCGCCCCGTGCGTGGGGCTGGACGGCGTCAACACGTTACCGAGCAAACTGTGCTAACGCAGTAGTTCCCACCAATGTAATTGAGCATTGCGTGGCACATCCCACATACTGTTTTACTTTTGTCCATGACGCGCTTACCTTCAGGGTCATGCTTCACATGAAGACCAAAATAGTTCCAAAGGCCAGATCTGAATGAGGGTGGGGGAGGTTCAATTTGCCATGTTGCAACGAGCTTAGCTTCTGTCTTGCTAGCTTGTGCTGCGCTCAGTGGATCTGCGCTCAACAGTGCAGCCTAGGCGGAGTAGTCGAACGCAGATCCACTGAGCTCTCAACACAGACAGCATCGTCAGAAGAAAAGTTGATCAAATAAATTAAAAATTTTGTATTGTTCAATACATATGCGTACCGAACCGAAAGCACTGTATCGAACGGTTCAACATCGATACGAGTATCGTTGCACCCCTAATATATAGATATTGCAAAGTCTCAAGACTAATTTCTTTATATTTTGCTTAGAAAATGGGAAACAGGTGCACTGATTTGTTGAAACGTCCATTCATGGAAATACAGTATATAAGGCAAACAACAAAGTTTAAAGTCAATATTTGGTATGACCATGTTTATTCTTCAGCACAGCCTGAACTCTCTTAGGCAAGCTTTCCTGTCAACAAAAGGCTTCTCGAGGGACATTCAAAGCTCTTCTTTGGATGTTGGCTGCCTTCGATAATGTTGAAACAGTGTGCTATCTGTTGCTAATCAGACACTTTCCAGATGGTATTGGATGATGATCCTTTTTTTTGCATTCGCAACTCAATAAATTTTGACAAGTCCCCCAACACCACTGGCTGAAATGCAACCCCAAACAATTTACAATTTGAATTTTTCACTCCATAAGGCCTGTTGCCACAGATTTCTAGTCCAGTTCTGTTGTTTACCTTAAGAATGGCTTCTTGACAGTTACCCATACACTGGGACAGTTTCTGATGAAGCTTCAGTGACCAGTAGATGGATCAACTAAAGGTCCAGATGCATCTCACAGATTCTGTCAAAATGTTTTATCTTTGGTATTTTTCGTAGATTTAACTAGAGAAAATGGAACAAACTATGTGTTTTGCAACAGGTTGCTAGTAACAAAGTGCCTAAGGATACCATTTAAAACGGATTCTTTGCCAAGTTATCTGTATGTGCAGACAAAACACTGGCTGGTCTCTTGTGTTAGATGCCTTTTTTTTATGCTTGAATGATTTGTGGGTCAGCATTGAGTGTAAAATCCCAGGAGTCTCTTTGGAAGCAAAATATGAAGCAATGAGAGGGACCTCAAGACTTTTTCACAGTACTGTGTGTGTGTGTGTGTGTAAGTAACTATGTGAGTTTTTACCTCAAAGAGAACATTTATATGGGCAGCATGGTGAGCAGCAGCGTTCAAGGACATTCATTTCTCTAGTGCACTCATCTGTGTGATAGTATCTTCTGAATGCCTCACTGTTGTTGTATCATATGTGTTCGTGTGTTGGAAAGAGTCAAGCAAGTGTGAATGTGAGCGTGAGCACAAGCAAATGTAGCGGGTGCGTGGAGATCTTATATACTCACAAGATATTTCTCCAGAGGTTCTGTCAGTAATGCGTCTCCAAATATTGACCGGCAATACTCAGCCATCTTAGCCTGCTGCTTTGGTCTGGGAGTCATCACACAAAGACACACACACATACACAATCATGATTTCTCCACTAAATATCAATATCCTGAATATGTATGTTGCCCCAGAGTATCTTGGTGCCATTAAAGATGAAAGGATTCATCAGAAGCATGTCCCTAGCTCTACAGGTGTTTACACAGTTGATAAAAAACAAAGTGGTTGGTTAGACATATTGACAGTCCTGCTGACGGACAGTCCTCATCAATATGCTTAACAGTATGAAGATATATTTTTATAATACTGAAAGAAGAAAACCTTGGTTAATACTTTATTTATGAACAGATTCTGTATGTAAGTTCCCCCATACATATTAACTACCTGGAGGGTAGTTAATATGTTAATATCAGTGACCACCAAGTATATTTCAGAACGTAATCAATTTGCTATTGTGTAATACCCGCGCTCTTAATTTGAAAGTTTAGTCACTGCAAATAAGTTAGCACCAGGCATTCCTGTCTCCTGTTTCCCTGTCGGGGAGATGGTCCACAGTTCAGTAACTGCACCCATGTGTAATACATAAATCCTTTTGAAACTGTATTAAGCTTATTGTCGAATACAACAAATGGAAAACTGCCTAATTTAGTGGAATGCATTTACCGTACTTTTAAATTAAAGTTTCACAGGACACAGTATATAACATTTTGTTACAATGATGTATCTGGGTATACCTGAGAAACTGCTTACACGTATCTTTAGATTTCTATTTTGACTGCTTCCAGTACCCATAACACCAGTGCAAGAATAATACCCAAACATCAAGCGGTTCATTAAGAAACTTGCCACTGACGACTCACGTTGACCACATAGCGACTGAGATAGCAAAACATCAGGCTGCCATTGTGTTCTTTGAGCATGAGTCAAAGAACAGAAAGTGCAACATGTCACATGTTGAATCAACATAGGCAGCGCACATGTAAAGATAATTCTGGCACAATTGGAACCTCTTAAGGCAACAAGGTAAACTGTTAACTTACGAGTCCACGTGATTCTCAAAGGACAGGATGATGGGGAAAGGCGAGGTCTTGAAGGCACACTCTGCTATAGCTTCAATTACCTCCTAAATACCCAAACACAAAGAATACAAAATATACCTGTAAATTACAACATAGGCTCAGTGTTGGATCATTATCTAATTAATGTCATACATAATGAAAACACAGGAGTTTGCTACTGGTTTCCAAGAATTACTAAAATGCCCTTAAAAGAAATATCGAAACCTTTTGAAGTCATTAACTACAGTGACATTGTTTTGTCTATGAACCTGAATACAACAATGTGAACAAAAATCCCATACAGTAGGTCATCGATTGCAGGTATTTAAATAAATGGGAGCTGAGCGATATTGTTGAATCATTCCCCAACTCTGCTGAAGACAGTTCAACATCCGATATTAGATTTCTAAGCCACTCATTGTCTGAGTCAATTACACCATCATTAACAATAGTGGCAGTTCAGTAAAAGCCTTCATTTCCTCCAATAAAAATCTTTGTCTGTAACTCAACCCCTTCAACCTGTAGCTCTCTTCCATCTTTTACAACTCTTCTCTTTTTGCATTTCACTCTCAGACTAATTGCATTAGGCTTGTTCTGCTTCTTCTGTTACTTTCATTAGATCTAAATTTCCTCCATCAATCAGTTCACCCATTTCTTTCTTCTTTTGTCTTGACACTACTCTGCCCTTAAATTTTCATGCCCTTCTCCTCCTATGAAAGCATCTCGTTGTCAGTTAATTGCCCCTCGGTGCTTCTCTTTCTAGGGTTATTCAGCGCATCCCTGTTTCTTACGATTTGCCATCTGCTCCTTGCATGCCCCACTTTTTGCTTTTTCTATCTCTTCTTCAGTCTATACTTGTCTGTTGAAATGTGTTTTTTTAAATATATATAGTTGTGGTGAGGTTTACTATTGCCCTGATGTCAATCAAAGCAAAGGGAAATTAATTAAATGAATTAAATCAAACAGTTTGTAAACTCTTCTCTTCACTCCCCTTAGTACAGCATTTCCCAGGGAGCATTGTTTGTTAGTTTTGACCATGATCACACTTAGAAGTGTGTCTGCATTTTTATTTTGCAAGTATTTATCCATTTTTTGTCAGTCGACCATTTTTAAGGTCTGCAAAAGAGTAGCAGAACAAGAAAGAACCACAGTTAGCTCCTAGATTAAGAGCTGTAGACACATGGTTGCACGCCTCCAAATCCTCAGATGGGTTCTTTTTATTAAAATAATTCAGTTTATTTGACACCAGTGACCACATGTGTCACCAGATCAATAAAGACTGAAATCCTCCTTAAGTACGTACAAAATATTGACACATCAATATACTGTATTGCATCCCTGAGGGATAAGTTATTGAAATTTTTATTAGAAAATGCAGGCTGGATGAATCCCCCCTCTTTGTGTGGGAGGAAATTGTGGGGGAAAAGTGGACAGACACATCCAGTATCACAGAATCAGTGTGCTATCTATTTACACCTACAGGCCAGTGGACACTCTTTCAGTGATGAGGATGTACACATCCTGGACAGGAACGCTGGTTTGAGTGGGGAGTCAAGGAGGCCATTTACGTGAAAAGGGCAATACCATCTGTGAATCGAGGAGGGGGGCTAAGGGTCCATCTTTCATCATCTTACAATGCTGTGATTGCAGTCATTCCCCAACTCTCTGTGAATGGTACTCATGGCCATTGATTAATGAGCTTTGATCAGTGGTTGTTGATCAATGGTCATGAGATTTTACATATTAATGATCAAGGAACTGACCTCCCAGCCCATTGTTCATTCAGTGGGCTGGTTTCAGTCATTGTGCAAATGTACTGTTTATAGGACTGGGGAAACCTGCAGTCAGCTGAGACTGAAGAAGTCCCTTGGATGAGTGACGAAACATTTCTCCCATTGAAAACGATACTTCCAGATGAATAGAATCAACCTTTTGAGACTGTACTGTATCATGATTTTATAGTCAACAGAGCCACCATGTCCTGAAGGATTTTACAGTAAAGATAACACACAGAATTTATATATATATATATATATATTAGAAATAAAGGTATCTACATCTAAGTTTCTAAATCTTTGTTAACCAATTCATTTTGCATCTTCAAAAGTACCGTGTTCAAGATCTAACCACTAAATGTCAGTAGATCGCAGTCATCTGAGTACTTTTGCTGCCGTTCATCTGTAGTGTGTGCAGGCTGACAGTCGGCTGCTTATTTCAGTTGGTGTACATGTCTATTTACTCCCGAGGAGGCTGTAAAAACTTTGTTAAGGAAGTCTGATGAGTCAGTGAAGCTCACTTCCGACAGCGACACTGAGGTGACTTGAGGATATCCTAAACTTTTCTGTCAGCCTTTGTTAGCTGCTTTTAGCTAGCATTAGCAAAGCTTTATTTGAATAACTTCTTACACGATGTAAGAACATAATAAAACTGTTTATCCGAGGGAAAGTGTGATTTTTAGGACACTCCAGCTGAAGATTAGCTAGCATAATGTTAGCTTATAACCATATGCTGTTGTTTAGCCGGCTCGTGGTCAGCTTTCTGGAATGGGGAGGCTCGCATATTTAATCTGCTTGCAATAAGTAACTGTGACAATATCTGGAATAAATAAGAACCTGTTTGAACATTTTTGTGTGTTAGAGCTCTGACTTCTGCTCAGGAGATGAGGCGTGAAGTGAGGAGGGAGAAGGTGACTTTTTTCCAGACATTGGTGTTCTGGGAATCCATCCTAGCTCGGAAACCGTCCTTCAGCTATTGTAAATATTTCTAATGGTTATGGTTATGGTTAGAGTTGGTCAGAAGTCACCGTCAAATAATCATATGGGTAGGATGACTTGCCAAAGTAGGACAGTTTCTCAGAACACTGGTCTGTTGTCCTTTGCGTTTTCACTTGTTTGGTGATAGGGACCCCTTTTCAGATGATAAATTATAGGTATGATGTTCATATTTTGAATCAATCCACGGCATGTGAATGCCTGTGGGTTCTCTTCTTCTCTGCCTTTGGCGTGCCACGTACAGTATGTGGCCGGTCTGTCCATTTTGGCCACTGTCTTTATGATGGCGGGACAACGTGGTGGCTTTCACAAACCAGATTAGATTAATTCTGAGTTTATGACAATGGATCCGTTTATTGGAAGATGAAATAACACAGAGAAATGGTAAATGGCCTGTACTTGTATAGCGCTTTACTAGTCCCTAAGGACCCCAAAGCGCTTTACACATCCAGACATCCACCCATTCACACACTGGTGATGGCAAGCTGCATTGGAGCCACAGCTGCCCTGGGGCGCACTGACAGAGGCGAGGCTGCCGGACACAGGCGCCACCGGGCCCTCTGACCACCACCAGTAGGCAATGGGTGAAGTGTCTTGTCCAACGACCGAGACTGTTCAAGCCGGGGCTTGAACCAGCAACCTTCCGATTACAAGACGACCACCCAACTCTTGAGCCACGATCGCCCCGATCCATGATCGCCCCGATCCACGCTCGCCTCCCAGTGTGTACAATATTCTTTTTTTCTGTTAAAGCTTCTGCATTTTGTTGTAAAACTGAGTACGTTTACATGGCTAACAGCATATTCAGCTGGCCTGAAAGAACTCTTTGAGAATTTTTTAAAGATAAAATGTGGAGAAATCCTGCATCTAGAATATGTGAATTTATGCATTTTTTTTTAATTTATAAGCTTTTCAGTGTTCTTCTCTTTAGATATTTTTAAACCTGATTTAGTAATGGATAAACCAAATTTATTTACAAGTTATTTAATTCTAAGTTTAAATTTAATAACACAGCATTGTTAAATTAACCCTAACAGTTGGGTTAGTAGCAGTGGGTGGATGATCTGTTGAGCAGAATACCCTTCCGTGAAAACGTTCCCTTTGCTTCCCAACCCCCAACCAAGCCCTCCCGTATATCACCATCACCGTCTCTCCTTGTGTTACCTTGAAGGAGATTTCAGTTGTCATGGTGAAGCCATGGGTGATAACAGGCTCTTCTTCTGTGGTGCGACCCTTCCAACAGTCCAGTTCAATGCAGCGGCACCCAGAAAGGAGGACCTGTTTGTACATCTCGACCGAAGAGTTGCCTGCGAGCTGGCCGGCTGCACCGAACACACGAACACAAAAAACAGCTCTTACAGGTATCGGCTAAGTTGATCCAAAAAGAAACAGGATGCCCACAAAAGCACATCCTCCCACTTTTCAAGAGCTCATTAACTGTATTGTTCGTCACATGCAGTAAAAACAATACAACTGTCGTTATCTGAAGCAGGCAAATCTCATCACCCTGTCACCATTAGCGAAGCAATTATCTCTTCACATTAGCAGCATGTTTCCAAAAAATAAGTGGAAGTGTGTTAAAGTGAGAGGCAGCTATGTTCTCACTTGGTGTGATGCCATTCATTTACTTCACTCTTTTCTCATTTTTTCTCTCAAAAACTTGTTTAATTGACATCTTTAAGCAACTCCATGAGGTGAAATATTTCTTCACAATTACTTTAATTTTAAAATATAATTTACGATCGGTCAATAACATGAAATGCTTGTCCTGTTATCAAACTAATGATTCTGCATGGCTCTTTTTGTGTGTGAAGTTGTGAAACACAAATGCCTCATGGACAGAAATAGACTCCACATTGCAACACGCTTCTGCTCCCTATTAGAATAGCATAGTATGAGTCACTATGAAAATACCTAAAGAAAAACACAGTTCGTGAGGAGAAAATTAAAAGACCTCGTGTTTGTTTTTCTCATTTCTTCATTCCACCAGCTATGAGGCTGGGCTATTACAGAAAATTCAATTTTTTCCAATCGCTGCCGAAATCTGATCCACTTCAAAGATTCAATGCTCTTCAGTTCCCCCCAGAATAGATTTGAATAGATGAATTCTAATATCCATTGAAGAGAAAATGGCCTCTCTATTGTGCCAGCCATGCTTGTGCACCGCAGGGAGTTACTTTGACTACCAGTCCAAAGAAATATTTAACTCATGAATATCAATGAATCAAGTATCATGGCATGACTTGAGTGGATAACCTCTTGAGAAGTAACACAAGAAAGGGAGCCTGATATGCAAGGGTGCATTTGATTGACTGACCCATGAGGTATAAAGTTGAGTGTATTCACTTCAACCATAATTGTATTTCTAAATGAACGACTGATCTTTTCATTTATGGGAGAATAAAGGATCTCCCTGTGCAATCAGTCAGGAGGAAAATCAAGTTGAACGTGATTGCGCAAGCAGACCGATAGAAGAAGTTTTAACGTGTGTACGTGCTTACCTGTGAGGTATGTGTTGTGTGAGGAGTTGATGAAATAGTGAGAGAGGGGAAAGGTCATGTCTTCACTCTGGTCCAGCTTCTCAGGAGGAATGATGCTGTTCTCTTCTGCATTCAGGTACCTGGTGAAGCCTTCTGCTGAGATCTGACCTGCATGAACACAACAGCAGTCAGCATCCTAAGCGTGAAAACATTGTTTTTGGTTCAAGCGTCCAAATCTAATTGTATTGTGATGTTCTCTGTTTTTCCAGATGGCAACAATTTCCACAAAAAAGACTACAAAACAACAATGAGCTGATTTGCTAACTGTGTATTTAAAGCTTGATACAGATTATTCTGTACATTGTTCATTTTCACACCTAAAGTTTATTTACTTTGGTCCAAATCAGTTGATGAGTTTGTAGACTTGTGTCTTTTTCCTGTGGTTTAGTTTCTTTTCACACAGAAAAAACAAGTAAACTCCAGGTGAGCTCAACTGCGTCACTGCAAACCACATGAGAACGCTCACTTCAGTTATTAGTCAGATGAGTCTGGAGCGTTAGGAACAAAAGTAAACTTGTCCAGAAAGGTGTTCTGGACAAGTCGATAACACAGAGAAACTCTCTGCGCATCTGTGCTGCTCTGCTGGATCGCAGAATAGAAAACACACCAGGCTACAGGAAGGTGTTTAGGTCACACTCGAAGCGTACACCTGGCGGTTGGGTCGATTGAGTTTTCACCACAAATGAACCGCTCTGGATTCCTCGGCCTCAGTCCAATTGCAAACAAACTCCAAAGCAGTTTGGGATCCAATAACTCAGATTACCTTGTTCACATCTGCACAAACGAACCGCAACAAGGAGGGAAAATATCAGAGTAGAAGTAAACTAAAAAGTGCAGGTGTGAAAACACTCCAAAAGCCGTGCTGTTCCACGCGCTTCACTGTTCACTGCAGTGATCATCTTATCTGCTTTTTCTTGAGTCATCTGACTCAGTATAGAGCTATCTGCCAAATCTTGCAGTTATTCTGATTTGAAGAAAATTTGCAGATGCCTAAAGTTTTAGAAATTTATTTAAAAGTTAAATCACAGAATTGTCTCGTTTTTCCAGTGGAAATTAATGGGCAAAGGGGCTGAGTGCCAAAGACAGGGTAAGGAAGATGTAAAGTACTGGCAGATGGAGTAACATAATGTTGGAATTTAATTTTCTTAATGAGATTTGTCACCGTGTTAAACATTAAGAATGCCTTATCCTTTTAACTGCACAAGCTAAAATATGGTGCGTGGCATATGGTGGCATATGTGTCACAGATTTTTTTCCCCACCCTTTGCAATGCCTTACATGAAATTTTTAACAAACTGCAACATAACTGAACATGGCTATGAGAACATTTGCGTGTTTTTGTCAGTCACTTTTTATAAAAACATTATTTCCAATGGAGGTGAATGGACTGGCATCCCCGTTCACCTGTGACTTTAATAAAATAAAAGCAACTTTTGTTTTCTGTAAACATGTGCCTGCATTGTTCTCCACCTTTAACCTCCTAAGACCCGAACTGTTTCATGGCATGCATTTTTAATTTCTCTTTGCTATTTGGGCTGATTGGGACCTGATGAATGTAAAAACAGAGAATTACGTAATTTTTTAAACCTGCTTTAAATTTCGATAGAACAGCGGCAGTATAATGTCCTCTTAAGTGGATATCAAGCCCTTGTAGAGCAAAATTTGGTATTTTGGTCTAGACAACCTAAAATGTGATGTCCACATATGTGAGCGCCAGGTCCTAGGAGGTTAAAGCATTACAGTGGGTGTGAGACTGATGGTAAATGTCTTTCTTTCGTTTCATTTAGGGAAACTCGTTGTTTCCTTTAGGGCTGTCCCTCAATGTTTTCCTACTCTAGTTAAATACTGTGTTACAGTACATGCTTCTAATTATTAAAATTCAAGTCTGAAAAGGCTCCCTTTGCTCAGCAGGTAGATTAACATATAAATGTATTTTTCTCCATTTCAGGCTCCACTAGCTTCGGCTAATATTGCTATTATCACTAAGTAATACAGTGATCTGATGAAGCTAAGCTGTGATGAAGCTAAGCTGCCCATGGAGCTGTTCCTTCTTCGTTGTTGATTGGTAGTCATGGTCACTCATGATAAGCTTTGCCTGTTGGCTGCCATCACTCAGCTAATCTTCACTGAATGTGCTTGAGAAAGTGAATAACACTGAATAAATAAGTAATAAGCGGTTGATGAAAAGCTCCACATCTCCATCCACACGAGATCATATTTCCATACGCATTACCATACACATCAAACACCTTGCCTTCATGAATTAAATTTTGAACATATAGTTGCTGCTCAAAGCAAAATACTTCCTCCACCTGCCTACACACACACACACACACACACACACACACACACACACACACACACACACACACATACACACACACTTACTTGAAATTACGCTAAATATGCTAAGTGATGCAAGCTTGACGGGTGCAGCAGGTCCCTCTGGCCACTTTATGCTAATTAATGCGGTGCCGCCCTCTGCAGAGTTGCTGGACTAATTAACGCTAGCTGCTGTCTGTGACATCTGAGCTCTGTCGCACTCAGCGTCTTACTCCCTGCTGACTCCCAGGATCTCCCTTCGCCTGGCTGAGGTCTAACCTTTGTATCACACATTCCGTGCAGACAAAGAGTTTCCCCATCTCTCAAGACATTTGTAGGTCAAACACGGAAAAATTGTGTTGACACGGCTGGGATTGTAATGCAGCCGAACCAGAGTGGGAACATACAAGTGCTACTCTCAAGGTGAAACCTGAGAAGAAATTCTACAGGAAGATTTGAGCCAAGTAAAACTTTAGCTACCGGTCACAATAACGGCTCATACTGAGAGGAGAGGAAATTGGACACAGAGATGGATTCTGAATTTCACCCGTAAGACTAGAGAGCTTCCTCTCTACCATTCAAGTGAATAAGCCAACTATCCACTCTTGAATTATGAAAAATTCTCCAAGTGTCTCGTTTCATTTTGTATTTCATTCATCTTCCTTCAAACGATGTCATAACATCTGAGAGAGCACAGACTGAAACAGTCACAGAAAGTGATTCAGCAGTGAAGACATGAATGAGAGGTATAAAATAAAAAAATAAACAAAATCTCCAAGTCACAAATGGAGAAAGTGAAACATTAAAACGTTTAATAAAGACTAAAACTCTTCACCATCATTAATACACACATTTCTGGAGCACATTTAGTTAAAGCATATGGTTTTCTGTTTATCCATCAACAGGGGGGCTTTTTACCCCGAGCTAAACACAGACTGCGTATCTAAAATTTTCATGCCACCTAAAATCCACGTATGTTTTTACGAACATGAGTGTCCTTGAAAGAGGAGAAACTATGTTTATGTGTATGTGTGTGTGTGAAGGTTGCATGTGGAGCTCTGGACCCCTCTGCAGAGCAGATGGCAGCACTTCCTCCGGCTAGATAAATACTTCACGTGGGGAAATCTGTCACTGGGACAGGGAAGGGCATGCTTCCAGAGAGCCTGGGACAGGATGAACACACAACATCACAGTATGAGCACATGGCTGTGATCAGAGTCAAACATTAGGCAGTCAGGATGGATATGTGTGCTTTAAAAAATGACTTTTAACTAATTTAAGGACCCGTGATTTATTCGGTCACATGTGCAAACAGAGTAAAGTAGGCACTTTATTCAGGGGAGATTATTAAAAAGACAAAGCTTCTAGTTTAGTATAGTTTCCATAAAATGTTTAGATAATCATTCTCTTCTTGCACCAAAGACATTTTTTTGAATTCCTGACACAAAAGCATTATTTAATCCTCCAGATCTCCAGCATAATGACAAAAAGTATTAATAAGCAGCTTTATATGGAAAAATGCTGTATTCTACTGCTCTGCCATATGGACCCCTTCGTAAAAACCACCTGTTATGTTCACTTGACTGCTTTCTTATCTTTTTTCAGCTTACTACTTACTCTCAGCGACTACATCGAGGTAACCATTCAAGCCACCGATACTTCTGTCGAAACCTTCACTCAATCCTTTAGTAAAATTTGAATTTATGTCGCAGCTGAGCTTATCACAGTTTGATTTGAGGTAGAAGTCACGTGACATACCGTTAACTTTAACTGCAAGTGCATTTTGTTTTTACATATAGATAGGCAAACGTGTTAACCACTACACTAACACACCAAAAGACAAACCTGAAAAAAGAAGATAAGAATTAGGTTCATAGTATCTGACTCCTGGAAGCTCTGTGATGAATTATCAATCTGTATTCCAACTCCTTCTCCACCACAACCCTCCTTGAATACGTAGCTAAGAAATCGGGTGCATTGATGACTTCCCAGCTTTAACAATTTTTGATGTTTTAAGCCCTGAAGGAGAAAATATACTAACAAAACTAAACATATAGAGTAAATAATCTAAATACAGCTATAGATGGCATATTCAAAGGCAGCGATTGGTTTGACACTATGGGGAGAAAAATCAACCCAGCATTTTGCTCATAATAAACCGTACACGGCGTACGATAACTCATCCATTTTGGCACAGTTGTGTAAGATGCTTTTCTAGCACAGATAAAATTTGAATTGGCAAATATAAGACCTTGCTGCCTGATATCTGGAGTGTGATGTTTTCCAGTACTGGCAGCTCTGGGTCTACTGACACTTGAGACATCATGAAAGCACAGCATGTCCAGGAGTGCTGGCTCACCAAGACGCATCCATCTCATTTCTTTATATATTATTCTGTATCACTCCTAATACTCTAAATATTAAAACTAAAGTCCTTCTATTAATTAAGATGGTTGACATCTATATACAATTTAAACATGGGAATGAAAAAAAGAGGAGTGCGTTTAAACAACAACAACAACAACATGTTACCGCTTAGACAACATATAGGTCACATTAAGCAAATCAGCAATTAGGAAGCCAACACACATAATAAAGTGAAATGATAGCAGATCAAGAAATGGTGCTGAAGTCCTGCACATAAAACTAAAAAAGGAACTGTAGGTTTATACGTTTTAGATTTACTGCAGTTTAATCCTTTGAAAGGAACCAGGCAAACTATTTATTGCCCTTTCAATTTTAGGTACAAAGCCTTGCATTATATTACACAGACAGATAAAGACATGTGAAGAAGAAAGCCTTTGCCAGAGTCTGGGAAAAACTGCTTCCAGTGAAATTAAAAGGGTAAATAGCACTTGAATAACTGATCGTCAGGAGGTGGGAAGGTTTTGGCACTTTGCTGGTCTGGAGCATTCAAATATGTGTTAACTCAATGCCACACTCCTCCCAGGAGTGGACATCCCAGAAAATTCATCCCAAGGACTGCAATACTCTGTATTCTCTGAGTATTGCAACTGCAATACTTTAGCACAAGTTGGGAACAGGTGGAACATTTTGATGGCGGTGATGTGTGTTTGACTGTGAGTGTTTGGTATTTACAGACTCCTCGGCACCCCACTATGTCCCCTCACTTGCAAAAGCTTTGGACACCATCCAGCAGTCTCTATGGCAACACCCCTGACAAATTTATTGGTGGCAGCGGCTGGAGTGCAGGGTTGGTGGAGGAGGACAGTGTAAAAACACACAACGGGCATAATGTACCGGTGTTTTTCCGATAGTTTTTACTATAAATCACTTGCATACTATCATGAAGTCGATCTGTACTAAAAGGTGTTACGTGCATGTCTGTGTACACATAAGCTTGTCAGTGTGCCTGGGATTGTATTGACAGAAATTTGAGCCACTGACCTTTCTGTGCCAGCAAAGCATTGGGTTCATATTTGTCAACCAGCAGCTGGACCTGTTCTGGTTTGAGAGGAGGGTAGAGTATCTCGTTCAGGCGAGGGTCTCGCTGTTTACTGTTAATGAAATCTGTCATCTGCTCCACTGTGAGGTATGGTCGACTCTTGGCTCCCCTGAGCAGAGAAAGGAATGGGGCAGAAATTAGAAAAAATTAGACAAAACATCTTAAAGGGCTGCTAAGCAAGGTGTGGGTGCAAGGACGGGATTAAAAAATAGCATATGGGGAAATGAAACAAGGAAAAAACGATGGAGGGGAGGAGCTGTAATTAAGACGCAAAAAGACGCGGCGAGGCAGAGCGGCAGACATGCAAAACAACAGGATTAAATGTTGTGTTTTGAGTAAATTATGAGAATTCATTAAAAACGCCTTTCGCATCCAAGCCTGTTCGACTAAATTATCCTCTCCACATCCTCCTGGCTCTCCTGCTACCTCACTTAACTGTGATTAAAATACAGATTTATGACTTGGAGTAGCGTCGGTTGAGCTGGCGTGCTTCCTCGGCTGATGGTCTCAGTCTCTCTGGGCCAAAGGGCAGTTCTGCTTCTGCAGCACGAGAGGCCAAACCAGCTAGGCTCGAGAAGTCACAACCAGGGACATTAGAACACACTTTCCTGGGCTAATTAACGTCTTATAAATGGATAAAAGGATCTGGCTTGAACCTGGGAAACCAAATTTTCCTATCGAGGCTACAAATATGAAAAAAGCAACAGATGATTTGGGAAAAAAAATGTATCAATTGTGATTTTTTTGGACATTTTAAACTGGGAATTCCCGTATTCTTTGGAGGTGGAAAAGGTTATTATTACCACACAGAGAGAGCAGAGAGAAACACAGTACTTACACTTCAGAGAAGATGTGGTCCAGCTCAGGCCGAGGGCAGATGTTGCTCAGGAACATGCTATAGACCTCTGGAGTGAAGTCCTCCTGGGGAATGGAGTCATTCTGCAGCAGACAAAAGTAAGATAGGTGAATAAATTGCAGGCAGTAGTGTTCGGACGTACTGTGGAAGGGCAAAAGAAAAAAGTGGATTTAAAATGTACAAGCTGATAGATAAAAGATACTTTTTCCACAGTGACAGGTGCTCTGGAGAAGACTTTTCTTGCACGCCTCAGTGCAACAAAACTGTGTTTTTATTAGTTAAATAAAATGTGTTTAACTCTATTTTCAGTTTAATGCACTGATCCTAACATAGCCTTTACAAAAAGGCAATCTTTCATGTAGCATCTTCTTTATCTATGAGACGCTTACTTGTGCATATCTATGTAAAGTAATGAGTATGTGCACAGTAAAGTGAATTTTATATTTGTATAATCTTCGGATAAACAGAATTATTTAGTTTAGCCAATTTAGCTTAGCTCTACAAGTTTTGAAAATTAGTCAAATCCCTTGTAACTGTTGCTTAAGAAAAATATATATACAGTGGCTTGCAAAAGTATTCGGCCGTCTTGAACTTTTCCACATTTTGTCACATTACAGCCACAAACATGAATAAATTTTATTGGAATTCCACGTGAAAGACCAACACAAAGTGGTGTACACGTGAGAAGTGGAATGAAAATCATACATGATTCCAAACATTTTTTACAAATAAATAACTGAAAAGTGGGGTGTGCGTAATTACTCAGCCCCCTTTGGTCTGAGTGCAGTCAGTTGCACATAGACATTGCCTGATGAGTGCTAATGACTAAACAGAGTGCACCTGTGTGTAATCTAATGTCAGTACAAATACAGCTGCTCTGTGACGACCTCAGAGGTTGTCTAAGAGAATATTGGGAGCAACAACACCATGAAGTCCAAAGAACACACCAGACAGGTCAGGGAGGCCAAGAGGCCCATGGTGACTCACCTTCCAGCAGGACAACAACCCTAAACATAAAGCCAGGTCAACAATGGGATGGTTTAAAACAAAACATATCCATGTGTTTGAATGACCCAGTCAAAGTCCAGATCTAAATCCAATCGAGAATCTGTGGCAAGCTCTGAAAACTGCTGTTCACAAACGCTGTCCATCTAATCTGACTGAGCTGGAGCTGTTTTGCAAAGAAGAATGGGCAAAGATTTCAGTCTGTAGATGTGCAAAGCTGGTAGAGACAGACCCTAAAAGACTGGCAGCTGTAATTGCAGCAAAAGGAGGTTCTACAAAGTATTGACTCAGAGGGCTGTATAATTATGAACACCCCACTTTGCAGTTATTTATTTGTAAAAAATGTTTGGAATCATGTATGATTTTTGTTCCACTTCTCACGTGTGCACCACTTTGTGTTGGTCTTTCACGTGGAATTCCAATAAAATAGATTCATGTTTGTGGCTGTCATGTGACAAAATGTGGAAAAGTTCAAGGGGGCTGAATACTTTTGCAAGCCACTGTAGTAGTATTTCCTTTTTCAGGACCTCTTTCAGAGTAAGGTTGGACACATTGGAGCAAATATTCTAATTTCTGGAGCTAACTCTGTTGCTTATCATCTGGTTATTTGCGTCTGTGAAGTCAGACTTGGTTTCTCATATGACGTGTTCCCCTTCTGTTCTTCTATCGTGGTTTGACGAGGAAATATTTTTTACATCAGGTTGTGATGTCCTGAGAATTATAAATGCAAACTTCACTTCTGTACAGTTCCTTTTAAGCATGCAGTAGTCAAGTCCTACTTAAAGGATAAAAATTTGGAAGTGGATCTTCTGAGTGTTATTGATACTATATCAAAACTGCATCTTTGACTAAAATTTAAGAAAGGTTTGTTTATTTGTCATCCTTCCTACACGAGAACAATGTTTATGAGACCTTTCACAGAACTGAGTCTGCGTTTTTGAAAGTAACAAACAATATTCTGATATTCTGCAGATTCTGGTTGTTCTGTCTTAATTATGTGGAGTCGTGTGCTGCTTTTGACACTGTCGACCTTGAGTTACGCATGGAGTACTTCGAGCACTGTGGAGAAGTTAAGGGTTTGACTCTTAACTGGTTTAAACCCTATATTAAACAGTTAACATTGGAAAATACTCTTCTGCATTAGCTATTATAAAATCTGGACCTCCAGAGGGGTCTGTTCTTTATGCTTTGCACATGCTCCTGCTACATCAAATTATTCACAAGATAGAATCTCTTAATGATTTAACTGTATTTACACTTGGATCTTGGATATCACTGTGCCACAAGAAGGCTCAATGAGTGAATTTTGGATAGAAGAAACTGATGCCACATTGTTTGGCTCTCAGATATTAACTGAGAGGTCGAAGAATAACCTGGGCTCCTTAACTCTGTTTATTATTAAAATACAGGCTAACTTTGGGATAATCACATTAGAAGTTTCACAGATAAATAAAACTAAAACATATATTTTCAAGCCTTTGGAAACTGATGATTTCTGGAACTGTGACTGGTGGATTGGTAGCTACTGGTTTATTTGATGTAAACCCTGTGAGCCATAGCCATACCTTTTTAGGAACCTGTTTATTCTATTTTATTTTGGCGTAAAGAACTTTGGTTTTAAATGTACTTACTTATTATTAAACTTTCCCCGCATACTAAGAAATTTCATGTTGTGCAGACTTCCTAGTTAGAGTACTGCTGAGGTAAAGACATCTATCCACTAACTCACTAATGTGACTAAAAGAAACACAGATCTGTCATTCCATCTGCCGTCTTATAGTTGGCCCCCTTGAAGCAATTGCAGAGATGCAAATAACAAACAGCAAATGACTGCCTGCAATTTGCACTTAGCGTCAGGGCTTCTTATAGAGCTATCAGAGGCAAACGGGTATGATAAAGACACAGCGTGCTCAGCAGCAGGGAACAGCATTTTGCCAGCAAGAAACAGAGCAGAACCACACAATCTTAGAAAAGACCTGGAAGGAGGGAGGTGAGGAAGGATGCACAGAAGTAGGGGGGATGCAGGTCAAGCCCTGTTGAGACTCAGTGAGTCATTCAAAAGACATTGGTGCGAGCTGGGCTGTGTATGTGCTTTTGCCTGGGAGTGTGTGCGTTTGAGGGATTAACAGCAATACCATTTAGCTGTAATTACTTGTGCAATGGAATAACAGCAAATCCCAGCAGACCTTCATACAGCAATCGGTTTTTACCTCCTGCTCTCTCTCCCTATGCTAATTATGTATAGCTTGTTCTGACTGTGGGCGTGTGTTTGTATTCCCGTGTGTGTATATTTATTTATTTATATATATATTAATTCGATTTGTGTTCAGAAGCCATTGATTGTAGCCAGAGTTGGCCACAATTCGCTAATCAGATTAAAAATAATAAGTAGCTATAAACAGCTGAGATTACATTTAAAATTAGGGTGCCATCAGATCTTATTGTACATGGTCAAAGGTTCTTTTATTGCGTTTTGAATACATTTTATATTACTGGCAGTTCTTCTTGTAATCGGAAGGTTGCCGGTTCGAGCCCCGGCTCCGACAGTCTCAGTCGTTGTGTCCTTGGGCGAGACACTTCACCCTTTGCCTACTGGTGGTGGTCAGAGGGCCCGGTGGTGCCAGTGTCCGGCAGCCTCACCTCTGTCAGTGCGCCCCAGGGTGGCTGAGGCTACAAATGAGGTTTTCCATCACCAGTGTGTGAATGTGTGTGTGAATGGGTGGATGACTGGATGTAGTGTAAAGCGCTTTGGGGTCCTTAGGGACCAGTAAAGCGCTATACAAATACAGGCCATTTACCATTTACTGGGAATCAGTGTTTCTGGGATTTGATAAGAAAACTGCAGAAAAAGAAACTGAAGCCCACTTGTATGCACACAGAACACCTGTGCTTTGCATCAGGTATGTTATATATTCTGATTTTAACCAATTGAAAATGCTGAATATCCAAAATGCATTTCATTTCACTACAGACTTAACCTAAGATATAACCTTTTCAGTGAGTAATTTAAATGTAAACACGTTATATGAGTTCAGTCACATCTGAAAGTGACCTGACCCAATTCCAATTAGCTTTACAGCACCGAACAGCAGTTTCCCACTTCTAGGGATGAAAATTGTTTGCTACTGTTTGAATACAGAGCACTGTTTGCACCTCTATGCATTAGGGTGCAGCGTCTCTCTAGTGGCATCTAAAAAAAGGTAGCGATAAAACAGCTTTTGTCATCTCTATTGCTCCCACTGGGTCTATTTGTTGCATTACAACCCAGGCTAAATCCATTCTGTGCTGGAACTCATGCAGATATCCAGAAAATAAGACGAATAAGCACAGCCGCAATCAGTTTGTGTTTTAAGAGATGAGTTGAATAGTCAAAACAGAAATGGATGGATGGATGGATGGAAAGATGAAGGCAACTGTACATAAAAGAGACAGGATGAGATGGAGACAGAAGCCGGTTCAGGGACGGAGGAAATATGAGGCGACAGTAATACTAGAAAAAAAAACAGAGAGCTTCAGTATTTTGGAGTCTCACTCTGCCAGAAGGGAGGTTACAGCTTTCCAACGCTGTCTCCACTCGTTTCCTGTCTGCCGAGAACATCCTGAAGATACTGTAGGGAGACAAAAAACATGCTGTTATGAGTAATCACAGAAAATGCCACACACGGAGAGAAATTCTCACTCCTTTAAAGGCTGTGTGTCAAACGGATGAATTCGTCACAGCATTTAACTGACACATATTAAGATTATTCTGTGAAAATGTAATATTGTAGCAACAGCTTAGGAGGCAATGGAAAAAAATAAAAAGGGTGAAACTACAGGCCGGACAGAATGCAACACTAAAGACAAATATTAGACTCAGATGATGCCTGTGTGGGGAAAGAAATGCAATATAATAAGGGAGGGGTAGAAGATGGGACATCAGGATTTAAATACTGCAGTCTAACAGCCTTGCAATGAATTTTACATTCATAAAGGTTACGCAGTAAATTTCTGTTTATGCTGAAATAGTTGGAGAGCTACTGATTCAGCTTATTTGGAGCATTAGGAAGCTGTGCAATAATGCAGCAGCATAAATCTGTTCCTAATATGTTTGCTCTCATAGATAGATGGGTGGACTGAGATAAAATAGTGTAGTTTTAATATTTTTAATATTCACATTTAAACATGGAAAATATCTTGATTTTAATACTGCTTACAGTGAATTGCAAAGTTTTCCATGGCAAATGCCACTTGTGTACATAAAAGTGACAAGTCTTCATGAATGCGATGCCACACAGGCCCCAACAAAGATGAGGAAAGAAAGCTTCCCGGCAATGGTATCATTTTGCAAATCACACCAATTTTCATCATTGCTGTCATAATTTTTATTATCATGTCATTGTGCTTGTGCTATAAAGTCTGTCTCAACAGAAGCATCTTTTTTCTTGCATAAATAAACAAAAGGCGTGCAGATGTAATGTTTCTTTATGATGTGCGCATGTAAATAACGCAAAATGATCTCAAATCACATCACATCGTCACATCATCAGCGTCTCGGTTCATTTAACTCTGGAAAAACACTGCCGACAGACATCTGTGTTTTCAAGCTTCTGTCATCTGTTTTATTCCGGTGTATACAGACAATAAAAGTGATTTACAGTGGACTCTAGTGTCACTGCAGCCACAGCAGGACATTTAGGTCTGGTTCTGTTCGGAATAGCCTGTTTTAATTGCTTGCAGAGGTATGCCTGCGCAGGTCCACCAGCACTTACTGTACGCTCAGTGGAAGAGCAGTATCAAGCTGACATTAGTCAAACTGACATGTCTTCCTAGCTAGGAGGTTAATTCCCTAAACAGCAAGGAGTGTCTCTCCCTGTTGACACCCACTGCTTTCCTCCGCGGCTCTGAGGGAGGTTATCACGGAGGTTCACTGCTGCCCGCCTGCCTGAAAGCTCAACTTGACTAATGGAGATGGAGAGAGGTGGATTTTCAATGAGGCGATGACAAACTTCCAGATAAATCAAATTGAAACTGAAATATACAAAATGAAATTCTCAGATAAATCACAAACTGACACAGACTAAAGTTTAAAAAATAATAATAATAAAAAAATCACATGGGTGAAATGGGCCCAGCGTGAGATAAATGAAAAGTGGTGATAAGGAGAACAAGAATGAATATTGTCATGACAGATGGAATGGGTAATATATTCTAATAAATATGCAAAAAACAAAGTGTAGGTTTAAGCATCTGCACGCTTAGAGAGAAGGCAAAAAGGCAGAGGAAACTATGCACCGATGAAAAGAGCAGAGCCGTTGTGGGGATGGGGGAGGGGTGTGGTGGTGGTGGGGGGGTGGATGAGTCACACAGACTTACTTCTTGACGGGGATTCTTCCCTCAGGGTTTAGCTGCAGCTTCAGCCGGGTGTATCTGCATTGCACAGAGCACACATCAGCAGCAGCTCGTGATAGCAGTTTATTCAGTGTGAGTGACACTCTTCATCAGGTCTAATGTATGTGTGGGGGCTGTTTGCTTGATCTTACATGCGTGACTGACATAAATGACTGTCTGCCATGACCAGGTTTGCAGACTCGTACGTAATGCATCGGAAAGAGATAAAAAGCACGTATCTAAATATCTTAAAGTGGCTGACTGTGCATGAGTGGAGTTCTCTTTGCATACTGCGGATATATCTGCCGGCGTTTACACGGGAGGTCAGAACTGTGGGCTAATCCCTGGAAGTCTTGAACGCTGGCAGGGCAGAGCAGTGCAGCAGCAATGCACAGGCAGCGTGTAACCTGGCCTATAAATAGCTCGGCTGCAACAGGAGCCATCATTGTAGGCTGGGCTTTAAGTGGCTGCTGGCTAATAATTAATATCCATTACAGTGTCCACTTGACAGAACTTGGCGACTGCCTCAGGCTAATAGGCTGGTGACTTTTAATTGTCAATTGGGATCAAAGTTTGGGGAGTTGTTTTTTTTTTTCTTCTTTTTTAAAAGCTGTAAACAAAAGTTTTGGTTGGGATAAAGTTAGCCAGTAGCACTGCATGAGGCTTTATTTTCTCTTTCTTTCTTTTTAAAGAGAATGATTGAAAGGCTCCCAAACAAGGAAGGGAAGAGGTGTTTTTCAATGCCCCCATCTGACTCAGAGATGCTTGTATTATTCATTATGACACTGGAGAAAGGGGGAAACAGATTACTCACTGTCTCCTTTTCTGTTTACCTCACTACTTTCTCTGTTCTTTTTCATGTTCCCACTCTAGCTAATCCTAGACGTTACTCATTTACTCATTTCTTCATTAGATGATGCTAAAGACATAAGCAGTTAGATGACGCTGCTCAACTCCAAGTTTCCAGACATAGTCACAGAGCAACACAGAGTAAAACACGCAGTTCTAACCCTGCCATGTTTGGTAATTGAGGGCTGTGTTATCCAAGGAAAGTATTCAATTATAATTGTACTGATTTCAACACCTTTCAGCAAGTGGTCATTTAAAAAACCTGCTGGGTTCTATTTAGTTTCCTGTTGATGAGAAAGCTGCCCAGCTACGCCGCTCCTCAGAAAACCCACCACCCAAAATCAGTATCACTGCTTTAAGAGACAGCGATGAGAATTAACCACACGCGGAGAAACATCAACATCACTTCAGGGAGGCAGCATCCTCGCGCTGCAGCAGCGGTATGGCGAAGAATTGCCTTATTTGTAAGCAAGGAGTGTACAAGAACTGCTGCTGCGAGCAACCGACGTGACCGCGAGACCTGCTGTATTCAGTTCTATTCCACTCTATCTGCACTATGTGGTCGATGACCAGTTTTATTGTCTCATAAGTCAATTAGCTCCTCGGGGGTGCACGTTAATGGCTTCTGTTCACTGATAAACAGCAGACAGCTGGGAGTTGTCGGCGAGCAGAGTCCAGCAAAAAATGATTTGCGTTCATATTTACGCTCACTCTGCGTGAGCTTCACTCGGAATCAGAGGTGACACGAGGGCAAAGGACGATGAAAGCGGTCATGGACATAGAGCCACTGATAAGGATAATCAGTGATTTATGTAATACCCTGGAACTGACAAAATACTGGCTTCCTGTTTTTTGCCCTCTCTTCCTCTCTTTTCCCAATTCAACCCAAAGCTCAGCTCACCGAGTCAGCCTGGAATCTACTATATGTCACTACTGTAACACAAAACAAACACTACACCACCAAACAAATGCACACTCACATATGGGAAGCAATAAAAAGACAACTGACGCATGCAGGGTGTTTTATAAACTGGTATAAACATATTTCCAGCTGTTTTGATAATTCTGCTTTCGTCTGTTCTTACTTCCTCCGTTGATGTGTGAAAAATCAGGCTGCGTTGTACACTGCAGTGTGTGAACAATGTAAGCACAAATGTGCTTTGGTGAAGGTGTAAATGCTACATGATGGTTTCGCAAGATTTTTACATAACATTTTACCATTTTTGTTCATGTAAAATACATCAGGTCCCTAATGTGACTCTTGCTACGAGTGACATTTCTAGTGCTTGCAGACCCGATTTTCATATCTATCTTGGGGACTGTAGATTTACATTTTGTTCGAGACTGCTTGCATGTGCGCGTGTGCATGTGTCCGCGTGTGCATGCATCTGGTGACGTACGCTTTTTCGAGGCACGCCTCTCTGGACATGTTCTGCACCAAGAGGTTGGACGCCAGGTTGAAAAGCTCTTCTGCCCATTCCTGCAGGAAATAAAACGCACACACAACATTAACACACACACACACACCTAGAGTCAGGAAAGAGAGCGGCGGTGAACTCATTTGTGCTTTGATGCTGATAACTGCTGAAGGCTGGAAGTTTGTGTTCAGTTTCTGCTGCCATGTGTCAGGAATAAATGAAGTTCATGCATACTGAGTAGGTATGCTGATCATTTTTCATAATTTTCCAGAGTGGTAAATGACTTGATGATGAACTTATGATCCAGGTTTTCACCATGATCCTAAAAAAAGAAATGGTACCTCCGTCTAAAGCCTCCTAAATCAATTAAAAATAAACAACTATTAAGAAATGCTTTCACTCTTTGAGAATATTATTTATTGCTTTTAATGGCTTAGTTTAATAGCAAATACAAAAAATAGGCACAAAATTAAAACCCCATGCATATTATAGAGCAAGTCCCCATCAAAGAGCCTAAACAGCTGTGACCCATCGAGGTGTAGATTCACTAATTCATCAGCAGCAGATTCACAGATCTGACTAGTTTTTTTCCAGCACATCCCACAGATGTCTAAATGAACTGACATCTGTGGAATCTGAAGGCAAAGTTAACATCTTGGAAGCCTCGTCATGCTCCTTAAAAGCATTCCCAAGCACTTTTTACGGTGTTCCACGACTCATTGCCCCTATGAAAAACTCTAATGTCGTCAGAGAGTACCTTTGCAATTCAGACACGAGCTTGGTTTGCACTAATGTTTAGGTATGTGGTACGTTTAAGATTAACATCCACATGAATCCAAGAATCCCAGGAAAACATTACCCAGAGCATCACACTGTTTCTGGCAGCTTGCCTTCAATTCAATTCAATTTTATTTAAATAATACAAAACAAAAACAGTTGCCTCAAAACAGTTTATATTGTAAGGTAAAGACCCTACATTAATACAATTATTACGATGCACTATTCTTCACATAGTGCATCCTGCTGCCTTCTTTTTCTCCAGGTGAATGATGCCTGGTTGCCCACATGATGGGTGAGTATAGGCACATGGGTAGGGCTACACAACCTCACCCTGACTGCCCAGTTACTGGCTAAGATACCCCACTCACCACTGTAGATGCCGGAGATGCCACTGCACAGGTCAAAGTTATTACTCACTTCACCTGTCTGTGGTTGTTTTTGGTTGTCCAGGTTATGTACAATAAAAAAGTAGTTACTTTGTTTACTGCTGCTATGCATGATTTTCTTTTTTTTACCTTCGCAATCTCCTCTTGGAACGCCATGAAGTTCAGGTAGGTGATATTCACCATGTCGGTGCCACTCACAACCGTCAGCATCCTGCTCTCCAACTTCCCCGACAGCGTGCTGTTATCCAGCAGCTCGCGCAGCTTGGCTTCCTTTACAATGAAACAAAAACACACAAATAAAAAAAACATATGTTATAACAAAGAAATGAACTATTCAGATCTAAATGAAAAACAAAAGTCACCAAATGAATGAATTTCTATAACAAAATCCCCTTCAATGACACATCGACAGCCACGGAGTGGTAATGATAATTTTCTTAGGAGAAAGAGAAGTATTTAAAATTTTTATATTTAAAAATAATATCCCTTACAGGCATGGATGAGGAACACTTAATTAATAAGCTTTCACAATGATCTCGTTTACATAAAAAAATTATTTATAGTGCTTTAGATTCTCTAATTCAGGGACCTAATACAGTGTTGCGTATGTCCCACTTGATCAATGCCCTTTCCTCTCATGTGATTATTGCAACAACTGGTCACAAGTCACATGATCATATGCTCGATATCCTATTGGCTAATGCTTTTGTATTTTTTCATTTCATATCTGCTCCAATTAAAAGCCTCAAATAAAGCATGTTGATAAAAGAAATTGTGCTACATAACCCAAGTTCTGAACACTTTATGTTAGCCTCTAATCCGGGCTGCACACACGTTGAACCTTGGTGGAACAGATCAGCCAGAGCGGCATCTAAAAGCTAGCAGGCCAAACAAAGCTTCAGCGAAATGGCAAATGACATAAAACAGGCCACAGAGGAAGATGAGCAATGCTTTTTTTGAGGAAGTGGGAGACGGCACTGCTCTGTGTCATGGCATTTTGCTGTGATGTTGTTTCAAAACAAAAACAGTCTCTGAATGAACTCAGAGGAAACAAGACTGGTTAACATTTGGGAGTTCGCACCTTATTTGATGGCTGATTTGGTTGATTAATTAGAGGACAGAGGTAGAGAGTCCGTGTGCTACAGCACCAGCGATTCTCAGTTTGTGTAAAGGGTGCATATGGCAGGCTATACAAGCAGGAAAAGAGGTGGGTTAAGTATTGAATGGAGAACTTACATGTAGACATGTAAGCACAAATGTCCAATAAGATGTCAGCACAGGATTTATTGTGTTATTTATTATTTATTAATAACCCCATGACAGCTCCCCAAAAATGAGAGCATGAGGGTTTTCCAGCCTTGCTTTTTAGCTTGTTTTAAGCCCAAAAAACATCCTCCTGTCTCAACATATTTCCAGCTTAACTGCAAAACCCCCCATACATACAATAACTTGTAATCAACATCACAGGAAAAAATGTTTTGCTAAAAAAACACCAGAGGACTCACTTAACCCAGGAGACCCGAGGAGAATGCTTTTCTTGCTCTCAAAGGGTTTTATTTTTAAAGGCTTATATAAAAACTGCAAATTCCTAAGTCAACAGAAATTGTCCCCACATTGAGAAAAAGCAATTGTCGGACTTAGTACAACCCTAATTCTCTCATCATCCGACAAAATCAGAGGGCTGCTGCAGGAAGTCTGATCTCTCCTACAACAAAACACTGGGTGCTGGCAATACTCCAGCTCCCACAGAGGAAAAACTCTGGAGAATTTGCATTCAGCCGAGCTAATTGTCAGAGGAGAATTAAACCAAACTAATTTTAGCAAATATATATTTAAGAAGTTCATCTTTGGTGCGAATCACAAAAAAAGCCCAAAAAAAGAGAACCCAACTACAATGCCTCTGAGGAGAAAGAGAGGAATAACAACGATCTCCTTCTCTTCTTTGCAAACCCAGTATGCAAGTGGCATACAGAATTCTTGCTCCGGCTTAATTAACACAACAGAAAAGCCCTGTAAAGGATTTTGCAGTGAAAGCAAATGAGCTTCCACTAATTTGACCAATCAAACAAAGAGCATTGTGTCCTGTGTCATGCTGATAAATGTCCTCTACACATCCCTCACACCCCCCAATCAAATTGTGGAGGCTTAGTGGCGCCTGCGATTATCACACTGAGAACTTCTAAGGCAATACATGTTCACCCTGTCCCTTCTGACAGCCTGTGTACTCCCCCCTTAACTAGTTTATGTGGCTAAGGAGGTACTTCTTGAAAATAAGACGTTGCTCTTTTAAATTAAAGAAAAAATGTATATGTGGAGAAAACAGGTTTTCAGTGTTGTGTATCATTTAGATGGTTAGAGTCATGTGTGGACTTGACCACCAATCGATGGAATACACACACATGCACATCCTGAGTTCAATGAGAATCAATCACTGTCCACTTATGTATTCTGAATGACACCCGCGTCATCATTCAAAGCATAAAAAGCCACTTGCAATTTGCTAAAACACACAAAGCTCCCTCTGAGAAACGCTCTGGCTGACAGCCAGACATGAAAGGCTTCTGAGAACAGACGGGAAGACAGTAAGATGCATATTTCATTTATTACTACAACGTCAATGCAATTTGATATTGTTTTGAAGCTACTGGTAGCCATTAGCTGAACGTAGGGCTCATCTCCCACTATGCAGTCATATGGGCGGGAGCTGCAGGCACTTACATCAGCAGTTATGTTGGGAAAAGACTGACTGACTGAAAGAAACAAGCTGACAGGTGGGCCCTGCTGGACGGGAGCAGGAGCAGGGGGAGGGAGCAGGAGCAGGGGTGGAGGAGATGAGGACAAAATAAAGAAAAGTAGAAATAAAGCAAGGAACAGAGAGCAATGGAAGGAGAGGAGCAGGAAGGGGGTAAGCCATGTGAGTGAAAACCAATTTGTGCTGGTGCATTGGGGGAGCTATTAGAGGCATGCCTGCGGTCTCAGTTACCACAAGGAGTGGAGATTCAGAGAAAGGGAAAGGGTAGGGATGGGATTTGGATGATGGTGTGGTTGAGTTAAGCCTTTATGAAAACACAGCCATGGCCTCTGTCTTCTGTTGCTATAGTGCACGCGTGTGAGTGTCGTGTATGATGCTTGTGAGCACGTGCTTAGTCAAGCTTTCAAGGTGCATGTTGGCAGCTGCTGCCTGTCAGTATAAGAACTCTTCTCAAACACTTAGCATTCAGCTGGAGATGCAGCCCGAGGAAATACACAGACTTTCTCCTTCTGCCTTAGTTTGTCACGAGGCCCCCACCTGCCCCCACCTGTCACCAGCCATGCGCTCAGACTGTGTCACACTCTGTTGGGCACAGGGAAGAGATTCAGATTGGCAAAGAGAAGTCAGCCACACCTCAGGTCATTAAACCTGCAGCACGGCACCTGTCTAAACCCTCTCTCCTGCGCACACAGCTCGGACACACACCATCGCAAATGCACACACCACACGTCCACCTTAGCACAGGCATGGAACTGCACTCGTGCAGGCTCGGCTCAACGCTCACACAGAGAAATACACACCGTCACACAGAGTGTGTGTATAAATAAACACACAGAGAGACATTAGATCAAAGGAAATGTCAGTATGAATGATTGATGATGAGCCATCTACCTACACACCACTCAGCAGGATCTGCAAAATCTAGTGAACCCGGTTAAGGAAAGGGCTTAAATTTAAGTTTATTATTAATGCAGAATGTAACAGTGACTGGGCTAAAAACTGGATGATAATGAACCAAAACTAAACTTAACAACTGATGAAACAATTCTGCACCAGCCTTAACTCCCTTTCAGTTAGGCCCCTGGCAGTACAGCCACTGTGGCCTGCTCACCATCATGGGCCTGACAGGCTACACTCCCCAAGAGGAGCTGCAACCAGACACGGGATGCCCGATGCTGATGTTTTGACGCTGTGTTGAGCTTACACAGATGTTTTGAAAGCCTGCTTTGTGGTTCAAAATGCCCACGTCACTTGATCACATGACGTGGCTATTTTTGGAGCTTTTGACCCCAGTTTTGACAAGCGGCTTGCCTGTTGTTTCTAACCTTGATTGACAGTGTGTAGAAAAAACCCAGTGACACCGAAAACTCCCAGAAAGCTTAAAAGTCATCATCATCATTATTATTATTATTGTTAGCAGCAGCAATCACAGCAAAGGGCAGTTTGTGGGACCCTATTGACAGCTCAGTTAGCGAAACCCATAGTACCCGCAGGGCAACAGATAATCCCACCGTAGCGGTCAAAAGATACATCGCTCATGTGTAACATGAACCATTAGTCTAGTGCCAAGTTGTAAACCTGCACCTTTATTTAAAAAAGAAATCCCGTTGTGTACATGTCTACATGAAACAAGCGTTTCATGTAGACATGTATGTGATGATTTTCTATTTTTTCCAATTTGCAAAAGAAGAAGCTAAAACTAAACTAAATAAATTGATATTTTTGAATAAAAATCTTTACATAGCACTTGATTTTCTCTTATTGATCTTTATTTTTCATAAGCATAACAAGCTACATTCATTCACACGTCATTCCACTGTAGATAAAACACAAAGATTAATGGGGCACTGTGGTTACGTATATATCCACAACACGTATGTGGTTATGAAAATACGCTCATTAGCCTCTTCTCTGTAGATTGTATAAATTGTGCATTGAATTTGATAACACGCTGTTTGTTACAGTCAAAGTTTTTCTTGTTTTGTTGTATGGAGATTTCTCCAAAATGTCTTAATTATGGTTATTTTTAAGAACTGGTTAGAATTGCGGAAAATCTGCGTTGCTTAAAAAACTAGCATTATCACCATGTGACATAGCAAAAATGGCCAGAAGGTGTCACCGTAGAGACGGGTGTCAGATTGTTTCAAAAGCTCGATACAAATTCGACGCATCTGCTCTAAACGTTTTAGTGTTTCACAAGGCCTCGGTTGGCCCATCGCTACAGTGGTCTTCTTACTATCATGGCCTGACTCACTATGCTACTCAAGAGGAGCTGCATGTCCTGCCTATATAATCAGTAGCTCCTCCCACTGCAGGAAATAACAATTATCCAGCAATTGAGTACCAAATCAACTCAATCATAAGCCTATCTAGTTATATGAAGTAAATGAAGCTCTTCTGAGCCTGTTTAAAAACACATTCTCCAAACATTAGGCAAATCTCCCCCTCCTTCATACCATACTTGGTACTTTCCCCCAAGAGCTTGACCGTAAAAGGAGTCCAAAAGGGTCCTGACTGTTTTGGCAGTTCCTGAGTCCAAACCAGAGGAAGGCCAAGTGCATTTTGGAGTAGAGGTCAGAAACCATCAAATTAATCACATACAAGTCTCAAAAACTATTTTTAATCAGACTTGTTTGGAAATTCGTCAGTGACTTAGCAGCAATACAAAGGAAAAATAGCAAGGTCAAAGCATTGTGCGTTGTTTAGAGGTCACACGCCTCCTCATGACACACATGTTGGACAAGTAGTAGTGGAATTGTCGAATGCTTTTATGACGAGCTTCGCTTCACGAATGTATATTAACGTGGTTAAAACAATTATTAGTTGTAAAGGAAAGCTGTTTTAACAGATGAACCTTGCTATGTTCAAGGCAGCTGTAGCAGGAGTACAAGCTGAGTAATGTGACAATTCTTTCTTTTCTTTTTTGAAGCACCAATTCTCACAAGACCTGCATTTTGCATGTTTTTTTAAGCTGGTTTGGTTGGTATCTTGAGGATGGCAGCACTTTAGCTGACTCTGCCAGCCTGCGCATTGAAGTTCACACTGAATTTTTAAAAGCATCTGCACTTGTTAAACAAAAGGATGTTATAGAAGCACTGGGAACTTATTTTATGGATATAATAACGATTTCAGCCTTGTAGTAGTTGTTCAGGCTTTATTCAATGCTGCAACAAGTAAATCAGCTATCTCCTTGAACTATAACTTATCATACAATTTTGGCTAAGCTGTGTATATTCAATAGTGTAGAGTCGTTATAAGGTGTATTTGGTATTTGAATCAAAGAAGATATTCTCATCTTTGCCTTTTCCCCCATCTGACCTCATGCACAATCTGCTCATGGATTTATAATCATCGGACAAATGAGCAGAAAGACTTAAATCCAGCTTGAACATCAGAATTCTGAGGAGCACATTCTAACGTATGGAGCCGCGGCACTGCAGAGCAGTACTATCAGCAGGGCACCTAACCTCCTCCTGCTGCCGGCTAGCCTTGTTAACTAACAGAGCGGCAAGATGCTGCTGGTGGGACGGTAAAGCTTTGGGCCTTTTGGAAGGCAATTATGGGATATCAAGCTGGGGGGTGATGTGCTCATTCTGCCACACAAATGCTGTGCAGATGCATGTTTTTGTCGTTTTCAGCAGAAAATATTTACTGATGTATGAGCCGCTTCAGTCTGAGCCGTATGACGATATGCCTCGTGTCGCTTATCTTTGTCATTTTATTGATGTTTAGTTTGTCTATATCTGTACGCCGATGTGCATCCTTGTCTACCAGCCAGTGTGAGTCACAGTCTACAGAGCATTTCACCCACAGCAAAGCTAATCCTAAGATGACTCCCTCTCTTGGCAATGCAGTCATTTATTTAAGAGGGTCACGCCGGATCTGCAGAGCATGTTTTAAACATTAGCCGCTTCATAACCTTACACAGACAGAAAGCACTGAAACGTTGATCCTATTAGAAGAAAGCCATAGCTTTTGCTTTCTGTAAATGGCCTTCCTAATAATCCACACTCATTCATGTGCCACCCAGACACATATGAGCAGTGACATCAACACAGAAAAAAAGAGAAAGGGGGGACTTGCACTTCACACCCTCGCTGTGGGAGTCTGATGCCTTACTGCTACACGGGGACACCATGTAGTTCAGCTTAAAAGCGTTTCTGCTGATCAGTCTGTTTAGTTCAGCCACAGTAGCAGCAGCCTTTCATATAAGTATGGGCGAACTGTCTGCTCCCATTGCAGTTCTGCAGTTTCATACTTTAAACTTCCTCAGTGTGGAAACTGCTTTGCTAACTTTTCTAGCTTCGGGTAAAACTCAGCCACCATACTGCACACTGCCCAAGGATAAGCTGCAGATAAGTCTCACAAACAACCACACAGTAAACACGATCAAAGAATAAAAGAGAGAGGGGAAGTGCAAGGGAATCGGTGAGGGATGAAAGATCTTTGATTCTGGGTAAGCCGTCTCCCGTCTTTCCTGTGCTGTCTGTATCGCACTCCCACATAGTCATAATTCAGGTGAGAACCAAAGTGTCAATGAGCAGCAGACCACCGCAGTTTCATGAGATGGCAAAATACCCATGAGGACAGGACTAAAAGGTCAGTGATTCATCAGTCAGCTGTCAGGTGATGCATCACCAACCACAGTACAGAAGTGACTGCACACATATTTGGTACATTTGGTGAGTGTGTGTGTGTACTTTGCCATCCAAAGCCAGAAAACACTTTGTCACAAATCTTCGAGTGAAGCGTGAGTGAACAGTTTGCAAAAGAGGAAGCCCTCGGGATTTAAATTGTATTATCTTTTGGAGTAAGACGCTAGGCTTAATGTTTACATGTGTTTGATTGAGGAGTGCAATGATTAAGAAGGGAATCACAATAACAAAAAACACATCCTGATGAAAGCACTAGCTCCTCACAAGCACTCCAGTCGAATACATTAGCCAGTGGTGATGCGTCGCCAGGGCTCAGTCATGCAGCGAGGCACAGGTTGAGAAAATGCGTAGGAGGAAGTTGAAAGCTCGTACGGACTTAACAATCCTTCATTCCAGCTCTTCAACAGGGGCATTTCATTAACCCCGAAGCAGTGAGACATGAAACAAGAGACAGAAGGGGTGGACGGAGGGGAGACCGAGAGCGTATATCACGGCATTTCCAAAATGCCAGCACATCAGCAATAACTCGAGGTGACAGGCGCTCGTTTTCGCGTCTTGGGGAAGTGGCGCACCATTCACACCCAATACTAATCATCTCATGACACGCAGAGGAACTGGCCATTCCAGACGTTCAGGGGGAAAGAGAAAAATTCATTTTTTAAAAGAGGACTTACACAACTGCTGCATTTCTCATTTTATCATGAATAATCTACTCGTGGACTCTTGAATTTATTCCTCTCACCAATCAGACTTTTATTGTACCGCACAGCTATACTTCTGTCTAGACCCGCAGGGTTAACTGGACTCTACACTCCAGGCTAAAATGCATCTGGAAGAAATTCACAAGTTCAGGTATGTTTATGTTTCACCCCAGAAACCATGTTTTTGTTCATCATGCTGCTTTCATTGGGCCTGGGTGTAAAACAGGAAGATCCAGGTGCATCCAGAGTTTTTCCTCTATCAATTTCATTATTTGGGAGGTTGCTTAGAAAAATGCTTTTGTTTGGTTTTGGTATCTTCAAGGCCCTCAGGGGGTTAATGGTGTCTCTAGTATGGCAAAGATAGATATATTTACTGAGGGTTTCTCAGAGGAGTTGCATAACCTGTTTACTAAAGATTATGCAGCTCTTTCCAGTTACTAGTATACTTGAGTTAATAGCAGGGATAAAGATCTAAAGGAAAGCACTGATGCTTCTACAGCTACTGCAACTTAAAATGGTATACGCAGGACTGCTCCTCCACCTCAGGGGCCTTGCACAGCTGTAGATGCAGCTGCGTCTACAGTTACTTTCACAGATTCAACCGAATTTTATCCTCCGCTGTCAGACTCTGCTCTTCAGTTGAAGCTAAAAGGATTCATCTTAAAGTGGAAAAAGAAGCGTTAAAGTTTCAGAGATATTTCTTGACGATACTTTGTCACCAGCGATGTGCCTGTGAGGAAGTGGCAGTCCTTTGAAAGAGCTTGTGAGGCTGATTTGAGCATGTGCACCAAGCTGTTGTTCCAGGTGCCAGTCATTGATATTTTGCATCCACCATGAGTATTCCCTGGTGGGACACATGGGGGGAAATAAAGCTTTAAACCAACTGCTTAGACATTTTTACTGCCTTGGGGTGAAATCAAATGTTGCAAAATACTCATAAAAACTGTCATGTATGCCAAATTGTAAGGAAGCCTTACCAGTAAATTCCTCCATCTCCATTTCAGCTATTGCTGAGTGTTTTGAACATATAACATCCTCTGCCTACCATCCAAAGTTACCTAACTATAAAAGCACAGGTTGATCGTGCTGCAAAAGTATATAGAGAGTCCGTTTACCTCCTTTTGTGGATGAAAACGGACCCAAGAGTCATTAGGTTCAACCGAGAACAACTGGTGTTTGGTCTCACAGTGCCCTTAAAGCTGCTAACAGACACCTGGAAGGTTAGATCAACCTTTGCTTTCTAATCTTTCAGACTCTGTGGAGTTTTATGACCAAGTTCCACAGCAGTGTGACATGACCTAAACTAAATTCTGGAGCAAGCCCAAGAAACAATGAGATGTTGATATTATTTGGAGACAAAATACAGAGCATTTCAATTTTATTTATATAAAGTCACCTCAAGGTGCTTTATATTGTAAAGTAAAGACTGTACAATAATAGAGAAAAAACCCCAATAATCAAACAATCCCTTTTGACCATACGCTTGATAACAGTGGGGAGGAAAAACTCCTTTTAAGAGGTAGAAACCTCCAGCAGAACCAGGCTCAGGGGAGGGGCAGCCACCTGCCATTGAACAGTTGGGGGTGAGAGGAAAAGAAAAGGGACAAAATGGCTTTGGAGTGTGAAAACCACCCACGTCAGCAGTGTTGGGATGGGTTATGCAGGCTTGGGACTGGCACTACACTAGCTTGTGACCTGCCTGAAGCTGGGTTTGTATTTCCTCCTGCTATATAATTGGCGATCATTTACATGTAAGATGCATACGTTTTGTCTAGTACCCTCTATGGACAAAACATTAACATGCAGAGTTCAAACATCTCCCTGAGCTGGATGAAGAACTCTGATCACAGAGTGATGCACTGAAGTTTAGTGCTGCAATGCTTTGACTTTGAATCTGGTTTTACTGGACACCCTTTGAAGTTTCAGTCCTAGAACGAATAATTAGGCAGCTTGGCAGCAACAGGAATACTGGAAACCTACTTCTACTTCAACATAATACAACCGGCACCTGTTAAAAGCCAAATCCAGCCCCTCTCACACTCTTTCCCCTGCTTGGCAGTCTGAACAACAGCATTCCCTTTCCCACCACACTTGTTTCCTTTGTTTGGTTTTTCATTTGTAATATACTTAAGTTAGGTAACCATACTTCGCTGACTCCCGTGTTCATGAATATAACTGTCATCTTTTCTTCCCGGATGTCATCTTGAATTTTGTGCAGTTGATTTTATTTACCAATAAAGGCTCACAAATACAGACATCGGCCAACGCAGAACAGATTCTGAGTATAAAAGTTGCCGGTCTACGACCGCAGAGTTTAAACGAAGTAAGCCTTGTGTAGTCTGAAAGCTGCTGACAGCCATACCCGCAGACCCGGCCAGCAAATGGCACAAACTCCTAATTTAGTCATATGAACGCTCTTGACATCTCATTCAGGCTGCCGTGTCATTGAGAGAAAACACATTCTTCACCAGAAACATAAAGACTGCTTGACAGCATTTGACTGCAAATCACAGCCCCCACAGTAACCAAGTCATCTGATTTAACTGTCACCCAAAACACGGAGGAGTTGCCACAGATTTTAATAGAACTCATCTTTTCAGCAGCAATGTAAGGACACACTGCTTTGGCGTTTGCACGTATACTTCCGACAAAATCTCACCAGATATCACATGATAGAATTTAATTAATCGCTTATATAGATTCCTAATAATTCTTTGACATAATTCTTAAAATCTCTGCTATCCTAGTAAGCTGAGCATGTTTTTTTAGGGTCAAGATGACTTTAATTTTTCCAAAGAACAAAAAAATGGAAGAATCTCAATTGCCTGCACATGGTGACTGCAGGACTTTGAAGAGAAAAATCCTCCAGAAATGGGCAGGAAATTGGTCAATCTTGCTGAGAAATCTACTTTCCTCTGGCATCAAGATAGCATGCAAAGCATATCAGGAGGACCTTTACACCAATACTAGCATGATCAAAAGTTACAGTGTATTTATTTAATAGTGGTTGCCTTTTTTTAACCATTAATCTCAATCTCAACATGTTACAGCAACTCAACAGATACATTTAAGAAGCAATAAAGAAAATAAATGCTTTTCACTAAGTTTTAAGGTGTTACTGTGTCACTCTGTGCAGTCTCTACAGAATAAGGTAATTGTTAAAAAGGTTGTTTGAGTATTTCTGTTCACAGAAATCCAGTCATAACTCTCACAACCACTGGGACAGGCCACCAGTGAATACACAATTATATGGCCATTAATGGCCAAAAACAAACTTGTGTAACAGATGCTTGAGGCGTGAAGGGACCTGTTGAGAAGCAGGCTGCCAGTTTGGATTAAAAAAAGAACATAAAAGCTTGGAGGACTCTGCGTATGGATAATTATACAGAGGAGAGACGCCACATTTCTGTCACAGTGCTCCTCAGTTCCTGAGAGAACCTTTTACAAGGGCACGTGCTCCATACGCAGCATTAAAATTAGGTCATAAATATTACATGTGTTCAGACACGCAAGGGGACTTTGTGAGCATCGAATAGTGACCCGGTTTCTCGGGGAGAGAGTTTGAAGGAGTGAATAAGCAGAAGAAAAGTGGCAAGAGGATGATTCACGCTGTGTGTGAATCACTCTGAAGGAAAGACGGAGAGACAGAAGGGGCAAGGGTTGATGAGGTGGAAGTAGTCTACCTGGCATACACTCTCCCTCCAGCTGACTGAGCCCACATTGGGCACACAGGAAGGCAGAGGTGCGGACGGGAGGGAGCTGACCTCAGATACACCGCATGAACTCCAGCGGGAGAAAAATAATCAGCTGCCAGGACTCACAAAAGCAGCTCTTCTCATTAGAATGAGCACTAAACAAAACTCGGGACTCGCTAGCGCACAGAAAAGTCAAACAGCTGAGCCTGAAATCGAATTGAACAAGTACAACGCTTGTTTCAAGAATTTTGGAAAATGTCATAAGCATCATGCATAATAAAATGATATATTGCTAGAAAAAAGCTGAGAAATTTTATAAAGACAGCTTTTGAGTCCATTGTTCATAATATCTAACTAAATTGAGCATTTATTGCAGTTTTGGTTCCAGAGCAAAGAAAACAGGAGTAAACTAGCGCTAAAATGTTACATTTGGGTAAAACATAACATAAAATGTTACGTTTGTAAGAAAAAACATAAAATGTATCATAAAATGTTACGTTTGAGTAAAACGTAACATAAAATGTTACGTTTGTAAGAAAAAACATAAAATGTATCATAAAATGTTACGTTTGAGTAAAACGTAACATTTTACTCAACTTGTGTAAAAGTCTTTGACAAAGTTTCTAGTAGCAACTCGCTACTTAAAAGTTCCTCCTCTGTGTCATTGTGTCCCAGGTATTCTGGTCATTACTCCCACCCACTGCCTCTGACTCACACTCTTGAATTTGTGAGGTAGATGAACCCCATTTTGTTCAAGCTGTCCATCAAGTGGCACTCTGTCAGGGGTGGCACAAAAAACAGCTCGCAGGCACCGGCAACTGGCAGGTACATAACTATGGTAATTATCCTCTAGTCATACACAAGCTCTAATTTAGCGAGGGCAGACTTCTGAAAACGCAGAGGAGCTCTGACGGACTGCTAACAGCCAACCACACGTGGAAGGACACATGCGTGTGCGCTGGCATCCAAAAAGGCGCAGATGTATATACACCCACACAAAGACTAATAAACATAATTGGTGAAAAAATAGGCACGAAGCAGAGGCAGCCAAGAGACGGGTGAAACGGGCATTTACATTTTCGATGCTTCCTTGAGCGAGAAACTGAATCTGCTCCATTCTCTAAGTGACCCTGAAATGTGACTTCCCCGCTGAGAGGTGAAGCAGTAACAATCCGGTTATGTGTATTATTAGTGACTGTGCATAACATAGTGTCTCCGGTGAAAATATTTGACTGGAAAAAATAAATGGGCATGAATCACAAGCAGTGCAACTTTGATGACCATCAAATGTGACGATTCAGTCAGCAAAAATTCAGCAACCAGGCCAAGTAATTTCCAATAAATGAACAACGAAAAGAACTTTGTATGTGAAGTGCACGAGCAAATAATACAGCTTCACAGACGCAGGTATAAACTGAACAACAACTCAGAAGCCAAGCGGGCAAAGCGGCCGCACACAAGAGGGTCTGCTTGGCGAGCGCTGCAGCAGATTCCTGCTCTAGCAGGCAACTCTGCGCTCGAAGCTGAATTCTGCTCCTTCAATTCAATCTGATTTCAAGCAGTCTGGAGGGCAGAGCCCAAAAAGTACAAGGGCCCTAATGTGATTTGTCACTTTCAAAGCAGTGATGCCACAACCTCTGCGACTGACAGGTTAAGTTTACTGCATTACAGTGAGTTAGTTTTTGTTTAGGCACTAGCTCAGGGTATGGCAGTCTTACCATTTCATATCAGGCAAATGAGTGGTTTGAAGTTGTCATGTTGCGCTGTAAGCGAAAGACAGTCTGTTGCATTTTCTTTTTGAGGGACTATTATCTGGAAAAACTACTATAGTGGAGCCCTTACAGCCAGACTTGTACTGTGTTTCACTGAGTGACATCTGGCAGTTACACAAACATGGTTTACACCTATTTGTTTGCATTTTGGAAATGTGAACAAATAGAATTGACCGATCTGCTTTAACTCATTAATGGAGATTTGTCGCGTTAATGCAGTTATGGCGTTAACGTCATTTTAACGAGATTAACGCTGACAGCACTAATTCTTATTATATTAAGGTAAACCTGTGATTAAACTAAATGAGATAGATAGCTGTTGTTAGTTAACTTGACAAACTTCATGGTCCCATATATAAGCAAATACGGTACAGAAGCACCAGTTATTTTGCTGCCACAGTGCACTCTCATGCAATGGCGATTTGCCTGCTTGGCTGTTGACTTCTACACGCGTGGGTTGTTGATTTTATGTGTGAGGAAATTTAAGTGCACAAGTGGCAATGAATACCTGCGCCTGTGAAATTAGATTACTTGGTTGAGATTATGTTTTATCTCGCATAGAATTAATGACATAACCCTGACTCCGTATTTATGTTCTTTAAAAATGTCTGCCAAAATTACCTACAAAGAGGGTGGATGGGAAAAAAATAGACAATTCCAACCATCAGTACTTCATCTGGCACCCTGCTAGGGACCTTCCATAAGCCAGGAACCCAGAGGAGAGAAGCCCTACAGGGGCAAGCATCTACAATGGGGCCCGGGAGTAAATAATTCACAGGAGTCCCTGTTGGCATGGTGGAGCCTTCAGGCTGTAGTTGCTCTGCCACTGCAGATGCTGTAAGGAGGCAGCATATGTCCTCTCCCTTTGGCTCTTTCCTTTCTTGGACTCCTTCACTTGCACATCCTTTCCTTCCATCTTGATAAACCGCTCTCATGTGCCGTGCCCTTGCCACGCAAAGGACTCAAGCAGAATCCAGACTCAATGACATCTTTAATAATCCTGACCAGAACCAATTGGGTTTATTGGGGGAAATTCCTGCAGGACATAGAAGGAGGGCTGTGGAGCATCAGAATTAGTTGAAGAGGAGAGGCTGTTTCTTTTTTTGTCTTTCTGCTCACAAAGCAGTATGCTTCACATGTACCTGGCAGCACCTGACTATGACTTGATTTGTTTGGCTAATATGAATGACACGCAGGTGTTGTGTAATAATACAAAACAAAAAGCTAGTGCATTACAAGTGTCCTGCAATAAACTAGTCTTTTGAATTACAGAACTGAGGAAGAATAGTGATTTTTCTCTTACTTTATTCTGTCTTGAACGCAAATGTGGCATTACAAAATTACTGTTACCTCCTGATTTTTAAGGTACTGTGCATCTCTAAGGGCAAATTCACGGCAGATCTTGATTGAATCCACACATCAAAACTCACTGTTTTCCTGTGAAAGCACAGTGGGGCTATTTCACTTCTTATTAAAGCTAACAGCTCAGAAGGTATCTGCTTCAGACGGCGGTGCATGCGGGATCATTCAAGCCTTTGCAAAAATAAAGAAAAAAAAGAAACTGGCAGCTGTTTAGCCATGCAGTCACTGCAGTTCCCACAACTACAGTAGATGGCATAATTTGGTACATAAACGACCCCAATTGTGCCTACAAATCCCTCAGTAAACATTTAAGGACCCTTAGTGAGCACTGTGCAGTGATAATTATGCTTTATCCGCTGTCTGTAGTCATCGTTTAGCCTTTTGCCATCATTAGCTCCGCTGTGACACAGACATCCTGCTGTCTCGACTTCCCCAGACCATCTGCCTGACTAGGCCATGCCAGCCACCAAACCAACCAACCACCTACACCCCTATGCCCCATTTGGTCTGGCATCTGTGTGCTCCACTGATCTGCCAACAAAGATTTACTGAATGTTTAAACAAGCCCTTGGATATTTGACAACATTCATTTTCCCATTTAAGCCCATGGTCTCATTTTCAGTCAACAGTGGCTGCGGGGACAGCCCATTTCCAGACCCCACGGTGCTAATGATACACATAATGCGAGAGATCAAAACTCCGTGCGGAACTAGCCTCCATATCTGATTGGTTTGGATTCTGTGACCGATCTTGGATAAAAGATGATTATCAGTCCACGGTTGTTCTCTACCAGACAACACAGACACCTATGGCCCCCAGGCATATTAAGCCAATCTCAGCCTTTAATGACAGCCAAGGACAAGAGTCTAGACACAGCTGATTATCAGAGAAACCTCTGAATTGTTTCTTTTTTTGTTTTGTTTTAAAGGTAACAGCTTTTGGTGCAGGAAAAGATGGAAATGAGCAAGAAGGGCGGTAACTGAATGAAAACTGGTGTCTGCCAATCCTTTTACACAATCCAGAAACGTAACTGAAAGCCACATCGGGCTTTAAGGGTACACAAACAGAATATAAAACGTGCCTTAAATACAGTCTTTAACACTTCAAATCCCAAAAAGCTCATTCTGTTCATCTGGAAGTAGCGTTTTCAGTGGAAGACACGTTTCGTCACTCATCCAGAGACTGAAGAAGTCACTTGTTTGAGAGACGAAATGTTTCTCCTACTGAAAACGCTACGTCCAGATGAACAGAATCAACTTTTTGGCACATATAAACTGTTTGCTGCTCTATAACAGATGCTTTCACAACAGGCAGGCCAAACATATCGCTGCTGCCTTTCCTGTTTCCAACACTGTCAGCCTACCATTCCAAGCGAGGACATTTCAGCCGAATTCAATCAGACATTTATCATCTTCCACCCTGAATAAGAGCATATGAGACCTGTCGTCATGTCATCAGTTATGATGACTGCATATAGATTCTTAAACATGCTGTGTACACAGGACCACAGTGGCATGCACTGACAGAGCAAATCTGTACCAGTAGAGTAGATGGAAGTCATTATAGCCTATTTATGCTGCATAATAGTGATTCCTATGCAACAATAGGAATATAAAGATAGGAGCCTGTCAGAAATATTTACATATTTTGAGTGCATTATTGTGAATAATATGGTAGTGACATTCCTGGATTTGATGTGGTTTTCCTGATGCTAGTGATATGTTCTGCCTTAGCTTTGGATGTTAACAAAAGTTGAAAAGGTGATTAAGGCTGACATGACAAAAGAGTGTTAAGTGAAGCGGTTTTATGCTACTGGCAGTTTTCACTTGCTTTTAGGATTATTAAGCTAAAATACTTGTTAAGCACTCACGTTTTCTCAAGAAAGTGTTGCTATCATCTCTCGTAAGTGTTACACTTATGAAACAGAACCTGCAGTCTGTCGGCGTCCAAACCATGTGGTGTGCAGAATGGAAGTGGGGGAGCATGTCCAACCAAACAAATGGCTGAAAAAAGAAATAACAAAAGCCCAGCTTCCCAAAGGAAAGAAAAAAGACCAAGTATGCCAGTTCTTCCAAATTTAGCTTCATCACGCATCACCGAACGTGAAAAAACAAAATGTACGTGTGTAAGAGAGGGATAAGTGAATGCGTCTTATACCTCCATTTGCTGTGCTCTTTTAGGCAGTGGATAGTTCAAGAGAGAGCTGTGTCTCTGGAGCAACAGCATTGAGAATCAGACATTTTCTTTACCAGCCCTCCTAAATGTACTATTAAAAACCAATTAGGCCTTTGCTGTGCTTATGTGCTTCACAGGAATCGTTGAAGGGAGTGAGAAAGGTCACCTGTCTCTTTAAGTCTTGACATTTATACGCACAGGTATAGAAACGATCATTCAAGTGCACCCAGTGTGTGCCGAGTCTACCTCTGTCCTCACCTATGTGATTTATGTTGTCAGGAGAAAGCTAGTGTGACCAAAATGTCAATTAATAAATTTCCCAAGAGCCGCTCTCTCGTCTCACCCACTTCGTCACGATCTGTACGCCACATGAAGCATCTGTTATGAATACATGGATGATGACAGTACAGTGGGAAAACACTGAGCTGATATTAATCATTCCAGTTACATCTGGACAAATTAGAGAGGAGAGGTGAGAAACTCATTTCTGCCCGAGGGCATGTCTGAATGTTTAACCATCCACTCGCATGGTCTGGCTACAAAATGAGATATCTGCGATTTGAAATGATCAACGAGCAGTCTTTCATTAGCGCCGCTTCATTGGCACTCACAATCATTAACAAAGTAAGGCAGTTTCAGTATAGTTCTCAGTTAAAGTTAAGACTCATTTGAGACGCTTTCTTCCAAAATCATCAACTTTTGCAAAGTAGATTAGATTGGATGTTTTCAGCAAGGCGATAATTAGCATGAAAATGGTTCTGAAGTTGTGCCAGTGGCACTTCAAAACTCCCAGGTGATGTAATAGCTTTCTGCAGATTCATAAACATTTGAAGGATCACAGAAAGTGAGCTTTAAGTGTCCCTTTGCTGGGTTTAATTAAGAACACATGCTGCCAAAAACAGTTTTCATAGGAAAATGATACTTGATGAAACAGATTTTTTTTTTAAAATCATTGTCTCTGAATATTAAAATCACAAGTCTCGAACAGCAAGTAGACCTCAGTAAAAGTTGCTCCAATTAAGCAGCCAATCAGACTCACAAGTCTGACTGAGAGATGAGGTTTTCAGTTCTCGCTGACAAAAGAAAAGAGGTGCGAAGGTCTGTACACGAGAACAGAGTTAATTAGAGATGAATGTGATCGTCTCTATGTTCCCCTGTCAAATGGAAACCATGTGTCTGAAAACCTTCCCTCTTCTTGCTACCTGTTAGGCTTGCCATTCCTCCTTATGGTTTCCATGGTAACACACCCACAGAGCTGTTCATAACACTTCAAATTTCATGCTCACCTGCACAGTGGGTAGTATGTATGGTACATCACCACTGAAAGTTAATTCCATTGTCTGGCTTATGTCGTTTTGCCAAGTATAAAGCAAAGTGAGACAATTACACTGACTAATTGTGAATATACTGTAGTATGTATATAAATATATCACTAAATTAAAACAGTGTACCAAAAACAAACAAGCTATTCCTTTGAGACTGTCATTTCTGAAGCGGCTGGATATAACTTAAGCAAAGCAGGTGCAAGGTTAGTGTAAGTCACCCCAGTGGAGGTAAATATTGGCACACTAATCACTGATTGGGATCTTGACCTGATAACTGGAAAATACCAACTTGTTCAATATACTGAAAGCGACATACTGATTGAACAGCATGGAAGAGGAGCCAAATTGAGACCAGTCAATAGGAATGCCAAGAGCCACTGATTGTAGAGTAATAGGAGGTCACCTGCCTGAGGCAGACTAAATGAGTTACTGTTGAGATTCATGGCTGCAATAGTCTAAAGCACTGGTTTTTGCACATACTGAAGTATTTCTAAAGAAATCAGAGTTTATGCTGAAACTCGACTAATCCATAAGAACAGATATTTAAAGATCTAATGAAAGAGCCATGTTAATATTGCGAAGGAGAGCAATGGAATTCTAAACTGCTGATCTTCAGTCAAATTAATGCCACAGTAACTAGCAACGTGCCGGGTGAAACCAGATTGGCATTTTGACACGACGCCTTAAAATCTAGGCGTCACCAAGCTATCGGGGAAAGCTGGCAAATTTGCAGTGTTGGGAAGGTTACTTTTAAAATGTATTCCACTACAAATTACAGAATACACACCCCAAAATGTATTTTGTAACGTATTCCATTACTCAATGAGAGTAACGTATTTCAAATACTTTGGATTACTTAATATATTATCATGCTTTTTTACAACTACATGAATGTACTATTGCAGTGTGATTTATTACTATTACTGAAGGTTATTCGCCATACCAACACCAACTAGATTTTTAATATAAATGAGTAACAGTAGGTGGACATTAGGTAAGGCTGCACTTTTTGCAGCGATCTCGTATAGAAAACTATTCCGCGCGTATATAAAACAGGTCCGCGGCTCCGAACCAAAAAGGCGTAAAACCGTAAAGGGACCTCCGTCTAATACGTCGGGTTCATGTCGGGCTCGTAGCCGAAAACTAGCTTTACTTTGTTGTCTGGATCAAATTTGCTAACGAGAGACAGAGAGAGGCGCTGAAAGGCTGCTCCAACGGAACTTATTGTTTCGGAGGAAAACACGACCACGGTGTACAGTCGAGTCTTAATAGCTTACTTACAACTGGGCTCGTCAGGCTGCAGTGGTTACTATTATATTTACATGCTTCCAGCTCCCGTTTCTGCTCGGTGACAGCTCGTACTTTTCCACTCACCTTTTTCTCCCGCTTTCACGCTCACAGACACATAACGGGTATTTCAACAAAGTAACTGTATTCTAAATACCACCTGTTTAAACGGTAACTGTAACGGAATAAAGTTACTCATATTTTGTATTTTAAATACGTAACGGCGGTACATGTACTCCGTTGCTCCCCAACACTGCAAATTTGCTAAAAGTATTGGATAAGTGGTTTTAAGATCCAGCCACTCCAATTAAAGCAGTAACAACACCAATATCACTACATCAAGCTATGCTGCATCCATCTTTTACCTGAACAATGTTATAAGAATCCTTTTTGAGTGTAGCAGCTTACTCAATTGTTTTCTGAGTGATCTGCATTCAGTCGATAAGGTTGAGAGTAATGACTCAATGGTTGTTATATCACTTAAGGAGTATCAAGCTTTACCTGAGCTGCAAGACATAAGACCTGTGTGTTAGATCATATTTTTCTTCCAACACACTATTATTAGTCTAGGTCGCCTCTGGTTTTACTGGATGCACTAACCATGGCTTGTTGCCAGACTCAATGTTCTGTTAGTGCGGACCATTAAGCATAAAGCCGACACGATCTTGATGATTATAGGTCACCTGTAGCCTTAGCCACTATAATGTAAAAAGCTTTAGAAAGAGTTCTGTTGGATACATTAAATGCGTTCATCAATAAAGGGGAGGCGATATTTCAGCAGGTAGAGCGTTCGCCTCATCGGAAGGTCGGGGGTTCAAATCCACCGAACGGCTACCCTGAGGTACCCCTGAGCAAGGTACTGTCCCTACATACTGCTCCCCGGGTGCTGGATTGGTGGCTGCCCACTGCTTCACTGAGTGAATGGGTTAAATGCAGAGAGTAATTTCCCTAAAAGGGATTAATAAAAAATCTAGTCATAACCAGTTTGGCTTTAAAGCTAAAAATGGCACAATTACTGTATGTATTATTCAAAGAAAAAAGGGCAAATTCATTTGTTCTTGTGTGATCATGTAAATCACAGGAAGTTATCTGTTAAGTTGAGCCAATGACAGGTGCTAAAATACAGAGTTGAGAGTTGTGAGAGTTCTGGCTTGCTCACTTGCAAAAGAAGAGATTGAAATAAAGATATGGAGACAGCGTTTAAGTTCTTTTTAATCTTCATGTTGATGATTTGTTGAAAATAACCTTTAAAACTGGCATGATTGGTAAATGTTTATCAGACCATATTATGTAGCAGATGACCTTGTGATCTTCAGCCATAGTAAACGCTGCTCTCCAGAAACTCCTTCACATTCTTCTTCTGTGGTGTGGAAATGATATCAGATACAATCCCTAGAAGAGATCCACCAACATTTGTAGAACAAAGGACAAAGTTCCCCTCCATTTAAATAGTCGGATAATAATCGTATTATCTGTAGTATGGTCTTACGGATCGAATGATGGACGATGAAGATATTTATAGGCAATGAGGAATGATGCAGAAGCAAACATCCTCCTATGCAAAGTTTTTGCAATTTTTTCTCTATACAGACCATACTTTACACCTCTGTATAGGGCAGCATACTTGTGGACAAACTACAGGAAAGCCACTATAAACACGCAGCTTATGACGACAACATGAAATGGTACGGTGCGAGCGACGCGTTTGTAGCTGCTGAAGTCACTACATGTAATGCCTTATTGACAAATCTTAGCATTTATTGACACGGTTGATACTTCTGAGAATGACATCAATGTGGTCTCAGTGGATAGACGGTTTGGGCCTACACATCATCGGTCACTGTTACAGTTGTCTCCTTGTGGGTGTCTGTTATTTGATTTTTACCTTATTTGCTGCGTTTCATGTAGATTTTGTTTGCTTTAATGAGCCATTAGTCTGGATTTTTTTAATTCATTAATTATTGCTTAGTATTAGTAAACATGTGAGGAACAGGATCAGGATGTGAGGCACATCTATCTATCTATACTGTAAGGGTGCACTGACCTTTTCCCTGCCTCTAGGTGCTAAGATGAAAGATGAATGCGTGTCTGTGTTAACACCGATTTTTCTTCAGCAACAAAACTGCTGACTTTCAGCTGGCAGCAACCCTCCTTCGCTAGACTGAGAGCCCCTGTCTCGACTGGTTCCTATTTGATCAGCTCCAGTTCCACTGGGACAACCTTTTGCTGGGTTAACAAAATGTCACATCTGAATTCACTGCAGGCATCAAGTGACTTGGAGACATGAGCCAAGCTCCAATGGAACAGTCTGACACCAAAGCAGCAGTGACTGAAGAAAAGGGTCACGGCACGCCAAGAGTCCAGCAATTAATTTATATCCACATTGATATTTTTTTTTTAATACTTGCAGGATTTTCTGAGTTTTGGCCAGCTGCTGCCTCTTCAGCTGTGATAAAACTTGTCACTTTTTCTTTGAACACCTATCCCTGCAAACATTGTGTATATATACTAAAAAATCTGGCAGTTTTCTTCCAAGCGAATCATTAATTCATGTTATAACAGTTTAAATTCACTGCTTTTAAGTTTGAATCACTTGTAATTTTAAAACAATTACTGTTTTAAAAAACAATTACTGATTGTTTGCGCTCCTTTAAAGCAAAGCACCGTGCTGGGAGAATGTACAAGTGTAAATTTAATTATGTGGACAACTGATAAACAATTACTACACTGTGAATTTCATTAATTATTAATGGTTGTTGCGCCTGTTTTGTGAAGCCTGGTGTGAAAGCTTATTCTCACGTGATTTGGCCGATGCATAAAGCAGATATCTCACATTACTTGCTCTGTTCACTACAAATAAAAAAAGATGAATACACACAAAGATGATTCTTTTTCCCTTCTTAAAATCTTTAGGCCATTCCTGCTGCGACTATGCTAAAGGTAGAAATTATACCTGCACAGGTGCACCATTGTGCTTCTTCTAGTCTTTTCACCAGGATAGTAATCTCTGGTCCCACTGGGGTAATTCTCCCTCCACAGTGACACAGGCTCCTCTGTTCTTCATTGAAGTCTCAATTTCACTCATTCATTCAGCTGGTAATTTTTTTGCCCTCATTCATCCTAGTCCAGAAGCACAGTCACATGATAGCATCTGAGGCCAAAGAGAGGGTAGGCATCACCTTCGATTTCTCTGCGAGCGGTAATGAGACGGTCTGCTTCACACCAGGGGAATTAATCAGTGTGCAGGAATTACCTATGTAATTGACTGTAGAATCAAACCCAAACCCATCAGGGTCCATCACGCTAACCTTTTCTTTGCTTCTTTTCTCCCCTCCTCACTGCCCCTGTTTTTAATCCCTGCTGCTGCTCGGCTGGAAGGTTGCTTCGATGCGTGACGCTGATCAATCGCCTCGTCATTGGCGGATTGAAAAAAAATGGTCCTGCGGTTACTTTTATAAAAATCAATGAGTCAATGTTCCAGTCCACTTTGATCACCTTTAACTGCAAACTGCCATTTGCCCTGTAGTCAATCCCGCTGATGATAAAGATAGTCAGGAGCAATGGAGACACTGAATTAAAGAAAAAATGTTTGAGGCTGTCAGGCTGACAAAGCCGAGACGGAGAGTCAAAACTAGCAGGGGGGTAATGCATGCTTGGTTAGTGTGATGTTTATTTCAGCACCCAAAGAACATAAAGTGTTGTGAGTATGACTGCGCGTGTGTGTGTGTGTGTGTGCGGGCATGTGTGTGTGTGTGAAGCAGGTCTAAAATAGGAGTGTGTGGGAGTTCTCCCTCCAGACCTGTCAACTGACAGACAGTTTCATGCCTCTGTGAACTAAAATGTCTCTGAGCAGAGTCCGCTGGGAAGTATGGACGAGCCATACTTTATTCAGTTCGTTCACATTTACCACACAGGCTAAAAAAACACTCAATTATTAATTTTATTAATTTCTGTATTGCTCTACTATACCCTAACACATTTTACAACAGATATTCCAGAACTCTTGATATCAGTGTTTTAAGCTTTATAAATGGGGAAAAAAATGCAGTGCCAGTTAAAAATGTGCCTGCTCAGCGCGAACGACTTGCAGTACGAGTGAATGATTGGAGTCACTCGTGGAAAGAGGAATGGGGCATGTCAGCAAAATACACAGCTGATTCAGATTCCCAAGCTGCAATGATTTAACAGCACTGGACTGCAATCCTGATATAGGACATGAACTAGACTGATCTTCTATCCAGGATAGCTCAGTAGGTAGAGTGGTTGCCCCATGATCGGAAGGTCGGGGGTTCGATTTCCCTTAACAGCTACCCTGAGGTACCCCTGAGCAAGGTACCGTCCCTACACACTGCTCCCCGGGTGCCCAATGGCTGCCCACTGCTTCACTGAGTGAATGGGTTAAATGCAGAGAGCAATTTCCCCACGGGGCTCAATAAAGTACAATAATGTACACACTTTCTTCTTCTTCTTTAAGGAGACTCTCTGCTGTTTTATGGAGAAAATAGCCAAACAAACACCACCAAGCTCAATGTTCTTAGCTAAAGCTAAAGAGGAGACAGAGTCTTCAATTCATAAGAATCGTGTAATAATGAATTGTGGCTGAGTCAATAATTTCATATATGTTGAATGAACTGTAAGTGTAACATCAAAAATCAAAAACTGTAAATTAGGCGACTTCATTAATCACAAGATCACTTGTTCTTAGGGTCTAAAGTTCAATTGTCCACTGAGCCTTTTTGTAAGCTTCATCTTCTAGAACACTGGAAGCACAAAGAGATATATAGTTTAATGCAATTCTACCGGTTTCTCACTTTGTTTATCAGATGTACGAAAAATAATGTGGAAAAAAAAAACCACATATAGAGAGTCATCATTAGCAGTCTCCTTTTACATTGTGCTTCAAATCTCTAAAAACATCAGCGCTTATTTGAGCAATTGTGATCCGTAAGGATGTAATTACTGATATACTTCAGAAACAATAATGGACTCAAATCTGCTATTTCAACACACGGCTATGTGAACTAATCTAGGGCCTTTCAGCGGGTGAAAAATGTGCTACCAGCATCCATCTAAGTAAATCTTAAAGGTTAACACTCACCCTTGCACGTCAGCCTGTAAGCAAGGCTCAACTGTTATTTCTGTCTGACTGCAGGTGACTGTGTACTGCAGATGAGGCCTGGGTTTGAATTACAGTTTTATCTCCCTGGGGTGTGGGCGAATTGATGGTAAGGGTTTGCATAGCCTACGACAGAGGTTCATGAGCACATCATTACATCACCGAGACATACAGTAAATAACACCTCTACATAGCACAGGGATCATCTTTCCACACACAGACACACACACAAATCAATCACTGGCTCGGTGGTTAGCTGAAACATGGCTCTACTGGACTTTCTATAAATGCATCACAATGTACAATATGCCACCACCAGCAGAGGCATCTGGGTACACGTCAGAGCTATTATTAGGTTAGATATGATAAAACCTCCGTGTAAGCAATGTATCTTGAGTGTCTGTCACTCATTTTGTCATAATTATAGACTCCTATATTGTCATTATAATGCACTATGGCATACAATACCTGCGTTTTCCAGCGATTTACAGTGTGCCAATGTCCAGGGGTCAGAAAAAGACTTTGACCGCATATGAAGTAATCTGAATGTTTGTGATTGTTGCAGCTGGAGCTCATACCGTGACCCTGTCCTTCATCAGTATACAGCAGACAGCACAGCACTGATGATGGAAATAAACACTGCCTCTGCGGGACTTTTTGCTATGCTGGAGATTCAAAAAACATTCCTTTTGGGTACTGTTGCTCTCAAACAACCAGCTAATATTTGTTTGGTTTATCATTTATTACAAATTTAACTAGGCTTTTTGGTTTTCAGCAATTGGCTCCGAGTCTGGAGCTTTTTTGGGGGGGCGAGCCAAAAATGAAAATAAAGAAAGAGCAAGAACTTGTTGAGGCACAGCTTCACAGCTGTGAAAAATAACTGCCAGGGCCTTGGTTCTGCTACTGGTCTATAAGTTATAATCAGAACCCAGCTGCTTTGAATATGCGTTGAATAAGGTATGCTTCAGAAGACAAATCTAAACCCCGTAGCAACTTGCTGCGTGCTCGCAGGAGCTGTTTAGCACTTACTGCCGTGGGAGGCAGAGCTTTAGCCGACTTTGTTGGATCGGCGATAATGGCCTGCTGGCCTCTCCCAGATCCTGTTACACTGCTGGGGACACACAAGCTGCTCTCTATTTAGCAGCAGTCGTCTCTGCTGTAAGCCTAGACTGTAACAGAAGTGGTGGCCACTTCCTCTCACCTCAAAGTAAAAGTCAGGAGGAAGGAAGAAATGAACATTTTAGCCTTGATCCTACTGCAGTTTTATTTTCTATACATATAAGAAGAAGGAAAATAATACATCTAAAGTGCTGGAGTCGGTACACAGCACAAACGCTCTTTCACGAATTACTCTCATCAATCATTTGGTATTTTAACTGCGTCCTGTTGCTCTAAGATAATAGTTGTTCCCCAGCTTTGTTTTGAGTTAAGAGAGTTTTCCATGTGGCTGTCTGCAGATAACAGCATCAGTCCAGATGGTCCACCTTTGTAAACGATCTTCTCTGACAAGGCTCCAGACCATTTGTTCCCTCTCTGTTGATTGTTATTGCTCCATTGGCAAAAGCCTGCCCAAGCAGACATGCCTGTATGTGTGTGAAATTCACAAATACCACAATAAAAAAATAAATAAATTCTGACAACAACTCCTCTGTCTGTGCCGATGACCATGTGTCATAAATATGTGCTATATACACAGTCAGGCAATGTATCAGTATCAGTACGATGCATGCATCACAAATAGGTAAGGAAGCGATCCCTGTGTCTAGTTTGAAACGCACTGCAAAGTAATAAGCAGCTCGTGTCAGACTAAGGCTGGGTTAAGACAGGGATATTAAATTATCAAACCAGATCCAGTCTGCAAATTCTGGCCTCCTGCAGTGCGACAGTGGATGTCTTAATTTGTCATAAAAAATGGAAAGATCTGCAAATGTAGTCCGGAGAACACTAAATCATTAAGGTTTTCCATTTTCGGGATGTATATTGCAGGCTGAACTCTACAGGCAGGGCATTTCACAGACGGATATTTGTTTGGTTGTCAAAGGGAGGGAGAGAAAGCATGTAATTTTGCCTGTCAGACACCTACTGTAAGAAGCATGGTGAGATGCTGATTACATTTTCGTCTTCAATCCAGACAGAAGAACACTTCCAGAAACCAAGGGGGACAATGAAAGGCTCACAATGTGCCCCTTACAGCGTGCAAAGAGACAGAATGGAAAGCAGAAGCGAACATGGTTATGTTGAAGTTAGCTGTATGGTAAAATCTACACAAAAGCTTGGATGTGATTAGCTGGGTTGCTCTGTGCTCAGGAGAAGGAACACACTGTGCAGGAGCAAGCTAAACTGCTGATTTAATAAAGAAACAATATGAATAGATGGTCTGGAGCAGAAGCACCTGTAATAATGACCGAGGGCTTAACACGTGCAAAACAATATAAACAAATATGTGAAAGAGCCCGAGCTGACTTCTATCCAGAGTCCACCTTATGGTTTGTTTTTTCTGAAGTTTAGAGTTTCCTCTGACCTCTGCTGCCGCAAATGCATGAAATAAAGCAAATACTCCACAAGTAAATAAAGTTCTCTCCTTTCTTTTGTTGTGTCAGATTTTGTGCCTCATATGAAAACATTTGGGGTATGAAACGTGGGGAATATTTCCCATCACATAACTGTTCACATACAAAATTAGCAGGCTGTGGTATTTTATTATGATACTGGGGAAAACAGCACTTGGCATGACCGGAATTACTACGACCCTGTGCAATGAACTTTCAGTCCTGTTGCCTTTTAAATGATTACTTTGAAGATGGGGACCGTCATTTGCTAACCTTAAAGTGACTTTGGTGCATCAAGATGGCGATAGAATGTCAATGAGACAGTTAGCCTGCTATCTGTCTGCTATCAGTTTAAAATTAAAAGGACTCAAGCTGGTTTGTGATAATATAGTAATTAACTGTGAAAAATTCCAACCCCCCGAAATCACAAATCTTTTGCGGTTTCCTGAACATCTGTTGCCTTCTACATACACAGAAATTTACATTAACTCCTTGCATTCAGAGTCAAGCCAGAAACTTCATTAGACTAAAGTTTTCCTAACTGAAACTGTCCTGATAGACACTGGTTTACTTCTGTTTTGGGCCTTTCTGTTTTCTTCCTCTCACAGGTCCAGGTTGGGTCGGGCAGACTGGGGAGGAGATATTATCGGTTCTTCCTTGGCCTTAAAAAGCAGCCCAGGCTTCCAATCTTCATCTGCTTAGCTGAGTGGTAATCAGGCCTCTTCATGAGCTTTTTTGTGTAGAGTAATCTTGTGTGCCAATGTTGTTTTTGCCTCCTCTTCCAGTACGTTTCCCAGTCGGCCCGAAAAGCTGCTGCCATCATAACCTACTCACCTGTTTCGTCAAGCTGGTTCATTCTTGGACAGCTTCCCTTGGAGCTGCCTCGGCTCCATCAGCTGCCTGCCCTTCCTCCTGTTACCTGCCTGAAGCAAACCAGTATGCCCGTCCTGGACCCAATAGCCATCTGTTTACAACCGATCCTGAACATTTATTTTCCCACTTTTGGGAAGTGCAATTTCACCCACCAGTTTTCCGCTGGATCTAACTCTCATCTCCTCCCTCTTTCTCTCTCTCTCTCAATGGATCACCTCCTGAGGCTCTGATTGCGCCCTGAAACTCGCCCATCATTGTTGTTCCCTCTGGAGAGTTTCTCAGTGCAGTTTTCCTGTGCTTTTGGTTTTAGCTTTTGTGGAAATAAAATTGTGAGTAGTGCACAGTTCAGCCTCAGCCAAGCTTGCACCTTGACAAAACAGTACTGCATTAAATAATCCGAAAACTAGGTTTTAAGTCAAATATTCGGCCATTTTCACAGATTGAACACAACATCATAGCTGAATAATTCAGTGGCACAGTAAATGCTTTGGTTCACACACACATCCTTTATTCCCATTGCATAAGGCAAATATGCCTGCTATTTGTGTGCACTATGGTTGGTCATTAGTGCTGCGCATTGCTCACTTGACCCAAGGGTACGTAATTTATTTCTGGAGCCACCCATCAAAAAGAGGTTGCCTCTTGTCACACTGACAAGCACCCAATCTAATCAGCCTAAATGATGATGGGGTGGACACGTGCTAATTAGCATCAGCAGTCTGAGAATGGTATGACAAAGGACACTGTGCTTGTCTGGCTTTGTTATTCTACTAACTTCTTGTGCAGGATTTGTGTCAGTAGTTGTAAATGTGCACATTGTACAAACGATTGTGCACTTTTCTCAGTCCGAATTTATTTATTTATTTACTTTTTACAAAAAAAACCATGTATGAATCATCATGAGTAGCTGAAGCCCATGGGCAGGGTGGCATAAATTCATCAGAGGTCAGACAAGCTGCCCACACAGACACCCGCACACACACACACACTGCGACGAGCCAATGAACACAGCAACGTGCTCCAAATCTTAATGACAATCAGACAGAAATTCCAGCGCCGCTCAAAAACAATACGAGGTAACTCGAGCTGGAGTAGAAACAAGGGCTCAAAAGAGGCGTGCAAAGAAACAGCCTTTCCATCTGTAGCCCATTTCAAGCCAGTCTGTTGACAATGATTGCATTTGAGACCGACAATGTTCATCTGAGACGCAGAACTCTCCAGCAGCACAATGAAAGCACTTCTGAAGCTTTTTACTGACGTGTCATCATCAGCATCTCATCTCGCCCTGGCGAGTGTGTTTGTTTGCTGCAGTTTGGATTAATGAATGAATGCTTCTAAGGGAGCTCTTGAGTGAGACCAGAATAAGCAGCGCAAGCTTAAGCACAGAGCATAAAAATATCAAAACAACACAGTGAGCGTTGTGGGAGTTTTATAAGCGGCATGACCTGCAAGGTTAAAATTGAAAAGTTGACGGTAATATGAAATTCCTTTCACTTGTACTTCTTCCTTATTTTGCCTCCTCGTGCACAACCTTAGACAGAGAGCACTGCCACATCACTATCAGTGGTCATAATGATTTTCTCCGTGTATCTACAGCACTCAGTTACCTCACAGCATAAATGAGGGAGCTTCGTGTATCGCATTTAGCTTCGTGGTAAATGTCTCCAGATGTCTGCATATATTTACATTACAAAAATGCAGTTTATGAGTGTTTCTTTCGAGATGAAGTTAGCGGTTCAGTGAGCCTCACGAAACCTTCATCGTTTTGACAGACGGTGAAAGAAGTGTGAGAGAGAGATGTGAAGGAGTTGAAGGAGAAATGCTCAAGAAGCAAGCCCTGACAAGCGCTGTCCACTTAAAGCAACTGCTGTCTGGTGTTATCGGTGTTTCCCACTGACATCTTCCACTGACCTCACATCACGTCTCTGCCCCTCTTCTGTTCATCTTTCTTTCTTTTTTTACACATTCTGCAGACTTTGCATTTTTTTAAAAACCCTCCTGCCTTCCTCTTATGACTATCCCATCTCCCTCTTTCTCTCCTTCCATCCTCTCCCCATCTCATCAACTCCTCAGACACTGTGTCTCACTGGTGCTTCCATTACATTGCCCAGGGTGCATCACCACTCCATCTCCCAGTAATGGATTTCCAATGCTTCGACCGTCTTACCTGTCATGTGGTCATGTCTCCTTGCTGGGTAGCATCACTCTGTAAGCTTTTTAGAAATGCATGAATACTCTCCGTGTTATTGTACTCGTTCTATCATCACTCACTCCCCACACAGAGCAGCAAAGCATGACCCCACATCTCGCTTCTCCCGCTGCACAGAATCAAGCTGATGAAGCGTCTCATCACTATGGAACGCCAGGACTGCCATAATGAATTAATTAAATACACCATTAAATAATTAATTAAATGTGTCAATAATTAATTAAAATTGGAATTAATTAATTAAATAAATAGTTATGACACATGTAATTAATTAATTATTGACACATTTAATTAATTATTTATGTATTTCACATTTTAATTAATTATTGACACATTTAATTAATTAATTATTGACACATTTAATTAATTATTTATGTATTTCACATTTTAATTAATTATTGACACATTTAATTAATTATTTAATGATATATTTATTTATTTCATTTTGGCAGTCCTGACGCCTGGCTCTCGTCATGAAATAATTTTATCTGTCAGCCTCACCCATCAAACTCAGGGGGCGGGGTTAACGCTGCCCATGCAGCTTCTCTAACATTTGATTGGTTGCCGTGCAAAGTAAGTCAAAACAGGTCGATCCTAGATAATCGATTGCTTGTGTAGACTTGGGGCAGCCAGTTATCCCAGAATGCAGATCAAATCACAAGCAGCAATGGTGGTGGTGTAGTTTTAAAATACCCCGTTTTTCTGTCACCAGCTACACTTTTAACAGTGTTTTAGCCGCGAATGTCGCGCCGTATGTCTGGTCAGGTTGTCAGCATAGAACATGCTTGCAAAAGTGCTCAGATGTTTTCAGAGATTTCACTAGCTCTGCTAACAGTTAGCATGCAGAGCGCACCGAGGGGGTACGTTAACCGGTTTGTTTACATATTCCACTCTCCGTGTTCCACATGTTGCATTCGCAGATTCTCATTTTCACCGAACGATCGTCTCTTTCCGCCTGGTCTTGTGTCTCTGTGCTTCTGTAACATAAAGAACGAGCTGACATTTTTCTCACGAAACCAGCGATCAGCTCAGCAGACCCTCAGTTTACCTGCATGCATCCTCCTCCTCATCTGTCAGCTGTTTAACACCTGCTGCTAATTCAAGAAACACGCCTAGTTACCTGGTGATAGTCACAGTTTAACTGGGCAGCCGGTGCTCGATATAACGCAATGTCAGCGCATTTTTCTGCACAAGATAAGTAAATATAGTATTTTCCCCGAGCGCAGAGCTGCTGGAGCTTGTTTCCTTACAGAGCACTTTATAGGCGAGCCAGCTTTATCAGCGGCTGATGTCCAATCACCGGCACACAGCTTTCAAACCTCAGCTGAGTTTTAGCTCTCAGTGGTTAAACGCTGGACTTCATTCACTCAGGTTCTGTCTGTCGGGTCACGTTTACTTCGCTGTTTTATTTACAACTGAGCAAATCGGTTTGGCTGAGGTTAAAGTTACGTTTCATAACTGCATAGTTTCACAGACGTTTAATGGTTCACTGGCACATGTGTTAGACTGAACTATCATCTAAATATCATCTGTTTTTTAATAGTTATTCAACTGTATTCTAAGCACCAGCTGTCTGTTAGAATGTGATTTTTTTCTCTCTCTGTTGGCAGAGGTATAAAAATGCGCAGGAAAATCTGACGTGCATGGCGAACTTCACCGACGATATTTAGGGAGGAATAAACACACATCAAACATAAATGAACCATTTGCCTGTCTCCATAATTGAGAGCATTTTCTCTTCTTATGTCAACTCTCTCTCTCTCTCTCTCTTTTTTTTTTTTTTTTTTTTTTTTTTTGCTTTTTCGGTCATGTTATGTTTACCTGTCAAAGGCTTGTTACAAACTATGAAACACATTATGCAGACTTCTGGATGTTAGAAGAAAACGAATACTGCTCATGAATGAGACTAAAGGCAGGAAGGTGTCCTTTAAAACTAAAAATGTTAATAGGACCTCCCTGTTTATATCATAGTTTATGATATAGCATGTGTATTTCAGTAATAGCCTGCTGAGGCCACTATACGTGCTGGCCTCATATCAAATGTGAAGGCAGACTGAGTCTATGTTTGACGTTTTTTATATCTAATCTTCCTTTTCAAACATTTAAACAGCAGCGAGTCTGCAGCTGAGGGAATACAAATTCAAATTGTCGGAACAGGTTTGCTCGTTTCTTGGATTCATTTGGTGATTTATTAAATGTATAACTGTTATTCTAATCTGCTGCTGAGTCTCTTACACTTTTCTTTATGCTGTATATTTTCACGTCTCTGGAATAGTTGGCAGTTAGATAGTCAGCTGGGAAACTTTGTGTTAACTCATGGAGCTGAGGATATCGTGGATATGCTGACCTCGCTGCGTGGTGTACAGAGCGAGGTCAGCATGATTAATATTCACAATAAAAATATTAGCCGAACATCATGAAGTCTGTATGTGTTTCATAGTGTCGAACAACCTTTGTACAGTTAAAGCCAGCAGTTACTACATGACGGAAACACCAACGTTATCTCTTTTATGTGTTTATACAGGTCACGCTGATTACTGAACAAAAACCCAAAGATCAGATGTTAAACAGATTTATTTGCTCTCTCTCCTCCTTAAACATGTTTTTAATGTTAGTTATAATTCAGAATTGGCGACTGAAACACGTAGGACACATAAGAACATCAGGAAATAAAACATCGATAAATATAACCTCAGTAAAAGAAGTCAGCGGGGGTTACTACAGCTGTGTACCGGGGCCTGCGCTTTGTCGGTGGGATTGCTTGCGAGGCGAGCGGGTCTATCCCACGCTTTGCCGTGAGACTGGGACGACATCTCCGAAATCATCGAAACACTTTTGCAAAGAGGCTGTATCTTGACAAACCGACCAGACACATGAAGATTAAACCACTACATTCTCGGCTAAAAAAATATTAAAACGGTATTTGGTAACACACAAACAGGGTTTTTCAAAGCTCAGTTCTGTTAGCTTCCACATGCCGGTTATTGTGTGCTAGAAACAATGGCCACCAGGCCAAAGCAATGGTTTTGACTCGATCAGCGTTAACCCCGCCCCCTGAGTTTGATGGGTGAGGCTGACAGATAAAATTATTTCATGATGAGAGCCAGGCGTCAGGACTGCCAAAATGAAATAAATAAATATATCATTAAATAATTAATTAAATGTGTCAATAATTAATTAAATGTGTCAATAATTAATTAAAATGTGAAATACATAAATAATTAATTAAATATGTCAATAATTAATTAATTAAATGTGTCAATAATTAATTAAAACGTGAAATACATAAATAATTAATTAAATGTGTCAATAATTAATTAATTACATATATCATAACTATTTATTTAATTAATTAATTCCAATTTTAATTAATTATTGCCACATTTAATTAATTATTTAATGGTGTATTTAATTAATTCATTATGGCAGTCCTGGCGTTCCATACATCACAAGACTGACTGGATTCAAAAGCTATTTGAATCTGAGCTATAACGCAGGGATGTATTGTAAAGCAGCAGAGAAGGCGCATCATTGTTTTAATCATCACTTGTTAGGTGGGAAATGAAGTGCAAGAACTTAATATGGCTTTTTTTAACTGCACAACCATGTGCCAAATTCTGTGATAGTTGTGTGCCAGACTTTTAAAAAATGAATTTACAAATTCTTTGCTTATATTCAACGGCTTTCTCATTAGTTGCGAAATAGTCCATTTGGATACCAAATTAGGAAACCATCTATGCAATGTTACTGAATTCAAATCACGTTCGTCAGTCTTGTCAGTGTCATCTGATCTTCACTTCCTTACCTTCATCTTCAAATCACTGTCAAAAACTAAATGTGTTCAGACTGTGAACGCATTCGATCAGTTACACACAGACACATATATATACACACATAAATTAACAGTCACCTGAATGTGAGATCGGAAGTTTAAACAAGATAATTACAGTAATTACACCTCTGGCACTAAAGTACTGCCATATCTGCACATGCACGATTGCTCTATTGTTAAATATCAATCATTAGAAGAACCAGAACAAAGTTCAGCCCAATCCATAATAGAGTTTCTGTTAGATGGATGGAGACAGAGTGTGAATCATAGTCAGGTTCCCGCCCACACATGGCTTTCATTTCAGTGCAAAAATAAACTCTTCCAAAGCATATCATCAACCAAGAAAGCACATTGGTCATTGTATTGCTGGAGTTTCCTTCACAGACAGTATAAGACACTGTGAATGTGCGAATTAGAGGCTTACCTTTGGCGTTTTCGCGCACTTTCCGTTTCTGGCATCTTTTATGTATGCTATATCCAGAAGGTCTGTATCCTGTAACCAAGAAGAAGCACAGCTAAATCATCATAAATGTCAACCAATTTCAAATTTAAAGGCTTTAAAGGCTGTTTAGGACACATTTTATGCCCGTGGAAGCTACTTTGATTCAAGGTGATGGCACACATTTCAGAGACGCTTTCCATTTTACAACCTGCCAGCTCTAAACAGTCACATGTGCTTAAGGACACACATTAACCTCAATATGGGATGTCACCTGGGAGTCATTCAGTGTAGACAGATGCTGCCCTGATGACACTCTGCTCCACAAAAGTGTCTAATTAAAACAAAAGTGAAATGTTCCCATATTGACTGATGACCTGACTAAATGAGTTCTAGCTCTTTACAAACATACATAAACACTCCAAATTGCTTTTGGAGTGTTTCCTCATAAAATCTGACACAGGATTATCCAGAAATCCAAAAAGAGTTTTTATTTATTCATTTTTTACAACAGAAAATGTCATCATATGCATCATATTACTAAAAGATCTGCTGTCAAAGGGGGAAAAAAGGAGATAAGATGAAAAACTTCACACGTACACAACGTTCTGCTGCTGCATGGTGTTATGCCAGGGTCGGCAACCTGCGGCTCCGGAGCCGCATGTGGCTCTTTAGTCCTTATAGTGCGGCTCCGCGTGGTTTGGGAAAATAAATTAGAAGTATTTAGCTGAAGTGTATTTTATTTATGTTAGTTCTTTTTTAACTTGTAGTTCTAAATTGGAAGATTATTGTGATATTGAAATATAAAAATAAAATTATATTCTATTATTTTTTCATCGCTCAAAATAAGCGTCACACTCGCGGAAGCCGGTGTACCCACCGAAACGCCGTGCATTTATCGAGACTTTCAACCCCAGGTAGGCCAATTATGGATCTTTGGATCCACATTATGTCAGCAGCTGTTCTCCACCGTGAACTATGTTAAAGACAAACACCGCTCACGCCTCACAGATGAAAGCTTACAGTCCTGCGTAAAGATAAAAGTGACTTCGTACAGCCCCGACTTGCAGACGCTGTCCGCAGAGGTTCAGGAGCAGAAGTCCCATTGTAAACATATCACGGCAGACCCGACGATGTTTGCATGAACACGCTTTTCAGCATCTCTATGTTGACCACTTTTCACACACGGTTTCTGTATGCATACAGCCGGCTGTAGCTTTTCAGCTCACAGCCCGACACACACCAACAACAACACAACAGCCGAGACGTAAGGCAGCGAGGCGTGATTGCGGGTGCCGCTCAGGTGCGTCCGCCTCCCCTGCAGCGGCGCTGCAGACCACGCCCCGCAGCACGCATTAACCAGGTAAAATACATATTTAGGCAGAATTTTGCAAATATCTATTTTTCATCTTTTAGCAGCATAGTGCTTTTTTTCCAATTACTTTTTAAAAGTCAGGTCAAGGCTCCAACAGCCCAAAGGCGATATAAGGGTGGCAGCTCACAACGGTTTTTGTTTGCTACATGGATCATTTTAGTTCAGCTGGGTGTCTTTCCTTTTGTTATATTTCTTTAAGAGTTCAAAATGTGTTAATTACACATGGATTGTAGCACTTCATGGATTTCATAAGCAGCACAGCTTAGTTGTTCACACAAAGCACAAAGGTAAAAAAACAATATATACAGTGTTATCTTCATTTTAGATGTCAAACAGTATTTGCGGCTCCCAGTGTTTTCTTTTGCGTGGAACCAAATGGCTCTTTGGGTCTTAAAGGTTGCTGACCCCTGTGTTATGCAACAGCTAAGCATGTCTAAGCTGCATGAATGGCATTCAGCAGGCAAAGAAACACAATAGTAGTACCCTGACGAATCAGCCCTGAATATCACCACAGCTGTTATTCTATCACTGTCAGTGTTAATCCAAACAAAACCTGAACCTGATTCATTATTAATCCAGCAGCGTCTCAACCCATGTCAGAGCTCCTTGTTTCATCATATTTCAACATTTCACATCAAACTGCTTTAATCCAGAGGCAAAGCAGGACCGGATTTAAGGCAGGGGTGCAGAAAATGTAAATTTCTTTTAAATTTTTTTACTAAAACTGAAACCGGGTGATTCTGAAAAAATCCTGTTGATGAGCTCTCCGTCCAGCTAGCAAGCCAACCATAGCAAAGGCATCTGATTGCAGTATGGACACACACCCACATACAGCATGCATCTATCAACCTGTGTGCATCCATGCAACCATCGCTCCTTCAACAAGCTCTGTTTCATGCTTATTTGCAAAGCTTTAGCCCCTTAATCAGCCTGTAATGCATTTAGCAATGAGCAGACACAAGATGCAATAGCACAGAAGGCCCTTGGTGCCTTCCCTTAGTCACCACATCCCTTATCCCTGCATTTCGTTCCCTTGTACCTGTGACATGTGCAATGACAATAAAGTTGAATTCTATTCTATCAGTCTGGATTATCACACCCTCAATCTCTCTGAGAGAGAGCCAGGACATGAGGTGGAAAATTAACCAGAGTGAACTGTGTGTCCACTCAGCATTATCTGGGGAGACAAAAGGCAATGGGGGCTTGACTCGATCTCCAGCCACAACACTGATATCTGACAATCTCAGATACTCAAAGCTTGGTGGAAAATTGCACCTGGCCAGTGCTCCTTGCAAAACACATACCCACCTTAAGTCCCACCATGAGTATTTTGCATTTAAATATACTTGTTGCTATATGGAGATCGCGGATTATTTTGTTTAAAGGCATATTTCACTCAGGCAAAGCTGAGTAAGATAGCAATTAGATTAGCACTGCAAATTGTTAGCAGGCTAAATATTTAAATTTAAAAATATTGCCACAGCAGAAATTAAAGTACTCTGTTTTACTGCAGTCCACCAGGACAAGTTATTCCTTTTCTGCAGTTCACATAGCATCAATTAGGCGGTCTTTGCTTGCACAGAGAGAGCCTCTGAGTCAAAGGTTAACGCCTACATTGGGTCTGGAAATGCCTGCCTTTGAAGTCTCTTTAGAGCGCTGGCGCTCCACATGGGGGCCTGGTGGAACAGTGGGCTTCAGGAAGTAGCTTGCTGATTCTCGCGGGGTACTTTTTGGTGCCCCTCTGGCTCCGCACAGTTAGCAGAGATCTAAGGTGGATAAGCGGCAAAGTGTTAACCTACAGTACAGAGACGACTCATTAAAAATAAACTGCCTGTACGGGCGACGAGCTGCTCGTGAAGACGAAACGTGTGTACATCTAAAAGCTTCAGTGGGCAGAGGCTCAGTCATTGCTCAGATGTAAATAAAATCTGATGCCAGTGACAGTTTATTAATAATGAGCTGGATTTATAACTGCAGATGCGGCACAGTTAGTTAATTAAAGCACTTTATTTCAGTTGAGCAGTCCAGCTATTAGTTCTCCTGTTTAATGTCTCTCATTTATTTTCTATGACATATGTTCTTTATCTGTTCTTTTCTGTCATGTCTTAATTTATCACTCTCTGTCTCTCACTCTGTCTTTCCCTCTATTCTTTGCCTCGCTCCCCAACCTCACCGCTTTTTTGCGAGTATCACAGCAGCGAGCATGGATCCAAAGCCTATTAAAATCCACGGCACGTCCAGGAACCAAGCAGGGCCAGCGGGAAAGAAACTACAGAAATTAATGAACATGCTTAACCTGCACTGGCCCCGAGCCCTGTTTTCTGTGCCTGTTTGTCTGTCTCTGCTGTGGAGCTACTGTTTACAACACGCTGCCTTCCTTTTAAAATTAAGAAGTGAGCGCTAATGGTGTTTTTTGTTGTTTTGTTTTTTCAAATATGAAACTTTGTAGGAAATTCAAAATTCAGCTGGTGCTCATTTTGTTGTCAAATGCTGCCGGCGCTTTGTATATGTAATATATACGCCATGTTTTCATGGGAAGACTTTTCACATGCGTGTGGAATGTGATACAATTGACTCAAGGCAAGACCGGGAAGAAAAGTCTGCTACAAAGTGCTTTGAATAAAACAGTCTTTTTTTTGAATATCTACAAAGGGGCTGGCAGCGTCAGAACATGGTGGGTGGTTGTATAACAAAGTAACAAAGACTTCTGTTGCCCTTTGAAGCAACGCGTTTCCCCAGCTCGACTGGTACAAGCAAATGGAGGGATGTGCTGATGAGAAGAAAAAAAAGGAAGAAAGGTTAAGGAAACATGGGATAGAAGGCAGACACTGAGACAAGGATAAGTGGAAGTGGGGAGACTGACAGCCACAGCTCATTTACCAACAGCATGCTTGATAGCCTCCAGGGTTCAAAATGGATGCGCACTCCACAGGGCTCAGGGCCTCTGCTGAGCAACGGAGACAAGGAGCAAAAGGAGTGAGGGCAGGAGGGAGTGACAGATGAATACACTCAGATCAAATTAAGGAGCTGGACTGTTCTGTACCAGGACTAGTCAGTGTGGGAAAAGCATACAAGACAGTCACACTTGCTGCTGTTCTGAATCCCATATTTTATCTGCTTTATAATAACAGCAATACATGTAAAACTGTTCACTTCTATCTATTTAAAAATTAAGCAAATCAAAAAGAGCTAAAAGAGACCATCAGTCTACTAACAAGCACTTGATGGTTAATTTCATCTTGTCATGTTTTGTCTATTTCGCTGCATGTGCATGTCTTGAAACAAGCTGCCACCCAGTCAGATTCGGTTTGTTTCGTGAACTGCTGATTTGCTCAGTCTAAGTGAAATAAGGTCACACAGGCTGTATAACAAGTCAGGGCAGTCCCTAACCCATTGATGCCATCTCTTGGACTGAAATAAGCTCTTGCAAACGCAATACCAAGGCTGCGTCTGGACATGTCAATAAAATACACATGCACATACAAGAATGTGCAAGAAAAACATAATGAATTTTAACACTGTGCAGAGCTATAGAGCCCTTGCATAACCAATTACACTGTTGCAATCGCTATACAGTGTTGTCTGAGTGTTTGATGGCCCACTGACTCGAGGTCAAAGGATTCTCGGCACAGATGTGAAAAACAGAGCTATTACCCAAAAGGAACAAAACACACTAAAGCTCTGCAGGTGCTGAGCCTGTCCCTGTAAGTGGCCCTCCAGTGACTCTCGGCTGGCAGGAAACACATACTGTTACGAGGGAAAATGGTTTGTGGAGAGCTCAGCTTGAACTTGGTTGAGAGTGGCATCCACTTTGCCGCTCTACTCTTGGGTTCCTATAGTGCAGTTCTAACAACCCAACAGTGATAAAGTCACAAACCTCCTCACCTGAAGTGGCTGACTAGAGAGACGGAGAGAGAAAGAGAAAGCTACAAGCAAGCAGACCGAAGAGCTGAGGGCTTGAAAGTCCTTTTTTTGGTAGGTTTTGCATGAAAATTTGCATTCAGGCATAACGGAAAACGGAACTAGCTTTCAGCGCTCTAAGAAGGCTTAGTATTTACAACTCACAGGATAATTGAAATCATTCCATGGATTAAATGATTTGTTAGGCAGTATAAAGAAAAGAGGGACAGCAAATGCAGGAGAGACATCAGGTATGGCATGAGGCAAAGGCCTTGAGCAGAACTGCACTCTGCATGAGTGCATATTTAAACTGAGCAACTAATTCACTCTGGTTTTCATCTGTCTAACATGTCCCCTCCCTCGAGAAGCCTGGCCCTCACTCTATTCATCTGCAATTAAAAGATAAATACCCAAATAAATAAATAAATCCTGGAAATATAAATCTATGGTCTGCCAACTACTTTCTATTTAGAATTTTTAAGTTAAATAAACCTAAACCCACCACTGATGTTCATTCTTCCTCAAGCTCTCAGTGCCCACAAAGGTAAAAATCTGTATAAATGTGAAAAAAACTTAAGTCTGCACTGTAGATCTGAACAAACTGGTTTTAAATATGCATGAGTTCAGGAAGGTCATAAATCCAGTTTTTATGTGGAATTAAATGGACTCGTCCAGTGCCTGCACATAGAACTGTTTCTCTAACCTCTAGCACGGCACAAATCTGCATTTTCCAAAGGGCACAGTCCTCTATCTCAGAGAACAGACGTATGTGGGGTGCTGGTCCTGAGATTTCATGCAGGCATTTCTACTAGCAGAAATGGCAACCTGTCAGAAGAACGGCTAGGGAAAAAAATGAGACTGACACACTCCCATGAAGTCTAAAGCATTTTATTGGAGTGGCATTTAATGTTCTTTTATTATAAAAGTCACTTTTTGTTGTATTTTTTTTTTTATCTTTCCACTGTTCTTGCAACAAATTAAATCATGCCTGTTCAAACACCTGCTTTCTAGATTTGATATCAAATGATAAGTTGAAAAAGAATATGAGAACCCATCACTCTGGGGACAACAGATCGTATTTTGGGGCTTCTAGTGTGTGTAAATGACAGCTATCTGTAAAAAGCTTCTATCCACCCATCCACTGATCATTGTTTAAAGAGCGCATGTTAATATAAGCAAATATTAATGAGAAAATAGCAGAGGGCACTTTTTTTGTTTTTGGTCTGAATGGATTGTTTACTTACATCCATCCAAAGAGCGCTTAAATGTGATTGGTCAACGGTACTCAAATTACAAGCAAAAGACATATTACTGTTCCGACACATACAGAATCTAAGGCCTGTTCATTCAGCCTGTGCATGTTTTTATGTCTTGAAATGATTGCTTTCCCTTTACAAGACAAAAGACACTTCAGAGGTGACATGAAATGAGAACAAAGAGATGAGGACAGGACATGCAAAAATGGGGGGACTGTGATTCCAGCATCATCAATTCTTACCCAGTGGGAAACACACACACACACACACACACACACACACACACACACACACACACACACACACACACACACACACACACACACACACACACACACACAGTCTACAGTCCTTTTGTATTCCTTTTTTCTAAAAGGAAATTGATGGCTGAACAGGCATAGAGAATTTTGTTCACACTCACCAGCATCTAGCCACCCACTGTAGGTTCTGATTAAGCCATTCTTGCTTATGTATTTAATTATTTTCCTTTGTCTGATTTCTGTATTGAAGTAATGCTCTGGAGCTAGAACGCGTTCTGTTTTATTAATTTCCTACTTTTTTCGACTTCTATTTCTCATCTTGTCACATTGTATTTGAAATTTTGTCAAAAAAAGCACTTAAAAAAATCTTACATACAAACAGGACAGCAACTCGGAAAAGACATATCCAGAAGTGAATGTAGTGAGCATAATGTGCGTCTATACACACACAGCCACACACACATATCTAAAAATACATAAATAAAAGAGGGGGGGGGGGGGGGGGGGGGGGGGGAGAGATGTAACCAAGCATATCTAATGAGAAGTTTAACAAATGTTGGTAGAGCAGGTTATTATTTTGACTTCTTAAGTTCTGAAACACTCCCAGACCCCATCGGAGAGAGCCAGTCCAAAACATGGCAATCACCAAAAACAGTAGCCCCCAGACCCTGAGGAGAGAGCCTGTTTATCAGACCATTGGTTAATTCATTTTTATTTTTATTTGCATGTTTATTTATTCATTTATTAAGCATATTTATAACACTGACCTGCCAAAAGTGCCTATCCTACCTATCCGCCTCTAACAGACTTATTAGCTTGGTCTGGGTTCTAATCAAGGTCTGCCAATTTAATAGGGCAGAGAGACAAGGATTAAAAGAAAAAAGCCAAAACAACAACAACAACAAAAAACAACTTAATATTGCTCTCAGAACACCCCTGACCTCAGTCAAGCACTTTTGGACCCAGATCACTGAACAGTTTTCTTACTTGCAGGGCTGTCACATCCCAGTATCTCCATAACTGTGCATCCTAGATCAGCAGTCCCCAACCCCCGGGCCACAGACCGGTACCGGTCCATGAGTCGTTTGGTACCGGGCCGTGAGAGTTGAGGCTCAGGTGTCAAATTTATGGTTTTCGGGGTTTTATTGGTTTTTAGCGTTATTTTTTAATCATTTTTATTGTTAATCCGGTTACCCTAAACCGATCCGTCACGCAAAAAAGGTTGGGGACCGCTGTCCTAGATGACTTGTCATCTTTTCATCTACATGTTCCCAATGCCAGCGTTCTCCTTACAGCCCTAACTATGGTCAAAAGGTCATATTTTTAAACTGGAAATAAAAAATAGGATAAACATTGTCCAATGCAATGTGCGTATAATATTCCAAGCCCTCAACTAATCTACATATTATCATTATGATTATTATGGGGAATAGAATATCCTTGTACATGTACAGCGACAATGTGTATGTAAGTGTATATATGTTGCCTTATATATGAGGATATATGTATTTATATAGGTATGTGTGTATATCACTAAAAAAGCACTTTTTTGATTCCTAAAGCTCTTTTAAAAAAATGTAGGTAGACTTTGGAAAAAAGCAGGCCACATATTGTGGACAATGTGGAAACAAGCTGAAAAGATTGAATGTGGGATGCTCAAGTTGAAATTCAATTATACAATTATGGTCAAGTGAAAAATAGAATTTTAAATGTCATTTCTAGCAGGGTGATAAAGTAAAAGTAGAACCTGTTCATAGTTTTTGGTCAGATAGATGGAAAGAGGAGACAGGGATTAGAGGTCAGATGGAACGATGGGGAAAAAAAATAAATGCTTGGGAGAAAAGAGCGAGGGAGGAGCGGCTATGTGGGCAACAACAGAGATGTATGGCTGCGGCTGATAGTGGCTATCAGCAGCCGACACGCTCCACAAAACAACCATTGCAGAGATAAAGGCAGCAGGAGGTTGTGCTATAGATCAGCGCACATATTCAACCTCACACGTGTCAAATGATGCGCACAAACGTAACACTCTAGCCATTAACACTTAAGCTTGTACATACTGTATGCATGCACCAGCTCTAGTTTATCTCTGTCATCAATCTGCAGCATCTGCAGCGTTCAGTCATTGCGAACACTCGGGGTATTAATGTGAACAGCTCTTCGGCTCATACTGGTCACCGATTTCCTGGGAGCGTGCTCAGCCAACCAAATTCTGGGCACACATACGCAGACGGATGGAGTGCAGCGAGGGGTACTGGAGGGAGTTAAGTCCTCTCAGACAGATGCAGAACAGACTAGCATAACAAAGAAAGCAAAGCCGCTTCTCTCATCTGTCCATCACACCCTGTTGTTCTCTTATCTTAGTTATCATTCCAGCTGGATTTTTGCTGCAGCCCCCACCACCCCCCGATTCCCTTTCTTAGTCTGTCTTCTCTTGTCCAGCTCTGCGGCTGTCTTGGACAAGTGCCTTTCCCTTTCACTCACCTCACCTGGAAATCTGCCTCACTGGCTCTTCCCTCCTCCCCCCCTTGCCTCCCTTTTGTGTGCTTGGATCTTAACAGCAGTTGTCATGTCTATGGATGACTGTTCACATCTTGTCATGTCTGAAACCCCACTGACACACACATGCTAACACACCACCCACCTCTCTCATCCTCCTTATTTTTCTATCCTTACCCCTCCGTGCCATTTAATTCTTCTCTTTTATGTGTCTGGCATCCTCCAGGCAAACTCTGGATGGCTCTTATCTGTTGCAGTTGAACATCTGAGATCCACCCCAGAGCAGAGAGCGCCAGGATGCATAAATGCACACACACACATACAGTGCACGCACACAGAGACACAGACAAATACATCAAATCCCCAGAAAGGATCAATTAAGGTAATTAAAGTGCAGATAAGGCACAAACAGAGACACTGAAGTATACATGCACATGCAGACTAAGTCAGACACACACTACATTACACTTGTACAACTACAAAATGCTTGTCAATGTCTCAGCTTTCTTTCTGTTCAGTTCAATATAAAGTCTCCTCTGGACATCTGTGCATTAAAACCTCACATCCTTCTTCTGTCTGAATATTCAGTCCACTACGTGTCTGCAGGTTATAACGCTAACACAAATGAAATTCTGGCATTCTGAAAATGAGTAAAAGGTACATTCAACCTCGAGTCTATGGACTGAGACTGTGTCTGTGTGTGCTTGTGCAGGGTTTCTTCAGTGAAGTTCTTTGAGAATCAACGCTGCTGGCACACAGAACACAGTTCTGGCCTTCATCTTTCACATCAACTCATTTGGACACCTCTTAAGTGCAAACCATAACCCCTTTGAAGTCAGGACAAAGCAGGCGGGTAAGAGAAATGCATTTCTCACTTTCTTTCTGCAGGCGAACCTTTCTGTCTTTGCCTCTGCTTCTTCAAGATCCTTTCTTGAGCAATCTGCAGTTATCTTTTCTTTCCTGCCACACCTGCTTTTTGGTCAAACTTGAGCACAAAAACTACAAGTAAATGCTAACTACTAAAAGAGCCACTGGGTTTTCATGGAGAACTATAAAGTTTCCTTAATATGATTTACTCTTAGACCCATGAACCTGATTTTAGTTTAGTTAGTTTTGCATGTTAGCATGCTAACATGGTTGAGACTGATGGGAATGCTGGAGTTCTGCCTCTATTTTTCACAAACCAAAATCCTGGGCAAACTGAAATATTAGCTAGATTGTGGAATCGCTCAGCTTAATAAGATTGATCGTCTGGGGGCCACAAAGGTCTTTACCAATCCATCACACAGCTATCAATAACTGTCAAGTAGAAAATTGTGCAATCTCAGCATGGTGATGGTATAGGAGTTGAAGCATTACCAAAGTCAGGAGGCTTCCTGTTTAAGGCCATTATTAAGTGTACAGTAGCCTATTTAACTTCAGTCCATCCATACAGACCTCGGCAGTGTACAGCCCCTGGGGCACATCCGGATCCTACGTTGTCCCAGTGGGAGGTCAATGGGAAATGTATAATAATGTCAATAATGTGAAATAACAATATAACAATAACAATATAACTTTGTTGCTTTTATTTTTAAATCCACTGCTATTTTTTTTTATTTATGTGCATAAAAACTGTAAATATTGTTTGGAATTGAATTTTTAACAGAACACGGACTTCAAAGTATTTATTTAGTGAAGTCAATGTAATGTAGTCTGCGGGATAACGAAAGAGGAGCTGACAGCAATGAGCTCAGTCAAATGACACAGAGTGGAGTCACAGCAAGCTTGGATAAGCTGGGGCTAAAATGGAAACAAAACAGGACTATTGATTGAATACGGAAAAATATTGGTGTTTCTACTACTCCCATTTCACATTTTCATTGTCTAATTGTAACATCCACTCTTGCCAAAAGCAGCTTATAAAGAAATACAATACTGAGCAAAATTAAGTTTAGCTTACTGGTGTGGTCTTGAAAAACAGCCCCAGTTTCTTAATTGCTCATCTCTGATCCAACATGACATTTCAGTCTGGACCAAACGGACTGTCCAACAGACAGAGAGGCGTTGCCTTCCTTTGAGTCTCTCGCCTGTGAAAATCTAAACTGTTCTTTTTGGTGGGAAAACTATTAATTACCAACAGAAACATGTACCAAATTCTTGATATATATTTTCAAATATTAAAATATATTATATTGTTGTTCATGCAAGGTGGTCTGTGATTGGCTGCTACAGCCACAAGGCTTAGTGGAAGGTAAACTGGCGTACAGTAGGAACCTGTGTCCCAAATCCTAACCTGCTCCTGGTTAGGATTTGGGACACAGACTCCCTCTCTACTTTAAGATTAGGCTTAAAACTTGATAAAACCTTTATTTAGGGCTGGATCATGTGACTCTGAAATATTCCCATGTTATGCTGCAAGAAGCTCAGGCCACTAAGGAATTTCTGAGAGTTCACTTAACATTACTTCTCCACTTTTCATTCTCCATAAGCCACTACCGCATGTCCTCAACTGTTGTCTTTTCTTTCCTGTAGTGTGTTTTTTCCCTCATTCTTTCTGTGCTCTCTTTGTTTTCTCTTATCTTCTCCTCCATTCCTAACCAGTCTACCAACAGTACATGGCTGCCCCCTCCTGAGCCTGGTTCTGCTGGAGAGTTCTTCCTGTTAAAAGGCAGTTCTTCCTTCCCACTGTCACCAAGTGCTTGCTCATAGGGGACCATCTGATTTAGGGCTGAACGATATATCGCATTTGCGATAATATCGCGACATGATCAAGTGCAATTTTCTAACCGCAAAGGCTGCGATTATACTCTGGACATGTCCAAATTCATGGGCTGCATCCTCCTGAGGCCGCATTTGTAGACCGATTACGTCACAGCGACGTGCCGAAGGCTGTCCAAATTACTACCATATCCCAGAATTCATAGCGCGGCCCAGCCAAACTCCAGTTTCCAGCAATGGCGGCCGCTACTAAGTTTTAAAATTACTCATACTAATCTTTCTGGGTCACAAAATAAACTTTTAACATATTTTCAGGCGAGAAAGTAGTTGTGTAAACATCAAATATCTGCTCGGTTTATCAAGATATCCCATATTTGCAAAAGTGCTTCGACGTTTTCAGAGGCGTCTGCTACCCACCAGCTCGACAGCTAGCCGGGAGCTCGAGGGTTACTGATGCGGCCGAGAACGGCACAACTCCCGGCACATCATTTTCAGATCACCGCGGAGTTTCGCTGCTCGGGTTAAACGTAATATATAAGTCACTTAGACAACCTAAAAATGTTATTGTTGGGCTTTTTTCAGTGTTTTGTTTGTTCGTGAGTAAATCGGTTTGGCTGAGATTAAAGTTATTAGATTAGATAAAATAAAACTTTATTAATCCCCCGGGTGGGTTCCTCCTTGGTTTTCACACAGCTGACTAAACGTCAAACAGAAAACTTATTAAACAGAAGTATGAGACAGTCGAGAATTTACACCAGTGTCTGGTTATATTTTAGATAGCAAGAAGCAGACGGCCGAGTTTATTAAACTCCACCGAGACAGCGGTGACGCTAATCAGAAGGCTAGACCGTCCAATTTCACGCCTTTAAATTTTAAAGGCGTGTTTGTGTGTGTGTTTATACAATTGCTATTATGTTTGCACTTTATGTGTAATGTTACTGACTGCAGAGATCAGTAAGATGTGTGTATTTTTTATTTATTAGTTTTATTTATTTAATATTATTTTTTAATTGAATGACTGTAGTAGTTCACAGATGTCGAAAAACTGAGTGTGGTAAAGCCACTGATTTTTTTTATGTATATTTCTGCAATCTGCACATTGTACTGACTTTCATTTTAATGTTTACACCAGGGTTCCTTGTCAGCACTTTATGCTCAGATGTTTGTAAGCTAAAAATAAACTATTGTGTATGTTCAAATATACTGTTGTGATTGAAGAAGTTAAATAAAAATGTCAGTCATCAATTCATGCATCACCTCATGTCATCATAACAGAGGTCTGTCTTCCAGGAAAGAACAGTTTAAAATTAATGTAATATAGTATTGGCCATACTATATGATGTATTGCTTGTCTTTGTTTAATAATACAGAAGACAAATACCTTAAAAAATAATCGCATATCGCATCGCAATCGCAATATTGGGGCAAAAAATCGCAATTAGATTATTTTCCATAATCGTTCAGCCCTAAATTCTGATTGTTGGGGTTTTCTGTCTAATACTGAACTTTACATTAAAATATAAACCAACTTGACGTGACTGTTGCTGTGAATTGTTGCTACATCAATAAAAATGAATTAAAATGAACTGCACTGAACAAAACAAGTCGCACCTGTGTCATGATACAGGCTTTCCTGTGCCTTTACGTGATAACTTTCACGACAACCTTTCTTTAACTTCTAAACTTTCTTTCATCTCTCAGAATGAATGATTCCTGTTTAACTCAAATATCAATAGTGACATCGTCTTCAGTTTAACTGTGTCTTAATAACAAAGACAGTATTTCTAATGTACAAAACATTTTAATCAGCCAACAAATTAGTCTACCCTGTCAGCCCTGCCTGTGCATCAGGCCCTATTGTCAGCCCACTGCTAAGTGCCGTTTTATCCCCTTTCCTGTCAGAGGAACCACAGGCAATTATGTGTTTGTCAACAGGTCCTTATACTGTTGGATACAAATAACAGAGCAAAGCCACAGACGCAAACAGATAATCATCAGTGGAACACAATGAGGCTGGAAAGAGGAGAAAATCTGCCCGAAAGGGTTTACCGCCACCCTGACTTCAGCTGTCTGCTAATGTACTGCTGAAAACTAATTCTCCCTGTCCCTCTCCTCTCCTCTTCTAATGAGCCAGGTGTTGTTTCTCTCCCTTCTGCCATGTCACTCTCTCGAGGAAGCCCTTCAGAGAGGAGCTGGTATTTTAAGTATGAAAGACTGCTGCGCTTCTTTTCTTAACCCAGAGCATCTAGAAGCTGTTTAAATTTGATACCTTCATATCATTCCGCCAAATTGAATTGACTTTAGTGGGGAAAGAAAAGCGAGTGACCCACATTTGTGACACACTTAGTTACTCGAGCGGAAATGGAACAGCGCAAGCAAAAGGGGGGGAGTCCGTGAAAATTTTAGGGATGGACAACGAAGTGAGTGTTTGACAGAAAACATTCAAAATTCTCTCTATTTAACAGTCAAGAAAAACCGAGGTGACAGTTCACATCTGCACCGGAACCAATAAATAACAGTGTGATAGTGGATAAAATGCACCAATAGGAACTACGCAAGTCGCAGCGGGTTACGGATGGGTTTAATGTGGTCTCTTGAGGTACATATTGTTCTTTTGTACTTTATTTGGCTTTGACAAGCTTATTTTTCTCCGAACTTTTATTCTGTTTGGAAATTTGTCTACGTAGAGATGTTAATAATGTGCAATAAAGGCCAAAATTAGTCCCCCAGTGTGCTAGTAATAAGCTTTCTGGCATGAACATTTGGAAATGAAGAGACAGAAGCTAGATAATTGCTACAAAGTACAAAGGAATTCAAATGAAAAACAGCAGGGTAGCATGAAAACCCAGAACCCCCTAGCTGGTGTGAATTAGAGGTCTCTTAAACATTACAAGCTCATCTAATGCAATGAATGCAATTAGTTTCAATCAATAATACAAAGAAAAATCTATTTAAGGGGTGCAGATCTAAAGATTTGAGGCTTCGGAGAGTAAACGCAAGACATGCAGCCCTTCCTCAACATGGCTTGTAAATGATTACCGAGGCCATCTGACAAACTCTTCGCTGTCTGTGATTATCTGTACTTACCATGCCAGCGAACACTCTACATCTGTATCTTAGAAATGGAGTTAAAACTGATTCTTTTCACTTATCCACTTAAGCAACTGGTCATTATGTGCAGGAAGCACTGGAAGTTGTTTGAAAGCAAAAAGCATATAATTGCCTCATTAACAAATGGGACATGAGTGTAAGCCATCCGTTGCCCCTGATTCTTGTAGCAAAATGCACTTTATTAAGGCCTTTCAGTGAAATATTAGTTAAGAGAGAGGAGGACAGAAGCGGGGAAAAGTAGAGAAGAAAACTCTGCTTATGTGCAGCGTTTAGACGTAAGAAGCTATGAGATCTGCACTGAGGATAAAGTGAATTTTGAAGGGCACGGCATCTACATTAAATCCTCGCGGAATTAGATTCAGATTTCCTGTGTTCAGAAAGAAAGCACGATGACAGAAGCAAACAGTTTTGAGTAACACTTTGCACTAAGAGGACTCAAATTATCATACATTTATATACATGATGTCAAGCGATTAGTTGATGTAAAACCTCACAAAATTCATGCGTGCCTTTATGCAAGAACAACACATTAATTAACGAAACAAGTCAGGTTTTTCTGTCATCACGATTCCTGAGTTATTAATAATCCTCCTCCTTACAGTCACGTCTACAGTTTATCGGATGGGCAAACAAACTGAATGTTTGAATGTGTATTTTCTGAAGTCCTAAATTGCAAATCTGAAAATGTTAAATAATTAATGTTTTTTCTGACATGAATACATATTTGTATTTGTGATAATGCTACAAGGCAAAGAGGAGTTTTGTCCTTTGACTGTATTTTCTCTCAATTTTAACATCTTCTGTTGATGAATTTACCTTCAAGATTAAGTAGTTGTGTGCCTTTAAAAATTCGCTTCGAGCATCACATGTTTGGAATATATTAATAAGTGACTGGGGAGCCCAAAGAAAAATTAAAGCTATGTGATTGGCAAGAGGCATCCATCTATCCATTCATTTTCTTCCACTTATCCGATTCAGGGTCATGGGGGAGTCCACTTGGACCCTAGCTGTCATATACACCCTAGGTAAGTCATCAGGCTGCCACAGGGCTAACACAGAGAGACAGAAAGCCACTAACACTCACATTCAGACCTACAGTCAATTTAGAATCATGGCTATAGACTTCTTATTGTTATTTTAATATACTGAAATAGTTTTATGGCAGCTTTTGAATTTATTCTTTGAACAAACCACAAAAGAGCAGTAACAATAGGTATTCTACTAATGACTCTTCCACTAAGGCTTTGCCTTTTTGCCAATCTTACAACAATCTTCAGAGGCAGAATAGAGCCATTTAAAATGTGCAGATCATTATTCTTTTAATTTAAAGTCTCCTCCTTTTGGTCTCTGTATCAGTGCAGATGAAAAGAGAAGATCAAGAGAATAGGAGAACATCATTCCCAGACAAACGCCTGATCCAAACGGTGCTGTCAGAAACCAAAATTTGCAAAGAGCAAAGTTAAATGGTTGGCAGAAATAACTTTTATTCTCACTATTTGAAAACAATGAAAGACCCATACAGTCATTTCTTTGTTACGCCAACACGACAACAAACCGATGGGCAACATGAGGCCTTGCTCTTCGAAGCACGGAATGAAAACAGGAAGGAAATGTGTTCTCTTACTGAGAGCTTGTCTACAGTGGGACCTCAAAGTCTATTGGCTGAATGCCTTTATTTGAAAGGGCTCCCTGAGGAAAGCAGCCACCTGGCTTGGAACACTGATGGCAGTCATATCACAGCAGCAGGGGGGTTTTGAGTACTTTGCAGTATCAAAAAACAAGCTGCATGGATTGGATTGTCATGGCAACTGGGCTGGGTTAGTGTTTGAAGTGGAAGGAAGAGAAACACAGAAGAAAAAAGAAAGATAGAGAGAGAGAGAGAGTTAGTGTGTCTACAATTACAGGCCTCACGAGTGTAAAATGTTGCTTCATTAGAAGTAACAGTGTAACATCTAAGCTATAGGTTCTCGGATGTGAGCGATTTAGCATAATTAAACCCATCATGGTCAGTTATTGAGAAATTTAAGTCGTCCCGTATCATTCTACACCAAACAAGAGCTACTGCAGCCGACTGTAAGCTCTGACCACACGACATACAGAACAACATGCACGCCATGGTTCTCCATGCTTTTTATTGACCAGTCCCGCAAAAGTCAATGTCCATCTGTAATCTGATTACAAAACGCTCTACTACTGACAAATCTGAATTTATGCCAATAACAGATAATCTATGCCCAGAGTTTCTCAGCTCACTCCCATTCAAATTAGTGACTACATCTTTTATCTATCTTGGCCTTAAGATCTCTAAAAATCCCAAACTCCTCAATAAATTTAATTTCTTGGAAATGCTGGACAAGCTCAAAGACGATATTAGGAAATGGAAACTGCTTCCTCTGTCTTTGATCGGTCGAATAAATGCAGTTAGAATGGTGTCTTTGCCACGATTTTTATATCTTTTTCAAAACCTTCTTATTTATTTGCCACTTAAATTTTTTAAGCAGCTTGATTCATTGATTCTTTCATTCATTTGGGCAGGAAAACCCCCTCGGATATCCAAGGCTCATCTTCAAAAAAATACTTCCAGTGGGGGGGTTGGGTTTCCCTGTCTTTAGACATTATTACTGGGCGGCAAATTCAAGAGCTCTATTGCACTGGCAGTGAGGTTCGCCTACTGATTATTGTTATGATAAGCTTCCAATCTGGCTCCAGGTAGAGGCAGCAACAGTATCTGAAGCCTCATTACCGGTCTTATTGTTTTCTAACACGGGTTCTTCTAATAATTCGATCAGTCGTAATTTTGTTGTTAAAAGTCAAATTAGGAAATCTCATAAACCACCTGACTTCTCAGTAAGAATGCCAATAATACATAACTACTTGTTTAAACCAGGTAAAATGGAAAGGGTGTTTTTAGAATGGGGGGGGGGGGGGGGGGGGGGGAGAAGGGATAGAAATGCATTGAGGACACATATATATAGATGATATATTTGTGTCTTTCCTTCAACTTCAGCAAAAGTTTCAGTTACCTCAATCACATTTTTTTCATTATCTTCAAATAAGGAATTTTGTTCAACGAAACTTTTCAGACTTTCCACTGAAGCCACTAAGTCATACTTACTTTGATATAATTCGGAAAGCAGATTTTAAACATCTGATATCTCAGTTTGTGAAGTGCTTTACAATCCCAGTTGATTTTGATCAAATTAAGAATACATGAGCTGAAGACTTCGGTGTTCCTCTGGTCAAACTGTTTGTCCAATATTCAGAAAGGCTCAATAAACGCCAGATATAAACTAATCCAGTTTAAAGTCATTCACAGATTACATTTTTCTAAACTTAAACTTAACCAGATCTATAATTCTGTATCCCCCTTATGTGATAGATGTAATATCGGTGAAGGTTTCCTTGCACATCTATTTTGGCATTGCTCTGTCTTGAAAACTTTTTGGAGCCAGATTTTTACGTGGTTTTCAAACCAATTTAGGAAAAAAGTACCGTTTGATGGTACACTGGCTATACTTGGATCATTTGCATCAATCAAATCTTTTTCCTTTTCACAAAAACATTTAATTACAATGGGTATGCTGGCTGCAAAGAAACTTATACAGTGACGGTCTTCTTCAACCCCGTGTTTTAAAAGGTAGCTTAATGAGATGGTGTCTGTGGCCAGGGTGGAACAGATAAGATTTGATAGAAAGGGGAAACTGGTGAGTTTTTGTACGATTTGGCAACCATTTCTAGAATTCTTAAAAATTAACTGATCCTAATTCATGCCCCACACTTCGCGTGAATTTTCTTATTTTATTTCATTTTATTTTACTCTTTATTTAGTTAATATTGTTATAATTTTTCATTCCTCTTTTTTCTCCTTCTTTTTCTTTTTTTTCATGCTTATAAGTTCACAAATGCTAAATGTAGTAATTGTCCTCAATTGAATCTGTATAAGCATGCTGTGTTTAATTTAAAAGCAAAAAATAAAATAATAATAGAAACGCTCTACTGGGCTACTGTATGTAGAATCACTCACATCGATGTCCATTTAGCTAAAGGAGGAAGAAAAAATCTCTTTTATGCAAGTTGTACTCAACAGCATTTATCTCCATATTTGAGGGAACATAATTGCTTAGATATGGGTGGATCAGCTGAGTTAACACATTTACGTTTTCTTTTGTTCACCTGTTTTATTTCTAAGTAGGTCAAATTAAGAGAAAAAGAGCGACTCTACATAACATGCAGAACAATTACATCCAAGCACTCCTGCCCTGGTTTAAAAAAAGCCCCGTATCATCTAGGAATAAACAATAAGCCCATGCTTTACATGAGTAAAGGCTTTAGTATCCTTAACCCCCCCCCCCAAAAAAACAACAAAAACGTGTGATATGTCATATACAGTGAGCAGCGTAGTCTCAAAGCAAAATGTATAATAGCTACATTAGTCCACAGTGACAAAGCCAGTACCACAAACCCTGCCTGTGTCATGTTTTTATGAGCCAAAATATATCCACTAGTTTTTTTGGTGCTTAAACCAAACATTTTAAAAATGAAGCTAAACATCAACAAAAAGGCAACGTTGTTTTTTTTAAAGTAAACCAGCTTGTGTAAAATTCATGTTTTGCACTTCGGACCAGCTACTACACACTTTTCTCGGAGACTTTCCTAAACAAAAATGATGAAGTTAAGCAGTCAGTGCATTCCTCTCTTAAAATATTTCCTAGCATTCTTTACACACCTACACATTCATCATTTTTTCAGTAGATAACTGAGTGCAACACCATGCACACCTTTCCCATTCCTCTGAAAGCCTGTGCTTTGAGTGTGACCGATCTTACACATTCAGACGAGGTCAGAATAATAATTGCTGGAACAATAAAAAAGAACAATAATACAAAATGCAACAAAAATAAAAATAATGATTAGAAATTATACACTGTATAATTACACTCTGTGTATAATTACACAGTCTAACTGTTTTTGCTGCCTTAATAAGAGGCAGAGAAACAAGGATAAATACAGTACGTAGTCATTTTTCTGACACTACATGCTTCTTTTTGACACTAGTGAACCACACAGGGACTTAACTGTCTGTGTACGGTGGCACTGCCAGGCTGGTGTGCATGAAAAAATAAAAATAAAAAAGCATAAACAAGCCGACACTGACTGATTCAGGAACCAACAGCTCAGTTCTGTCTCAGTCATGCAAATATCTAACTGACAGCTGCAACAGCAGTCTGGCCTCCGTTGCACATTTCAATCTATTCAAATTATGGCTACGTCAAAGTGACAACTCCAAACTCCTGCAAAAGATGCTGCCTGAGTGCCGATAAGCTACAGGGCTTATAGGTCCATGACGTTCCATTTTAAAAGTTCAAATGTTCAAGGTTCGTTCACTGCCTTTGGTAAAACAGCTCCCGTTTTTTTTTAGAAGGATCATGTAACTCGTATGTTATGTATAAATATTAGACGTTCAACATGCTTTGCATCCTTTTATTCACACACAATACACACAGAGCTGCAGTTCTCCCGCTGCCACCTCAACGTAACAACCATAACCACCCCAAACACATGACCCATTACAATATTTAAGACGGCGGGGAACGATTGCGGATGCCATGCAGGTGCGTCAGCCTTCCCTGCACAGACAGAAACTAAATTTAACAGAAACTAGCTTACACAGTAGCTGTCTGTAGTCGATGGAGCAGCAATAGAGCCAATTCACCAGCATCGCTCCTTACCACACATCTCAGTGCATCAAAATTACTTTTCTGACAGTGTTCAAGTGAGTGGATCAAGACAGCTAAACAGAAAGGTGGGGTAATTGTTTGAATAAACTTCACCCAGAAACTTTTCATTCCCTCTTTCCTTCCCGCTCTGCTCCTCGACCTCTCTGGCTACACCTCCACCATACAAATGCTTAGCACGCGATCTCAGACTGCAGCGTGGACTGAACCAGATGAAAGGCCTGACCACAATAGAGATCAGTTTTGAATAAGTGACGCAGAAATAGGCCAGCATAAATGTTATAAATACCTGGACCCATGAGACAATGAATAGCTTAATCATCCTCTTCATCCTGCTGTCATGTTTCACACAGGCAGTCAAACTACTTTTGATTAGGCCAACATAAGATGTTATTCATCCATAACCAAGCACTTAGTCCAACAACAGAACGCTCTAATTTCTTATAATCTCATGATGCCATCCATGACTGACTTACTCAAATTAATTCCTCTAAAGCGATATGCATGATATTAAAATGTCAGTATAAGGAACACAAGGTTATTGTGAAGGGAATATGCCAAAGTTTTACAAATGAAATCTCACTGGTACCGATTGAAAACATTTTATATTTTCAGAAAAGTTCCTCATGAAAAAATGCAACGTTTAAGATGAGGACAAGGCGTTTAGAGGTACTTGAAAGAACAATATGTGGTAAAACTTGTGTATGAGCATGTTAAAGCTGGGTTAAGAAAACAGTTACCGCTCGCTGTACGCGTACACAATAACAAAAGCATGTGACTTTTTTCCCAAATAAAGGGAGAATAATGCACACATAACTGAATGTGCGCTAAATTTTATCAGGCCACCTCTTTCTATTTTCCATAACTGAATGTGCTAAAAATAGTTGCAGCCATTTGTAATGGTTTCCTGTCCTTGTGTGAACTAATGTGCTGTATTGCATCCTATTGTTAGTTTTTTGTTATTGCTGCCAGGGTCCTAGCCTCCATTATTTTGTTAATGTTCATTAGGTCTTTTTCAGTTCATAATTGGAGAGTTGAGATCCCCAAATAAAACACATCTCTTTTCCTCCACTTCTCTGCTGAGTGTCTTAGTTTCGCATTCGCTGAAATTCTGGGGGTTTATGAAATTTGTTTGCTGTCGTCTTAACTACCACATGTAAAAGCCCGTGGCACAAACAGTGAGTTTATATGCAAATAACGAAATAAGACAGTGTTGACCAAGCGTGGCTTTATGATTCTAATGAAAAGAATGCATCTTCACATTTCTGTCTTTCTGCGTACACGTGGTTTTACTTGTGCATGCAGGGTTTTATGTATCAGGCACCTTGTTGGAGAAACAAAATAGATTTGTGATAATAAGCAACAGCTTCTGGCTGTGGCAAAAACTGAGGTCGAGTCTTGAATCGAACTAATAACAATGACAGAATGCTAAAATTATGCCAGTGCTCGGAGGCATGGATGACTATGCTGAAGGAGACCTTACAGAAGGACAGCATTGGAAAAACTTCTCATGGAAAACAGCAAAGAAGAAAGAATAATCATCAAAAAAACATAATCATTTATACTTATTTATGGTATGATGCCACTACAATTTTAAGTATTCCTGCTATCCAGAGTGTTAACATTCAATTGCTGCAATATGATCATCAATTACAAGACATATTATTGGTTAAGCTTATCACCTCGCCGCAGGGTCTTAACTCCTCTTCTGAAATGCCCGGTCACCGCCGCTACAGTAAGACACCTCTGTTTCTATGACCCAGCAGACTGAGCCAAGGCACAGAGATTCACACTGAACAGATTTGGCACCAGGAGAACCTTTAATCAGACAAAAGCCTTTAAAATAGCTAAAAGACTTCTCTCCGGATCCCTGCATCCAGGTTTCATGAACAAACTCTCGTTGTTCAGGAGAGGAAACGAACGCAACAATGTCCCTCTTGTTCTTTCCTTTTTTTGGAGCGTGTGTTCGTATGTGTGTGTGCGTGTGTGTGCGTGTGTGTGTGTGCGTGTGTGCGTGTGTGTGTGTGCGTGTGCGTGTGCGTGTGTGTGTGTGTGTGTGTGTGTACCGGCCAGTTTGAGCATGTATTGTTTACCAAAGAAAAAGTTCTAATCACAATTCAAAGAGAGGAACAGGAATAAGTCAAGCACAAACAAAGCCTTATGAAGTCACCCAGGAACTGTTAATCCTTAATAGTTTGGCAAAGTTTTTCTTCGTTTAACACCTTTCTTTTTTTCTGCTTCGGAGTCTCAGCTCTGCTAAAGAGCACTCTGCAGTTGCCAAGTTGCAAGTGCCAACATCCAGGCCACTGTTGCTCTACAATTACAGTTCTGCCACTGCGAACCAGACAGATTGACAGTTTATATTTTCTTGTTTTTAGGGTGTGTGCTTCAAGCCAAGCTGTTGTCTAGGACACCTAGTAAAAATGTCAGAAAGAACAAAACCAAAAAATATATATCCTAGATTTAACATTTTGTTTTAGGAGCATTTGCAGTTCCCAAGTATCATGACAGTGGGTGTCTGGTTTAACTGTTATAACACTGTAGTAACAGCAGTTCTTACCTGGAAACCAATAAATATACATATATATATAAAAAAAACAACTTACTGCCCAATATTGATAACTGCATTTGGTTGTAAGCTTCAGCCAAAGGTTCACCCTTTAAGAGTTTTCTTTAAAGCAGTATCCCAAGTCCTTATATGAGTCATTTTGTGGAGAAATCTGTCTGGGCAGTCATGAAAAAATAAGTAAATAAGACACAACAGGGAACCTATACCTCAGTACATCAGTAAAGATTTGAACATATTATTTTTAAGTTTCCTGCTACCTATTGTTATCTGGTGTGAACAGTACATGCAGATATAGTATTTCATTAGAGGATGAACGGCTAAGCTAATAGCTGGACAGAGCAAGACTGGTTAGGAAGCTGTATTGAATGACTTGCATATCCAAAACACAGATAACTGCTAATGAGTAACATACAAATAAATAAAACATCTGCTAGAATACAGGTTTTATAGATGGGCTATTTGTACAATTAACCACATAGTAAGCTATACTACGAGTCGGAAATATGCTATATACCGTTGGTCAGAAAGGCCATACTCAACGCTCTAATAACGAGCCATTAGCTACTGAAGTTTTGTGGACACATGACCACTATCTGCGTGACATCAACTTGTTCGCTGTTTTAGATGTGCGAGAGTCATGGTAGAAATGCAGGATCAAGTCAATAAGGCACCAGTCACACAGCGCTAGAGACTGGTTTGCAACCATCTGACAACCCCCAGTCTTGAGGGAAAAAATTAGCATTCTCTGACCGGCTGCAAATTGTTGCTGGAGGTTGATGCCAGTCACTGGCAAAGAGATTGCTAAAGCCTGAGTCATGCAGCGCTAAGAGCAGTCAGTGATCACCCTGACAACGATCTGTTGCTAGGAAAAAATATGTATTTCCCAACTGGTTGTCAAAAACATTCCTATTATTCCTTTAGTCACTAGTATATTGCTGCAAAAGAGTTGATGTAAGCAATAGACTGGTCTACAAACTCTGTCTAGCTTTTGGAAATGACACCATTTACCTTCAACGTGAAAGTTGTGCCTTGATGGCTGTAGTGCTGAGGTACAACTTTTATTTTGAAACCAAACCTTCTTCGTTTTCACATTGCATCACGTTTTAACGTTTTACTAAAAATGCCAGGCTAGCTGTCAGTGAGTATTTGCAGAAAACAAGAAAAACTACATGCCACCTTGGCAATCTGCAAGCAACCAAAGCAATCACCAGGAAGTTGTTGGTGCAGACATTTTTTTGCATCAGATTACAATCAGCAAGAGAAAAAACCCCCACCAGGAAGCACTGCCAACGAGTCAGGCAATAACACATTTTTCCCCAGCAACCGGTGGTTGCATCACATCCAATATGGTGAACAACTCTTAAGTAATGTGGTCATGACATCACGTAAGAAACCTTACTATAGATCTAAAGCCTTTTTTGGCATCGGGCAGTAAACACACTCTTATCTTCTGCAAAGTTAGGCATTTTGACATGGGAGTCTGAGCAGAGTGACTCATTTTCAGAGCCAGCCACTCGAGATAACTGCAGTTTTTGGCACGTTCAAGTTGTCTTCATTTCTCAGCGCTGGAGGTTGCTGCTTGGTTTCAAGATGCACAATAAAAAAAAAATCCATGTGACATAAACAGTTTATTTTAGCATAGATAATGAATGTGTCACAACTGCAATCAGTAATGCTATGTTTGGTAATCACTTATCAACTCTGCAGCACACAATGTAGAAAAGAAGATAATGAAGTTATAACCATTACTTGTGGTTATAACCATGGTAACCTTCTCACTTCTCACTTATATTAAATGCATGCGTCGTGTGTCTTAAATGCTGCACATAAATTAAATGCAAGCCAACATCTGAAAAGGCAGACACGTCAAGACAAATGCCAAATGCCATTTTATGTGAATACAGCAAAAGGCTGACACAAAGCCCAAATGGTGAAAAGCTCATTGGCTTTCACTGGGACGTCGCAGATTGATGGTGTCATATCCTGAAAAGACCATCGACAGGTCCTGCTCACAATCTAATAATTTTTCTGATGACCAAAAATTTATTAAGTAGATTAAAAACAACTGATACCACATAGCACAGCTAACATAGAGGGTGTGGATCATGATAATCACCGTCTTATAATTTCTCTTTTTCGCTCTGTCTCATCCTATAACTACAAGTGCAGATAAAACAAGTCCCCCATGTGCCATGCTACAACTTGGCAGGGGTCACAATTCACTTTGAGTAGATTGGCTGCAGATTTATGCCTCGTTCCTCACTCCTATAGTGCTGACAGAGGTGGAGGAGCAGCAGGCTCTGTAATCACCAAAAATTGCTGTGTTGGGAGAAACAGACACGTAAACTCTGCTCTGACAGAAGAGAAGGAACTGTGCGTACATTTCATATTTGTGCATCAAGTGTGCCCAGAAATACAAAACCAAAGGGTCTTCATGTTGTTCTGGATTAGGTCAGTTCTAGGCTCATTCAGAAATGCCCCACACATTCCAGCTGACAAGTGCGTGAGTCTGGTTTTGGCCCGAGGTGAACTGTCTTTCACCTTTGAACATCATTCAATGCCATATGCTAAGTGCTTGTCCAGTGAATGTCCTGAAATTGGCACACTGCTGAAACATAAATCTCCCAAGAGACAGCGTTTAACCTTTTTTTTTCATATAACCACAGCCTGCTCAGAAGAGCGAATGAGAATATGAGGGTGTCTACACACACACACACACACACACACACACACACACACACACACACACACACACACACACACACACACACACACACACGCACACGTACAGAAATGACTTTAGAGGACATTATGTGGACTTACATCTGTTTCCTGGAGGTTTACTTCAATTGTAAACAAAACCATTACATTAACCTAAGCCTCTTTATTCTCTAACCTTTAAACATGTGTTAACCTTGAAATTGTCTGATGTTTTGCATCACAGGGACTTGTTTTTTTTCTCCAAGATCTAACTCTGTAAACACATTTGTGTCCTCACAACATGAGTAACATCTGGACCACGCACACACACACACACGTCTGGTTTGCTATCTTCGTCCCATTGAGCTAATGCTTTCCCTAGCTCAGCGGTCCCCAACCCCCGGGCCTCAGACCGGTACCGGGCCGCGAGAGTTGAGGCTCAGGTGTGAAATGTATGGTTTTCAAGCTTTTTATCGGTTTTCAGCGTTATTTTGTTATCGTTTTTATCATTAACTCGGTTTTCCTGGGTCTTTTCACGTGTGTTATGAATAAATCTTGTTTTTTTCGGTACCGGTACTAGTTTTATTTTGTTGTATTTATCTGCGACACCTTAAAGGCCGGTCCGTGAAAATAATGTCAGGCATAAACCGGTCCGTGGCGCTGCCCTAGCTGCTTACCCTAACTCTAACCATCAAAAATGAATGCCTAACCCTCACCTTACCCTAAACCTAACCATAACCCAATTGTAACCCTGACACTAAAACTATATTTTGAGTGTGAAAAATGCCTTCAGTATAGTAAATTTCAGATTTTGGTCCCCACCAAGATAGTAAGAAGCTGTGTACACACACACACACACACACACACACACACACACACACACACACACACACACACACACACACACACACACACACACACACGAGGAAACAACTGTATCAGTTTCAAAGCAGCGACATTCTTCAGAATGAAAGAGAATGTGACATTTCTAAGGTGTGTGCTGTCGCTTGGCAACCATGGCAACTAAAGCAAAAGGCTTTTTGCGTAGTTAATTTGAATGAGTCAGTCCACCTCTCCGTGCTGTGGGGCTCCTCCCTATAAAACATGATGAACCAACAAGTGCAAAAATAATTTTCAACCTTCTAAAAAAGAAAAAAGAAAAACACCTATTCTTAGCTGGCCACTGCAGCTAGTGTGCATGTGTGCTTGTAAAGAAGACGGTGTGTTCCCCCCTCGCACAAGAGGAAATGCCTCTTTTAAAGAGGAGGATGGATTTCAACGTCATGAGCAAGGAACCTGCGAATACTCCTCAATATACTTTCTCATTGTTAAACTTGCATAGGAATGAGGAACAAAGCACCTGTACGCTTTCTAAATTAAGAACTACTGGAAAGATGCCAACTCTTGAACAGTAACTGAGTTTTCCTGGCGTACACAGCGAATTTGCTGGTATATTTATAATGCTGCTGTTAATATATGTCTATATATGTATGGTTTTGTTGACACAAGGTAAATCATTGTTATTAATTTACATTAGGGTGACGAGTTTCATTTTACAGCTGATTCATACTAATGCTAGCACACGTGCTACCGATATGACTGACAATATCACGTCATCTTTATTATGGTTCTCGTTCCCAAAATCTCTCTTTCTATCTGTGAATTTGTGTCTGCGTGTGTGCTCAAGACAGTGGATCTTTTGAGGTGAATGAGACAGAAACATAAAAAGCCAGCCAACTGGACTCTCAAGCAAACACATACAAACATGGGAGAGTTATTACTGCTGTAGTTTACATAGCAGTGCCCTGTTTAAAAATACGTCAGTGTGCAGAAATGGAAATGCTGCTCACACTGGATATAGTGTGCACCTGTTTCTATCTACAAGGAAGAGAAAAAAAATCTACATCGGCTTTTGTAAACAACAAGAGAAGCATTGTTTAAGCTTTTATTTTGGTGTCCACTACAGGAAGAAGTGAAGTCACAAAAAAAATCGTAATAATTTTATCACTGAATACAGGATATCTTAGGTCATATCCTGAGCTGCTGTCAACTTCATTTCCCCAACACACCACATCAAGAAACAATAAAAGTTTCTTCTAACATTTCTTCCCCAGAAGTTGAAGCTGAGTGTATACTGTCAGCACAAGTTACTGTGACTACAACAAAGGCGTAAAGATGAAACCAGCAGAATCCTCGTGGAGCCTTGCGTCATCAACTCAAAGGTTAGCCAGAAAGAAAAGGCAAAAACATCAGACCTAAGCACATCTGACACTGAAGTGGAAGAGACAAACTCCGGGATTAACAGCACAGTCAAAAGTAAATATCAAGCCCCTACTGTGTCTAAAGTAAGCTTTTTTTCTGCTTAAAGAAGCAAATTTGAAACGGCAGCAAAGGTTAAGCTGTCACTACCAAAGACACCTTGTCTTCCTGCATGCTAATGGTTGCTTCCTTTATGTTTAATCATTTTATTCGGGTTCAGGGGGATCGACCGGGAATCAAAATGTTGGCATTTCAGTTGTAAAGCATGGCCCTTCAAAATATGATGATGAAAAAAATTCAAGTTCAGTATATTCAACTTCATTTTTGAGGGGAAAAAACAAGAAACATACAAAAAGTGCTCGTTGTGCTTGCCTGCATTTAGTTTTCAGTGTTTCTAACTTCACAGGAACGACTGAAACGGGGATACTGTGATATTCAAGAATATTGGATTGGGACATTGTTCTCTTAACACTGTTACCAACCAGTTGGTATTTGGTTGTGGGAGGCTGCTAGCTGTCTATGAAACTGATTACTAAAAACCTCAGATACTGGTTGGCACCCCCCTGACAACCGCAAGTCAGTAAGGAAATATGTGCATTCCCCAACTGCTTGATGAATGGTTGTTGGCAATCGCTCAGCGAAACTGACTGCAAAAAGGTATACGGCGCTGGACTGAAAGCCTCCATGTGATTACTTTGGTCACTAGAAAGTTGCCACTGTCCTCTATAGTTTGCGTGGAAGACGTCCACTCGCCATCTACTTTCTAAGTCAGGGGTGTCGAACTCCAGACCTCGAGGGCTGGTTTCCTGCAGGTTTTAGATATGCCCCTGGGTCAACACACCTGAATCAAGTGATTAGTTTTATTACCAGGCCTCTGAAGAACTTCAAGACATGTTGAGGGGGTCATTTAGCCATTTAAATCAGCTGTGTTGGATCAAGGACACATCTTGATGAGAGGCCTGGAGTTCGACACCTGTGCTCTAAGTGAAACTGTAAAAAGCGACGCAAACTGGAAATGAAGATTCCTCCTTTCAAAGTAAAAGCTGCGCCTTTTAAAAATGAGGCACAACTTTTTTAGGTTTTGCTAGTTGGTGACTAGTAAAGTAGTAGTAGTGTTTGCAGACAAGTCAGCATCTTCCATGCAAATTGTAGGGGACCAAAGCAATGTGAAGGTTTTCACAACCTGCTCACCAACTGGTTGGGAAATACACATATTTGGCACACTGGGGGACGACCCCTCTCCCCAGAGGTTGCTGTAGGTTTAACCACCGGTCTCTAATCTGTGTGACTGAAGCCTAATGTAAATAAATGTCTCCAAAGTTGATTCAAATTAGCTGTAGGTTTATTTTCAATTTGTCTCAGGGGAAACTGTGACTCAAGTTAACCTCCTGTCCACTAACACTATCATTGAAATGTATTATTATTTGTGTTAACTAAAAGAAAAAATATTTATCCTTAACAAGGAGGAAATACTCTTAATCTTATCTCCTTACTTTTGGCTAAATGTCTTTAGTGAATCTTGTAAGAAGCCAAAAGCAGCAGTTAACTGCAACTGTCACTGGCAATGTGTGTTGAAAGTCAGCGCAGTAGGCACACCGAGTACAGTTCTGTTGTGCTTCTGAAGAATCCGAAGAATGCTTTTACTCTGCAGGCCATCAGACTGAGTCTCTCACAAACACACACACATATAACAAGTAGACGTAGCATCATAGCTTGTTTAAATTGGTCTGTTCAACAGATGTGCAATACAGTCGTGAATAAATGTTAGCAAAAGCACCAAGGTATCTTTATAAACATGAGAAGGCACACTTCTGCCTTGACAGGGGCACACAGGAATACAGCGGGTGCCTTTCTTTATGCCCTAATAGAGTTTTGTCTGGGCTGTGCTTGGTATCAATTTGAGTTATTGTGTGTGCGGCAGGACTGTTCTCAACGCTGGGAGACAGAGCAGACACCCACACGCATAAACACACACTCACAAGAGCCTCATCAGTCAAAATCCTCGCCTTATGACAGAGGCACAGGAAACAATGATGAATTTGTGTCAACGAGCTTCTCTCAGTTCTTTTAGTGGAGAATCACACTCAGTGCTGGTTATCTCTGACCGCAAATTCCCACTTTTAACACGCACCCACAACATAAAATGCGGTAGACATCAAAACTGGTCTTCTTTTCTTTCCTCATTGAGTGTTCGGTAAAACTGTAGCAGAACTAAAGACTTTATCTCTTTTCCCACTTATACTGGATTCATTTACAATAGGCTACCAATATACTGGGATCCTTTCTCTGTTCCAAAAACAGCAGGACAGGTACAATCATGGATTATGGGGCGGACAGTCTCGGTCGTTGTGTCCTTGGGCAAGACACTTCACCCGTTGCCTAATGGTGGTGGTCAGAGGGCCTGGTGGCGCCAGTGTCCGACAGCCTCGCTTCTGTCAGTGCGCCCCAGGGTGGCTGTGGCTACAATGTAGCTGCCATCACCAGTGTGTGAATGTGTGTGTGAATGGGTGGATGACTGGATATGTAAAGCGCTTTGGGGTCCTTAGGGACTAGTAAAGCGCTATATAAATACAGGCCATTTACCATTATGTGTGGATGTGTGTTTGTGTTCAGAGGTAAGTGTACAGAGGGGAAATTTCATGCTTGTGTTCAAGTCCTTGTGCTCAGCAGCTGTACATTCAAATAAACAGAACAAACTGTTAAACCTTCAGCAGATTCTGCACATGCTCTCAAGGTTAAACTGGGAGGAAGTGCTTAATAAGATCACTGAACATGATAGCGTTTCTTATCTTACGTTTCGCTACCTTGTTCCTGGTTATTATGAAACATTTAGCTACAACTGGAATGTTGGAAAAACACAATGCACTATGCAATATTCTCACAGGTGTCGGTTGCAGCACTGCAGGTGTGCCAGTTTAGATTTCTGTCTCCTTTTCAAGAAAGTTCTTCAAATGAAACTGGACCAGAACACCCTCAAATCCTTTTTTAAGGAATCTAACTGGAAGCTAACTGAAAGAACTTAAAAAATCATGCTTGAATGGCTCAGAAAGAGCAAAACAAACAAACAAACAAGATAAAAAAAATCATCACAATGCTGGAAAAAGACCATCTAAGCCTAACTGTGCTCTGCTGCAGGCCTTTCAGCTAAGGAAGCAATTTCTGAGCGCCTAAATGCTTCCTAGAGCGCCTGTGATCTCTCGATAATAATCCTAGGTGTACCATGATAATTACAAAGGGAATGCCGAATGTGGTTGCCACGAATTCTAATGGTGCTGCTATGGTAATAAGTACTGGATTGTTGAATGGCAGTAGTTAATGGAAAAGGTCAATGTTTTCAAATAACTGTCTTAAATGCCTCTGAAGTGGTAATAGAGCAGGTTTTCAAGCCTGAGCCACTGTCACTATTCAATTCAATTCAGTTTTATTTATACAGCACCAAATCAACAACAGTTGCCTCAAGGTGCTTTATGTTGTAAGGCAGACCTTACAATAATACAGACAGAGAAAAACCCAACAATCATGAGCAAGCACTTTGGCAACAGTGGGAAGGAAAAACTCCCTTTTAACAGGAAGAAACCTGGCAGACTCCAAATGTTTAGGGAGCCCTTCAATGAGAGCTGACAAGTATCATGAGGAGAGATTATATCTTATGCAGTTTTTAAACACAGTGTCTATTTTAGTTTGTTTCTGTGGACACACACTCAGTCGACTGTCCCTTTTTCTGAATTGTGCTCATATTCATGCCAAACAAAACGAGACAGCAGCGACGTCGTCAGTTTTTGTCTCTTGTCAGTCATTTTATGATTTTACGACATAAACGACACAACAGATTCTCACACTTGGTCTGGCTTTTACTTCCTTCGCTGCTCACTGATGGTTAGTGTCCACAGAGGTGTGTTTTTAATGCTTGGTGCTGAGCTACAGTATTCAAAAGCTGACAGCTAAGCCATTGCCACAACTTTAAGTTCTCTCTGCTCTCAGAAACTGTCACTGGGGCTCATTTGCTAACTTTCTATACCATTGAAATGTTTTTGAAAGCTACAGATGCAAGTGACTGCTCTGTCTTTATTTCAGATACACAACAGTTCGCTTTGTTGGGGAGTTTCCAGGCATGCCGAGCCATGCTGGATGCTGCCGATTTGCATAAACTAGCCTAAACTTCAAATTTATGCAAATAAACAGCAGCAAACTAAACACCCCATTTCTCATAATGAAATGTGACAGTACTAGAAAGTGCTGCACCGACACCTACGAAGACGACGAGTAAAAAATGTGGAGAAGTTGGTGCCGTGAAAGCTTTCAGTTTGACAATGCTGCTGTACTGTCAGTGAAATGGAGAATACAGACAAAAAAGCTCTGTGAGAATATGCTGGGAAAACAGTAAGTTTATATCTGCCTGTCATAAGATATATAACAATTTACTGTGCTGGCCAATCAGTTATGTACAGACAGTCCAGGTAGGTCCTGTATCGTGTACAAACAACCCAGTATCATGACAAAACTCATAACAGGCGGTCCACCGTGTCCATTTCACGTTCTGGAGAGGCAAAGCGCAGAAGCTGTTCCTGCATGCAGAAACTGCATTACCAGTAGGGGGAGATAGTATATTTAAAGCCACAAAGCCGGTAGTGAGCATAAAATGTATTAAGAACATTGCAGGGTCCTTTATCGGCAGAAATGATCAAGTTAGGTGGCTAATATGTATATAAATGTAAATGTTTTAATAGTATCTGTTCAAACACTTTCCTGTGACTATTTTCCTGTTGGCTTGAAATAAAATATCTCCCTGCTGTTACTGCACTTTGCGGCAACTTGTACATTACTTGTACATTTCAGGTTTTGGAGAGGAAACGCGTGAAATGGACATTGGCCTGTCTATTATATATCAGGCTGGTACAAAGCACTGTGCAGATGTCAAAGCAGAGATGAGGGAAACTGTTGGTGCTGCTGTGATAAGCTTTAAATTTGGTCCCACGAATCTGAATTTCATCATCAAATGAAATTCAGATGACAACGAAAGAGGCTTTAAACATCTTAACGGCTTGAAGGCTTCAAACCATTTGGCCTTCCTGCCGTGGTGTCTCACCTTGCTCTGGTCAGTCCAATACAGGAAGTAACCTTTGGGGTCAACTGTCAGAGTCACCGGGGTCACAGTGGTTGAATCCTGTCGTGAAGAAGAAAAGACACGTGTCTGTTTAAATCTGTAAATCAACATCTGAATTTCAACATGAGTGAATACCTCACTGCAGACAATTCTCCGAGGGAACCAAGATCAAAGCATAGTTTGTTTTATCCACTCGCATACCAGAATTTGAAATGACATCAAAAGTGCTGTTTATGTTGTAAACATGCACTCAATCCTTTCCTTTTAGGGTACTTTCCACACCACGACCTGGCATCACCACAAAATGACCAAGCAGCCTGGGGTGTGCGTGTGTGTTTGCAGTGACTGCAATCACGAAGTGCAGGTTGATTTGGAGTTAATGTTTCAATTTTCCCCTCTTGTAATGGACAAATGCTTTCCCACAGTTACATACAGATAGCTCCAAGTCTCTCTCTCTCTCCCACACACACACACACACACACACACACACACACACACACACACACACACACACACACACACACACACACACACACACAGTTTGACCCTGAGGCATACATGGCAACACCAGATATTATTGGATGCGTCTATAAAAAGAAAGAAAGAGCCATTGCCTTTTTTCTGTGTCCACAGTGGCTGTGGCTCAGCTGAACAGTAGCATATTGTCCTCTTCAATCAGCCATGGCTGCAAGATCAGAGAGATGAGGACCGCATTTGCTGCACAGAGCAAGAAAATCTTCAAAGTGTCTTCATGAGGCTTCTAATGATGTCCCTATCAGAACATTTGGAGACAGAGCTAATGGTCTGCATCTGCTCCACACTTGTCTTATTTGGGCGCGACCTTATGCGACTTGCAGCGTAGGATGCTGGGAAAGGGTTGGGCTGGTAGACAGCAAAGGAGCCTATGCTGTAATGTATTTAACCATTATGAGTCATTTCAGTCATTTCATACTGTCTAAATGTCACAATCATGGTTTATCCAATATAGGCCAACAGTGAAAATACAGGAGGAACAGAGGAGGGGAAAACGGGGAAAGACGAAAGAAGGGAAGTGAGCTGAAAGTAAATGAGCGGCTCGTTCGGTTTTGGAAACAGTTAGGCATCAGAGGCATTTGCTACGGTGACGTTTGCTATGGCAACCCACCATTCCCATGAAATCTATTAGAGACTCAAGAGGAATCGCTTTGGTTTTCTTCACATGATTGCACAATCTTTGCAAGCTTGATTGAATGACAAAAGATGCGGTTCATGTCAATGAATGCATGCCGCATACACACACACACACACACACACACACACACACACACACACACACACACACACACACACACACACACACACACACACACACACACAGTTTATAGCCTAAAGGAAAGGGAAAAGCATCATGTTTGCAGTTCTTAGATATAGCATTTCAGACCAATTCTGGCTCATATCTCATGATCTTTGCTCAGCTCACCATCCACAGTCCGATTTTTCCAATTTAGTTTTTACAGATAAATATCTTTAGAAAAATTCAAGAAAATGATAGCGAGCTAGATCAAAGAATATTTAGCAAGTCATTTATATTTTCAGTAAACCAAGTCAAGAAGTCATTCGGGGGATAAGATGCGATGCAAGTGATGGATTGTCTGTCATGTCTGAGAAAAGAAGAAGGCTCGAGAGCACTGGGAAACTGCCTAATGATGTGAGAGCAGTCATTTTCACCAGCTTCTTTCTTAATGTCCTAGCTCTCCATGGCCACCACTGCAAACACATTAAGCCATTATGGACTCTTAGCAAAGATTTTCTCATGGGTTTTCACATTTACACAGAAACAAGAAGTACTTAAAGCTGGGATTTAACTTCAGAGTGACTACCGGCAGAATAGTACTCGCCAATGTTTTTTTTGTTTTTTTTTATTGTCATTGGACTATTTTAAGGGATTTGTCTTTAATGGGACAACATTAGGCAGCAGAGTGGCCTGCTTTCTGCTGAATTAAGATGAGATTAGTCACTGACTTGCGAAAGTACAAACACCCTGAAGGAACTAATCCCAGGCAGGAGACACTTCCATTATTTTTAGTGAAGAGTCTGTACCATTAGCATTGCTGCCTGAGGGGGTGTGTTAGAGGGGAGTTTTGAGCTCAGCATATTTCTGTTCTGTATGCTAATGACATATTCTACTACTTTTAAGGGATTTTCTGCTCCCCTGAGGAGCCTGATAATATCTTATTCAATGCACAACCGACCAGAGGGGTTGATATAAGTATAACCTCATAAAAGTCTCTGTTTACACAGACCAAGCATCGTCTTTCACAAATTTGACACCGTGCCCAGGTGTACAGTAAATGATCCTTATAACATGAAGTGTGTACAGTGGGGCAAAAAAGTATTTAGTCAGCCACCGATTGTGCAAGTTCCCCCACCTAAAATGATGACAGAGGTCAGTAATTTGCACCAGAGGTACACTTCAACTGTGAGAGACAGAATGTGAAAAAAAAAATCCATGAATCCACATGGTAGGATTTGTAAAGAATTTATTCGTAAATTAGGGTGGAAAATAAGTATTTGGTCAATAACAAAAATACAACTCAATACTTTGTAACATAACCTTTGTTGGCAATAACAGAGGTCAAACGTTTACTATAGGTCTTTACCAGGTTTGCACACACAGTAGCTGGTATTTTGGCCCATTCCTCCATGCAGATCTTCTCGAGAGCAGTGATGTTTTGGGGCTGTCGCCGAGCAACACGGACTTTCAACTCCCGCCACAGATTTTCTATGGGGTTGAGGTCTGGAGACTGGCTAGGCCACTCCAGGACTTTCAAATGCTTCTTACGGAGCCACTCCTTTGTTGCCCGGGCGGTGTGTTTTGGATCATTGTCATGTTGGAAGACCCAGCCTCGTTTCATCTTCAAAGTTCTCACTGATGGAAGGAGGTTTTGGCTCAAAATCTCACGATACATGGCCCCATTCATTCTGTCCTTAACACGGATCAGTCGTCCTGTCCCCTTGGCAGAAAAACAGCCCCATAGCATGATGTTTCCACCCCCATGCTTCACAGTAGGTATGGTGTTCTTGGGATGCAACTCAGTATTCTTCTTCCTCCAAACACGACGAGTTGAGTTTATACCAAAAAGTTCTACTTTGGTTTCATCTGACCACATGACATTCTCCCAATCCTCTGCTGTATCATCCATGTGCTCTCTGGCAAACTTCAGACGGGCCTGGACATGCACTGGCTTCAGCAGCGGAACACGTCTGGCACTGCGGGATTTGATTCCCTGCCGTTGTAGTGTGTTACTGATGGTGACCTTTGTTACTTTGGTCCCAGCTCTCTGCAGGTCATTCACCAGGTCCCCCCGTGTGGTTCTGGGATCTTTGCTCACCGTTCTCATGATCATTTTGACCCCACGGGATGAGATCTTGCGTGGAGCCCTAGATCGAGGGAGATTATCAGTGGTCTTGTATGTCTTCCATTTTCTGATGATTGCTCCCACAGTTGATTTTTTCACACCAAGCTGCTTGCCTATTGTAGATTCACTCTTCCCAGTCTGGTGCAGGTCTACAATACTTTTCCTGGTGTCCTTCGAAAGCTCTTTGGTCTTGGCCATGGCGGAGTTTGGAGTCTGACTGTTTGAGGCTGTGGACAGGTGTCTTTTATACAGATGATGAGTTCAAACAGGTGTCATTCATACAGGTAACGAGTGGGGGACAGAAAAGCTTCTTACAGAGGACGTTACAGGTCTGTGAGAGCCAGAGATTTTCCTTGTTTGAGGTGATCAAATACTTATTTTCCACCCTGATTTACCAATAAATTCTTTACAAATCCTACCATGTGGATTCATGGATTTTTTTTTCACATTCTGTCTCTCACAGTTGAAGTGTACCTCTGGTGCAAATTACTGACCTCTGTCATCATTTTAAGTGGGGGAACTTGCACAATCGGTGGCTGACTAAATACTTTTTTGCCCCACTGTATGTGCTGGAGAATCTGAATGGCTCCCTGTGCCTCAACGGAAAGCAGTCATTATTGATAAATGTGCCATCTGAACTGACAAATAATAACACATCCAGGCAATATTTTACCCGTACCCATGGATTTCATGAGCCACAGAAGCAGCCAGCTGTCGACAAGTGGCAGCAACAAAAATACAAGATGTCTGCGCACGTCTGTAGGAGGGAGGTTGGGGAGGTCTGAGGCCTTTGAGGCTTTGGAGAGCTTCTCTAATTGCTTTTCTGCTCCTTTACAACCACCTGCAAGCATCCTGTGCTGGAGTCTGCAGTCACTCTGCTGCTCAAAACTCATGGCTGCTGGCTACGCAGCACAGAACTTCACACTGTTTTTTGCCCAACTCCCCAGGTGAGTTTAAGAATTTTGGAATATATGTGTGACTTCAACTGAGAGAACAAGAAATCTTCACCAGAGTAAAGCCATAAATTAAAGAACATACATATAATTTTTCATTTACTGCCCGTACAATTTCCTGCTGAAAGATGTTCAACTCAACACCCAAAGCAATAAAAAAGAAGAAAAATGATTTAATTCAATCTTTCTCCAGTGAAAACTTATTAGCTTTGCTCTCTCAGGTTGGCTGTTTGTCCTCTGTGATTCTTTCCATGAAATGATACAGAGAGGAAAGAGGAAGGAAGGAGCGCATGGGAAAGGAACCAGAGAAAGTACCTGTGACTATGCCTGTGTTTGAGGTCATATGTTTTTGCAAGGAAAGGCCTGGTGGACATTTGGGTCTGACGATAGTCCTGAATGTACATGCTAAAAGTACACAAACACGGCTGAGAAAGGGGAAACTGAGTCGCATCTAATGAGCTGAAGGAATGGGCGCTCATTAGTAGTTACTAGTTAAGGAAACTTTCTTATTTAAGCTTAAGGTTGATGATTGACAGAATGGTGGACTTGCAAGTGTGCATAATTTCCTCTCTGCAGTCTGTACTGACCGCATTCACACTTCCATAACACTGCAAGACTAATGCCATCTGTGCTGCACTTGGCTCACCTGAGCTGAGTGATTCTGAGCATGTATTTGAGAGGATGATCTTAGAAAGAGTGTATCTTAGTAACCGATTCCTCACTGTCTACAGTATTAGAAAAGTCAAGGCACTGTAAAAATGAGTTACAGGTGGGCTAAGCCCTCAGCATTTTCACAGAGCGGTTTAAAATTAACAGATATTCAGATATTCACTCATAAACCAGAGTAACAAGTGGATATTCAAATGGCATGGGGTGTGAAAACAGCTATTCCAGCTCTTTCTGAATGCAGCTGCTGTAAAAACTAAGGTACAGAAGATGCAAATAACCATCAAGCCATGTTAAACTCAGTTCAGAGCGCAGTTCAGTTGTGAACTTGCCACAAGATTATTAGAGGGAGTGTTGATTTGTGTTGATTTATTGCCTGGGAAAGCAATGTGCCACATAGTGTGGCCATAGCCTCTGTTGCTAGAAGGCTATTACTATTATGTTTTACTCAAGAGCAGTGTGAAATCAGTTCAATCAAGGTCATTTTACTACAGCTGGACCGACATTTTATATAGAGATGCTACCAAAATAAAAATTCCCAAAATATTTTTCTTTTTTTTAATGACCAACTGTTGTGCTTAGATTTGCATGTTGAATGTCAGTGCACTAATTAATTGTGGTTAATTGATAAAAAAAAAACGTTTCTAACGCAGGGGGGTTAGTGTTTGATTAGATGAGGGTGCGCACATTCTCACACACAGCGGTACACGCGTGCACCCACTGGCGCGCACAAATACAAATACTGTACATTGGATAATGTAAAGAAAGCACATGTCAGTAGACACTGTAGCTGTAGCATTTCTTTCAACCACTAAGCAGGAAGTCCAACGCAATTAGCTTCTTGTCCGTGCGGTTTCCACTTACAATTAAATCTATCGGCTACTGTTGCACGAGTAGCCTATAGATTGTGTAATACACAGACTGTGTACATGCAAAACGCGTGCAGAAAATGATCTGACAGTGAAAACTGGGGAGGAAAAAAAAGACATTCATCGCTGGCCTGTCTGGCCACTACTTACATCATCCCATTTCATAAATTTGTTGCCCTTTCTTAGGCTCTCGGGTACGGACACTGGCTTGAGCTGCAGCGCATGAACTCCCGGCTGTGCCCCAGCCATTGGCTCATCTACTCTTCTCAACGCACAAGCTCGGGTGGAAATGAGTCACTTCACTCTCCTCTACTCTTGTGTCTCTTCCTCTCCTTTGTAATTTTCTTAAAAGCAGCCTGACGGAAGCCCACTACTGATGCCAGTATGTCATGCCCGGAATGACGGCGGCGGTGGCGCGTCTCGGCTTTGGAGAGCTGCGGAGGCGGACGCAGGCGTAGCGGACCCGGGCAACTCACTGACTGACTGACTGACTGAGAGACATGCAGCTGAAGACGAGGAGAGAGAGACAGACAGGGAAAGAGAGGGACAGTGAGAGAGAGAGAGAGAGAGAGAGAGAGAGAGAGAGAGAGAGAGAGAGAGAGGGAAAGAGTGAGAGTGGTGGAGAAGGAGGGGGAATCTGAACGAGTTACATGTCTGATGTCAAATTGTTCAAGTCAATGCAGGGACAGGATCGATGCTTTAAGTGATCTAGCGCCTCCGTGCGTTGGTGACAATGCGATGGGCATTTAGTGGCCTCTAAGATGGAAACAAATTAAAAGCTGAAAAAATGAGGGAATCGTTAAATCCTGATTTTTGATGATGAACATTCAAGCAAGAGAGAAAAAATCTAGGAACAAATCCTTTTTTCTGATGTTCCTATCAGCTGGGATCGCCACATATAGTCACGTGAAAAAGCTTTTAACAAGTCTTACTGCAGTCCTCGGAAAAACTAAGTACACCCTGTAATTCAACAGAACTACATGTATCACTTGAAGTAATCCTTTTGTGTTGGACTCTATCAGTTTCTCACATTGCTGTGGAGGAAGTTTTAAATTCAGATTTATTTTATTTATATAGCGCCAAATCACATCAACAGTTGCCTCAAGGCACTTTTACCTACTACTCTTTACAACCTTGCTTCATTTCACTGAGGTTTGCAGGCATTTGCAGCTCTCTTAAGGTCCCACCACAGTATTTCAGTCAGGTTGAAGTCTGTATTTTAACTGGGTCTTTGCAACACCTTGACTTTGTTTTTTCAACCATTCTGTTGCATTCTGTTCTGGTCATTGCTCTGCTGCATGACCAAATTTCTGCCAAGTCAGTCAGACAGATGGCGTCATCTTTGACTCTAGAATATGGTACACAGAGGAGTTCACGGTCGACTTCATGATTGCAAGGTGCCCAAAGCCTGTGGCTGCAAAACAAGCCCAAATCAACACACCTTCACTGGAAAGTTGGTACAAGGTGTTTGTGCTGATATGCTGTGTTTATGCTGCACTTTATGACCAAATAGCTCCACTTTGATCTTATCTGTCTGAAGGACATTGTTCCAGAAGTATTGTGGTTTCAGATGCAACTTAGCAAACCTACGACGTGCAGTCATGTTCTTTTTAGAGAAAAGCCATACTTGTTCAGTCTTTTTCTAATTGTCATCAACTTTAACATCTAACATGCTAACTGTGGCCTGTAGAGTGTGAGATTTAGCTGTTGGTGTTTTACAATTTCTTTTTTTATCACAGTATTATGCTCTATATCCGCAAACTGCAAAAAAAATATTTATTTTTTTTAATAGAGGTGCTAATACTTTCTGATGATAAATTGCAAATTAAACCTTATTTCTATGTGGATCGTCAGGACCACATTCACCCAGGGTGCGCCTTAGCTTGGTTGAATATTAACAGAGGTGTGGACTCGAGTCACATGACTTGGACTCGAGTCAGACTCGAGTCATTAATTTTATGACTTTAGACTTGACTTGAAAAAATGTTCTAAGACTTGTGACTTGACTTGGACTTTTACACCAATGACTTGGGACTTGAATTGGACTTGAACCGGTTTACTTGAAAAGACTTGATATTTTACCCCAAATATAAAATTTAACATGCATATTATATAGAGATTGAAAATGTGACGTCATTCACGGGTAGAACCGCAAAGGATTCTGGGAACTCGTGGCAAGCGGTACTAGCGCACGCAGGCTTTCAATTGAAACCAGTCACACAGCGATAAAAAGAAACACAAAAATGTCAAGAAGCTGTTGTGTTATTAACTGCAATAGCTGGTCGCATGACAGCCACGGGAAGCCGACGGGTAAAGAGATCGGTTGTTATCGGATTACGTCGTTGAAGAGAAATTGTTCGAGCCATGTTTCCGAAGTAACAAAGATGCGACTGGATTGCAGCCATTCAAAGACCAATTATAACGTCCCAGAACCCTCCAGCTCACAGGTTAGTCTGCTCCAAGCATTTACACGAAGGTCAGTCTGCTGTTGTAGTTAATGCGTCATTTTTCTTAACATAATTGGTGATATAGGTTACAAGCAAGTCTGGCGCTGAACAGAAATTGTCGCGCTATGCTCCTTTATTTATTGTGCATAAATAGTGAATTGTCCTGACACAATATTGTGTTTCGCTTCTGTTATTATGGTACATTGACAAAAACATATACTTTTATTCACAGGGTAAAACAGTTGTTTTGTATCACTAATTGTCCAGTGCGATTACAGCATACAATATTATTGTCACTGCTACATTTCTGTGATGCTACCAGAAATTATTTCCACTGCTAATTAACTACCGTTGAGCTCAAAGGTCCTATTAATAAACGGTTAACGAATGTGTATTTATGACGACGATTTGTGAGACTGGTAAACTTATGATACGTACGATGGTCTTTACTTTCTACACGGTGCATTTCAAGGTCCTGCACCCATCCGTCGGTAAACTGTACCTGGGCTTGTTGCAGTGACCGGAAGTTACTAAACTTCATGAGTGTATGCACTCACTCCAAGAAGCGTATAACCATCGTTCCCATCCCAAAACAGTCAAATGTCACATGTCTGAACGATTTCAGACCTGTGGCACTCACCCCCATTCCCGCCAAATGCCTGGAGAGACTGGTCATTAAACACATCAGAGCTGCTTTTCCACCATCCCTGGACTCGCACCAGTTTGCATACAGGGAGAACCGGTCAACCGAGGATGCGATCGCCACAGTGCTGCACACATTACTGAAGCACTTGGAACACAGGAACACCTATGCACGGCTCCTCTTTGTAGACTACAGCTCGGCTTTTAATACCATCCGGCCATACAAACTCCGTCCCAAACTCCACCAACTGGGACTTAACTCCTCTCTGTGCAACTGGATTGTGGACTTCCTCACTAACCGTAGACAGAGTGTCAGAGTGGGTAAGAACACCTCTTCCACCCTTGTGGTCAACACCGGTGCCCCTCAGGGGTGTGTTCTGAGCCCTCTGCTATACACTCTCTTCACCCATGACTGTATTTCCTCCTGCGCGTCCAATCTCATTGTTAAGTTTGCAGATGACACTACAGTGCTCGGACTTATATCCAACAATGATGAGACAAACTATAGGACAGAGGTGCAACAACTAGAGTCATGGTGCCACGACAATAACTTGGTCTTAAACACCAAAAAGACCAAGGAGATCATTGTAGATTTCCGGAAGAGGGGTCATAACAACCATCTGCCTCTCTTCATTGGCAGTGAGGCGGTGGAGAGGGTGAGCAGTTTTAAATTCTTGGGGGTAACTGTGACCGAGGACCTGTCCTGGGGCAACCATATCACCTCAGTTGTACGGAAGGCCCAACAGCGCCTCTACTACCTGAGGAGACTGCGGAGCGCACACATTCCCAGATCTCTGATGTTGAACTTCTACAACTGTGCCATCAGCAGCGTTCTGACGTATGGATTTCTAGTGTGGTTCCCCAGCTGCACCAAGGCCGATCAGCAAGCACTCCAGCGGGTGGTGAAAGAAGCTGGCAGAATTATTGGAACAAGTCTGCCAGAGATCAGTAATATCTTCCCCACTCGCTGTCTGAGGAGGGTGCACAGTATCCTGCGGGACCAACATCACCCTGCGCGCCACATTTTCCATCTGCTGCCCTCAGGGAGAAGGTACAGGTCTATACAGGCCAGAACATCCAGACTGGCCAACAGCCTGTATCCACAGGCTGTGAGGCTCCTGAACTCTCTGCCCCCCTCTCACGGACAATAACCATATCCAACTTCTTAATAGCAATGAACTGGTCTGCATTGGTGCATCATATCTTTATTCTCTTCCCCCTCCTGCCCCCCCCCCCCCCTCTTTCTTAAATAGATAACTATCATATCTGATATCATATCTCACAGTACAATAATATTGAATGGGTTGCATTGTTGTATTTTGTCATGTTTCTCAGGTCTTTGTCTGAATTTCTACGAACATTATTGCTAAGGATTGTCTTATTGCATTGGAGTCACACTGGGTTAAATATGTACACTTGGGTTTTAAGGGGTATTTATTATTTTCTTCTTTTTTTTGGGTTGTATGGAAGCCCCAAACGCAATTTCATTGTTCTTGACAATGACAATAAATAAATAAATACTAAATACTAAATTATAAATATGCATATAAATATGCTACGATGAGATAGCTGACTTCATCTAACTAGCAAATGTTTTCCAGGCTACGTTGGTGATGCAGTTTTTTTTTAAATTATATATTTTTTTAAATATCATTTATTTATGTATGATATTTTTGTCATGCGATTTTAAAGCCGGTCCTACAACCGCATCCAAGAATAACATGCAGCTTATCTCAGAACTGTCGGTGAAAATTATTCTTGGAGCTAGGTTTAATTGAGCTGCATTTTAAAGAGGTGCAATTTCACAATTTGTGTATATTTTCTAAGTTCACTATTTTGTCATGTGTTGAGAAAAACACAGATTTAAAAATTACATGGTCTAATATTTACATTTAGCATATAACTGCAACATGCTTTTTTTCGTTTTTTTTTTAAAGACTCGAAAGGACTTGAAATTCAAAATTTCAGACTTGTGACTTTACTTGGACTTTTACACCAGTGACTTGAGACTCGACTCTGACTTGCCTGACATTACTTGAGACTTGACTTGAGACTTGAGGATAAAGACTTGAGACTTACTTGAGACTTGCAAAACAATGACTTGGTCCCACCTCTGAATATTAATCTGGTGCTGGGTTATTGATGCTGCCACAATCAGAGCCTCTGTACTATGGTACTGGCTAGACTTTTCCAGCTACTCACAGGATTCGATGTCCATCACTTCCTCTATTTGCTAATATTACATCCCATGGATGGGCTTGGTCCTCCACAACATTTCCTCTTCTTTCTAATCTCTTTCATTCTGCTGCTGCACAGCGCTCTGTTGTAGCAGTTCATCCTGAGAGGCCAACCTGATGTATTCATAGATTCTTTTGTTTCAGAGTGGCACTTACTAACATTTGTACTGTGTCCATGTTCATTTTTAAAGGCTTTTTTGTGACATTCTTTATTCTTATGGATGTGGTGAAATATCAGACATGAACTCCTTGTTCCATCATGATGAGATCATCAGATGGCACATGTGATCTGTTATATTCATACCTGTATCTAGGCTAACAGGTGCTACTGGCTAATTTAAAAAATCAGCTAGAGTGCACACAGATTTCTGTTCCAGTGCCCACACATGGCTCTGGGCTTTTTCTTACTTCTTCATGACTAAACTTCTTTCCAAAGTTCTGTGAGTGCCTCACTGCCCTTAGGAATTTTCTTGGAGTTTAACTTTCCTGTTGAATAAAACATAAAACTCCTCTGGGCTTTGTACCACCCACATTTTGCATTGTCTGCACTTCTTTTTCAAAATGGGGACTATTTGTGTCCTGCTGGCTGTCTTCCCTCTGTGTTTCTCTGTGGTCAGCTACTAACTGTCACTGGCATGTCAAACTACTCAAAACCTACCAAATTCTGGCTGTTACTTTTGATATCAGTGGTAATAGTAGTTTGCTTGAAATTGCTTCATGCTTTTAATGATTGATTAACTATAACAGTTGAGTCAAAGTCCAGTGACAGCTCAGGGAAGTGAGACAGGGTATAAATGTGTCTGAGAGAAACAAAGGGAGGAAACATCCGAAGGTACGAGGTGGAGGAAACAGATTAAACGAGTCACACTTTTAATGCGTCAGAATTCCTTGGGAGAAACAACAATAACAACTAATGTAAAGGATAGTGTCACAAATGTTTTCATTCCAAGAATTACTCATGAAATTTCCCCTTGTGGGACTAATAAAGGTATATCAATTCATTGTTTTTCTGCTTTTCTCAGACTTCGGTATCTGTTATTTATCTTCCTATCAGCCCTGAGGTTTGACCTACCTCTAAAATCAGCCCTAGCACTTATGTGAAAGTCAAAATTACAGTAGAGGACTGCTGGCATGTAAAAGCACTGAGACCACAAATTTCCCATTACATGTGTTCTGAGCCATTAAAATGTTATCCAAGTTGTCAGTCGAGTGTTTCTCTTTCTTTTTTATATAACAAACAAACAAACAAACAAACTTGTTGCTAAAGGAAACCAAATCAGTATTTCACAAGAGAAACTAAGAAAGCAGGAAACCAGCTGGTGGGGTTTCATTTTGTAGAGCCAGTCTTATTCTCAGTTTCCTCATCTAGTTTCTTTATCTAGCTTCATCTATGCTCAACATCTATTTGGAGTACAACTTCACAAATTCTTTGAAAAGATGGCCATAAGCTACAGCAAGTACAGTTATGTGAAAAAGAACTGTAAATTGCAGAGACAATGGATAATCTTGCCTCACAGAAAGAAGGTTTAGCTCTATCTTCTACTTTTGTCTGCAGGGGTTTTCTCTGGATGCTCCAGTTTTCCATCAGAGTCTAAAGACACCAACTGGGGATTTTAAATTGGCCATAAGCGTGGATGGGCGTATTAAGGGTGTACCTCACCTTTCACCCTGTGGCAGCTGGGATAGTCTCAAATCCACAGACCCTAACTAGGGTAAGCAGTAAGCTGAATAGATTTTTCACAAGGAAAAAGAGTTACACCCCTGCATCTATGATATATTCATATCCAGAGAATTCAGATTAGGTGCCAGTAGTACTTTCAATTACAACACCTTAATAATGTAGTAATAGTGGCATAGTAAGCTGGAAATACAAAGGTAATCATTAACCTATTAAAATATTATAATGCTGGAATTAACACTACATTATGTCTCCAGTGTTCTTCTTTGTTTAAAGGTAACTATGGAAACATTATGGAAACAAGTGTGGTTTTTGTGAAATAACCAGGAATGAGGGCCACAAAATACAAGAATGCCTCCCTTTATTTACCTCTGTGTTAATAACCTATTGACTGTTAGTTAGCCCTGTTAGTCTGTTGTCAAGTGTGGGGCTTTTATTTTGAAAGGGTAGTAGGGAGGTTTGGTGGAAGAACAGGCAACACGGTGAAAAGAAACTTCCAAAGAAAGGAAAATTAGATCGTTGTGGTCTTAATAGCACATGGTTCATGTGGACCCAGGGTTGGTTATGATTTTGTTTCATGTCGTGAACAATGCCAAATAAAATTATTAAGACTCCTCATAGATTTTCTGTATTTGTAAGCGACACAATGTAAATCTGCAAAACTGCATCACAGCATGTTTGTCTGGCATTTATCTTATATGCTAGAAAAATGTTAGTATTGCTAAAGTGTGATTTACAGGAACTAAGCCTATATACATTATATTATATTCAGATTATTTTGCTGTAAGGGCAACTGTAAATGTTTGTTGTAACAAACCTATTATTTCATGTTGAGTAGATTTTCCAATGACCCCTAACCAAAGATGACCGTTAATAAGTTAATTATTAAAATAGTATTGATGACTGAATGTCATTATTAATGTAAACTAAAATTAATTTAAAGATAAATTGTTATGGTCATTATGTTAAAATATAGTAATTCTTGATTTTAGTACCTTTATACCTCTTGTAGTGTGATCAGAGCATGGTTTGGGGAGCTACAGTGTCTTGTATTTGCACATCAGTAGATATTTTTGAGAACTATGATATGAAGTTAGACCATCATTCAGCCTGTATTGCTGTTGTTATTTATTCACATCACAGTAATGTAAAATATTGTTTCATTCATAATAATAACTCTTTACAAAGATAATTTCTGGTCCTACATTTTCAGTTGTAGGAACTACCACTATGAAATGTATGGAAATGTTTAGTTTTGGGTTCTGATGGACGGATTACTGGTTATTACACATAAACTTCTACACGTTACCAGGTAATCGCCACACTGCATGCATGTTAGTCTCACACGGGAATTTTAAAAATACCTTCAAAATACAGTATGTGAATGAATCATTCAATTTTAAGAAAAATCATCAAGAAATGGTGCAAAATTGGAAACAATTTGTCCAGGAGTTTAATTGACAGAAAAGCAAAGAGAAGTGTTGATGCCTACAGATCCTGGGATCTGTAGGCATCAACAATCACAGAGGGTTTGCCTGAATTTGATCTGAACGAGAGGATTGCCAGGAACCACATTTGATGTCCAAAAAGCACATTAGAGCAAAGCTACATTTTACCAGAGAACAACAGGCCCTTTAGAAAAATGTCCTCTGGAAAGACAGATTAAAGACAGGCAGCTTTTCAGGAAGCGATCCCCATATCAACCATTAAGCATGATGGGATAAATGTTATGGTTTGGAGTTCACTGCCCTAGGAGACCAGGGAGCTTACTGCCATTGATTCAACTATGGATTCTCGTTGAAATTATCCCAAGCAGTCCTTTTAACTTGATGATGATCCTGAGCACTCTGGAAATTCAACCAGGGGGAAAAGGAAAAGATAGCGAATGTGTGAATGTATGTGTACGGACTATATTTGAGTATTATTTGGTGGTGGTGGTTAACGACAATATCACAGAACGGTTATTCCAAATGTCAAAAGTCAGTAATCATAGTGAAAGGACCCAGGGTGTGCTTTGGTTGATATTTTTGTTTAATAAACTAAAAAGGCAAACGTCCTTTGTGTATATTATCTTGTCTGTATCTGCAAGCACTGTTTCACAGCAGATCAAACGCTTGTTTGTCCAAATATGTCAAAAAGTCAACAGCTTGAACGTGATCTACTTACCTTTATGCATATCTGTAGTTTTTGCTTGTTTGGTTCAAATGGTAAAAGTCAGACTATAATAAAATATTTCTGAGTTAATTTCTGCATTTATTGAAAGGATAAAGTCCTGTTGTCCTGTTAAAGAGAGTGGTAATACCAAGCAAAGAGTTCATCCCCTCTTTTCAAGGTTGATAATATGGGCGTTTGTTCCGGGCAGTGGTTCTTAAACTTTTTCTTCCATTTTCTGGTTCCCAAAGTTTTGTTTGTTTGTCCAAAAGACATTCTGTTCTTTAAACTTAGTTCCACTTCATAGTTCTCCCGCAATTGCCCACACAAAACCTTCAGCGGCCTTCCCAAGAGTTTGAGAACCACTGGTTAGAGCAAGACCTCAGGCTGGTTACTGATTAATGGAATACTTTTGCATTCAAGGCAAGGCCATGTTCTCTGAAGCATTAAGAGATCTGCTTCAGTTCAGTGGTGCATTCATTTGCACGTGAGAAATCCAGGATGATTCCCTGACCTCGCTCTTGACTTTTAATTACCTTTGCAGAACCTAACATATAAAACACTTATAGAGAAAGATCCATACGCTGCTCTGGCGAGGAAATGTGATGAATAACGTGCTTCACGCCTGATGAAAAGAGAGAATGAACATGAATGTAGCAGCGTTTCTACGTGCGCGTGATGAAGAACAGGTGTTCCAAACGGCTGCCGTCTGCTGTCCTTCACTTTCAATATAAACTCGAGTTGTATCCTAAGGTGCAGATTCCGCATTCAACCTGGATTATGGATTCTGTCCGAGCTCAGTATGTCAAACCTCTTTGCTTCTCTGCCACTTCATGTCACCTGTTTACTTTGTCAGCCGTCGCTCAGTTTTAGAAGCCACTGACATGAAGCCATCTAAAATTATATTAGACTAATTAGGTATTTATGTACAAACCTGTTACATCACAGCTCATAAGGGGTAAATGCTTTCTCTAAACTCAGCTCACAGCTCTGTGAGAGGACAGTGCTGTTTTAAATCCTCCTGGATCAGACAGGATGAAAAATGCCTGTCTATCATTTTGTCTGTCACAGCAAAATCAATCCAAATCAATCTGAGATTATATTAAATGTTGACACAGAAATCAAAGTTGTGTAATCCTTTATCTGGCCAGTGAGATGTGCCTGTGAAAGAGTATTGAGAACTGCAATATTTAGGAGCATAAAAAAAGCCTCTGACAATGGCAAAAAGTCTGTTTAGGTTGATGCCTGCAGTGCCCTCTCCATGAACCCAAATACAGTCACACAGTACATTGGCAGTACATTAGCAGCATCTTCTGGATTTTTCACGCCAGTGCAGGTTTGTGTCTTTTAACATTGGTTTAAATATATACTATACTATATTGCCAAAAGTATTCACTCACCCACCCAAATCATTGAATTCAGGTGTTCCAATCACTTCCATGGTCACAGGTGTATAAACACGAGCACTGAGGCATGAATCCTGCTTTTACAAACACTTGTGAAAGAAAGTTGCTCTCAGAAGCTCAGTGAATTCCAGCGTGGTACCGTGATAGGATGTTCCACCTGTCCAACAAGGCCAGTCGTGAAATTTCCTCGCTACTAAATATTCCACAGTCAGCTGTTAGTGGCTTTATAACTAAGTAGGAATGACAATAACTCAGCCACAAAGTGGTAGAGCACATAAAATCACAGCAGATGCAGAGGCGTACGATAAGCAGAGGTAGCCATCTTTCTGCAGAGTTAATCCCTACAGACCTCCAGACTTCTTGTGGCCTTCAGATTAGCTAAAGAACAGTGCGTAGAGAGCTTCATGGAATGGGTTTCTATGGCATCATTCCCAAGCACAATGAAAAGCATTGGACACAGTTGTGTAAAGCAGACTTCCCAAACCCCCGGGCCACAGACCAGTACCGACCTATGAGTCGTTTGGTACCAGGTCGCGAGAGTTGAGGTTTGGGTGTGAAATGTATGGTTTTCAAGGTTTTTATCCTTATTTTTGTATCATTTTTATCGTTAACTCTGGTTTCCTGGGTCTTTTCTCGTGTGTTATGAATAAATCTTCTTTTTTTGGGTACCGGTACTGGTTTTATTTTGTTGTGTTCATCCACAACACCTTAAAGGTCGGTCTGTGAAAATATTGTTGGACATAAACCGGTCCATGGCGCAAAAAAGGTTGGGGAGCGCTGGTGTAAAGCATGCTGCCACTGGACCCTAGAGCAGTAGAGACGTGTTCTCTGAAGTCATGAAGCAACCTTCTCTGTCTGACAGTCTGATGGATGAGTTTGGGTTTGGTGGTTGCCAGAGAACGGTACTTGTCTGACGGCATTGTGCCAAGTGTAAAGTTTGGTAGGGAGGGATTATGATGTAGGGTTGTTTTTCAGGAACTGTGCCCAGTCCCTTACTTCCAGGGAAAGGAACTCGTAATGCTTTTTGGACAATTTTATGCCTCTAAATTTGTGGGAACATTTTGGAGATGGCTCTTCCCTTGTTACTGCGTGACTGCGGGCCATTGCACAAAGCAAGGTCCATAAAGACGGAGGAGCAAGTTTGGTGTGGAAGAACTTGACCGGCCTGCACAGAGTCCTGATCTCAGCCTGAACACCTTTTGGATGATTCAGAGTGGAGACTGCAATTCAGGCCTGGTCATGCAGCATCTGTGTCTGGCCTCACAAATGCGCTTCTGGAATGCTCAAAAATTCCCACAAACACACGCCTAAATCTTGTGGAAAGCCTTCCGAGAAGAGTTGAAGCTGTTATAGCTGCAAAGTTTGTGCCAACATCACATTAAACCCTAGGGATTAAGAACAGGATGGCACTCAAGTTCACATGCGTGTGAAGGCAGATGAGCAAATACTTTTGGCAATATAGTGTAGCATGAAAAGACTAAATGTGTCATAATACTTAAATAATTTGTTATAATTATTATACTTTTCTCATAAAGTACTCCACAACAATGTGTAATATGAATTTTGATAATATGTTCTCATCTCATCTATTTAATCTTTCCAAAAAACAATTGTGTGTCTTGTGACAATAAAAACAACAATGACATTGTGTAGATAAAATAATGAGATGTTGAACAACAGTAAAAATGCTACACAGCAATGAAACAATTGCAATATGCAAAAGAGTAGCACGGTAAATGGACCGCAACATGTTTAAAGCTTAGCTCTTGTGTACTTTTAATCCTGTTCTTTCAACAGTTTAATCAGTTTTCTGTATTAACCTCCCTTCCTGTGTTACTTTCAAAACATGTCAGCATATATATATATATATACATACATACATACACATATATTGGAAGTGAGCCAACTTTCAACTGCAGTAAAATCCCGAGAAGCTTCTAATCCAAGTTAATGAGTGTTGGTATAAAACCATTAGGTCCATCCATTTGTGCACACATTAAGCAGTTAAAATGTTTCTGCTTAGAAGCCTTTTACACTGCTTCCACTGGATACACAGCATGTGAACGTTGCTGATGATAAAGAATTTCATATGGACTGAAGACAAAATTATTGACAAACCCAAACTGAAGCCTTTGATAAGATAGTTATATAAATATAACAATAACTATTAACTATAGACAAACTAGCTATCAAGTTCTCATTTATTAACAATAGTAATTATAAAGTGTAACCTAATACTCAAATTTGACCAAATATCACAGTGCTGATTGGGAAATATCTTGTCCAATCAGCAAATTGGCGCAATTTAAAACTTGCAAAATGTTTAATTCAAGAGTATTGTCAAAATTTAGACTCACACAAAAAATTGTTTCCTGACACTATGCCGCACTACGACTTCTCTTCAGACAGTAACTTGGGCAGGATGTGCCTACAGCCTTGGTCCTCACCGACATCCTCAGCCGGGAGTGCGTGCTTGGACAGAAATGTGAATGTGTGCATATAACCATGAGTGTAGCATGAAACAAACACCTCAATTACAGAGAGGTAGACCGAACATTATAAAATAATGTGAACATTGAACATTTATTCACCTGTGCAAGGGAAAACACTCAACAGTAATTCATGTGCATTCCTGCAAATTATGTGACTATAGTCTCTTTACTTCTGAATTATAAAGCCATCAGCTTTGGGATTCTAAATAGGCTCAGTTCAAAGGGTTCTTTTACGACTCATACTTATAAAATAGTGAGTAAGTACTGGCAGCCCTAACTACTACTTAGTGAATACAAGCTCTTCAAAGACACCAGGGATGTGGTTTCTTTCCTATAAAAAGACCAAAGCAATCCTGGGACTTTCAAGGTTTTTTCTTTCTTTCTTTCTTTCTTTCTTTCTTTCTTTCCTTCTTTTTTTTTTAATGAGGCATTGCTGCAAAATCACCATCAGAGGGTGCTGCGGCATTACTTTACCTCCCTTTACCTTAACCACAAGGCACTCCTCTGCTTACAATTAAGAGTAATCCTTCTCTCGAGGTCCAGGAACTTCATTGTCCATTCAATCCAAATTCCTGGTAACTAGCATAACACGGAACATGTGCAGTGAAAAATGATACATTAAAAACTTAACAGCTTGCAGAGGGGGCCCGGGGCTTGGGGCTCAGGTCAAATTTACAAAAAAATGCTGAAGCTCCTTGGCTCACATACCCAAGTCAACTCACACAAATATGTGTGTGTTTTTTTAGCTACACTATTAACACCTGGATAGTTGCAGCGACTGCGTGCGAGACAGGGAGGTTTTTAATATGTCTTATTCCTTGCTGTGTTTCTGTGTGTAACCAAATACCTCTGCTACTTCTATTGTCTTATCTGAGATTGGGTAGGGAAAATACTGGCAGGTGTTCCTCCCCTCCGGCTACAGACTTCAGAAATGGGGAAACCAGAGAGTGGGAATTAGAATGAAAGAGGACATGCTTGCATGCATGCATTTACAGGCACACACATACAGTATATGCACAAGCATATACTTTGACACACGTCTATGTGTGGTGCAAGATCACACAGTCAGTGCTGTTACGTGCAGTGTAAACATGTCTGAGGGTGTGTTTTAAATACTCATTACAGCGGACTGGGTAAGCTCTGGGAGAGACTGGGAGAGAAAACAAACAAACCCCACAGGGTGGCTGAGAGGGGTGGTGAGGGTCTGAGGGAGGCCTTTCCCAGTGTAATTCAAGTTCAATAACTGACCCTTAACCTCACTCTTACTCAGGTTACGCAGTTCTGCTGAGACAGATTATAGGAACAGTTCCTCACAGCTGCAGATACTATACACCTCTACAGAAGCTTTACACGCACCGCCAAAAACAACAAAGAGATAAAAGGTCAGTTCGTAATGTCAACAATTAACAAATGGCAATGTGGATGACAGGTTCCCAGTCTGCGCACATTTCGGTATGATGTAAAGAAACTGGGACCACACAGGGCCCTTTCACAGCTAGGAAGTAGAAGACATCATTCACCTGCAGGGGTGCAGCTGGGGGGCAGTTTCAGTCCGTCACAAAGAACTCATAACCTGCATGTCAAAATGATCAGAGAGGGAAAACACAGTCTTTTCAAACCATTCAGAAAAAGTGGTAATTGTTCATTTTACACCTTTGCAGGTGTGGAGGAATGATACAGTTTATTTGCCTGCAAAGGAAATTAGATCTCAGTGAGTGAAAATATAAATGTGGGTCAGAATATTAAAGATCAGAGTAACGGTAAAGACGAAGGGATTTCATTTTGCATGTATTTGTTGGTAAGCTAACCACAGTGTGAAGTTGAACTCATGGTCTGAGATGAACTTGCAAGCAGTCCTTCAAAACACCAGTAGCGCATGGCCCGAGGGTAATGACCCTGAGCATAGGCTGAGTGTTCACGGGGTTTGTACAGGCAAGGGAACCAACGCAGAGTTCAGCAGAACGAGGAAGACACACACACACACACACACACACACACACACACACACACACACACACACACACACACACACACACACACACACACACACACACACAGATCATAAAAAACACTGCAACTATAAGGCATTACACAGCAACAACAAGTAGATGTTGGTCTGCTATGCTCTGTGTAGCACTTACAGATTACCAAAGCAGCACCATAGCAGGCACTGCAGGCATGAGGCTGTGTACATAGCAGCATTTGTTGTTGTTTTTACTTATAAAACTGTTCCTGCAAGCGAAGAAGCCAAATAAACAATCGCTAAGTCTTTCATTCAGAGGTTACTACAGCCCAGGTTTTCACAATAACTGCAGTTTTTCTCTGTCTCAATGAACATTTACTTAAAGTTATCCATCCGCCACATGCATCCAGATTTTGCAATTTCCAGAGGAGGCCATTGGAAGGGTTGCAGATGCCACGGTTGTGGCCGCAGCCTAAAAATGGTTCACATCCCATGCTGCGTTAGCATAACCATGGTCACATGTTTGAGGCAGACTGAGCAAGGAGGGGGAGAAAGATGTAGAGATGTAGCTACATGAAGTCTATTTTTCCCAGTGAGGGAAAAACTGACTGTCACTCGTGTTGACCACTTTCCCTATCAGCTTGGCATAGCTCTGGTTAAGAGAGACAGGATCAGCCCACATGTTTGCATCTGGGCATCTTTTGCTAATACCGTATGACGCAACAGTAGATGGGGCTGCAGGTCTGTATCACTAAAGACTTTCTTTCTTAGTTCTTCTTTTCTTCTTTCCAGCAGTGTCAGTGGAGTCTCCTGAAACCAAAATGAAACTGGGAGTCGACCAACATATCAAGTGTCAAGGTCTCGTCAAAAAGGCCCTAAATTTGCATCATTAAAGCTCATCCTCTGGGGAGATGGTGAGGTTAATTCAAACCATATCCATACAGCTGTGACAGAAGTGGGGTTTTTGTTCTGGAGTGAAATCAAATGAAACATGTATTATGTCTCTTCGTCCATTTATTACTTTCATAGTGATAGCTTGCCTGTATGGTATTCCCCTAGTCATCTTTGAGTTACACAACGTCCAGTTGTCATTTCAAAACTGACATCTTGAGACAAAGCAAAGGGAATCATTGTGTCTAATGAAAACCAGGATTTATCAGATCCTTGCACCTCCCACTCTGACTTTACAATTTAGCGTGTTTGTTATGAGTAGATCTGCCAATCAGCAATGCACAAAGGGTCTATTGTCCACAGCCTACTATGGCACAGTTCCAGAGAGGGTGTAAAACCTGTCTGCTCTGATAGCAATCTGCAGCCAAAGCCTCTCTCCCAATCCCTACACGCAGCAACAACCTGGTGCTGATGAAGCCTATAGTCAAACTCAGAAGCTGATCTGAGGTCAGTTTTAAGCCCCCTCCAATGGTTTTAAATGAGGATTAGATGGGGGGGAAGCTGGTCATAGGTCTGTGCCTAAAGCCAGGTGCTAGGGATCAGGCTTTGTGCTGCGGTAGAGCTTTTTTTCCTTCAAGTGGGCCTAAATCCTTTTAAGAAAGAAAATGTTGATGTTTACATCCTAGCTGTGACCCCTTCTTGCCCTCTGCACTCAAGCATTCCTATCATACCTGTGACATCTAGCTAAGCTTTAGGACACCAGAAGTGTAGTGCAAACAGTGCTTAATCACAGCCACAGGGCATCCGTGATAACAATGCAACCCCTGAACCCCTCTGTGTTTGTGCGCACTCCTCAATGTACAGTATTTATGGATGTTTTGCTGCAGCTGCAATTGGATTTCTTAATCGAAAGGTGCTCTCATTCTCCATTAACATTATTTTCTGATAAACACAAACAATTCTGCACACTGTGTTCCTTTAATGTATTTAAAAAGTCATTGTTACACTCTTCTGATATGATGCACTGGAAAATGGTCAATACAATTACACTGATTAAAAGTAGAACATTGGCTTGAGCCCACTTTATTTTTAAGCGATCAATTTAAATGCATTTCCTGACATTAAGCAATTGTTTCAACCATCAGCCACATTTTTACCACCCTGTTAAATTTCTATATTTCTTTTTACATTCCCACTTTGTACAATAGAAACTGAGCGGTCCATATAAAACTCGTATGTGTATTGTTAAGCAACAAATACGTTTTGTCGGTGGATGGCTGTTGGTGCAAAGCAGTGCTCTGACTGAGGACTGCTGAACTTGAGAAGACAGGTCAACAGAGGTCAACCGAGTCCAGCTAAACAAACATGCACTATCAAAGAAGAAATTTCCTGTCCAATCTGTGAGTTTTTGCTGCACAGTTAGTGTACATTCACCAGATGATCCCAGGGGATGAGACAACAGGTCTGCAAATGACCGTCAGTGCAGGGAAACTTTCCAGGTTGGTTGAAATAAAATAAATAAGTCATAAAATCCTGTAAAGAGCTGGGAGATTTTTTGTTTTAAAATGCAGTGACGCAGAATTTCCAAACAGTTAAATCAGTATGTCGCTACAGACAAAACACTGAAGTAGAATATATAGGCATTACATATCCATTTCACGCTACATTAGGCCCAGCAAACGGACTGCGTGCAGCAGAGTCACACAGCAATTAACCACCAGTGAGGGTTTGGCTCTAAAGCTTTGCAACGTTTCAGATTGCTTCCATCCTCCTTGACACAATTACCTGTCACCTCAACAGACAAAGGACACACTTTGGAGGGCTACTTCTTATGCAGAGCTACACATACATTTATACATATGCACTTACATCACACGTGCACTTCCACACATACCGGACGAGGACGCATACTAAGAAACGATACAATAGTTCTTGTGGTTGCTAGGAGCCGTTGTAATTTATGGTGGGATAGGGTTGCAGGCTTAGCGCCGCATCACTGTCTTCCTACCAGGTGATGAGCGTTTGCTGACAGGGTTATAGTCCTTCTCCTCTACCTACCTAAATTCAACATAATACGCAGCTGTCAGAAAAGACTTCGGCACTTGCCTGAATGTTTTGAATATAAATAAGAAAAAGAGAAATTTCACAAGTAAGTTAGTAGGTGGTATTTTTCTATTGAGGCAAGCACAAAAGTTTCTGAACCAATTCAGAGTTTGAATGGAATTTAATATAAATTTTAAACAGAATGCAAGTGGTATAGAGCATGCCAACAATATCACATATTTTAGAGACTGTCTGCTCTCAGTGTGCAGATATACAATTTCTTTTAATATTAGCTTAATGTTTTTTCAAGTCTACAGATGGTGCAGAAATACTTTCTTTCTCTGCATCCACAGTCTTTGTGTGTGTGTGTGTTGCTATCTATCTTTGGTTGGGCACAGAAGTTACAAACAGCACCAGAGCACGTGCATATGTCAATGTGTAAACGTACAGCACATGGATGGATCACTGAGTGAACCTCCCCCGCCATATTGCAAAGATTTTTCATCACATGAAAGCCAACAGGGGGTGGTATGCATACAGGGCGAGTCGCTTCCATCTGCCCTGTCCACTTAAATTAGTGGGGCCTCGCATCCAGCAGCATCTGGTTCCAATATGGAGCCAGGCGGAAGGGTGGGTGCCTCACTGTGCGGCGGAAAATACAGCCTACTGCACCTTTAAATAGCCCTCAGGAGGCTAGGGACGGATCCTGGCGCTATCGCCCTATCCCAAGATTCTTTGTATCTGGCCTAACACTTCTTCACTTTGAAAGAGGACAAATGTACAATTAGGCTGGAATGTCTGCAATGCTGTTTCCAAGCGTGTGTTCGCGGAGCTGGCTTAGGCAAACGGTGGATTCAATGGTAAGAGGTTACACGCCGTCAACCTCCTTTACTGTTCCGCGGTGAGATGCACCGTTTGACCCTGCCCGAGTTGGGTTTCTCCGGTTCTGCTGGTCCGTGTTTGGGTTAGCCTCTTGCTGTTCTGGTTCTGCTGCAGTTTGCCGAGCCAGGTCTCTGTCAGCACTCCTCTGTGGCACAAGTCTACATAGATCCCTCCTCCTCCTCTTCTTCTTTCCCTGTGCGAGAGGCACTTCAGAGCTTACCCATAATTCAAAGGTTTCCATCTCAACCATAATTCACACTGCGCTCTACCCTAACTAAAGGGGCTGTCTGTGACTACGGTGATTGCATGTTTGTCAAACGAATTGTCAGTGCAGCAGACTCGGGAGGAGGAAGAGAGTAGGGCCTGAAACATGATGATGACACGCTCACACACAGGAACGTACACAACAGTATCATCCTCTAGTCCTATATGATCTGTAGGATGAACATAAAAGGATGATGGAGAAGCAACTGTCTAAAATAAATACATACACGGAGTTCAAACTTCTCAGGCGCAGCGGCAAAGGTGGTAGTTTGCTAGTTACAGAGTTTACAGGATGTCGAGGGGACTCTGTTATACTTTACTTCCAGTTACAGGGTTTGCTGCCCTATTGTCACGGAGGGCACCGGAAGTGTTCAAGTCACAGATAAATGCATCCTCTTTTCACTCAATCCGGTCAACTCCAAGATAAGCGCTGAAATAGCAAACAAGCAAACGTTAAAATAGGCAGAACATCTTAATGTTACATTTCACTCCCTCAAAAAATGACTGAGCATTGTCTTCTTGGCTGTCCTATGTCCCTGTCCAGAGAGTCCAGAGAAAAAGGGGATAACACATTAAACAAAAAACAGCTACTAAACTGAACAAATTGTTTAATAGCCCATCTGGAAGCCCTCCCTTAAAAGTCCAAAGAACAGCAAGTCTGTGTTTCCATTAGCCATTAGGGAGGAGAACATGGAGGGAGCAACATAGTGTGATCAGATAAGGCTGATGACAAGGCAGAGGGAATCGATGACAGCTTTGGCCCAAATCTTCAGACCTAGCCTGCCTGCTGAAATATAGATCGCAGTGCACCTCCAGCACACACACATCTCCTGTCAGGTCTGCAGATACTCATGTAATGTGTGACTGATTAGCCAGGCTAACCACAGAAAGCAATAGAGAGGCCATATCAGAGCAAAAACTAAGAGAGAAAAATGGGGGGGTGGTTTTGTTTGACATGCACAGAGGCAACACGTAAAAACCTTTTCGTATCTCAGTTTTCACCCTCGCTGCTATTGTTGTGAAATCCTTCCCCTTTGACCTTATTTATTGGCGTGCACACATGCACGCAGCTCCTATCAAAGGGCAAATCAAAAGCAGTGGGAGGTTAAAATCCATCTTACTGATTCTCAAATGAAATGTTGAAAAAAATATATATATCACCAACTTTTTCACTGTCCAAACAGTCCAACAATCAAACAGCCAATGACAACTGCCACTCCCAAACAAGTGCTAACCATCGGGTAATTTTATTAAGTTGTGACTTCCTTTCTTTTCCTTTCTTACATCAGAAGTTCAGAGGTCAAGAGGATCTGTCAGCAATGACAGAGAGGATTATGGGTGTAGGCATTCCATTGGCAGTCATTACTGCCCTCAGTCAGCACCTGGTACTCTCTCTCCCTTTTTTTCCTCATCCTCTTTCTCTCTGTCTCTTCTCTCTCTTGTCCTCTGACAGAGTAAGAAGCAATTAGTGTCACATTAGTGAGTATAATTCTTAGTCATGCCAGAGCTGCGGCTGCTCATTGATTTTTTTTCTTTTTAAATAAACAGATGCTTTGTTTGATTTTCCTTCTCTTAATCGCTGACTCTTGCTTTAAAATCTCAGGAATCTCCACATAATATTCAGGCCGAGCAGATTCCTTATGTTTCGCGACTACAGCTTCAACTTTGTCCACAGCTCTCTGCAGAACTCTCACTCTACATTCCTGCTACATTACAATCACCTATCCAAATACAATACTAAGAGAGAAGGAAAAATGAGTATGAGCAGCAATGTGAGGTTTGGACCCCTGCACTAGAACCCCAGCCCAGTAGGATTCTTCACATTCCAGGCCGTGCTGGAGCTGGAGCTGGTAACAGATCTGAGCAGGCCTGCTGGGCTCAGCGCTTTGTGGCCTGTCCTCCCTTCCTCAGTTTTCTGCTTTGGAACAAGGCAACGTTTTTCCTTGTAGGACACCTTCCTGAGAACAGACTCAGGTACTGACTTTGCTTCCCTCCTTTATCAAAAAAAAAAAAAAAGAAACAGAAATATCTTCCTCCATCTCCAGCCAGTTTCCCCTCATGCACACTGTAAAAAGATTGAGGGAGTTTACATCACAGCAAAGCAAGGGGCTGGGTCTTTTTGACAGTAATGCAAGGGGCACTTGTTTACCTAACCTTATGGGTCGCAGTGCAGTTGAACAGGGAATGAATGACTTCATTTCAGGGTTTAAATTAAAGGGTTCCTCCTCTCTTGAACTTAAAACAGATTTGTGCATGCTTTGGAATGAAGAAAGTAATCACTCTGTACACAGACCCTACTACTCTGGCTGTTACTGTAAAACAAAAGAGGCAAAGAATTACAGTGATGACAAGAATGTAATACAGTGTGGAGGTCGCAAATGTCTGCATACAATTAGAACTTGTTAAAAAAAAAAACAAAAGCCCTCAACATTTACTATCTTAAATCTAACTAATGCTTCATACACACTGTAAAAATCTTTCATTTACGGCGACATGGTGTCAGTTACTTCAACAGTTATCAGGCTACACCATATTTGAAGGAAATTGCTACCTTATGTGCCTTTAAAAAAAAAAAAACGCTTTTTTTTTAATGGGACCTTTTAAAAACAGGGTACTGTTTCATTTCGAGTTGGTGGTCATTCTGGCAATGGGATTTTTACCACCAGGGAGCCTTGGAACCATTTACACTCACACATGGCATCAAGGCCTGCTGTGGTGGTGATCAAGTGCTTTGGAGATGCTTGGACACCATGAGAACACAAATTAGAGCCCATCTCTCCCGTATTTCCCCCCACACACCAAAAACATTCAGGGCTATAGGAGCACGCTCTCCCTCTCGCTGCAGCCTTTCATGCCGCTTTGCTCGTCAAAGGCGAATTGATTAAAGGCCCCTTTTAAATGACTTCCTTTTCAGAGCTATTATTTCCCAATAACCAAAAGGAGAGCAGATTGAGATCAGTAGTCTAATCTGTTGTTTCCCTCTTCATCTTATTGGTGTTTTTGTTAGAGCCCGGCAAAAAGAGCTCACCCCATTTTTCCTGTCAGTCATCAGGTTGTAATACCGGGGCTCATGGCTGTAACTTTAGACTGCTCGAGCACTCGCGGACGGACCTTTTTTTTTAAGAGAACAGAGTAAAACAAGTCACTCTCCAAACCCTCTGACAAATAACCTATGCCACAAAGAGCCTGTAACTCTGCCGCTCAGGCAAAAATGCTTTGAAGCTGCAACAGAAAGGAGGGCTTCTTCACTTGCAGACAGCAGAGCACTGGATGCTTCAGCTGAACATCACGACAAAAGGAGGTAAGGGTGGTCTCCAGAACAATAGAAATCCTTAAATTATTTTTATCATACAAAGAAGCAAACAAAAAGAAAACAAACAAAGCCACTGACTTGGAGGTTAGCGCAATGGATTCTTTCCCAACACCGGCTATTTTGTCACTGGTAGTATAAAAAAAGGGGGGCAAAGCAAGAACATGATTGGAATGGCAATATGTCATGCTTCCGCTGTGCCAAATTGAGTTGAAAGTCAAGCTTAGCTTTAAAAACACATAGCAGATGGGAAGAAGAAATGAAAAGATAAGGAGGGATGAGGACTTTTTCATTCTGTGTTGGCTAAAACACCTACAGTGCGCGCTTTCCTCGAGGCTCTAATCTCCCTTCAACTTCAAACACCCCTGTAAACACCTGCTTGTATCTCACTTCTGCATCTGTGTGGGTAAATACCACCCATTCATGTTCACTTATACACAGACAAGACCTCCGCTAGCTGCCTCTGGACAGTTATTCCTTCTGTGGCCATGCATCACATCTCCTCTCAAGATGAAGAGCTTGGGGAGATGAAAAGCAGACTCTCTTACTCTCTGGGGGGGAAACCCCATTGTAAAAAAAAAGAAGAAAAAAGACAGAGAGAGAGAGAGAGAGAGAGAGACCTTCAGGTGAGAAATGTGTGGTTTTGGCAAACAAAAGTTACATTCATCCAGGTGGTCCCAGACGCCCTATTCAAACAGAGGTCTCAGATTGAGCGGCATCAAGATTGTGTTAAAAACAATGCCGCAGTGTGCTCGTATCTCTCACTTTAATGATTAATCTGATCGAGCCAACTTTTCATCTGCTGTTCTAGGAGCTCTTTTGACTTGTCATCTCGACATGTAAAAACAAGAAGTGTTGTGTCTCACAGCTGCCTCACGCTCACCTCCACGAGCTGAGGCGCCGGGTTCTCAGACAGCTGTGATATACAGTCGGTCTGCTGCGTGACACTAATGGTTAATCTGTGAGATCGTCGGGCAGAAGATGTGTGGACTTAAAGACAGGAGTGAAAAATGTGTATTTCAGTGCGGATTTGTTTCACATTACTGCTGCTTTAAGGTGCCGTGGGTCACAGTTTCAAGCATTTGGTGGAGAATGCAAACAGCTCCTCTAATAGTCTGCATTTTTAACTCACACTCCTTCATTATGGCTTGGATTGGCAGCTTAACACTCACCCTTTTACTCCTCCTGTGCCTGCTCTCTTTCACCTTCGGCTTTTTCTGTCCGACGTGCCCCGCTTGCTCCACGAGTCACCACTTGACTGAATGTAAATGTAAACCTTTAGCCTGACTGTGTCACTAGGGAGCAAGATGTGACTTTTTTTAGCCCCACCAAAATGCAGCTTTCAGCATTGATTTCAGGCGTCAAAGCGACAGACAGTTTTCAACCCCGGACCACAGATTACTTTTCTTATGGTGAAACAAAGCTGGCTTTTGTGCTATGGTTCTGGGAGACCGCTCTCTCTTGTCATGTACATGTGAAATTAATTAGGAGGAAATACTAAAACACTTGGGTGGAAATTGCTTTTCACCAGATGTTCCACATATGAGGATCAATTTAGTGTTCTTAGCATAGCAAAATGACTATATAACTTCTTTGCCTGCCTCTTTGATGAAAGCCAATCTGTCACTCAAGGCACATAAAAAGAAGTCGGGATTATAAGCTACTGTTTGTTCCACTTTATGGAGTCTTAGGTAATGTGATTACTTAACCAGGTTAGGAAAATACAATGTTTCATTCTAGGGTAAAATTTGACATACTGACAAGAGGCCCAGTGTTCCTCAATGATCCATGCATAAACCAAACGAGTGGTCTTTTCCTCGTCCCCTGCCCCAAACACAGAGGGGCCAAATAATGTTAACAGATAAATCACTGTCGGATGTGAGATACCCATCATAACAGAGGTGTTTAGATAAGTTTGCAGCCAACGTCTCATATGTCACACATATGCTTTAGTGCGTTTTTGAAAGGAACCAGCTTTCACACATGTCCGTTTGTGGTGCCGTGGCAAAACTCCACAATATGGATATAAAAAGCACAGCGTGCAATGACAAGGCAGGAGCCAAGATGAATCGGGAGATCAGAAACGCTCTCTTCTCGCTTTTCGCTTACATTGCCGGCTCCGCCTCGCGATGTCAGAGATGTGCAAGCAGCGAGTGAAAGACTTTGATATAGCTTGCAAAGCTGTCAGCTTGACAAATTTAAATGTCAGTGGATATAATGCAGGCAAAAGGAATCAATACCGTTGTATTTGTCCAAGCTTAGTCATCTACTCTCATTGTAACCGACAAAACGCACACTAATCTTCAATCTCTGGACCTTTTTTCAATCATTGTCCTCATTTGCTTGTCTCACAGCATGAGACTATGCAAGCAAGTTTTCAGGACATAACATGCCAACAGCTGAAAGAGAGCTGGCCTGGCTTACTAAGGCAGAGTAAAATACAGCAGCTCTCCCCATAGCTTCTGTTGCTCTGTGTATATTCAAGAGAATCCAAGCCATCTGGAGTCTGTTTATTGTATTACAAATGACACATAATGGTAATCTGGCATGTGATGAGAGAACGTGAATTACAGACAGGGGGCATGAAGCAGGTATTAACCTTCATTTGATTTTCTTTAAGGAGGACATTTAATTTAAGGCTACACTTTATCTACCTGATTATTCATTACAGTAAGCTCGCCCATAACCGTATGAAACAGGATAAACAGAGGAAACCGCCAATTAAATCGCATTCCAGGGAAGATTGGGGGGCTTACTGTATACAGAAGAGTTAGTTTAGTGGCATAAATATTTACACAAACTGCCAGGAATTAAGACAAATGTTACCAGGAAATAGTCTACATTGTGAGAGGCCAGAGCAAGGGGTTTGTCTAAATTTATTAGCCTGTGTTAAGTCCTAAAATTTTGAAAACTGTTTTTTAAACCAAATGAAATAAGACAACTGTCAGAGCTCTGTGTGGGTCCAAACAGTAACTCATCTCGCTAAGCTTGTTCTCGTAACACAGTGTGCTTTTCTTTCAAACGTTAAAAGCTTAATGCGATATGAACATTCATTTTCCATTGACATTTACAGCAAATTCTAACATGGATCAAATATCTCAAGCAGAGAGAGAAGGAGAGAGAGAGAGATGGGCGGCGATATGAATAGTTGCATCAGACTGGCCCTAGTAGAAGTTAAAGATACATACTGCATGCCCAGGGAGTGGATGTCAGTTAAATGTTTATACAGCTGCTCTGAAGATTATTATTATCATGAAACCGCACAGCTATAATGTCATTCTGTGGATGCCAAAGTACAATCAGGTCCTCCCTATAGCCTACTAGCCTTCTCTCTCCCTCTGTCAGACAAGCCTGGTGTTCTGTTCCCCAAGGCTGCACGGCTGGGATCAGACTCGGCACGACACCACGATAATGAAATACAACAATGAAACAGGTTTTGTGAAAGCCAGTATTTGCATTTGGCTACAGATGTGTGTGTGTGTGTGTATATATATATATATATATATATATATATATATATATATATATGCTTGTATACAGATGTTGCAGATATTTTTTCACAACAGCTTAAAAAAAACATGATGAAAAATAAGATGTTTTCTGTTTTAGAACTTAACTTTTAAACTCTCAGGAGAAAACAAAATACTGAAACATTAGCAGCAGCCCAGCCAGCGTGTTCTTACGTGTCATTTTCTGATCAGGTGCCTCAGAGTTGATTCTGTAAACAGATAAGACAAACTTGTTAATGAAGAGTTGCCATAGCCTCAGAGCTGGCAGTTTCAGGGCAAAATTAGCATTCAATTGATGTTGTGCTTCTAGCTACCTTGCAAACTTAAGGATTCCCTTTTAGCTCTGTTTTGGTCTCCTCCAGCTCCTTTGTGAAAAATTCTGCTTGTTCGCCTGCTAGTTATCAAGTTTATCTTAGCGACGATTAGTATGCATCGCTATGACTTAGGACATCTAGGAATGGGCATGTTAAGTCAACTCGATATTTAACCACTGCTGATCTTGCTAGTCCGTGTCAGAAATATTAATTGGTTAGATGCATTGTTCAAAAATGTTACAACGCCACTTTTACATATACTCTAATGCAAGGTATAAATATAAATAAATGACACTTGTGCTTTCTGGTTTTTTTCTGGTTAGCACAGCTATTACAGTACCTAAAATCCATTTAAACTGTGTTTAGTTTTGAATGTCTTTAAGGGTTTTCTGTCTTTTCAATTAGTCAAGAAGTGTAACTTTTGTTTCTTGTTTAAACAACTAGTTCATTAGCCAAACCTGAACTTCTACTTATATGTTGGCAAAACTATACAGTGTAAATAACTGTAGCCACAATGATAATATCATCTGGTTTGGCCACACTGTCAAAGCCTTGAGTGTTGCATTCTGGCAGTCAGCAGCCTTGAAACCACAGGTGACCATCTTTGAGCAGGAGAGTAGTGCTGTAGAGTTATCAGCTAATGATAGCACAGGCTAACTAGCTTGATTAGCAATAATTCCTATGAAAAGGGAAGATAACCCTAGAAACAAAATACAGGCTAAAACAAAATGTACTTTCCAACTTGTGGGAATTGTTTTCCCACAAGTGAGCTGGTCAATCACCTGTCATTCAGAGTGTTTACACACTTAATAATACCTAAATTCTAACATTAATACAATTTAAATGGCTACAATTAGCTTTAAATTAGCAGCATAACTAAATTAGCTTCAAAACTGTTTATACTACCAGGCTGTAAACCCGCTTATTTGTATTGCACTACTGAGCATTTTAACAAAGAAGTGTATAATGTTTTCTTATGGAGCCAGTCTCAAAGGGACATTTGAGAAACAGTTTTCAGATGATCTGCATAGCTGAGCTCCAAATGTTGCTACCTTGCATTTACACATAAATGTATCACTTAAAACCAGGACAAACAGATTCAGGGATAGCTTCTTTTCCAGAGCTATCACCGTAGTAAATAAGCACAAAAGCAATTGAACCTATTCCATACCGTCACTGTCATTATATTATGCTGCTATTCATACTGTCATTATATTAATGCTGCTATCCTGTATATATTGTACATACTATTGTTTGAGTACTTACGATTGTTTTTTTTGTACTTTTTATATTTTACATTTATATTTATTATTGAAACTTGCACCAAGGGAGTGGCACTCCAATTTTGTTGTACTCTGTACAATGACAATAAAGGCTATTCTATTCTATTCTATGCTATTCTATCATGCACATAAATGCATGAATAGATAGAGACTCCACAGATTCTGGTGATTTCAATGAGAGAAGAGGACCAGATCATATTAAGAATTTAGAACCATTTAATAGAATTCAAAATTCCTAAACATGCTTAATGCTTCTTGTTGCTGGCAGTAGCTGGGCAGTGAAATCTGGGTAATTGAAAAATGCCCAAAAATTGACAGAATTTTATATAATCAGGATATTAATTTTTCTGTTTATCCACTTTTACATACACAGACTTACAACCAAACACTCTTCACAGCTTTTGGTATGTAATAGAATTGTTAATGTTATTATAGTTGACCTTGCTATCTTTGATATGACATTTATCAGCTTTGTTTAACCTTCAGAGTATCTTACATTTGATAAACACACAGATTTAAGCAATATCCTACGTCATCTAATGGTTCAATCTCATCTTCTACAACTGATAGGGATTTCTGTGAAAGTGAGCATTTAAGTAAAAAAAAAATATATATATATATATATACACACACATATATATAGTACCTTTAAAAAGTCTTTGGCCACTCTTTTCACACACTTTCTTTATATATTCCTAGGGTTAGGAAAATAGGTGCAGCAATTTATTAAACAAGTACACATATACATGGAAATACAGTATATAAGGCCAAAACATCCTGAAATCTCTTAGCAAGCTTTCTTCTAATTCTTTTAAGCAGTCTTTGAGAATAGTTCTCCAGGCATTAAAAGTTCTTCTTTGGATGTTGGCTGCCTTTTGTTCTGTTTTCTGTCAAGATGAGTCCACACTGCTTTAACATTGTTGAGATCCGGGGAGACCAATCACAATCTACTTTCATAATTCCATCAGTTTTGACAAGATCTCCAACGCCACTAACTGAAACGAACCATGACAAAGCCTCACCGTGTTTTACCATATATATATGTACCTCTATACATTTTGACGATGATTTGAATAAAACATTTTAAATTTGGGTTCATCGTGCTATAAAACAGATTACCACAGGTTTAATCTTGCATTCCTGAGCTTTTTCTCCACGTCTCCCTTTTTTTTCTTGACAGCCACCGTACCACGAAACCATTTCTGATGAGGCTCAGTGAACAGCAGATGGATCAACTGAAGGGCCAGATGCACCTCTCAGGTCCTGTGTCTGAGGCCTCACCTTCTTGTTTTGTCCTGCATTTGTCCAATTTTCTCAGTTTTTAAGGGCACACTGCCTTCCACGCCTAGATATGCCAAGTTTTCAGCTAATATCTCTTTGGGAATCACTTTATTGTTGCAAAAGTGCTGTTTTATGCCTGTCTAACTATGTTATCTTTGGCAGTTTTTGTAGACTCAGCTAAGGAAATAGGAACAAATGCCTAAAGATACAACTTAAAATGGTGTCTTTGCTAAGTTTTCTATTATGTGTAGATACAACTAATCCCCCCCCCCCCCCCCCCCCCGACTTAGCAGCTTTTGTTGAATGATTCACAGGTCATGTGTTTCTCTGGAAGTGGTCAGGCACAAGGACTGGAAAGAAAATGAGAAAATCTCCAAAGAAAAAGTTTGAGAACTATTCTCACTTTTAAAAATGACAAGAAAGTCTCCTGGGAAGCAAAATACAAAAGAATAAGTGACTTAAGACTGTTTGATACTGTATATATGAATCTATGCATGAGTCTTGGTATTTCATCACCTACAGAACCTGATTAAATATATATTGCCAGTATGTGTTTTATTCTAAAGGTCATGGTACTCCACTATGTGTGTTTGCCCATGTAGTTCCACAGAAACAAGCATCACTTTAGATGGGGGTTTAAAAGCAGTTTTACTCAAATGGATGCTTGCAAAGACTTACATGTTTAAAACCCAGAAGCAGCAGAGCTGAGAGATTAAAAAGCAATTTAATATTCGAACCAAATATTCCATTAGATCTACATAAACAACCTTGAATTGAAAACATCTTGAAAGCATCATCAGAATCAGAATCAGAATACTTTATTGATCCCTGGGGGAAATTATTTAAATCATCATCTGCTGAAGATGCATGTTCCTTATTCCTCATCATGTATGGATGCTTGCTAAGTGTTCCTTCCTCCTTTGGCCTGTAAACAGCTGCTTGTGCTTAAGCGGTAAAATGTAAATCTTGACGCTGGCTGTTTACGTAGCCCAAGCTTCTAATCATGCAGACATATAATTGAGTGACGCGTGGTGTCTTTATGTGTGGAGCTGCATTCAAAGGGCAGATCCCTGTATTTATGTCTTTCTGCCTCTCTCTTTAAAATCAAAGTAGCTGCAGTGCAGCTATACCAACTAGTTAACTAGCTAAATGTATTAAAAATGTTTATGTGATTCTTAATGTAAATTGTCACTGTGTGAGGTCAGTACAGAGCTAAATGTTTTACACTGCTGATACTGATTTTACAGCAGTGATTTGTTCAGGTTAGCAAACCAGGCACGAAAAAAGACACTGCATGAAATTCAAAAGATGCATCTAATAACATAATACATTATTTTTTTAGACTTATGTTGGAGGATTTGAGTGTAAAAGTCTTTTTTATTGTTGTTTTTTGACAAAAGCCAGCCCAAAGTGATTTTACAATACAATAATTATAATATCTAAAATAGCAACAACTTCTGTGGATGAAGGAGCAACCACGATTCGCTGATCAAAACTTTCTTGCACCCTATTTACACAGGAAATTAAATCACAAACAAATAAACACTCTGCCAATTTGCTAAATTACGCACAGCTTCTTGTGTGCGACCAACCTCAGCGTACTTCTCAATATTTGAACCATGCGAGCAAGGTTTGGACCCTTTCTTGTGATCTCTGAGAGGTCGTATAATCTGGAGGTGGACTTGTTGCTCAAATTAGTGGGTAGAGAAGCGTGCCACATGTTCAGTATCCATAAATATTGACTCTGGCTTTCTAGCTGGCCGTCTCTGACCTTGGTGGGTTTCCATTTTGGGACAAACCTATTTGAAATGTGTCCCATTTTGCCACAATCTCTTTCATGCACCATGTGTACGTGCTTAGCGTAGTGCAGCAGTCGTGCTTCTGCTGTCAAACACGTGGACTGATGAAGATATTACTGGTTTCTAAATTAAAAAGACGCCACTGCCTTGCAGTTTAATTAGGGATGAGTCATAACAACAAATTGTTTCCTGGTTTCAAACAACATCTCTGAAGATTATCTCCCTGGGGACACACATACAGTCTGTTAAAACTACATCTGGCTACATCAAGGCAGAGGAATGTAGGCCCTGTGTCTAGCCAAGCTACTGTTAACAGCAGGTGAAAGGCTAATAGTTAGATCTGCAGTGTCATCTCGGGGCTCTGTCTGCCCCCTTACTTGTGGAATGTGCGTGATGACAAGAGAAGGCTGCGCCGTCCACATCCACCATAACATGTGCAGACAGACACATCCACGGGACAACAAATGAGCATGTACTGCACCGTAGTGAGGACAATAAGCCATGTCTTCTTCTGGGTTTTTTTGACAGGATCTATGTGTTAAAACACCACTATCCTCATCTCTCTCAAATAACCTCAAACATTTCCCCTTCAATACATTCATTATACTTTCTTTAAAAGTGCCATGTATTACACATTGTTCTGCCATAAGGGAGTTTCCATAAAAAAGATACATCTATTAGATGAAGCAAAAGTACATGGTGGTGTTTTACTGTATATTATGTTTCTGGTTAGAAAAGAAGATTTCCCCCAAAGCTGAATGATAAATGGAGCATAACAATAAGAAATATGACTTTTAAATGATTACATAATGTATCATTTGTACATGTGGGGGTCTCGGGGTTTTATAACACAAACCTAAACTTGCTATTTCTTCCAGTCTAACCTGAATTTTAGCCTTATATTACCGTCCGTTTGTCAAACAAAGGCAGTCGTTTTTTATATAGAATTTGGGGAAAAACAACTCTTAACTCAAAGAGAGAAAAGATGTCACAAACCAGGGACAATGCGGTGATTGTGCGACTGTGTTTGTGAGTCTGGGAATTTTCAGTTGTGTTGATTCTAAGCACAGACTTAAGGCCTCAGTGGTCGGATCAGAGACTGGTCATATTAGTCCTTACGACTGGGACAAAAGGATTTCCAAGACCACCAGTTTAATCTGATAACAACAGTCTATAGCTAAATTGTTGTTATGAGGATAGACAGATGCTCGACAGCACTGTTTTTGACCTGCATGTGGGTCATTGCAGACTTTAAAAAAAAATCAGGGAAATTTAGGTTGTGTCAGCTTGAAATTGTGTTTATTTGCTTTGTACCTGCAGTCTCTAGAAATGTTACTTTCTGAAAACCTTTTTTCAACCTTGTTAACATGCCAATGTGATGTTTTTATATGCTAGAAGGCACACCAGGGCACACCAGAGAGTGAGATAAAGAGTGCAGTGTTGCAATGACAGGTTTTAAAGCATGGATTTAGAAAGCCAGGTTTCATGCATAACAAACCTAAAGCAACGACTTTACTCTGCTGTGGACATGGGCAGCTGGAGACACTGTGGACATGTAGTCATTGCTGTTGTACTTCTGTGAAGCCCATTGAAGTCCACCTTGCAATTATAGTTTACATAATACAAAGTTTCCAAAGATGAGTCCACAGTCACAAAAATGTAGATCACTTAGACCCAAACCAACCCTCATGGACACAGATGTGCTAACACCCACATTAGGAACCAATCCCTCCAACTTACAGGCTGGGGACTAATAGAAGTGACAACCTTATCTTTAATAACAGAATATGATTTGAGTCCAACACGCACAACGTCTATATAGGAGAGACTGTTTCATTTAGTTTAGTTTTACAGCTAAACGACTGCTACTAACTAATAACTGTCACTTGATTTCTGACTTTTTCTGACTGTTGACCTGCTGAACAGCACCTTCTCTTTATTCTGGACCTCCTGATTTACAGTTTAAGCAGCAGGTTTTCCTCTACTACTTAACAACTGGACCTATGTTTTCCTTCATTTTGCATGAGAACTTATGAGTGAAGCTCACAGATCCAGTGGAAAGAGGATGAGGGAGCAGGCATGGACCAATATTGATATGCATGTTAAATTAGGGAAAGCCCTTTTTTTACATAAGGGTTTATGTTCATTTCAAAAAAACAGCTTCTGAACATTTAAATGTTCTTTGGATTTTAATAAATGTCTGGAGAGGGACTTTTCCAAGATTTTACGTATTTTAAAGAAATAAAACATATATATTATGAAAGCATGGGGCTGAAGCTAAACATACATGTGGGAAACTCTGTACAGCTCACATGCTTGTTTCTCCTTTTCCTATAAGCAGTGGAACCAGCACAGCAGTGCATGTAGGTCTTTAAAACAGCAGAGAGCCATTTGAGCACATGTGACCTTGAATTTGATTCCATAACTTTGAAAGAATATTTACTACAAACACAAATAAACAGATACTTGCTAGAAGAAATAAGCATGCCATTAGTGGTGGTTGTTGAGTTAATAGTGTCTGGCTAAGTCAAAGTTTAAGGCTCTCAGAGACTCTCTCAGTAGGTCGTTCATTTGAGTTTGAGATAGCATATCTCTACCCGCCCTCTCTGGCCGTGAAGGTTTCATTCTGTGATGTTGTCCTTTCAATCAGCATGTAATTAGATCAGCAGTGATATGATAAGCAATGACATATACAGTGTCAGAGCCACAAGATCTTCTCAAAACACCCCGGGCATCACTGATCAAGTCCCTCAACAGCCTTGGCTTGGCACATTCCTCAGAACTGGCCTGACATAAGCTGAGCCAAAGGAAAGACACACACACACACAATTTATGCATGTCCATGCCCTCAAAACACACACAAACGTTGACATGATCATTTAGTGAAACCACAAAAATGCCTGCAAAAAGAAAAAGACGGACAAATAATCAGATAAGGCCCTCTGTTTCTAATCCTGTCACTCGAGTAATTAAAGATGCTCACAGCTTGCTGTGGGAGGACTTATCCTGCAATCTACAGCAGCCTGAATGCAGCTTTTACCTGGATTTGGGTTTACCACTAGGTTTACCAAGTGGTATTTTGGCAACAACACAGACCCAATTGCCAGCAGATTAACATAACAATGGAGAAAATCTTTATGAATAAATGACCTGTAGTAGAACTAAAGTCCATGAAAAAGACTGCATCACAATCTGTCACCATTTGCTGATGCTGATGAATAAATACATTATCAAAACAATAATAAGATCCAAATAAGCTAAGTATATTTCAAAGAAGCTAATTAGATTCAGCACCTCAAAAAAGTTAAACTCTCAAGTCCTGGACGCAGCAAAGAAATGGAAAGGGAACGCTGTGACAGCAGCACACACTCATTGGCCTTGCCGTGTTTTAATTGCTAAGTGGATGATCCAGGATTATCCCTGATAAAATATTACTGTCCTAAAAGAAGACAAATATCTTGTGATCGCTGTGGGATTTAATCTCTCGCTATCTTGCGAAGAAATCAGTGTGCTTTGGCCCAAACACAGCCACCATTATCACCTAATGATAAGAGCAGAGGAACTCAGTGGGGGCTATTTTTAACCCCTCAGGCTAAAAACAAAGCAGCAAAATTTCCCTTACCCATGCATGCTTTCAACGGCTACACAAAAGAACCAAGTACTTTTCCTAGAAAAGTAAAATCAACCGGTGCACGTACATGTTTCGCTTAACTGGTCATCCTTTTTAAGATGCAATTTTGTGTGAACTCTAAATTATAAACTTAGTGAAAACATTACTGCCTTCTTGGGAAATTTTTCTTACAAGATTTTATCACTTGGCTCCTCCGCAGTACTGAAGTATAAGACAGCAATTCTTGCAGCCAAAGCTGCCACAGATATATTGATAAAGCGCTGCGAACTGGAAAGAATGAATATGCCTAATGCAGCCAGCGGGGAAGCGTGAATAAGTCACACATGCACAAACATTCACACAAAGTGAAGTTCGGCAGGAGAATGTGACAGTCACTTTGCAGCAACTAATCCTCTGAAACCACTAAAGCAACAAGTTATAAACCCATTATCTGTTAGACTTAATCCAAAAACTAAACATTTTTGATCCAGCCATTAACACCACTGGTCAAAAATGTGTTTATGTAACAGCAGGAGCTGACATGTTATTGCTCAGGGGTGGTCAAATTCACATGAGCATTAAACCATCTAGGGACTGTCAAAAGCCATTTTGATGCTACTAAAAAGCATTTAAAAAGAACAATCTGGAAAAACAACAGCATGATTTTAACTGCTCTTGACTTTATTATTTCTTCTGTCTCTTGTTTCGTTTTCATTTCAATGATGTATAATGAGGGTAGGTAGGGGGGGGGGAAAGGAGATTTTACATGTCCAAGCCTTTCAGTCATGAAAACGTTTGGAGCCTCAGGGGTAGAGGTCCGCAGGAGGTGCTTTATTGTGGACAAATGATTGACATCCCCTTAGTGACATCACTACGACAAAAAGAGCGCTGGGGGAAGAGAAGGCAACAATCAATTCAAACACTCCAGCGCGGCGCACAGAAGAGAGGCGACGCGCTCTCCAACTCGCAGCAACAAGGTCCAAAAGAGCGACACTTAAAGGTCCGCTTATCCTGTTTCTCTCTCTCTCTCTCTCGCAGAAAAGTTCAGCTTTAGCAGAAGGCAGCTGTTCGCTGGTAAAGATGTTCAGAGAAGCTTCTTTATACTTAGATCGGTTATGCCTACGCGAAGCCGTTTCCTCGTAGAATTCACATAATTTTTTTTCCTTTCGGGACTGACCAAGACCTAACCCGATTCGCAGCTGGTGATAATATGTGTGAGAGGCGATCGGCGAAGGCTATGGGCTGTCTTTGGTCCCCCAAGGAGAAGCAACGTGGATTAAACACGAATTAATGTGGAATTTATCGGAGCCCAAAGGTGGAACGACGACCGGACACAGCGCTTTCTCGTCAGGTAAAATTAAAACTCACGTTTTTTTCTTTTTAATAAACACTTGAAGTACTTAATTGGCGTAAAACAAAAAAAAATGAAATGTTTGTACAATAACTTGCTACACGAGGAAAAGCTTACTTTCTAAGTGACCCCCTCCCTGCTAGTTCTTGGTTTATATGTGATTATAGGGTGTGTGCGTAAAAGTTAAAGCGTTCTCCTACACACGGAGAAAACTATGAAAAGAAGAAGAGAAAAAAGGTCGTTTCTTTGGAAGTCGTGCTGCTCAGATGATGCTTAGGTTTTTCATGTTTTTTGATGTCCTGTCCCGGGCTACATCTGGTACGCACGTCAGATCTAACACCTGCGAGCCTCTTGAAGTAACTCTATCCCTTATGATTACACACGACCGTCAAAGCCCCTGCAAACAGACGCTTGTAACACCGTCTGGTTGCATCTGTTGCTGCTGTGCATACTAACCCGTTTCCCTTCACTGTATTCTTTGATGCTTCTTGTGATCTGTCGGGCTACACAGACTTGCATTTCTTTTTTCATATCACCTCCCCTAACGTGATTTCTTATCTCCTCTAATTGGAGACTTTTTGTCTGATCTCTCTCCGCAAACCCTTTGATTTGTTTTTTCTGAGTCAGTCCCTCGTTTTTTTATTTTTTATTCTTCTCTTTCAGAGCTTCTTCACCTTGATATTTTCATGTATCACTTCATGTTAAGACCAAACTTCTCTTTCAGCTTTGACGCGCTGTATTGCCGGAGGGGGTCTTTCTCTCGCTCTCTCTCTCTTTTTACCCACTTCAAAGTGAAGCGTTGTCTTCCCTTTTAACCTGATTTCCTTCAATCGTTCCGACTGTGTAGGGGGATCACACACAGTTTAGGGAATGCTGCAGTGAGGTCCCTGCCGCGTCTACCTCATGTCAATACCTCAGCGCCAGTGTATTGACAGAAATCAACTTTCTCCACAGGGACTGACTGATCATGGTCGCCGTGGTCCGCTCTCTCATGGTACTGCTGCTCGCTCAGGTGTTGCTGGAAGGTGCTACGGGACTAATCCCCGAGGTCGGCCGGAGGAAATACAGCGAATCCGGGAAGCAGACCCCAGAGCAGTCAGAGAGCTTCCTCAACGACTTTGAGCTTCGGCTTCTCAATGTGTTTGGACTGGGGCGCAGGCCGACCCCAAGTAAGCAAGCCGTGGTGCCGCAGTATATGGTGGACCTTTACCGTATGCATTCAGCAAACGGAGACCATAGCACCAAACGACCCAAGAGCATGGGGAAACACGCAGAGAGAGCCGCCAGCAAGGCCAACACGATTAGAAGCTTTCACCATGAAGGTATGTATTAGTGACATACCTTTACCTGTCAGCCGGGAAGCTTCTCGGCTCTCTCAGACAACCCAAACCTATATTTAAACATGACTCAGTGCGTCAAGACTGAACTTCAGAGTCTTCGCTGTTTTATAGAGGTTTAGTCATTTACAGGTGACACGCGTCTAAGTTACAACTTACTCTTAAATACGCTCGGGATTGCCTAAAACTCAGTAACGCGACTTACAAACAAGCATCTCGTACGCAATTAATTACCTCTCACATATGTTGTGATGCAACATTTAACCGAACATCCCCCTGGGGCTGCTGTCAGAGGTTTTAAAACATCAAGGGAGGTGGTATCCCTGGAGTAATTTGTTTCTTAATAATTGATGGTGTTTGCGTCGGCTCCGAAAACAGTTTTTCCAGACACGCACCACAGGAGCAGGATAAAGGGCGGTGTGCCTTTGCGCAGGTGATAGTCATCACCCTGTTACTTCAATAACACACGACATGACATTATACTAACACGCATTATGACAAAGTCATCGTGTCAGACTGAATTCTGAGTCATTTTTAACAAGACTGAAATTAGTTCTTGGTTAAAAAAAAGGGGGGAGGGGGGGGGGGGGTACCCGCCTTATTCGTCTTTCCAAATCCCCGTTGTGCCCGTGCAGTGCGCCATTACGCATGTTCCAGTAACACTATAATTGCTCACTTAGCTTGTAGGTGGATACGGTACTGCTTGTTGAATTTAGTGTTTCAGTTCAAGTTCGCTGCACTTCAAAGATAACATATGCTGCTCATATATATATAAGACTGGCACTAAATCCTGGATGAGGTGCACTAAGTTCAACAACTACACAGATGTTTGCACAGAGTTACAAATAAAGTGGACTTTTATAACTTAAAAAACAGCAGCTGAGAAAATAAAAATGATGGTTTACTTATATTCTATTGATCTGAGGCTATATTGTCTTTTGCACCTGGCTGTGATATTAAAATGACTCACGCATGATAAAAATGAAACACTACAGTGTTTACTGTCAAACATATAGTGATGCTTTATCACCATTCACCATCTTAAGGTCTATGTTCCATTTGTCAAAGCATACAAGTTACTGTGTCCATAGGGGCTCTACACAGAGTCCTCATACAGAGTTCTAAGTGTTTAACTGGGGAAGTTTCCATCAGGGGTGAGTCAGAGGGGTGGTTGAGTGGTTGCTTGGGTGCTCTCCAGAGGCCTAGTGCAATGACACCAAGTGGCTACACCGACACACTACAAACAACCGTGGCCTGGGCAGCTGGGCTGAGTGACTGCCCCCAGCCAGCTACTGGAAACCTCTGCAACCGGCCAACACACCTTGACACCACTGGCCATTACGAATGCGCTCAGGCTGTGTTTACATAGGTCCCCCCAGCCCTTTCATCCCGTGCTAACAGAGCTGCTGGGTTGTTCATCTTCCCACGTCAAGAGACACGCAATTGATGGCTGCTGCATATAATAAGCATGTATCTACAGATGTAAACGCAGCACATCAAAGCAAACTGCTCTAATCATTCATCACATCTGCTGCCTGATATTCATTTCACTAGGATAATTAGTTTCACTGCTATCAGTTTTCAAAAATAACCATTTCCCATGCCAAATAGAACATTTCCACTACTACACAGGAAGTAGCTGCCAGAGACACGTCTCTGATGAATGACCCAGCATTAGCCTTTATCTTATGTTTTGGCATGCAGCACAAAAAGAAATTAGGAATGTTGATACACTCATATCTGTGGTTCACACGTTTGTGACAGGCCCTGACTTGTTCACATAGCCAAACCTCAAAGAACAGAAAACGAGAGAGAGTGAGAATATTGTTGCAGAAAGAAATTGAGGAAGACGTGAAAGAGGAGGAGAGAGAAAGAAAAGAGGATTTGGGGCTAAGAGAACAGAGGGAAAGGGGGATTTGGGAGCTGAGGAACGAAAGAAAGAGAGGGATTGGGGACAGAGGAGGGGGAACAAGAGACAGGGGGCTTTCCCACATCAAATAAGGAGTGATGGGCCTAATTGAGGTCTTTGTGCCTCTGGAGGGAGATTTAGGATGAGATGGTGGAATTTCCTAAATACCTCCTTTGAAAAAGCAAAGAGTTCAAAGTTTGTGTTTACAGCGCTGCACCAAACAGATTAAAAAGTGTGTCTATACATCATCTGTGATCTTCATAAAGTAAGAGTTCAAAGTGGGAGGGCTGCCTCAAAGAAAATTGTAGCTTTTACTAAGACTTCTGTCATTTACTGTACACTATAGAGGGGTATACAAAGATCTTAACTGTATACAGTTTATATACACTCTACTTTCCATTTGTCTTTTATTATCGTCACATTAATTGTAACTTAAGTCCTTGTAATTTCAGAATTAGTTATTAAATTTAATACCTTGACGCATAAAAGAAATACTCCAGTGCTGGCAACATCTACACTATAAATAAATGTTGACGCAACAGTTGGCCTTTTTAGTTTTCTTCTGGCCATTCTCATTTTTGATGAAGTCAGTATATGGTGCAACTTTTTTTCATGTGTACTTGTGAAAATATTTTGCAGCAGCCAATTCTCACAGTGCAAATGAGCCATTTGAAGTCTGGCTGACTAGCGTGTGTGATCTTATCGATAGATGGAAGCGCACTGCTTTCATCTTCTGACATTTAACCAGGTGAATTTATGAGCATGACACTAATCGCTGTATTACATCCCCATGAGCATTTCCCTGCTATTACACTGAGTCATACATGCAACCGCATGCAATCACTCACACAACCATGTGGTAGCTTGGCTGGATCCATATACTAGATCCACTCGATGTTATTTCTTAGGCATGTATGAAATTAATACGTTCTTGGCTTGATCCTGACCCTATGGTTGTCTCTCTTCTGTCCTTTACAGAGTCTATGGAGGCCCTGGCCAGCCTAAAAGGCAAAACGACACAGCAGTTCTACTTTAATCTCACTTCTATTCCAAATGAGGAACTCATCACCTCTGCAGAGCTACGCATTTACAGGGATCAGGTCATGGGATCTGCAAGCCCCACCGAAAGCAGCATTAGTGACAGTACTCCTGCTAGTGGCCTCCATCGTATCAACATTTATGAGATATTTGGAGTTCCTGCCACTCAGGGCAAGGAACCTCTACTACGTCTGCTGGACACTCGAATGGTGCAGGACTCTTTGAGTCGCTGGGAAAGCTTTGACGTCAGTCCCGCTATATCTCATTGGACCTCTGGGAATGGCCACAATCACGGCTTCTTGGTGGAGGTGATTCACCCAGAGGAGGGGGAGATGGACAGCAAGGATGCCCACAGACGCAGGAAACATGTCAGGGTGAGCCGGTCGCTACACCAGGACCAGGACTCGTGGCCTCAGGCTCGGCCGCTGCTTGTGACATATGGCCACGACAGCCGCGGGGGCTCAGTGCTCCACAAACGGGAAAAAAGGCAAGCAGCACCCCGCAAACAACGTAGGAAGCACCAGCACAAGGCAAGCTGCAAGAGGCATGCCTTGTACGTGGACTTCAGTGATGTGGGCTGGAATGAGTGGATAGTGGCACCCCCTGGCTACCATGCCTTTTATTGCCATGGGGAATGTCCTTTCCCCCTAGCAGACCACCTCAATTCTACTAACCACGCCATTGTGCAGACACTTGTCAACTCAGTCAACTCGAACATCCCCAGAGCCTGTTGTGTGCCCACTGACCTCAGCCCCATTTCTTTGCTCTACCTGGACGAATTTGAGAAAGTAATCCTGAAAAACTACCAAGACATGGTAGTGGAGGGATGCGGCTGCCGGTGAGAAACAGGTGGCACGGATAGAAAAGAGCGAGCAGCCACAAGAGGCAGAAAGAGATCAGAGGTTATCATGGACACCCAGTTTCCCAATGAAGACATTTATTTATATGAAAGAAACAGAAAACAGAGCTATTGCGGAAGAAGAAGAAACTATATATGAATATATTTATGTCTACATAAGGTTGGGAAAAATAAATATTTTAATCAAAGGAATATTCCTTTACTGGTTTTGAAAATGTATTTCCGATGTACATTTTGAAATGGGTGCAATACCACATGAAGTATAATGCTCAGATTTCTATTTTGTATTTATTTCTATTATAACCACTTTATTTGTAAATAAATAATGTGTATTTATCGTGAAAAAAACATCCCGTGGTCACTCCAGTGTTGCACGATCGGCTTCTGACAGAAATTACCTGCGAAAACGTAACACGTGACAAGAAGCTTATATTTCACTGATTGCAAACCAAGCACTGAACTATTTTGCTAAAAGTAATCGGAGACCAACAACAATGGAGGTTTTGAAGGCAAAGCGATAGGATCACTGGCGTAATGAATTGTAGCACGTTGTAGGGTCACAGACAATTTAAATGCCCACGGGAGGCTCATAAAAACAGAGCGTGTTTTTAATGCCTTACATGTCACTGCATGGATCCCTGGGAAGATTCTCTTAACGTCTATGTTTATTCTGCTCCCGACCAATATTATCATATGGAGGGGGAAAAAAGTGAAACTGCAGCCCTTCTGTGGAAGGTCTGACAGGGCACGAGGTTTATTTACAGTGAGATTTGAGACTATGGCAGACAGACACACTAACAGACCTTCACCAAGAAAAAAAAGGAAAGATTCTGTTGGCACTTTAATTAACGAAGACAAACAAACACACACCTGCACCTGTTCACATACTGCACATGCTCAGACAGATTCTTCCCACTTCTGAGTTTGGCTGCCTTCCTTTGTCATCTCTGAGTCAGAAGGCTCTAATGTGTTTCAGCACTGAATCAAAGAAAATTAATGTTTCACAAAACAGCAGCAGCAGCAGCAAAGGACACAAACACTGACCCGAAAAAGAGCGCAAGAGACATGGTCTCCTCACAAAGACAATGAGCGCGGCTGGCTCTTTATACTGCAACGTTAGTATAAAAGAAACAATGCTCCATCTAGATTAAAGCAAACGGACTAAAACTGCTCCATAAAGAATAGATGAGAATTTATAGTGTAGCCACAATAACAGATCAGATAATGAAAAAGTGAAAGAGTTTGACTGACTGCGTTTTCTGCTGTGTTTGCATTAGAAAGGGTTTGGAGGGATCACAAGGCAGCTCAAAATGCTCTAAATAGACTGTTTTTATGTGAGCGCACATTGGGACCGTGGAATGTTGGTTTTCAATCTCAGACACATGCTTACGCTCGCATGGAAAACCAACGCGGTTGTTTTTTCAATCATCTATTCAAGGGTTTCCTGGTGGGCTTTTTTCTCTTCAAAAACAAATGTGCGTCAAACAAAGATACGCTTGTTACTTATATAGGAGATGTAAATCAAAACATTTAAGAAGCAGGCGTGAGATTTTATTTAAGGGTTGTAAAAAACACAGAAATGTCACTTTCTTTTTCCCTTTTTCTTTTCCACGAGCCGCAGATCGTGTCCGTTCACCTATTCTTATCCTCTAAGGGTGTCCATCTGCTCGAGATGATGCAACCGTTTAATTGGATTATACCCTCCCAAACATGCACTCGTAACCGCACGCACACGCAAACACACCCGACAGCATTTCAGATTTAATCTTCTGCACGTGTTATTGGATTCTACCTTGCATCTCCACCCTTTCTGCTCCCATCTGATATCCATTTCTCCTCCGTGGATTCCACCACACCACAACCCTCCACATGAACCGCACGTACCTCTGCCAGCAGCAGCAGCACGACACTAATGGACCTTTAGAAGGAAGTCACTTAGCTAGCCCACTTATACACGATTGATAAATCTAAACACTGAAAACCTCCGAAAAGTTTCTTTCTTGAGCTCCAGGAGTAACGTCTAGGTAGGATGTGAAAAATATTTGCTTTTTGAAAAGAAAAAAAGTGTTAGATTTAGTGCCCTTATAGTTAGAGTTCATAAACCTTTCATTGGGTTGGGTGGAAATACTGCTCCCAGTGTGGGTGACACATGGGCAGCATGCCTGTAACTCCCCTACTGCACCCCATCCCAGCTGAACTAGAAGTATGAGCTGGCCACCTTCTGAGGCGGACGAGGGGGGGGAGGATCTCATTTTAGAGTCATGTTAGTATCAGACAGCTCCTAAGGGACCACTTCTAAATGAGAGGTCAGGGGTCAAAGCAATAAAGGTCTATTATCTCCACCCTTACTGACTAACTTCCAGGCTCATCACGTCATCACAGGCCAGTGGCTTCAAGTGTGGTCAGCCACTGGTTGCAACCAAGTACGAGTTTGTGTTTCAGAATCCATTTTTGTATTTTATTGATGCACATTCAAGATCCATCCATTTGTTTGTGTGATCGTGCTGATAATGAGCTAAAATTTGGGTCTGTGTGTGACTGCGAATTTCATGATTAAGTTATAAAAAACACAACTGTGAAATATGTGATTTTGGCAGAATTCTCTTCACCTGCTACACAGACCTCTGCAAAGTCACTCTCAGAGAACAGATTTTCCCTTTTCCTTCTCCATGAACATCTGGCAAATCAGTTTAAGGTGTCCTTTGCAGACTTTGTTTATGCACAAACACACAACAGAGCAGCCACACAACTGATGAGCATAAAACTGGGAGCTGGAACCTACTTGCATGGCAGGGATCATTCATTTTGTTTGGTGCTCAGCAAACCAAACCAAAACTATCTGCAACTCCAAACAACCAAAATTGTAAGGGCTATAAAATCAGTTTTCCAGATTTCTGTCTGGCCCAGAATTGGAAAGTATGCGGTGTGCCGTGTATCTTTGATGAAACAGAGGGCTCATGAGATCTCGACTGGCTCCGCGCCAAGGTGGGACGCAAAAATTTAGAGAAGTGAAGAGAGACAGCGGCCACTTCAGAGTCTTTTCTAAGTTTGGATCTTTTCTTCTTCATGTGCTGCGCACACTAATTTTAGAGGTGGTGCACATGGTGTTTTTTCTGTGTTCCGAGAACAGCCAGTGAAATGACGTCCAGCATAGCGAAGACTTTGGCATCTGTGCAGCAGCTCTGAACACATCAAACGGACGGCCGTCCACAGATTCAGGAGCAGAGCAAATATGGAAATGACTTTTCCAGAGCGACTGCACGGATGATGCTGCTTTTACATACATGCATTTTCTATATCCGCATGTAAATTAGAGATTATCTGCCAATATGAGCCACTACTTTTGCTTTAAATACGGGTCCTTCACGTTTTAAAAGTCATGCAATATGAATGAACCTCACTCAAAACTACTTGCTTGCTTGCTCCTAACCATGTGCTGCTACTACCATTACTGTAAGAGCTAATCATCCATGCAATTACAATGGAGCTGGCCTTGAGTGACATGCTGAAATCATTATCTTTGGCAAGGACTCAGTGGAGTAGACCATTATATCGCCCAATTCTCACAGCAGAATAATTTTATGCTAAGCTAAAGTAGAGTTAGAAGTCTGCACTGTATACTATTATGATACTCTGGAGAACATACTTACTGAAATAACAAAACCTTTTATCGTGCGATGATGGGGTTCAGCATCAGAAAAAAATGACCTCATAACATCAGAATTGCTTTTCTTTCAGCGAATATCATGCTCTCTATCTCTGCTTTTAACTGATATTTAAAACAGTGAGAAGCGGTCGCAGTTATTGATGACATTGTTCATTTTCCTGACATTTAGGGCTGTTCTTTTATAACACTGTAATCAAACAGGAATGGAGTTCAAGATGTGTACCTTGCACTTTGTGGGCACATCTCCACAGAGGATACAGGAAGAAGTTCCATATGGGAGACATATGAGCTAACAGGCTCAAGGATGGATTTGCCTCCAGACACTGATCTAAGGTCAGAGCTGTGCTTATTCCTCTGATGGTTACAGTTAGGTTTGGGCTAAAGGGTGAACCCGGCTGATCCTGGAACCTTGCCGAAGGGCGTTGCCTACACGCCGAGCTTGAAAGCGGCTGTGCGGCTACCGAGAGCAGCCTCCATCTTTGTAACAGGAAGTGAAGAGATCAAGCAAAGGGGAGATACATGACATCCCCCAGCATGTCCGTAAAATAAATGTCAATCTCAGATACAGTAAATCTCATCCATAACCACGCACACGACTTCAAACCAGTGAGGTTCACGTTCAGAGCTGGCAATTAATTTAAAACTCCGAACTTAACTGTCTTGTCCGAAAGCAGAAAAGTAGATCAAAGCCCATAACACACAGCGAATAATGACAAACATCTACAGCATTAAACAGAACATAACAGAAAGCACACTAAAAAGAAAAAAACCCAGCTGACAGTTTGGCCATCGTCTGCCTTTAAACACCAACCGTTTCTCTTTTGGAGCTATATAAGGTTGACATCTTTAGTACATGTCTTCACATTTCAGGACCACAAAATCCTAACAACACAAACCTCGGGGTTTTAGGGTTTCGATGCAGCACCTTGAGGACTTCTGGGCCTGGAACCCAGTCCACTGAGCAACAAGTTGACCCGCTGCAATAAGAGGAGACCTGTTAAGGAGCTCAGGGCCTCACTTGGTGGTCTTTGAAAACACGCTGGTGCTGAACTTTTTGTACTCAGAGCAGATTACCAGGAGGCTGCTTCCAGATGCAGTGCACCGGGGGAAACAGACTCTCCTTTGCTGGGTGGTATGGGACAAACCAATTCCCCCACACTTTTCTCATTAGAGTAATAAGCTTTGTATAAACCACTGTGCTGCTATTGTCAGGGACACACACACACACACCATTTCCTCCATCCACCCATCTGTCTGTCCATACGCTACATCTGACACTCATATCTTTGCTGGAATGATGCACGTTAGAAAATGCTCAGGGAGGCTCTTATGATTGTGAGCACTGTGCATGCGTGGTATATTAATTATATCAACCATAAAAACAGCATTCTTATTCAAAATAACACTCTGCTGGTCAGATGAACATCCTTAACACAGACCTGACAAATGCACTACCAGCACAGCGGTAGATAGGGAAAAAAATTATAGCATTTATTTTGAAAGTATCTTGATTAATGCGATTGTAGAGGGAGGGGAAGAGATGCCCGTTCATGTAAACAGCATGTCAGCAAGCTGTGGGCCCTGGACAGTTCAAGAGCGAGGTGTAACTCACAGTCCTTTGCCCTGCTCTCCCACAGCCCGTCACTGGCATGGCAAACTCTGCCTCACCAAGCTTCCTGTGACTCACTTCCTGTCCCAGCCCTGCACCTGCACTCCTCTGGGTGATGTCATGGCAGGTTTTCCTCTTGGAGTCGCGCTCTCCACATCTGGTGCAATGTGCGTATGTACGCATGTGTGTTTATGTGTGTACATCCATCAGCATGCCTGGCTCAGACATCAGTCAGAGGACCTGTGGTGAATGTGGCCCTTCATAGCTTTCCTGATGACCTCCTCCATGAGGCAAAAGCTTTTGGAAGAGAACGGCACATCAAACAGGCAGGGGAGGAAGAGAACAGTCGGAACATGGATTCAGTCCCAAAGCTGGATTATTGTGATATTTTTCCCATTTGCTTTCTCTCGCTCTCTCTTTTTTTTTTCTACGATACAAATATGTCATTTGGTTGCCTCCTTGCATCCTCCTTGTGTATTCACTACAGCCTTCTGTGAATACTTACTGAGCTCGAGTAGTTCTGTTTTCCAGTGAGGAGAAACAACCTCTAGATGTCCTCAATATCTGTAGGAATAATTACAGTAGGCTTTTCTACCATCGGTGACCACAGTGAAAATGATAGATTGAGGGGAACACACTACTTGGACAGGCCTATGAGTAAATGGAAATATTGTATGAGAATGAGTGAATACTTTTTTCCTTTTTCCTGGGCTGAAAGAAGGTTTTTTTTGCTCTTTTCTCCCTCAGATTGAATGTGTACGTATGTGAATGGGCAGGAAATGCCTTACAGCTCCCGTAAGCAGTGGAGAAACCCGTTTGAGGTCAAGGGTTGCAAGAGGAAGGCAGCAGGCATATATCAATATTCATTTCCTTTTCGGGTACATTCCCAGACCTCTTGCTAGTTTCACTCCTTTATAGAGTGTGTTCTGGATCATTAGTTCTTGCTAGCTGCCTGTTGACAACATTAGCTATTCTAATGTTCGTCTGTGGGAAACTGAGTGCCGTGTCCTCCCTTTTGGTGTGTTCATATGCATCACATCGCCTGGCTCTGATCCTGACAGATGGTACTGACCAGAAAGAAGCGAGTGTAAGAGAAAAGGAGGTCACCTCCATTTTTCTTTGGCGTCTGGTTATTTCCCCATGATGTTAAAAACATAAAGTGTACCATGAAAAGTGTTGAAGGAAGGAGTCTTGGTGACAATGCAGTTGTGATGCACTATCCACAGCCGTGACATGAGGGATCGATACCATTACCATGCTGAGTATACTGTAAGCATACTTAGAAACTTCTTTTCCTCATTAGAATGGGCAGCATTTAGAAGGCCAGAGTTTACCAACATTCAAGGGTTGACATTGGACTAAATCTCCATACTGTCACTGTGCAAACAGCGGGCGTTCTGTTGACTGGGATATAAAATAGTGCTGTTGGGTTTTGGGTTTCCAGAGCGGGATCAGGGCTGCAGTATATTGAGTCCATGTGGGGAGTGCGTTTTTAATCTGAGCCTTACCCGCAGTCCTTCCTGTTTCTAATTTGGCGCTGCAGCGGTTTTGTCCCGAGGCCAAGAGCCTCTCTTCCACAGAGTGTCTATTTCCTCTGAAGTGAATAGTAGCAGGTGTGCTGGCCTGAGATCCCTTGGAGAAGTCTGCTTATGAATGGCCCACATCTCGCTCTTTTTTTCGCTTGTCTTTGTTTTCTTTTTTCTTCCTTTCATTCTTATTTTTTCGTCTGTCCAGCATTCTTTCTCGCTTTTTCAAATACTTTCTTTCTTTGCTGTTATGTCTTCACCGCTCTGTAGACACTCTTTTGTCTCCATCTCTTTCTTTCATTTGTCCCTTTTGTTGTCTTTCCTTTCCTCGAGATCAAGGTGTATACCCCGATAAGTCATAAAGAGGCAGCTTATGCAAATGAAAACAACAAAAGACAAGAGCAAGAACGAGGGAAGCACAATCACATATCAAATCTTTCAAGACATCAGATATGATAGATCACATAAAAACCTCTCAAAACAAAAAAAAATTGGGATGCTGAAATAGACTTTGTCAAAAAAACACAAATCTTTACACACACAAACTTCTTTAATTTATAAGCACAATTTCTACTTTATAGTGTTTGTTATAGGAAGAGGAAAAAAGTGCATCTATGAGCAAAAGCTGAATCTTGCACAATCTGTGTATGAGCCAGCCTGATAGCGAAGAACTCATCCAATCTTTGAGCAGAGGAGACATGCTGTCATGCTGCTTCACAGAGGCACTGCGATTGGAATTAACCTCTTGTGACCTTCACTTCTCCTCCCTTCCCCAAAACACACGCTTTAATGACTTGGTCTTGAAGGGGTGCAGCCTTCGCTGTAAGGCAAATAAATCCTATCACGGCTAAGTCATATTCTTACTTATCTCTGATGAAAACAAGGCAAAAGAAACCATGTTGGTTGCCAATGATTTGTGACTTAACGCAAGAGTGAAATACAGCTGCAAAGCCATTAAGGAAATGAGAGTCTAACCAAAGGGCTGTTTAACTGGAACACATGAACTCTTAATGATGTTTGTGTTTATTCAATTTTGCTTCCACATCATTTGGCCAAGTAGAATTTGGTGTAAAGGTTATGATGAGAGGTTGCAGATTCTGTTCCCAGAGGTTCTGAGTGTGTAGGGCTTACTGGAAATATCTTATTTAATGTATTTAATGACAGTAATAAATAAGCAAGTCTGTACTTTGCAGGCTATTGCTATTCTGCAGCCTTCTATTAATCCTTGCCACCATGTCCCGCATAATCAATCTATACAATTTCGATCTACTCATGACCCTCTCGTAACAATGGAAGTTCTCTAGCCTCTGTTCGGGCCCCTTTCCCCCTTCTGCTCTTCTGATTCTCTGCCAAAGTCAACCATAGGCATTTACGTTTCCAGCCGTGGCGCTTCCGGCATCTGCACACGCTTATGTTTACACAGGATGTTCAAACTTGATGCAGATTAAACAAATCCAATTTGGAGGCTAAGTTCAATCACCTCTTTTATTTCAACATTAACTAGATGAAGCTGGGGGCCAGATTACCACTGCCATTTCCAAGAGGATTGGGTAAGGGGGAATGAACTGTACACAAATAAGTCCAAAAAGTATTTTGAGAGTGCTTATATGCGGATGGATGTCATCCGCTAGTTCCCACAGGCTTGCATGTGGTTGGATTTGCTCAGTGTGCGTAGAGTAGTGTTTTCAACAAAAAATCTCCAGCTCTCCCTGGCAGAGTGTCGTGAGCCTTCTCAGGGCCCATGGGTAGTTCAGCATTTGTGTGGTTCCCACACTTATGGTGTAAATGGAGGCCTGGCTTTGTGCACACAGGCCCAGACCAAACACACGTAGAGCAATTCAGTGTTATGAACATTTAATTTTGCCAGGACATTTTTTTTTATCTAGCATCAGATAGTCGCTGATTGCTTAAACTCAGGAAACACAGTATAGGTCAGACGCCAATCGTGCCAAGTTCACTTTCTCATATTGTAGAGCAGACACTTTCAGAGCTTTGCTGCTGTTTGGGCCAAGCTACTGGTTCAGGACTGGGATGGGAAATTTGGCGGAATGGTCTCTGACCTTTTCACAAGTACAAAGGGACTTTCTTTGTGTCCAGAAGAGCAGTCATTTGTTCAACAGGATTTTTAATTGCTGCTCGCTTCAAAAAAAGTGCCGAGTTTGGCTGCTGTTTGTGTCCTCACCTGGCTCCTCTTACGCATTTCAGAGGGGTTCTGACCTTCCAAGACACCTGTTTGGCTAGCGTACGACTGCCCATCTGCTCCCAGCTTACGCAGCCACCCCACTTCTACGAAGCAACTCTATTCAGGATGGCTAGCTGTCCGCCTAATTGTATCACATTCTACATGCTTTGTCCTGGCATTCCCTTGCTAGCAAAAGGTTGCCAAAATCTCATCCGCCACATCAGAGGGCCCTATTAACCCCTGACCCCTGGTTGGTGTGTGTGGACAAGGTCGCTCCTCACACCCAACGCCGGGCCCATTAACACGTCGCCCCACAGTAGAAAAACTATTTTGACGGGCTGTAATTGGCGCTAAGTGATGGTGGACAAAGGCCCCCTCTGTGCTGCCCGCTGGACTGAACAGTACTGACCACTCTTGGAGCTTCACGCTTGACATTTCCTTTCTGAGTCCAATGTGAGAAGAGAGGACCCGGGGAAGCCCCTTCCTGCACCACCACCTCCTCCATTTCTCCACCCCTTCAGCCCTTTCCATATGCCACGGTGCTCCTTTGAAAACGTGAGATAATGAGGGTCTCAGGAGAGAACAGGCCAGAGCAGGATTGCCTGGTCTAGATCTGTGGACGCTGATTAATCCAATGGTAGGCCGTTCCTTTCAGAGTCACCCTAATTAGTTTATGTTAGCTGGAGAAGGTCAGGGGGGCGTGTTCGACTGAGGCCTTTTCTTTAAATGCCACAATAGTGTGATGATCTGTGGATGCAGGTGCAGCATTCGGCTGCTTTTATGTTGCTGAGCCGCTTTGGGTCTCGGTTGTACGGTTCAGTTGCAACCTGGCAAAGACAATGAGGTCTTTTACTTGTGAGTATATGACATTTTTGAAAACAACCCTCCAGCCATCTAGTTTTCCTTTCTCAGGCTTTCCAAGTTCATTAGTCATAAACTCAAATATTATAACGTTCTACAAATAGCACAGGGAAAACCCTCAGCATTGTATGTGGTATAGTGGTTGAAAAACTGAAAAGGCTGCAAGCCAGGACTTCCGAACAACTAAAGACTATGGAGAATAATTTACTGGTAGTCTTGGCCTGTGTGATTGTATTTCTAACCCAGAGCAGACCCAGTATATTTAAACCACTTTGAATTAGTTACTATGCGAATAAGAAGTTTCCTTGAAACTTATCACCATTTACGTTGACTGACTTCATATTTATGGCAAATGCAAATCCTTTTAATGATTGACTGTGATCCCAAATTCCCCCTAGCTGTGTACATCATGAGTCCTTAGTAACAGCCCAAGGCAACCCAGCCAGGCTTCTCTCACACAAAGCTCTATACTTAAGACAGGTCTAACTCCCTTCCCCATAGGCCATGCCATGCTCTCATCCCCGTATTTAACATTCTGACGTCAGAAAGAAGCAGAGGAGGCAGCAGAGGAGACTTTAATACTAAATCTCTCCCCCTGTCATTATCGGCCCCTGTGACCGCCTATCAGAGGCCCTTGAGTGATGTGGGAAAGCCTGTGCCCTGTCCTCCCAACTCCTGTAGGCCAGGCCGCCTGTTCTGTCCAAACCAAACTAAAAACTACAGGACAGGAACAGCTAGGGTTGACATCAATGAGGCGCCGAGCTCTTTATGCCCACTCTGTGGTCAGGAGGAGAGAAGCCTGGATATTAATCTCTTTTACTCACGTCTTTCCTCGCGTGTTTCCTTCCTCTTTCCCCTCCTCACCATGAAAGCTATATATCTGGGCTCTCAATCACATTACAGCTTAATCAAATAAAGGCAGGGAGTGTTTCTTTTGGTAGCTGCTGCAATTACAGTCGCAGCTGGAGGAAGCATCCTCTCCAACACCGATACTGTGTTTGGAAGGTAGAAAGAAATTAACGTTGTGTCCTCAGCCCAGCTCGGAGTGATGTATAGTGCCAGCCACTCTTTGCCTGTTTTGCTTTAACCTGTAAAACATTAGATGGACTGATAAGTAACTGCTTTAAACAGATGGTATTCCACATAAAATGACACAATAGAGATCCAAAAACATCAAGATTATGTCTAATAAGTAGTAACTAGTTAAATGCTGACTGTGAGAAACCTCATTATTATTGTGGCTTTTCAAACACCTGTGGTGAAGTGAAAAAGCCCAAACGTGCCAACTCAGTCAGTCAGTCCACCAGCCCATGTGATGTGGGCCTTTATGAGAGGACACCTGCAGCACCCAGCGTCCTCAGTCAGCTTTGTGAAAGCCTCGGAAATGGTAGAGGGCCAGACCCAGGTTTGTGCCCCGAAGGCCTTAACTATCACCCCAGTCCATGGGTTGCCTTTGGCCTTGCTAACTGTTCCATGAAATGGGCCCCAGGAACAGTGCAAACCTCCCAGAAACAGGCTGCTCACTGTTAGCCAACAGTGCTCTCTTTGTGTGAAAATTGTCAGAGCTGGCCCTTTTCTGCACCGGTCCAGCCTTTCTTTTGAGCCTCAGCTGTGAGCAAACAAAGCTGGCTTAAAGGTCTGCGTGGTGGTTAGCTAGGTAGCTCGCTAGCAGCATTAGTGTTTGTGTGAGTGAGAGCAATGTAGTTTCCCGTGTGAGCAGGTGGGCTTTCATTGACTAATTAGAGAAGATGACAATTACTCGCATTGTAACATGGTTACAAAATACACGCTTTCAAATCTAAGATTTTACACATGATGACATAATAAAAATGATTTAGTCATTCCCAGATCTGAAAATGAGGGAAACACAGCCTCAGATAAACAACAACACATGAGACAAAATGCAGAAGTAGTGTGTGTAAAACTAAGTACACCCCATGTGTAGGTAGTAAAACTACATTTAGCAACAATAACTTGATTTGTTTCCTGTATGATTATCATTTCATTCTGTCATATTTTAGAGGACTTTTGACCCACTCTTCTTTACGATGCACTTTTAGTTCTGTGGATTTTTTTTTTTGCACATCTCTATCCCACCACAGCATTTCAGTCAGGTTAAAGTGTGAATTCAACCAATGAAGCACCTTGATTCTTTTCTTTTTTTAGCCATTCTGTTGCTTATTTGCGATCATTGTCCCATTGAAAGACCCAGTTTCAGCCAAAAGACACTCTTCCAGTCTTCCTGTGGTTTGTGCAAACCTAAGTTGGGCTGCTATGTTTTGTTTTTGTTTTTGAGAGAAGAGGCTTGTTCAGTCTTTTTCTAATTGTACTGTCATGAATTTTAACATTTAATATGTAGAGTCTAAGATGTAGCTCTTGGGTATTTTGCAGTTTCTCTGGCTACGTTCACACTGCAGGTCTTAATGCTCAATTCCGATTTTTTGATCAAATTTGATTTTTTTGTCTGCTCGTTCACACGCCAAATAAAATGTGACAGCAAACGCGCTCTAGTGTGGACCCTCAAACCGGCCCGCATGCGCAAAAGAAGACGTCACACACAACGCGTTCTGTTTAGACCCAGAGAAAACAGTATTGTTTGACTGATGGCCCTTAATATAAAGACTCGTTTCGGACTTTACGTTTCCCAATTTTGCTTTAAGTTATAAAGTTATTTTGTTATTTACATATGGCTTAATAATGATCCTTATTGCTGTTTAGAGAGGAGCGGTGCTTCAAAGGATAGTTGCAGATTTCTGTCAGAATCTGCAGATTATACAGTACAAATAAAATGTTCACGTTTCTCCAACGCTGTCTTCCCAACAGTTTCACTAACATCTACACTGGATGGACAGGAAGCGTTCACGATGTCTTCTCCGGCGCTGATAATTGGCGTCTGTCTTGTGTCAGTGACGTAAAAGATGGATTTAATGCGACACGACCGTTCAAACAGCAGTCGCTTTCTAAAACATCGGATATGTATCGGATTCAGCACCACAAACGAAAGTGACCCAGATCGGATTTGAAAATATCGGATCTGTGCCGTTCACACTGTCATACCATGATCGGATATGGGTCGCATAGGGTCAAAAAAGTCGGATTTGATGCGCTTTCGCCTGCAGTGTGAATGTAGCCTCTGAGTAGTGCACAATCTGACCTTGGGGTGAATCTGACAGCCACTCTTGGGAAGTCAACTGTCTTGAATGTTTTCCACTTGTGAATAATATTTCTCACTGTAGAATGACGTCAACTTCAACTTCGAATTGATTGTTTTGCAACATTACAGTGACTTTAAGGGTAAAACAAATGATTTTACACATGCATAAATCATCCAAGCAGAGTTGATTTATGCATGTTTATTTCAAATAATGTTGATTGTGTTGTCACGGCATAAAATGTTTTGAGGAAACAGAAGAAACATTTATTAAATGCTATCTGTTATGGGGTTTCATCTGCGGTTGAAATGGACCATCAAGTCACCACAGCTTTTGGTTCACATGAGTGAACTCCCTACAAGATTTCTTCATTTTCAAAGCTGTATGTAACACAGAGAAGCTATACAGCACTACAAAAATGAGCAATAACTACAAGTGCCATGGCAATGATAAATGCTTCACCATATTTACTGAGGTGGATAAACTCTGCTACAGCAGCTTTTTCCTTTTTTCCTCCGCTTTTGGATGGAATGGAAAACCAGTAGCACTTGGTTTAACCGCATTTAACTTTGCATAATTGTTCCCAAGGTTGCTGTTTTTTATTTCTAGGCTTTCTGTGCCAATATAATTCAATCTCTGTGGCCAAGCCAAATATTTGCAGCATGGCTTATGCTTCTAAACTGAGCTGTAGTGGGCAAAAGTGGTTTTGCCTCGCCACCAGCACTGCACAGACAAGGCAATAAACAGATTCGCTGCTCATCAACAACAAATCTGCTTCTAATCACTGATTGTCAGTGTCATTCCGTCCTCTGTTTTACAATAAAATTTGCGCGATTAGATCAACACGCAGTCATCCAGAGCACTGAAGTTTTATTATGCTTCAATCCACACCTTGCTCGGCACTGAACCTCATGCTGGATGGCTTGATGCAGCTGTTTACTACTCCGCTGGAACAGATGACACAAACTAGAAGGAGTCAAAGTCATTTACAGTTAGTTAAATTCCCTGCTGAGAGGCCTTGTTAAATGTTTCTTCCACAGACTTTGCTGGGAAATATTTGCAATGGTTTCCATCCAGATCTGGGTCATTCGGTTCCACATTCACTGCACAGGTGAGCTGGAGCAGGTTTGTTTGGCATTGGTCACTGGCTGTCCTTTCCTTTCCACAGGGCTGGGAAAGCAGTACCACAAGCAGCTTGCAACAACAAGAGATGCTTTTGTCCAGGTTACCGCAGCGAAATGACACCGCTAAGCTACCTGCTGCCAATGTTGTCCAGGTCTCCCAGGACAGTCCCTGGGGGCTACCAGACCTGCTGCAGGCCAGACAAATAGATTCAGAAGGAGAGTGAGAGCCCTCGGGAGAATAGGTAACACTGTCAGCCGGTTGTTCAGCTGCAGCATACAGATGAAAACAACCTCTTTCACATGGAGTGTATTTTGGCTTTCAGAGCTATAATCATAGATGATTAGCCTAAGAACTCAATTCCGAGCGGGGACTATTTCTTATTCCTGTCACACTGTCAGAAATTATATTTACCTACCACTTTTCCCAACTGTCTCAAGACATAAAGGGCAACTTCACTGATCAGTGGAAATCAGGCAGGGGTGTTATATTTATTTTAAATATTAAAAGGGTTCACTTCATTTCACAGTGTATGTACAGGTTCACACGTATGACTGCAAGACAGCAGGGATGCTGTGGTGTTCCAAATGGCACATTCAGGCCAGAAAAGAGAGAGCCTCAAATCACAATTTTTAAAAACAAATTAAACTAACAGTTTATAAGGGATCACTTAAAAGAACCCAAATGCAATACAGCTATGTGCTAACCTAATGCGACATATGCTTTAAATGTTGAATAAACTTGCAACAATCAAACAAAAGCCAATGAAACCTATTTTGGTGTCTTTTAAGCACAAGAGAGACGTCTCGAGAGGAAAACAATACCATCCGATCAGCAGCCGTATCCTGCAGTGGGAAATGGAAATGGATCTGTTGCAATTGAAAAAAAAAAAAAACTGTTCAATGCGGCATCATTTCCTTCTATAAAAAACCACACAAAAAAACTTTTGTATGACATTAACATGGCAAATTAGTTCAAAAACCTGAAAAAGTAATAAGTAACTTATTAGACTGCGTTGTGTATACTTGATAGAAAGGCTAGGGATATGATATTAGGGCTACAAAGTCAAGTTCTCCTGGCAATCCCAGTACATCATCTTGTTGCCAGACCACATCAGCTGGTGGCTGAAGTGATGCCATTCTTCATCCATCTTCATTTGCTAATTCAGTTCATAAGTGGCTGGAGCCTATCCCAGCTGTCGTGGGGCAAAGGGCGAAGTACACCCTAGAGAGGTCGCCAGTCTATTGCAGAGCTAACACACAGAGACACACAACCAGTGACACTGAAATTCAAACCTATGCCAATTAACCTAAGTCATGCATGTCTTTGGAAGCTGGAGTACTTGGGGAGAACCCATGCAACCACAGGAGGACCCAAGACCTTCTTGCTGTCAGGTGAGAGTGCTAATCACTGCACAACCTTGGTTTCAATCTGCATTTTGTAAAATCAAATCTCCTGTCCATAATTGCTACTGTCTTGGCAAGCCGCACTGCAACCCATACGCACCTCAGAGTCCCCTTTTCATGCTGTGTCTGACTTAATCAATGATCAAAATCATCTCCTGTCACTAATAGCCAGTATATGTGTGTGCGCACACGTGCATGCATGTGTGTGTGTGTGTGTGTGTGCATGTGTGGTTTTGCATGAGGTTTGGCTTTTCATTTATGTACATGGAATAAAAGGGAGATCCCCGAACAAAGCCATACTGCCAAATATAAATTACTGCAGATGGAAACAACAGTTCCCCTTTGGCAATAATCCTTCACAGTACAGTGGTCCCTCGCTATAAGGCAGCTCACCCTTCCCGGCATCGTTGTTTCGCGGATTTTCTTCGTGCAAGCTCGTCAAATTTACATAAATCTTCGATCGCTAGCAGTGCTGTACTGTATGTTTGTACGTTTTCTCCCCAACTAACTCAACAATCACCGTCAAAGGCAACCCCGGATGCATTTGGCTTCATTCTATAATACTGAACTTATTTTTCTACGAAGGTTTAAACTTCGAGAGCGTTTAAACAAGAGAGAAAAGTGTGAAAATGTTCATGCCTGTCTGAGAAAAGTATATAAAGTGTGTAGTGATGCGTTTTACAGCCTTAAAACATTTGTAATAATTGTAAAAAATAAAGTTGGCTACTTCGTGGATTTCACCTGTCGCGGGTTATTTTTAGAACGTAACTACCACGATAAACGAGGGACCGCTGTAGCTGAATAATTTGGTTAATGCAAAATCACAATAATTCAAATGGGTCTTTAACTGCATATTTTATATAAACAATGACAGTTATTTTTTAGTTTTGCATGTTTTTTGTTTTTGTTTTATATGTTTTATCCTCTTAGTAATATTTTCATAATTCTTTTCATTTATATTTAATCAAAGAAATATTATTCTGAAATATCTAAACGAAGGCTTCACTGGTTTGCTGTTTGTTAAAGACTAAAGGACATGTTAAGGACTGATGTCACCCCACAACAGGTGCAGCCCTCTCTTTGGTCTTCTAATACTTATCTCCCTTCTACAGATCAGCATAGGTGGTCCCTCTTTTCTATAGGACCCCTATGTTTCTTTTACCACTCCCCTCAATTTATCCCCAGCTCTATTTCCCAGTCTCACTGAGGTGTCAGTGCCAGAAGAAATGGGATGCGTATTTCTGGGCGCAAGCTGCGAGTTTACCATAGCATATTTTTATCATGAAAAGCCAACACGGAATAGGACGGCCTTGCACAGCTGCTGGTCTAATTTGCTCTAAGCATGTACAAATAGGACGGCCCACACAGACCATAAAAGTGGAGTGGAGGTTTTGCTCAACGCGGCACTTTTGTCTGACCAGAGGCAATGGGACGCCTTCCAAAGAACAAACAGATCACAAAAGAAAAGAGAAGCGAAAACACACAAAGGCACTCTCACATGAGAGTTAGGAATACAGTAGAAGAACTCAAGAAGATGGACTACTGCTGCTGAGCTATTTGAAGCAATGTTTGCTAAAGCGAATTCCCTTTTATGCTGAATAGATGAGGTTGTGTCCGCATTAAATTCTTAAGAGTGGCTTCTGATGAATATAACAATGGGATATAAAAATAGCTTTTTTTTAAATTAATCAAGTCAATGTTGATGAACATCAGAATGTAAACATATAAATCCCTTTTTTCTGCTAACAAACTCTCAGCGCTGCTTTTCACCTTCAGACCAATGCACCTCCTGTTCATTCTCCATACATTTTATTGCACCACAGAAACTTTTATTTTCTCTCGAGCCAATTGCTCTGGAAAGCCCCTGTAGATCCTACAAGTCTTGAACATTGGTGAAAGTATATACTACATGCCTGCGCATGAATTCACACACATGTACAAGCACACACATACACACCAAACGGGCGTGCTTACATATGTCTGAACGGGGTTCCCCTTTAGACACCAGATAAATAACTAACTTCAAACAGTAAACTAGGTGCTAATGAACTGGATCCTGACAGGGTTTGCTTTCCGCAAGCAAGGACCCACCCCACAATGGATTCATTCACGGGATCTCAGCCATGGAAAGTGTTGGTAAAGTAATCCCACTAGAGTTTATGTGACCTTTTCTAACTCTCAGTACGTCTTTCTCCTGTCGTGCCTTTAAGGCTTGGCCAAAGAAAACACTGACCTGCATCAGCTGATACAGGCAGAGGCGACCCATATTTGCATCTTTCAAAATGGCACCCATTCACAACCGGTTGGCAAATGTGGTGAGGAAAGGAACACAACGCCCAGCTTCCTCTTACGCTGTACCTGTGAGATCAGTCATGGTCACTTCAAGGTCAGTGTCAGTGGTTGTTTCTTCTCTCTGGGTCTGCAGCACTGGACGTGGCTGAATGGCATCTGAATGCTTCAGTGCAGTCCTCAACATGCGTGACCTGCAAGAAAATATGTTATTTAATCTTCAAAAGCATATGGGCAATGTTTCCACCGTGTGTCTGTGTGAACTGACAGACCTAATAAAAAAATCGCACCATTGCTTGTGGCTTTATTCAACGTATTTGAGCTATTTCTGCAGGAACAGCAACGTCAGCCACTTCAAACTTTCATGCGCACCTGCTGAAACCGACAAAGTATCGTTTTCAACAGCTAAGGACTATGAACTCATCGGGTTTAATATCTGAAAATGTCATCCATGTGTTTTAATTTTGCACAAGCGGGAGTATCTGTCCTAGGCGAGCGATCACTGTCTATCCACATGTCTGTGCTCATTCATATCTTTTATGCTTATGGGCAGCAAAGCGATGAAATACTGGCCCTGACAGGTAAAGCGATATGCTATGCGATGGAAGTTCTTTTACAGTAGCCCATTTTCAGAAAGGAGCTCGATATTTAAACATATGATATCCTGTTCCAAACCACAGTTCAGAGCAGCCTCTCTTCTAAATGTGAGGGTCACACTGCACTGACAACCTGTATTTATGGCTATCTGACCTGACACTATGAAGTTTTATTTCCATCAGATGTTTCCATGCAAGAAGAAGTGAACAGGGAAAAAAGGGAATATCAGTGTTGGCTATTGCGCGCGGAAAATTCTAGTTTAATTGAAAATCCATGAATTTGTATGTTTTAGCTTTACTTTCAAATTTCCCCCCTTTTTTTAAGTATTTAGAATTTTTATGGGATTGGCCTTAGCTTGGTAACATTTTTCAATTTTTACTGTAAGATCCTTTTACTAAAGCACCTTTAGCTCCACCTGTATAAACAAACAATTATTTTAAAAATAAAAGAGCTTTTCTGCAGGGCTTTCAGTGCAGTTTAAGGGTTACATAATCTATCAGAGGTGGCGTTGGAGCTACTTAGATGAATACAGGCACTTTTCATCAACTCATAGACTGTTTAGTCACTGTGTGTTACACTGTACATCAGTATATATATTCTCTATTGATGATCACACCTCGCCTGCTTCAGCTCTCTTGACTGAATTCAAAATGATGCTGACATTTACAGAACAAATACCCCGCATGTTCTTCTTTGTTGAGTTTTTTTTCCCCACTTTGTTTTTACTTAAATAAATAACGGTATGAAATTTCATGAGAGCTATGGGAATCCATGGCTTAAAAATAAATCAGTTCACAAGAAGCAGACATGATTTTAACAGCTTAAAAAAAAAACTATAACACTCTGCAGGCCACAAGGATGTTTAGCCTTTGTTCCCCAGAGTCCTGCACTGTCAAGAGCCTCTCTTGTGCTGTTTCTCAGGGTTTCTGACCCCCTCAGCACCTAGTCCCACAGGACAAAACATGTGGTTTTGTTGGATTGGAGAAAATGGAGAGTTCAGCAGGATGCAGAGGCATAGGTGCAGGGGATATAACCTTTTAAAAACAACACCTTCGAACAGTGTTTGAATCAGTATTAAGCCATGAATGAGGCCTCCGCTGACACGTCAAAGAAGACGGTGAGGTAAGTCAGTTCCTTGTTGCATTCGTTACTCCCTCTCACCTATCCCACCTCCCCATCACATGCCTCAAAGAACACTCCTTCACCCTCCCCGAGCCCACCTCACCCCCAAAGCATAGGGCTCGACAGCATGAATGGAGCATTGTGATGCGTCTCCGTCACGGCAGTGAATGTTTTCACTTCCATTTGATCCGTCGGCGAGACTGCTAATTGGGTAAGCGTGTTCCCAGGTCACCGGGAGGTTTCTCTTTCCATAAATACAGAGCACCGGCGAAGGCTTCTACAGATGTTGTTTCCCACCCGCTTCCAAGTAGGTTCAGACCAGCTTCAGGGAGTAGATGTAATTTATTGTGTCTAAAACCACAGTCCAAAAGCCTTCCTTCTCTTTCTCTTCATTGCTCTAAAGACTACATTTTATCATTCTCCCAGGCACCGTAGCATAGGTGATGTTTGTCCTTTCCTCCAGCTCGGACTGTGTGTACCAAGTTGCTCTTAGAACCACAGGTGTCATGATGACATGGGCACGGTGTCCAGCCTTGACAGGTCCAAATTATGTTATTTTCCATTTATCCTTAAACCAATGACACGGTTTATGAGGGTCAGGGTTTATTTGTTTGTTTTTGTCATGGAATTTACATTTCCTCTCTTACATAAGGCCTCAACACAACCTCGTGTGCCAGCACTAAACACTCACAGCAAAAACAGAGAGCTTTGACAAACTCACATGCATGTTTGCTACACCTAGTCTTTGGTGTGTGTGATAAAAAAAATTGAATAAAATGGCCAGGGGGCCAGAGAAAGTGTCCTTCAACCTGAGTGCCAAGGTTTTTGCCCGCATTGGCACTCATCCTGCTATGCTGAGTGGTCCATGAGTACTTTCCAGTTCCTAGGCTGTTCTTCTGCACTAGAGTCGGACACCAGACTCGGATGGGACAAGTAACAGTAGGCTCTCAGTTAATCTAAAAATATAATTTTTATTCTAAAAAAGCAAAACAAAACAAGTTTTTGTGAACCAAGAGATGGCTTGCACAATTAGAAAGCAACATTAGTCTCCTTTTGAGATATTACAAACAACTTTATTTGCATTATCTCAATTGATTTAACTCCATCTAATGTTGTGGTAACTTTAGTGGCCACTGTCAGGTCTTTCTTTCTGTCTCCAGAGCAAAAATTTAAAAAAAATCAATTAATAAAAATTTAAAAAAGAAAATAAAAATACTGAAGTGACATAATTTTAACTACTTTAAATGCTCACTCAGAATTATATTTGTCCGTTATATAACATGAATTCAAATGTTAAAAACGCTATTTAGTTTACTGTTTCATTTAGTCATTTAAATAAAGAAATGCCTCCAAGCCTTCTCTCTTCCAACACTGGTGTGGTCAAATGGCGCCACCATGTGGTAGCAGAGGTGTTATCAGGTTTTGAAGGGCCATCATTTCCTTCAACAAGACTGACAATGATTTCAAATTGCATTTGTCTCTCTGCAAATACGTGCAGTCATTAACAGTATTTCAACCAATGCATATGTGTAAAAAGAGATATAATTGATACAGTTCGGGAGTATAAAATTTCTGATAGAAAAAGCTGTTGCTAGGTGTGATTTTGCCAGTAGAAGGCTGACAAGATCTAATAGGTCAAAGTTCACAGTGTTGATGATGAGTTATTACGTCCTTTTCCATGAAGGAGATGCTCTTTCACTCAATTTAAAGACATTTATCTTAAAATATAACAGTTTGAATTTCATAAATCTGACTTATACGAAAGCAGCTGTATAGGAAAGTTAGCACATTCATCTTTCCTATGGTGGCGACATGAGGTTGATGTCCCTGCCCAGTTTTAGAATCCATTTCACTCTGAGGCGAAAGTATAGATAGAAACCAGGGGGTGGCAGGCTACACACATGGGCTCACTTCATGCCTAAATGACTAACAAAAAAACCACGAAACACACCTACATATTAAAAGCTACAAAGCTGGCTGTAATTCAGCGTGGCTGGGTGGTTGTCAGTAGAACACCATCTGTACAAATGGTAAAAAAAATGCTAACCATCTTTCTTACTGATGTGTTTCATTAGCTGGCAGTACGAATATGTGGAAAAGGCAAACTCAAATGATTCATCTTGATTCACTCATTGAGGAGGATGTGGGAATTATTGAAGGTGGGCTGATCACTTTGAGGTATATAACTGTTCGTGCTGTTTGAGGTCTGTAACTTTAAAAGCCATTTAAACAAAAATAATAATCCTGTTAGGATTACACCATCCGTTGAAAACATTACAACTTACAAATCGACCCTTACGCAAGGATGCATTTATAAATGCAACTTTAAATGTAAATACAATAAAGTAATAGTAAAAACAATAGAAAAAACGACAGTCTATCTCTCCATTAATCAGTGGTTAGCAATTTAAATGCAGTAAATGAAGACTAGGGGCAATGCTCACTTCTTCAAAGAAGAAACAGGTTACACTTTATGGATACACTTACCTGTACTTGCTCATTTAGACTGTCTTTCTACCTGTGGAACAACTGCAGAGTTACTTCACTTGTGCAGAAATTATCAAGGACAAAACTGGCAGGAGGAAGTCTCTTTTTGGATCTACAATATTATCTGTAAATTTAAGCTAATGTCAATTTTATCCCATGGTTATCTGAACAAAATGACAATGAACAACCCGTGCTAATGTAGTTGCTGCTAGCTAAAATACAAGACTGTAATATGGGTGCCATACCGAGGGCAACTGTGACGGCTACAATCACAGGCACCTTGTTTGCTTGAATGATGACACAGACATATTTCACTTTTAAAATGAAAATACATGCTTCTTTGTATAAAATGCTGACTTTTATATGTGTTAAAGCAATATTACCCTACATATTAGTTAAGCCACAGCTGCCCTAAATTAAAAGTATTGGTAATTACCAAAATTATTTTTTATGTTTCTGTAATGGTTAATTTACATGTATGTACACCTGTAACATCTTTTTTAAATTCTTTTTTTTTTTACTATTGTTAAACCAATTATTGTTGTTATCCATGAATTTTTAAAAATTTCTGTTTAGAAAAAAACAGCAGAAAAAGGCAAATTATTGATTTTTGATTAAAACGCCAAGTTACAGTTATTTACTTGCATTTGTGAACAGAAAGAATTCATTTTATTTCTAGTACTTCATTTATTTTGGTCTCCTCAAAGAAGTTCCAATGTGCCGGCTGAAATTTGGGTATAAAAACATGAATTCAATCCAGTGAATTCCATGATTTCTAGTTTTAAATATGTTTTTGACAGATTTCTAAAATATATTTTTTCTTGTTTTCATGAGAGGTAGTCTAATAGACAAATAAACAAAAACAAACAAATATACACAGTATGCGTTTTTAAATAAATATATAAAATGCTCTTCACCTTTTTTGTGTTATTTTGCAAAGCTCTGTTCTGTCATTTGGTCGTATATTACATGAGTAATAATATTTGAGTAAAAATGACTTTTTATTTACATCAGAAAATAATATCTAATTATCACTGGAACAATGGCCAGGTCTCTTGGAAAAATAGAAAGAATATTTTTGCCTTGAATATACAACCTAAAATACCCAACATCTAAACAAATCTGAAAGTGCATAGGCCATTATTTTGAAGATTTCTTCAGTTTGAGACACAGTGGGTTAGCATGATGTATTTTTAGTGATACAATTTCCCGCATCTACTATCACAATTGCATCCAAAATGGGCAACTGTAACAATCTGACGTTTTTGTACGATAGTCTTCCTGGTCCTTATTAGTAAAAAGATATTAACAGTACCATGGTGAAAATTTTTGTTTCTCAGAAAGATGATTAGCATTTCAAGTAGTCTGTAAATTATGAAGGTACATTTTAAAACAACAACAAACAAACCTCTCTTAGTATAATGTCAAACCAAATTAAATTTAATAACCTCGTGTTGCAGTGTTGGTTCTACTGACATCTCTATTTGAGCCAACTAAGAGCTGCCGTTTTCTTGTTATTTCCACAATAACAAAGTGGTAACAAAGTGACAGTATTAGCTGAGCGGCTGAGTATGTTCACTGAAATATTTTTGTTAGCATTGATAAACTTGCTAGCTTTAGCTGGTCTGTACCTTTTAACCACTGAGACGGACAGTATGGTAGTTTATTCATTTTATTTCTCATATTTTGCTGAAAACAGTTAAACAGCCGTCCGTATACTGAGGCTGAGAACAAACTCACCTCTGTGGGATATTATGCTACGTGCACCTCGGCCACTTCCTCCTACGTTCCCACCTCCGTTCTCTACCTGTGTGAACTGGGCGTGTTTTACTCCCAAAGGAGCCTCATTCTCGGGGTCAGTCCACTTCCCACGAAAATATCCAGGAATTGCTCACTGGCAGGAAACTTTAATTTAAGGTAAGAATGGGTTTCTTATTCTCGGTTGGGAAATTTGTATATACTTGATAGGGGGAGAGGTTACCGTTATTTTACTACGGAATTTGATCTCTGACGAAGAAAAAAAAAAATCATAACACATGATTGCGATGACCCTGTTGGGATTTATCCGTAGGCCTATATAGGGCTCAGCGATAAATGCACCCCAAGACTCTTCTGGGAATCATGAATTCTTGGAAAGTTTCTGTTTATGAAAGTTTCTAAAGAAAGTTTGCTCTCATTTTTCATAATTTTTGAATGATTTAAGGATTGTTTCGGAGCTTAGTGACTATTTACAGTGAATAAGGAATCGCTGAGGCCTTTTTTTACGTGGTGTGGGTGTCCTGTATGAGGAGTTCCAATATGAGATCTCATTGAATTGTATATTTTGCATGAATATATTTGCTTTTCTCTTATTAGAGCTTCTGCATTAAAACAAATTTGCTGTCTCCATCAGTTTTTTTGCAGCTAGTGTAATACTATGCCAGTGAATTCATCATACTCCGACACATCTCAACAAGCTTTCCCTCAGCAGGCATGCAAGCTCCAACTTTTTACTGCACCCTACAGCAGCGCATAGTGCAGGAAGGGAGCAGAACAAAGAAAGCAGAGTGTGTGTATATAAAAAAATCCACCATCACAACAACACAGTATCAAAAAGTCACTGATATACAGTGTTGCGGTGAATAGTTCAGATTAGTTTGTGTCAGAGTTTTCATGTCTTTATTTCCCACATTTCAGAGCTCAGATGTGATATAAATGTAGGCTGGTGCAGTGTGTGGAGATTGTTGTTTTGTATGATCTCTCCTGCACCAGATTCGTGTCCCTGCTCGTAACACATTCCACAGCTGTGCTGCTCCTCCTCCTCCCCCTTTCCTTTCTTATCTGCCTTGTGTCTTTCATCCATCACTCTACCTTATTAACATCAACCAATCAATCCCCCAGATGTGTGCTGTTATACTAGGTTGTGTCGCGTTAGTTAGCGCATGCTGCGTGCTCTGCAGTCTGATCTGTTTTCTTCCGCCCGTCGGTGTGTTCGCTGGTGTCTTATTTATAAATGGTATTGAGTGAGGGGAGTAGATCGGGGGCTGCAGTATCATTGCAGAGACACTGCAGCAGAAGCAGAGTTCGAATCTACTCCATACGCGGCCACTCAGAGACAGAAACAGTAAGGGATGTGTGGTGGTGAAATCTTTGCCAAGTAAATCAGGATGTTGAGAAACACTCAATCCTCTGACTCAATCCCAGACATTTCCTTAATATCCGAACAAACGGGATCAGCAAAATAATCCACATATTTTAGAGTAATTCCCCTCACTAAGTGCTTAATTAGAGATAGTAGTTTCCTTCTAAGATCCCCTGTGCTGCCCCTGTGGTCGCGTTCACTAAACCTGTGAGCACCCCCACCTTTTTTTTTTAATAATCTCTTCATTGTCTTTTTAGAACAGGACCATGGCTACACCTGCAAAATATGGAGAAACATCGTGGCAGCTATCTGTGCAGGTGGATCAAAAGGAAGGTGACGAGTCCATGAAATTTAAGATGAGGGTGATGGGAGACTTGCACATCGGTGGCCTCATGCTTAAGCTGGTGGAGAAAATCAGTAAGTGTGCTTAGCACGGATGTGTTTCTGCATAGTGGCTGGAAGGAATTTTAAAAGTGTGTAACTACAAAGGCTAACAAACAACCTCAACCTACATGTGGTGCTACAGCAGCTCTGTTAGCCAAGGCACACCCTTGTTTGAGCTGCATTCTTCTACACTACAGTGCCATTGTGTTGTCACAGTGCGCCAACTTGTGTAGCCCCAGGGGCCAAAGTTCAGCCAGTCTCTGATCTGATATCAATTTACGCTCCTCTATAAACACAGAGGAGCTAATGTGGCTAACTTAAAGGCAACTTTATGGAGGTGATTCAAAGAGCATGGGACATAATAAATGACTAAGTGGCTTGTCATCAACAGATGGATTTCAGCCCAGCACCATAAGATGATGTCAGGTAGACTCATTAAACCACACCACCTACACAACCGTGGGAGCGGAAAATATTTGTGACGCTAGCAGATGTAGTTGTTGGTGAAGTATGTTACCTATGGAGCCAGAACCTCCCCCTGAAGGCTCTTTAAACCCGACATGTAAATTAGTGCAATAACTTTATGTGTGAACTACCCCTTAAACCTGACATGTGTTAATAATATGCAGGTGATAAAATGTCTTACTTAATACGTCTGCCTTGCAGAGGCTCCTCAGGATTGGTCGGACCATGCTTTGTGGTGGGAACAGAGGAAATGCTGGCTGCTCAAGACCCACTGGACCTTGGACAAGTATGGGATCCAGGTAAGATGAATTCTTACACCCAAAGGAATGTGGAATATCCCTTAAAATATCCAATGGGAAGGTGTTCTCCAGTCAAATCTGGCTAAATAAATTACGTGTGTTCTTGCAGCTCTTAAAGGTGTAGAGAGGTTTTATATAACACGTTGGAAGCTATTAAATAAAATTATATCCTCCCACTTAGAGAAACTCTTATTGACCTATTCACTGTAGCCAAAACCATATAGGTACATAATAATGTTTGATATCTTATCCAGTCAAGTAATGTTTAAGCCCAAGTACAAACCCTGATTCCAGTAATGGTGTAAAAAATGTGGACAAAAACACCAAAGTATAAATTAGACAAAAACGCTTTATTTATTTTATTTATAATATATATATACACGTACTCCTCTTCAGCCGTACTCGCTCCGAAACTCCACACACGCTGCCACACCCGGGCAGGTCCCGTGATTTGGTCGAGAAGAGGGATATCTACACAGAGAATTCAATGTTAGTTCCACAGCAAAATACACACAAGGGATTAGTTTGATAATGCCGAGAGCACGAACTCAGGAGGTTCAACGTTCCAGCGGCGAGCTGTTCTGTGCCACTGCCTTAAATAGCAGCTGGGGAAATCAGCCAGATCAGCAGCAGGTGGACACAATCACACAGGTGGTGGGCCAAGAGCGAGAGCCCGTAACGAGCTCCACCCAGGCAGAAAGGAGGAGGAGAGACAGAAAACAAAAACAAAAAACAACAACACGTGTAGCCAGCGTGAGCCAGCCAGAGAGACACGGGGACCGTGACATGAATTCAATTCAATTCAATTTTATTTATATAGCGCCAGATCACAACAAAAGTCGCCTCAAGGCGCTTCATAGATACAGAGAAAAACCCAACAATCATATGACCCCCTATGAGCAGCACTTTGGAGACAGTGGGAAGGAAAAACTCCCTTTTAACAGGAAAAAACCTCCAGCAGAACCAGGCTCAGGGAGGGGCGGGGCCATCTGCTGCGACCGGTTGGGGTGAGAGAAGGAAGATGGGATAAAAGACATGCTGTGAAAGAGAGACAGAGGTTAATAACAGATATGATTCAATGCAGAGAGGTCTATTAACTCGTAGTGAGTGAGAAAGGTGACTGGAAAGGAAAAACTCAATGCATCATGGGAATCCCCCAGCAGCCTACGTCTATTGCAGCATAACTAAGGGAGGATTCAGGGTCACCTGGTCCAGCCCTAACTATATGCTTTAGCAAAAAGGAAAGTTTGAAGCCTAATCTTGAAAGTAGAGATAGTGTCTGTCTCCCGAATTCAAACTGGAAGCTGGTTCCACAGAAGAGGGGCCTGAAAACTGAAGGCTCTCCCTCCCATTCTACTTTTAAATACTCTAGGAACAACAAGTAGGCCTGCAGAGCGAGAGCGAAGTGCTCTAATAGGGTGATATGGTACTACAAGGTCATTAGGATAAGATGGGGCCTGATTATTTAAGACCTTGTATGTGAGGAGCAGGATTTTGAATTCAATTCTGGATTTAACAGGAAGCCAATGAAGGGAAGCCAAAACAGGAGAAATATGCTCTCTCTTTCTAGTCCCTGTCAGGACTCTTGCTGCAGCATTTTGGATTAGCTGAAGGCTTTTCAGCGAGTTCTTTGGACATCCTGATAATAATGAATTACAGTAGTCCAGCCTGGAAGTAATAAATGCATGAACTAGTTTTTCAGCGTCACTCTGAGACAGGATATTTCTCATTTTAGAGATGTTGCTCAAATGGAAGAAAGCAGTCTTACATATTTGTTTAATATGTGCATTAAAGGACATGTCCTGGTCAAAAATGACTCCAAGGTTCCTCACAGCGTTACTGGAGGCCAAGGTAATGCCATCCAGAGTAAGAATCTGGTTAGATACCATATTTCTAAGATTTTCAGGGCCGAGTACAATAACCTCAGTTTGATCTGAATTAAGAAGCAGAAAGTTAGCGGCCATCCAGGTCTTTATGTCTTTAAGTCATTCCTGCAGTTTAACTAATTGTTGTGTGTTATCTGGCTTCATGGACAGATAGAGCTGGGTGTCATCTGCATAGCAGTGAAAATTTATGCTATGTCTTCTAATGATGCTGCCTAAGGGAAGCATGTATAGTGTAAACAGAAGTGTAAACATGAAGCTAATATAAATACAATTCATTTTGCTACACAGGCCGATGCTGAGCTGCGCTACACACCCCAGCATAAACCCCTGCTACTGCAGCTTCCCAATATGAAAACCATCCAAATGACCGTCAGCTTCTCCAATGTGGTCTTCAAGACGGTGACAGACATCTGCAGAATACTCAGTAAGCGTCTGTTTCTTCTGATTGCTCTCTCCTGCATTATTATAGCTCTAATTTTGAATGCCTCATTCACTGTTCTAAGTTCAAGGTTCAAGTTCCTTCCCATATTCTTCCTGTCTGCTCCTGCTTTGCACCATTTCAGACATTAGAAGACCAGAAGAACTGTCACTGCTGAAGCCTCCGGATGATGCCTCCAAAAAGAAGAAGAAGAAAGATAAGGACTCAGAGCAGGAGGAGATTTGGGACATAGATTTACTCAGTGGCGGACCAAGTGGAACAGGTACTCTGAAAGAAAAAGATGTGCAATAGGAATAGATGGTCTTTCATGTGCCTTGAAAGACTCTGTAAGCCTATCTAAGGGAATTGGTGCTGTTTACAACGATATGTGCATTTGATTCATTACTTTCTGTGTGCTGCATTTTGCATGAAGTTCATTTAACCTAAAGAAAAATGGTATATAAACATACATATTTTCAAGGTATATGAATGGAGCATCCCCACTGTAGTTTTAAGTTTTGCATGGTATGTAGTGCATCTGTGATCTGACAGGGCACATTTCTCAACAGTGAGATCTGACAGAATTGTTCAGTATGCTGCCGTGTTCTCCAGGAACACCCACTCTCGCACTCTTCCTCTGAGTCCAAGTTCATACTCTGCACCATCCTAAAAATCGCTCCGCCTTCAGTCTGTAGCTCAGTTTATTTTGTTTTTCTCTCACCTTTTTTTCGAAGTTATATTCTAACTTTGGCTTCTTGGAATTTGGATTTTAAATGCAGTACCTTTATATTTAGTATAAATATGAAGATATGTTGAATCTTAGCTAATCATTAGCCCTTTATTTCCCTCAAACTAGGCCCCATGTATAGTAAGACCATGAAAGCAACCTATGACCCTGAGAATGGGATGCCAATGTCTGCCACCAGCGTTTGGTTTGGAGAAAATCCTCTTGCAGAATCTCAGACAAACTTGCCACCTGCCGAGCTGGCCAAGATGTATCAGCCGTTGTCACTGGTGGACAAAGCAGTCAACAATGCAGGGTAGAAACCGACCGGATTTCCTATCTCAAGCTGATTATTATACATTGAGAGATATTTCTTTCCCTAGTTAAATATTTGATTTTGTTGTTGTTATAATAAACAGGTGGTTGGACTCATCCCGTTCACTTATGGAGCAAGACATTCAAGACTATGACAAGCTACTACTGCGCTTCAAGTACAATGTCTTCTTTGACATCAATCCTAAGGTAAGAGATCCAAGGTGAACACAAAAAAAGGAAAATGTTGACCTAAAACCGCATGTTTCTGTGTTTTAGTATGATGGCGTCAGGATAACCCAGCTATATGAGCAGGCCCGCTGGTCTATCCTGTTGGAAGAGACAGACTGCACTGAAGAGGAAATGCTGATGTTTGCATCTTTACAGGTGAGAAAAACTTGCCATTGCAGATAGCAAGCAAATGATTTTTTACAGTTGAAGTTGTTTAAATGTGGTGCAATCATTATTGTTTGCTTGCATATACTACGTGTGGAAGATTATTAAATGTAACCCTTGTTACCCTTCGCAAGAGGATGGTTTGGTTGATGAGTGTCAGGGTTAATGAGAAAACTGTTGTGTGGCCCAATAAAATAACTTTAATAACAAGAAGCACTTGGAGAGCACAAACCTCCAACTCAGCTCACTTTCTTTTTAGGGGAATAGTTTTATATTTAGTATATTTACATTTTGTTTCTTTGTTCTTTTTAAATGTACTTTTAGAGCTTTGCAGCCAAACCAAGAGCCAAACCAAGAGCAGGCTTTTGTTATTTGCTCTGCTGAAATCAATTTTAGTATATTTGACAGTTTTTGGATATAATTATTTTTTATTTATGTGGATTTAGTAGGTGTGTAATATTAATTTCACTGTTTAAATGTTAAGTAATAAATATAATTTTTTACTTCCAAAAAACATTAAAAAAATGTTTGCATGTATTCAGCTTTTTATGTATTTAAATGGTTATAACCCGTTACTATAACAAAGTTATAATAAATAATGAGATATTTAGAATATATGTCATTCATACTCACAGGATCAGTAGGAAACATAGTTTTAAATAGCTCAGTATAGCACTATTATCACACTTTCTGATCAATGTATTGATTTTGAAGGAGAGGACAATAGTTTTAATCATGTCACATTGTGTTCATTTTTATATGGCACTTTCTATATGCTGATAATAAGTTATAAGGCTTTTTGTCAATTTTCAATTAAGAGTTTTAATGGCTTGTTAACATGACCTCACACCACACACATACTAAGTTTTACCAGGATTCATTCAAAATGTTTGTTGTGTTGACAGACAGAATGCTATGCCAACTGTCCCAAAAACACAACTTTCTTGGCAGAAGTAATAATGAACTATATTTCAAATTTCAAGATGCTTCACATAACAAATTACTCCTTATTCATTTGACTGGCTGTTTTTGGATAAATGCTCAGATTTGGATCCTGAGGACTATAAAGCTATAGATTGTATGTCATTATACATTACACTTCTCATAAAACAAGGCATACTAGTGTAAACTTTCCTTTGGTAAAGCTTTGAAATGAAGATCATGGCATGCAATTCTTCAGGGCCACAGTAATGCAGCTTTTTTAGTCTTTGATACAGTTTATGTTTTTCTTAACGCTCATAGTACAGCAGAGTGATGTGGGTGCCTAAATCCATCTGAGGACATGTCAGGACATGAGGAAAATCCCAGTGGAAGAGGAGGAAAGGAGGGGGAGGCAGGGAAACGAGTCATACAATTAAAGACAGAGTAGCAGAAAAGCTAGTACGGTAATAATTAGAATGCCCCAACAGACACAATAGGAGGAAGCTGATTATTACCTGCAACATGATGAGTGTCCTGATTTCATCCCATCTTTGGTGACTTCAGCTATTATTTTGCAACGACTGGGACAGTGATTCAGAAATCACAGATTCAAAAGGAATGCTGCACTCACCTACACATTGGTGCAAAGGCTGGCACGCTGGGCTGTGCTCAAACCTCCCTCTGACTCATGCCAGCCTTGCATAACCTCCTAAGTCATGTCGGAGAACTTCATTACCACTTGTAGTTGTTAAGCCCAGTGCAGAATCTTAGCTTTTTGAGATTCCTAACCAGAAGTCTTTGTCCCAACAGTATCGCATTTGTAAACTGACCGTGTCCACTGAACCTCTGAACAACTCTAATGAACCAGAAATTGACGAAATAGAGGCAGCCCTATCCAACCTGGAGGTGACACTCGAGGCCGGACACACAGACAAAATTCTGGTAAACATATTTTTAAAAACCAAATGTTTTCACCTCTGTTGCAGTAGAATACCTGCTCTGAAGCTGAGGTTGATAGACAAGCCTTAGCTAATTGCATGCATGGGATAATTGACAGTTGTTTGTCTTGCCCCCAGGAAGACATTACAGACGTCCCAGAGCTGGCAAATTCCCTCCGACTGTTTAGGTAAACCCAACTTTAAATATATTACATTTATATTGCACAAAGATGCTAAATAATTATTGAAGTGTAATCATTCATCATCATAGTAATGTGTGTGCATGCTGCCCTTAAATAACCAAATTTAAGGTTTATAAGATCAACATTTGTTAGAGATCAAAGGCGTACTGGATAAACATAAAATATTCTGTTTTAAAATTCATTTTGTGTGTTTTTGTCTCTGATTCATGCTCCTGTTTTATAATGTCCCTGAGGATATCTGATAATTAATGAAAGGCTCTCAGAATTGCTGCTCTGAACGAGCAGCCTCCGTTATTAAAAAATAAGACTTTATGCACATTTTAAAACATTTATGCAGTTTTGCTTAAACAAATGTACTTTTTCAATGCTAAATCAGGCCAAAAAGACTGACGCTGCGCTCATACAAAGAGTACTGGTTTGTATTTAAGGACACCACCATCTCTTACTACAAGAACAAGGAGGCCTCCAGTGGAGAACCAATAGAGCAGTTTCACCTCCGAGGTCAGTAAAAAAGAATTATGTGAAAAAATTATTAATAAGTTTGAATTTAAATGGGCCCTATTATGCTTTTCTTTAGTTCATAACTTTATTTCACATTATCAAACATGGCGATTGTTTCAAATAAAGAGCTCTGCATATATATATATAAGGATATATGTATGCAATCCTGTGTACCAAAAGTTCAGGACTCACACAACATACCTCCCTGTAGCTTCTCTCCTCCTGTCATCCCCCCAAAACCTCATCCTAATGGAGACTGTATCTACTCACAAACCACCAAAAGGAATCAGCAACAAATTATTTAAGCATAAAAAGACAAAGAAAGAACTCCACCAAAAAGTAAAAGTGTTAAATGTGGATTATTTACCTTTAGATATCTCTCCTCTAAGTCCCTGTTAGTAGATAATGTAATGATAATAATCAACATGTTGATTTTTTCGGCCTTACAGAAACCTGGTTACAGCAGGATGAATATGGTAGTTTAAATGACAACACCGCCAAGTCATACTAATTGTCAGAATCCTTAAAGCACAGGCCGAGGAGGAGAACTGGCAGCAATCTGCCAATCCGGCTTGTTAATCAACAAAAGAACCAGTCAGTTTTAATTAATTTGAAAGCCTGACTCTTAGCTTTGTAAATCATAATTAGAAAACAAAAAATAACACACACAGAAAAACTGTTTTATTTGTCATAACTACAGTCCTCCTGGCCCTTATACAGTTTCTTTCTAAATTCTTTGAGTTTTTATCTGATTTTGTGCTCTGCTTTCATAAAATAACATAGTGGGGGATTTTAACATTTATGTAGCTGCTGAGAACAACACGATCTACGTGACATCATAAACACTGCATTTAATCTGTTATTAGAATCAATGGCTTCTGTCAAAATGTAGATAAGCCCACCCACCATTTTTATAACACTCTGGACTTTATTCTGGCATGTGGCATACAAAATTAACAGTTAACAGGATTCCCCAAAACCTTCTTTACTCTAGGGGCTTTATCTTACAATACAAAGCACCTTGGGGGGACTGTTTTTTTGTAATTTAGTGCTATATAAATAAATTTGAGATGAAATTTAATTGAAATTGCTGTTGGTAATGATTTCAGTAAGAGCAGGTGTTAGTTTATTATGGTCACAGAGGTACATAGCTAGCACATGGCTGTTCAAATCTTCTGTTTACAAGGAGCAGCCAGTCAGTAGAAGAAAAGGAGGGAATGAGAGGAGCTAAAACCAGTTGTGGATGAACTGAAGAGCTGCAAAGACCCAGTATAAGATGAGAAAGAATTATGTTAAAGTATGAATATGCAAAGCTACATTAATAGAGACAAGCACTAAAAATACATAGCTGGGGAAAAAAAAGGTTAGTCTCCCACTGAGAACCAAATGAGAATGATCATTTCCCCTCAAAGGCTAGAAAAACAGAGAACCAAAGTATTCTGATCATTTCATATATGATGTGAAATTCCATCCATCCATCCATCTTCATCCGCTTTGTCCGGGGCCGGGTCGCGGGGGCAGCAGCCTAAGCTGAAATTGAGATTTAAAATGTAATTCTTTAATATACATTTTTAAGCTGCCACAAAGACAGCAGTTATATTCTGTGACAATATTCTGTTAGAGATCTGTTGTATCCATTCTTATATTACCATCTCCTCTTCTTGATTCCCAGGCTGTGAGGTGGTCCCTGATGTCAATGTAACTGAAAAGAAGTTCGGCATCAAGCTTCTGCTGCCAGTGGCTGATGGAATGAATGAGGTGTACATCCGATGTGACAATGTAAGCCCCACCTTATCATTCATATAAGTAAAGAGAATGTTTTCAAAGCAAAATCTTTACTTTTTGAGATTTTGTGCTTTTTTTCTGTCAATACCAGTAAGTCTTCTTTATTTTAAAACGAATGCCTTGTGTATATTTGTGTATATAAACATGAGAAATTTGAAGCAAACTTTACACCTTGTTATTCTATTCCTTCCCTTTGGACCAGGAAACCCAGTATGCTAAGTGGAAAGCTGCATGTGTCCTCGCTTCCAAAGGCAAGACAATGGCGTACAGCTCTTACAAAACAGAAGTGAAGCACATTCAATCTTTTCTGCAAATGAAGAACCTGGCGCCCCCTCCTGGTCAATCAGCTCCTGACGTCGAAGCGATGGATATGAACGCCGAGTGTTTTGTTTCGCCACGATACGCAAAGAAACACAAGACCAAACAGGTTTGTCTTAGGTTCGTCATATTTTACTTTGCCGACAGCTATCTTTTTTTTTAAGTATTATTATTTAATTTGCCTTTGATTTCTGCATCAAGCTGACCGCACGTATCCTCGAGGCACACCAAAACATAGCACAGCTGTCCCTGGTGGAGGCCAAGATGCGCTTCATCCAAGCATGGCAATCACTCCCAGAGTTTGGTATCAAATACTACATTGTCAGGTACGGTGAAAGGACTGATATAATAGACGTTCAATGTCATTTATGAATGATAATCCAAGAGATTTTCCTTTTGCTTATTTTTCAATCATTCAGATTCAAAGGGAGTAAGAAGGATGAAATTCTTGGGATTTCATATAACCGCATGATTCGTATTGACATGTCCACTGGGCTGCCTGTCACCACATGGAGATTCGCCAACATGAAGCAGTGGAATGTCAACTGGGAGATAAGACAGGTGAGGGATTGTTTTTTTTTTCTTCCTTCATTCAGGACATTTCTGGTGTATTATCTACAGACAGCATTACTTTAAATCCTGAATCTCTTGTATGTAATTACAGGTGGCCATAGAATTTGATCAACATGTGTCAATAGCCTTCTCCTGTGTGAGCTGTGACTGCAAGGTAGTCCACGAGTTCATCGGTGGTTACATCTTCCTCTCCACGCGATCTAAAGACCAGAATGAAACACAGAATGAAGAACTGTTCCATAAACTTACCGGAGGCCAAGAATGAGCAAAGATGTATTAGTCTATGCTTTTTTTTAAAGAGCATTGATCACTTATTTACATTTATGTTACAGTGTGAAAATAGAGCACTCATCAGCTAGCTGCAGTGGTCCATAAACACTGACCACATCAGTGACAGAAGAAATGTGATACCAAATCACATGAGATAAAGTGATATATTTTTACCCAGAGAAGAATGCTATGATCATTTTTCATCATATATCTTGTTTTAATCAGTTACGCCAATGTTCCCCGCACTAGGAAAATAACGCTGTTGATGTAAATATGTCAAGACTATGTCAAAAGTCTGGATGAACTGATGTTTTCAAGAAGTACACATTTGTTTCCAGCTGCACAAATGTACTCATTTCAAAAAGTAAAAAGTAATTAAAGGATTTTTTTATTTTATTTTGCAACTTGTTTCACTTTTTTTTTTTTTTTTTTTTTGGCTTACAGTTTTTATAATTGGTCCTTTTTTTCTGAGAGTTTAATGAACTCTGTTGGACTGATACTTATATATATATCATAGTCCCTTGCTGATTAGTCTGATCCTTTAAAGCACTACAAGTCTCATTAATCCAAATCGCTTGCACATTTTTGATTGCATGTTTCAGTCGCTCCCAGTAGGGCTCGCTACAGCGAATTATCCGCCTCCATCCCTCCCTTTCTTGCATTTCTTGCATCCTTTCTCTAAAACAAGGGTGGGCAATTCCAGTGTCCTGCAGGTTTTAGATCTCACCTTGGGTCAACACACCTGAATCACGTGATTGGTAAATGGCCTGTATTTGTATAGCGCTTTACTAGTCCATAAAGACCCCAAAGCGCTTTACACATCCAGTCATCCACCCATTCACACACACATTCACACACTGGTGATGGCAGCTACATTGTAGCCACAGCCACCTTGGGGCGCACTGGCATAGGTGAGGCTGCCGGACACTGGCGCCACCGGGCCCTCTGACCACCACCAGTAGGCAACGGGTAAAGTGTCTTGCCCAAGGACACAACGACCGAGACCGGCAACCTTCCGATTACAAGGCGAACACCAAACTCTTGAGCCAAGATCGCCCCACATTAGTGATTAGTTCATTACCAGGCCTCTGGATAACTTCAGGACATGTTGAGGAGCTAATTTAACCATTTAAATCAGCCGTGTTGGTTCAAGGACACATCTAAAACCTGCAGGGACACTGGCCCTCGAGACCTGGAGTTGCCCACCCCTGCTCTAAAACCAACTCTCTGCTTGTCCTCCTTAACTACGTCCATCATATCAGAAAGTCTTAGTCCCTACATTCAAAATCCCTACTCTCAGCTCCACAATCCTTCTTTCTCGCCACCTCCGAACATGCCTTCCCCTTCTTCTCCTCCTCGTCCGTCTGCAGCCAACAGTAGTACTAGCACAATGCTGGTCAACAATCACCCCAAATCTTCTCTTGCCTTCAAGCCAGGCCTTTACAGCCACTTCAATATGTTAACCTCAAAACATTTTGCCACAGTTTTAGAAGTACGTTTGGGATTATGTTTATTGGGAAAACCCATTTTTGATTTTTTTTTTTTTTTTAAATCCTGTAGCCAAAACATATCACTGACTTGATGCTGCGTCCACTCTGCTTTACGGTTAAGGTAGTGTCTGTTTGTTTTAAATAAACACCTGAAGGAAGCATCTTAAGCCTTGCAGAGGAATAGATTTGCACAGATCTGGAAAAATCTTTCTACAAGTTTCTACATGCTATTATTAGAACAACAATCAAGTCCTCCACTAATGTGAACAACCACATGGTTGCGTTGGACTGGAAACTGAAATGGGCCTTTAAGTTTGTGGGACGGGGGATTCATGACTTCAGTAAATGTCAAATGTCAGCATATTATTAAAGCAAAAAATTACAATAGTTTTCAGTGTATTTCAGTGATATTTGATTTCTCCCGACTTTATACTGTAATGCTCTAAGCTGATAGTATACAAAAACAGACAGATATTTTGCCAGATTTAACTGGAATTGGCAACAGCTTTATGCAGCATATGTCATTCTGTGTAAACTCAATGTGCTTAACACAAAAGACAAAAATACCTATGTAGTTTTACAACGCATTAAGGCAGTGACAGCAAAATATAACATTTTTTTAAAAAGATGTTGAGTCTATTTTTAGTCACAGATGTAACTGATCTCCGGTTAGCAGGCAGCTTATTCCAAAAACAGCACCACCGTGATTGTCACAGATAATAAAAAGCATAGATATGACGAGAAGAAGACCTTATTTGCTATAAGTATCATAAAATTCGTCCATGTTGCACATAATGTTCTCTAAAGATTAACACGTTATATATACAGAATATAATTTTGCATTATTGTGTTCCAATGCTTCTTTAAGTCCCGCTATGAAGCCGTTTTCTCGGGAAAGATCACCTTTTCCCCTCCCCGTACCCATGATATCGATTATTCTGAACTCTAAAGTTAAACTTAGCGCACTTCTATTCACTCTATACCCTCCTATTGGCTAGCGAGCTCGTCGATGTCTAACCAGCCAATCACAGGCAAGTAAGTCGAAGCATGGCACCAGCAGCACTCTGCTTTCGTTTAGCCGTCCTGAGAAGCTAGAGAAGTAAAAGCTAACACGTGGAAATATTAATTTGGGATATTTTGCTATTTATGCAGGGTAGTGTAGTGCCTTTTTGAACTGTGCCTTGACAGCGAAGACCCCGAATCATTAGCTGAGAAAAACATTTATCGTTCAGCTGAGCTAGTTAGCTCGTTTATGAGCTTCGTTATGGCGGACAACGGAGACGATGATAATCAGTACAGAATTAAAGAGGGTGACTACGTTGTGTTGAAACGAGGGGAAATCTTCAAAGCTGTGCAGATTCAGCCGAGGAAGTAAGTTGACAGCTTTAAAGGAAAATAGAAGCATTTTAACCACCTTAAATACTTCACTGAATTTGTGCTGATCATAATATTTTTACGAGAAGCACAGACTGAGGATTAGCTCACATAAGATGCTTTTGTGTTCATTTGTTATTTTCAGATCAAAGCATGTGTGCAGTGAGATGTATTATGCAGATTATACTAACAAACTGCTCTTTCTGTCTCTCTTAGAAAGGTGATTTTTGAGAAGCAGTGGATCTTCCTCGATAATGCAGTGGGACAGCTGTACAGCACCACATTTGAAATTTTGTCTGGAGGAAATCTAAAGCCACATGAGCTCAAGGACACTGCAAGCCCCCTTGGTGTGTAACCTGCTGTTAAATCTTAAGTCTTTTTCATATTTTCAGATATACAACTGACTCTTTTATGCTACCAGTTGCATTTGGACTTGTGACGACCACCTTCTATACCCAAATAAATATGTCATAGACTTTCTACCGCCTATAACCTTTTACTTACAGTAGTGTCTTTGTGTGCTTGTTTGTGCCTCCCAGATGCAGTGGAGGCAGGTACAGACAACAGAAACATTGTTGACGATGGCAAATCACAGAAGCTGACCAGGGATGACATTGAGGCTCTTAAAGAGAAAGGTCTGAAGGGTCAGGTACATGTGAAACTTTACAATTTCACATTTAAATGTGTCAGAGTACTGCCTATAGTTGTTATCTTACAGAGTGATGGTAAAAAAATACTTTTTTTTTTCATTGCAAATTGGATGGAAAACCAATGTTGACCAGTATCTCTAATTGATGACTTTAATTGAATATATGAAAAATACAGAAGGTAACTCGGTTAATACTGATAATAGTACTTTTGCACCAACAAGGGGATGCCTTAAGAGCTAGGCAGACCTGAAAAACTATCTAAAGCCAATGAACATTATGTGAAAGTCATGTCATAAAGAAATGGGAACAAATCCTGTAAAGTCATGACACGGGACCTGAGAGATTCATTTGGCCATTCAGCTGATCCTTTCACTGTTTACTGAAGCCTCATCAGAAATGATCTCAGTGGAACAGCAGCTATTTTTACAGAAGGAAATACTTCCTTAACGAAATCTCACAAGTCCACTTCTAATTTGTGAATGCCAAATTACAGAAGAACTGCACTGAGAATCCATGGCGATAAGTCTCATGGAACGATGAATCCTGATATTCCTAAATAAGAACAGAATAGATCAGGTGAGTGGTACAGCACGGAGTGTTTATGGCCATCTGTAAAACACAGTGGAGGCTCTGTCATGGTTTGGGACTGCATTTCAGCCAGTAGTGTTGAGGATCTTGGCAAAACTGATGGAATTAGGAACACAGAAAATTACTATCAGATATTGATCCACCATCTATTACCACCTGCAAAACATCTGATTTGCAGCAGCTTCATTTTGATAAGGATCCCAAACATAGTGCCAGTGAAGTAACCTGGATAGAAATGCAAAGAATGGAAGACTATCAGTCATGGCCTGCACCTCAACTTTGTTGGTGTGGGATCATCATGACAGACAAGGGGACAAAGGGCAGTCAAGGTCCAAAGAAAAGCTTTGAATGTCCTTCAAGAAGCCTGGAGAACTGTTCCTGAAGACTACTTAAAGACATTGCAAGAAAGCTGCCTAAGAGAGTTGAGGCTGGTCATTAGAATTGTCGATTTCTGATTTATATATATATATATATATAGTATTTTCATGTATGCTTGAAGATTTTTCAATAAAGTGCTGCACCTTTTCCCCCATTTTCCTAGCACAATGTAAAGAAATAGGGGGTGGCATAAGACTTTAGCACAGTACACATCTAAATGAGTTACTGCTTTAGAGACTTGTGTAAACAAGCAGTTAAACATATGACATATTTATTTAAAATAGATTTTAGTGGTTGCACATCTTAAATGGGAACCAACAGGCTTGGCGTTGAGTCCCGCATACATGATAGCAAAGTTGTAGGAAAATAAAGAGACAGAACACATTGTGTTTTTGTCTTTTCGTGGGAACATTGTGTTTTTAGGATTTAATTAAATTGCTGTATTCCAACATAAAGTGAGACAAGCGACTGTATGTGTGTTTGGTCATCACAGGACATCATTAAGAAGCTCGTAGATAACCACGCCACTTTCGGAGATAAGACTGAGTATTCCCAGGTTAAATACATCAAGAAGAAGAAGAAAAAGTGAGTCACTTATGATGATACAGCCACAGCCTGTTCTGGACTGTTATTTAACGAGCTGTGTTTTAATTAGTGTTATCGGTTGTTCCCGTCTTTTGCAGGTATGAAAATACGGTGATGATTCTAAAACCGTCCTGTCGCATCCTGGCTATGATGTACCACAGCCGCGAACCAGGGAAGATCTGGTGAGTCAGCACATGAATTATGAGTAAGTGTGTTTTCTTTAAATAGCTGTAAGATGTCTACATGAAACAAATATTTCCATGTGCCGCAGCCACCTGCGGTATGACACACTTGCCCAGATGCTAACTCTGGCGAACATCCACGCTGGCAGTAAGGTGTTGGTGTTTGAGACTTGTGCTGGGCTTGTACTGGGATCCATCATGGAAAGAATGGGAGGCAAGTTTCTTCTTCTCTGTGCAGTTATTAAGGTTTTTTTCTTGTTTGTTTTGTTCTTCTTGCACACATCTTTTCCTTGATCTTTTGAATAAATACTCTTTGCTTCCTCCTCATCCAGGCTACGGATCAGTGATCCAAATGTACCCAGGGGGTGGGCCAGTGCGGGCGGGAGTGGAGAATTTTGGCTTTCCTGCGCATTTTCACGACACGCTGCATGAGTTTCCCATCTGCCACGTCAACGCTCTCTTGGCAGGAACTCTGGACACCAGTGCCAAAGACCCCACTGCTGGTAAAACTCGCCTTTTTTTTTTTTTTTTTAACAGTCTTTTCAAGATAGTTACACCCCTTTAGTTTCAGATGTAGAAGTATAGCTTCTCTCTTCCGTTTGATCTTCATTTGTTCACGTGAGCATACAGAAAACGTTTAATTCAGTAGTTCAGAAAGTAAAACAATAACCTAAATCTAACTTGACCCGTAAAGTATGATTCAAGAGACTGAATCATACTTTATGGTGTTCAATGTTACGCTGACAAAGATTTATCATTTCAGAGAATACTCATGAAAAGCAGTTGAACTTGGCTGCAGAGAAGAAGCAAAACCAGCCTGAGGCAGAAGAGCAAGGCACTCCAGAGGAGGAGAGCATGGTGACCAACACTGGTGATGATGCTGGTCAGAACGTGGAGAAAACGGAGAAGGATAAACTCAAAGAAGCCAAGGTGTGTCCAGCGTTCATGCATTTTCCTTTTTCCCCCTCAATCCTCTTAGTTTTGTTGTCATCAGGAACAGGAGCTAGCCTGCTAGTCTCACTTCATAAAAGGAAGCAAACACAGATGCACCATTTAGAGTAAATACTCCCAATTCTTTATGCTGCTATGAAGTTGCTACTCTGACTTCATAGAAGTTGCACAGACAGTCAAATGTGGCTTCCATGTTTTCATGGCAAAGAAGATATGTATGGGTGTGCAGATTTAGCAGTAGTTATCATTAAGCTAGTGAGGTACTCGACATCTAAAGATGATTCATGTCCTAAAAAACAAAAATATACCAGCCTCCTGTCACTTTGGACTCAAAAAAGGAACATGAGTAAATAAGTGCCGGTAAGGTTTTTGAAGGTTGGTGAAGTTAAGTTAGATGACAGTTAGAGTTTCCATCCACAGCACAATATTATGGCACTGCATGCTTGGTTGCGTAAGTTGCATAATAAAAATTCTGTTGGCTGGACAGTATTCCTCTTTGGTGCAGTTAATCAGTACAGATGTGGACACTGTAATCATGCTCGTGTGCAGACTAAAGCAATCATACGGAGACCCTTTGGAGGAGGTGGTCTCAGTTCCAAACTAATTCCAGAGCAGTTTCTTTATGGTGACAACGTGATCCGACCCAACTCGCAAGGGCACACTGCAAGATTGAGTCGTTTCTGTAGCCATGTATGGATTGCATTCTCGGCTGTACTATTAATACATAACATAGATGTGTATTAATACATAAAAGTATGAGGGATGAATTTTCCATGTTATTGTCTCGTTCTCATGTGGTTTGTGGTGGCACCTTTGGTTCACTTGGAGGATTAGCTGAGTGAAAAGAAACTAAAACACACAAAAAAACTACATGTTTAAATACTCATCTACTAATTCAGACCATAACCAAAAAACAATGGATGTAAAAACACATGAAGTCTTAAAACTATTTAAAAAAACAAACGAACAAGGATGACAGTAGCATTTGTTGACAGGGCCAAAGTTAAAAGGCAGCATAAATAGTATTATTGGACGGGTAATATATCATCACTAAACAACTGGATACAGTCATCAATGATGCTGACACATCATTGATGACTCTCAACAGTACACATACTATCATATGGTTTCCTGACCTCAGGGTTTGTTTGTTTTCTACAGGCTCAGGTGAAAAAGCTGAGACTAGAGGAGAAGCAGAGGAAGCTGGCAGCTACCGCCGCCCTGCTGAAAGGAAGGAATGCCGACGGGTTGGTGTCTGATTTTATTCCTACATCGACATTTCTGTCTCTCATCCCGCTCTTTCTAACATCCACCTCTCTCCGCTCCGGCTCTGCCTTTTTAAAAATTACTCCATATTCAACCAGGTCATTTAAAAAAAAAGAAAAGAAAAAAAAAAAGAAGCAATTACAGTAGATCACAGGGATGAGAAATTTATGAATGATTATAGTGTCATTAACTATCTCCATAAAAGTCATTAGAAATTATTTGTTTCTTCTGAGCACACACATATTGACTATTGTACATTGCCCTTTACGGGGTAAGTAAATTGATTGCTCAGCAGCTTCCTCTCATATAAAGTGAAGAACGCCTTATAGTTGTTTTGTGACTGATGGATAAATTGTTATCAAGGTGACATCTGAGACTGGAATACAAGTGTTGAGCTTGTTTCCCTATTGATTCCCCTCTAAATCACTGCTGCTTTATGATAATCACATTGTCCTAAATCACCCTTTTTGACTCGCTGTCTCGTTCAGCTTTCTGAAATATAGTACGAATGTCTACTACAGGAAGGTACTAAATCCTTGAGTCTTGCGTTAATGTCTTGCATGCAGCATTAGTTACTGAATTGCTGTATTGCCTACCTACGCATTTCCTGTACAGCTGACAGTGTATTTCATACTAGGCTTGTTTGCCTAATCATCTCTCTCTTCTTCACCTGCAGGCTGGTTATATCGAGCCGGTTTCACCCCTGTCCCGTCCTTTTGGGCCTGCTCAAATTCCTCTCACCCTCCAGGCCTTTTGTAGTTTATTCCCAGTATATAGAGGTAAGATCTTCCATGTCCCGTACGGAACAAAGCTAATAAGTGAGATCTCTCATTAGTTGCCACTGTAGTCAGGCTTGTATTGGTTAGACATCCAATGGGGGGGGCTGCCATACCACATGAATGCAATGGGCATTATCACCGCCAAGAGGTTGCTTGAACTTATTAACTTCCTTCATGCCCATGTTGCTAGAAAGAGCAATCTGTCATATTTTCTATGTTGATTTCCGCAGCCTCTCATAGAGTGCTTCAAGAAACTCAAGGAATGTGGCGGCACAGTCAACCTCAGACTCACAGACACCTGGCTGAGACATTACCAGGTAAATATTTGGACTCTGCACTGTGTGTGCTTTCTGTTTTTTTGCATTTGAAGCTATTCTATAATCAAAGTATAATGAAGGTGGCTCATAGTCAACAAGCAACAGGGAATAATTACTCAAATCAGCACAGCTAACTGCTTTATCACTGTTTAGGTTAACTAGACAATTACCTCTTTTCCATTAGCATCGGCTCTGCTCAACTCGACTCAACTGCTACTTTTTTTTGTTATTATTTTGATTTTTGTGAAGGAATTGCTCTCATGACTAATTAAGTGCTGCCGCTGACTGGATAGTCTGTGGCATACAGAGTTGACATTACACTTTCCCATTGACTCATACCGCTTGGACCCCCAACTGAGCAGGTACTAAAAAAGTAGATGTAACAATAAAAACCGAGTTTAAAGAAGATTTGGGAGTGTGTCTGTGGGAACTGCTGCCCTCTCATCCAGAAGATTTGTGAGCTCAGATATTGATGTTCAACGTGAGGGCCTGACCCATAGTTTTCATACTAGATCACGTTAAAGGTGTTTAGTGAGCTTGAGTTCAGGCTTCTACGCAGGCCATTGAAGTTTTCCACACTAATCTCATCCAGCCGTACCTTTATGGACTTTGCTTTCTGCGCTGGGGCACAATCATGCTGCAACAGAAAAGGGTCGTTCCAGCTTTTCCTTTACTGGAACAAAGAGGGGCAGGCCAATCCAGGAAAACAACCCCATGGCATTATTATTATTCTACCACACTTTACAAATTTAACAAAACAGACAGGCAGGGAGCCCAAACCCACCCATCAGACCACCAGATAGCAAAGTGTGATTTGTCACTGTACAGAACACTGCTCCAGAGTCCAGTGTTGGCACCTTTATACCTCTCCGCTGGTATTGTGCTTGGTGATGTGAAGCTCATTTGCTCGGTTATGGAAATCCATGCCCTGGAGCTCCCAGCACACAGTTTTGTGCTGATGTTTATGTCAGAGGAGGTTTGGAACTCCAGGCTTTTTTAACACTGTCTGCCTAAGCAGTCTGTAATGTTACATGGACTTCCACTTTGTGGCTGAATTGCTTTGGTTTGTAAATATTTTCACACTTACAGCCGAACAAGAAATAAATTTCCCAAACTTTTTGCTGCGATAACATCCTGTTACAGTGTCGTGCTCAAATTGATGATAGCAGCGATGTATAAACGTTGAGACCTTTTGAAACACTGTGTAGATGGACCCGATCTTTCACAAATGTCTGTAAATGCAGACTGCATGGCTAGGTGCTTGATTTTTATACACATGTGGACATGGGACACCTTTATTCAAAGATGAAGAGGTGTGGCCCAATATATTTGCCCAAATTAATAATTGTGGATTATTATCTTTCGATTCATTGGTTGTTGTCCCACCAGGATCTATTGCTTAACCATAAGTATTCACAATGTGTAATGACACAATCCAGAAAAGAATCTAATTCTCCGCTTAGAAACTGCAAGCATTGAATTAATTAGAACACGGGGATGTTGCTGATTATCCCTGTTGAAGCTTCTTTTATTTCTAAACACTTTACTTTGGACTAACTTATAAAATCCTTCTACATTTGGGAGCATCACTACATTACATTAATTGCCACTGCTCTTGATAAATTATTAGACTCCCTACTTTTGTTTTTCTTTATTTTGCATTCCTTTTCATTCCTATTGCTTCTTACAGAATTGGATACTAAGCAGCAGCAACTAGATAAATGCATGTTTGCAGACTCTCAGGACCAAAGTGTTATTCACCCTCTAACCATTCTTGCAGAGTTAATGTCTCCTGACTGAGACTCTGTTTGGTCCCTAGGTGTTGCCTGACAGGACACATCCTCTGCTACTAATGAGCGGGGGCGGGGGCTACCTCCTCTCAGGGACGACCGTTGCCACGGACCACTCGAAACCTGCAGGCTCTAAGCAAGCTGAAGAACCAGCGCCAAAGAGACAGAAACTGGAAGACACGGAGGGATAAACAAATACAGAAGCATCAAATCTTTTTAAGGGCACATTCCCAGAGGCCTGTAGGGATTTTTTTTCCTCCTGTGCTGTTGAACTGATTTGACACCATCAGTAGTAAGGGGAGACCGAGTGTCTGGTTTGTATTCATCAGAACACTTTTTCCTGCCGGGTGTGCTCACATCAGTGGAGATGAGGAGTAAATTGTTAGCCAGTTTATAGTTTGTGTGTCGAGAGTAACAGCTTTGGTTGTTTTTGTCCTGAGACAAGTAAAAGTTTGTTTTTTTTTATGCTTTCCAGATTCTACGTTATAACTTGCTTTTATTTTATTTTGTTATTCTTGCAGAAATTGCCATTTGTTTTATGAAACAGTTGCTGATGCAGCTTTACTGCGGGCTACATTTCTACCTGCACATTAAAAAGCAGTACTAAAAGAACCAAATGTGTGACCACGTTTTTTCTTCAATAAATAAAGGAGAGATGTTAGTTTGGTCCCAGAATAACTGTTTATTGAGTGCAGTCAGAACAAACTCTGCAGAACACATTTAAGTAATTATGATCTCATATATGTATATATTGTTTTTACATTTCTCTGAATATAAACATACAAGCCATTCCCATGCTGTTTGATTTGATAACATCAAAATATCACAAAAACGAAAACTCAGCTAAAATGCTTTGGCAAGGCTCCAGGGTTGTTGTGTTTTTTCTTCATTTTAACACTGCAAGCACACTAAACTGGGAGACATACAGTAAAATTGCAACTTTTTTTTTTTGTTTTTCAGTTATGCAGTGTTTTCATGCAACTTGGCTGCAATTTTCTGCAACTCCATATCCATCGCTGCCAGGTTCTGTAGCTCTTTCTCCTGAAAAACACAGATTAACACATTACCAACATTTCCTGCTGGAACAGCATCACATTTGGAATAGAAATCAGGACTGAATGATCATACATTTCCTTCTATTTCCCCCGCCACCCTGTGCCTGCTTCAAATAAAATATTGTAATTGGTCATTTAGGTTAACTAGTCCCTCGTCATGCTTGTAGTTGCATTGCTGAAGAACTAATAAATCATTATGCCATCGCCTCCCTAATTTGTTTTTCTGCTTCAAAGACAGGGAGGTCTCTGTAGGCTCTAGTTCTTTTTTTTTTAATGGGTATATTATAACTTTGTTTGCTCTGAGAAGCTGCAGTCATGTGGTTCTTACTGTGATTACTGCAGCACTCATAAAACGCTGGTGCAGGGAGAGCAAAAAAAAAAGAAAGAAGCGCTGTGAGGAAGTCAGCACGCAGATTCAAAGCAAGCCAGACGAGTCGCTGCTCATGAATGCACTGGTTAGATTCTCCTTTATGTTTTGAGGACATGCTCACAAGGGGCGGCTCTTGATGTGCATTTGCACAGATGCGTTGAGCTTTTTGAAGGATAAATCCCAGGATCACGGTGCAGGCTAGAGATGTCCCTAATGAGACGAGCTGCTTTTTCTCCTCGTGAAGCGGTGCGGTGGAGGTGTGTGATGCGCTCCGTGGTTTTACTAGGTCAGCTAAATGTGGTGCAAATAGTTTACAGAAACAGCTGCAGAGTGCAGTGTGGTTTTTTTTATCAGTTTGCGTTTTTTGGATGAACTGACTTTTTGTAATATTAAATTACCTGTTTGTTGTCTGAACCCTTCTGATCATCAGTATAAGTGACAGACGTGATTCCAAGACTAATTTTCAGTCTTCATCAGTGGCATAAAACACTTTTTTTTTGCACTTGTGAATGCAGCCTTTTATAGTTGTTGTCGTTTTTTTTTTTTGTACCTCCTGTGGTGTAAGTGCTCTCTGCTGTGAGCTCCTCATTGCCTCCTCTTGAGGAGAGTGGTTAGCCAGCTGGTTTATCTTATAGCTCAGCAAATTGGTCAGTTCATCCATCTGAACAGACAAAAAGGGGAAAAAAACACATTATGTGTCTACAAAAATATACAGTGACTTCAGACTGGGTGAAGTAACATTCTGTTGAAAAATGTCAAAACTAAGCGCTCTTTGATGTAGCACACAGAGCAGTCATATGCATTTGATTATCTTCAGTCAAACGCTGTATTGTCACAACCTCATGCTTACCTTGTTTGAGGTTGCAGTGTGTTCTTCTGAATCCCTTTTAAACCAGGCTGGGTGGTAGAAGCCTCGGTAAATCCAGGGATTGCGCTTCTCAGCAAGATATCTGAAAAATGGTTAGATTTTTACCAACTTCTTCTTATTTATTCGTTTTTTATGGCAGCACATGTTTCATTTGTGAGATTTGGCTTTTATTCTCTGTTCTTACAGTAATCTGCAGTATTTTGTGCTCCAGATTGCAGGCAATGAACCTGCGACACTTAACAGTAGAAGTCGTTTGATGTGAAAAAAATATTTGAAGTACCTCAAAGCTGCGTCTCTGTCCTTTGCCGCCTCCGCGTCTTCTTCTGTGAGCTCCTCATCTCGTTTGTGTTTCTTTTGGTGGTACCTGCCGGGTCTCCAGTTTCTCTTCTCTTTTCCAGTATCAAAATCCCAGTATTCTTGGCTGCGTTCTTCATCCGGTTCATCCCTAGCTTCATCTGACAGCTCTTCATCCCGTTTGTGTCTCCTCTGGTGGTACCTGCCGGGCCTCCAGTTCCTCCTCTCTCTTCCAGTGTCAAAATCCCAGTCTTCTTGGCTGCGTTCATCATCCGGTTCGTCCCTAGCTTCATCTGACAGCTCCTCATCTCGTTTGTGTCTCCTCTGGTGGTACCTGCCAGGCCGCCATTCTCTCTTCTCCCTTCCAGTGTCAAAATCCCAGTCTTCCTGACTGCGTTCTTCTTCTGGCTCCTCTTTGGCTTCTTCTGACAGCTCTTCATCTCGTTTGTGTCTCCTCTGGTGGTACCTGCCAGGTCTCCAGTTCCTCTTATCTCTTCCGGCATCAAAATCCCAGTACTCCTGGCTACGTTCTCCATCTTCCTCGCCCTCTGATGGCTCATTGCTGCGTTTGTGGGGTGTTTTCTTGTGATGATAGCGATGTGTAGGTTTCCAAATGCGTTTGTATCTCTCCTCCTCATTCTCATCCCCGTGCCTTTTGTCTGCTTCCCAGCGCTCTTGGCTACGGTCCTCATCTACCTCGTTTTCTCCTAGAGGTTCCTCATCTCGTTTGTGTTTTCTTTGGTGGTATCTTCCAGGCCTCCAGTTCCTCTTCTCTCTGTCTTCATCTTCCTCTTCCTCATCGTCTGACCTCTTTTCATCTACTCCCCAACTCTCTTGGCTGCGCTCGCCATCCTCTTCTTCCTCTCCTCGTTTGTGCCTTCTTTGGTGGAATCTTCCAGGCCTCCAGCTGCTCCTCTTCTCCCGTTCTTCTTCCACATCGTTCTCTTGTCTCTTGTCCTTCTCATCACCCAGACTCCAGGATTCTTGGCTGCGCTCATCTTCTGGGTTTTCTCTTTTTTCTTCCACAGACTTCAGGAGTTCCTCGATGTCTTTCACATCTGCTGCCTTTGCCACTGGCTCTGCGTGAACTTTGACTATCTCTTCATGAGTTACTGAGCCATCCCCACTCTTCTTGTCCAACGGGGCATGTATAATACCTGTGACAGAGCAAAAGAAATATTATAAACAATCCACAAAGAGCTACACAGGTGCAAGTTATGATGGATTTGTAGAGGAATTTTAACCTTTAGATCAAAAGAATAATGATCTGAGGAAATCAGCACTACTTTTTTTTAGAGAAGTCATGTGAAAACTATGATCATTTTTAATGTAATGCTGCCTGATTTTATACCTGCTCAAAGCTTTGAGCTTCTCACTTGCGCTCTGAGTGCTGTTTTACCCGTCTGAAGGTTAAAAAAATAAATAATAATAACAATCCTGGAATTATCCAACCGATCATTTGTGCCACAGACCTGCTTGGATGATGTCTTTGCATTGCTGATCGACCTGAGAGTCCGGTTTGGAGAGAGCTTTGGACAGAACTTCAACCAAACATCGTGTTACCTGGAAAAATCAAATGAGCTAAATAACAATATAGATCTTTGCACAGAAAATGCTTTGATTAAAAAGCAACGAATCGAAAAACATACCACATCCTCTCTCTGCTCTTCTTTACCAACTGGAAGCGCAAGATTTCCTGCATTGGAATAATTAAAAAAAATGTATCTGTGTTAAACATATAGGTTGATAAGCGAATAGTTTGCTTGTAGCGAATCTGAGGAATCGATGGCGTCTCTGTCCATGGTCCTGAAGAAACTTATTGCACAGCACTCAACAAAAAAGGGGTGAAAAAACAGAATAAAAAGAAAGGCATAACTCTTTCACCTACCTGTCAACAGAGCCGTAACCGCCAGCACGACTGGAACAAGTCTCATCGCGACGAGCTGACGGGTAAATCCGGGAAAACGTGACAAAGCTGGAGCTCTCGTCCCTCCGCGGCGGCAGGAGAGAGCTGCGCTGACTGTGCGCCTGCTGCTCTGAGTGTTGCAGCAGAGGAGAGCCTTAAATAAAGAGAGGAGTGGGCTGGAGGGGCGTGGGAGGAACAACCTTAGGCTCAGTTAATGTCATGACTCATTAGACCTGCAAAGAGAGCGACTTGATGGGAATTTCGACATTTTGTGGGAAGCCAAATTGTAATCCGGTTATTGTCGCGGTGCGTTCAGGTGACACGTTAGGTTAAAGAGGCGCTGGCATTAAGAGTTCATGCGGCGTGTTTGTCTTGCTGGTACGGCGGGTGGACACGACACGACCCCGAAGATGTTATGCAACGTGATACCTTACAAGACTACTTTGAAAGTGTCGTTTTCGATGTTCCCAGAGAAGTTTCTGTTTGCTGCTGGTGCTTGTGTCCTCCTTAGAAAAATAGTTATGTTTATTTCAGGTTATGCCTGGTGGCTAATTCCCTTAAAATATCAGTTGTCTCTGCGGTTTCCGGTTGTAGTTATATAATTCCTCCCTTATATTTGCCCAAACGGCTTGGGTGTGCGCGCTAAAGAAAGTCAGAACTGTACCCAAATTTCCCCAGTGATTCATCCACCTTTGAGCGAGCACCATCCACTTTCCCTTGGGAGCCAGTGGGCTTCAGCACTAGCAGAGGAAAACTAATGGAGATCTGCATCATTAGTTGTTGTGGTTAATCCTGCCTGGTGCGCATATAAGAAGAAATCAAAAGAAAAAAAGACTGTGTAGAGGTGTTTTTATTGTTACTGATATTGTTATTGTTGCCTTTTTTCATTGTGCAGTGATCTTTCTGGTGCAGTGTGGGCCTGATCAGGTGTGTAATCCCGCTGTCATAGAGAAACACGAACATTTACCCACTGCAATGTACAAAGTACAATTGTGGGTGTGTGTAAGTGTAGAGATTTTCTTTCCATTCCCAACTTTGTGGGAAACTAGGCTGTGCATAAACAGTGCCAGGATCTGTGAGTGCTGCTGTCTTTATGACAAACACTGGATTGGAATGAGCTGACACATGCAGCGACAGAGCTCAGACGTAGTAAGCTGGCCTCAGCATGGCTAAGGACATTAAAACTGACAAGTCCTGGCATCTTCTTTTTGGCACTTTGCATCATTTTCACTTCCCTGTACAGCAGTTTGTTCTCTCTTTGTCTACAGTGCAATCAGACGCAGGAAAAAGAAGGGAAAAAACAACAACAAATCAAATTAAAAAGTGAACTGAGAATTTTGACAATATAGAATGCTTAAAACTTAAAGTGGTTCCATCTCGGATGTTTTTAGATAAGTATTTTTTACATACGATGAGAAGCACTGACCTTTAAATGCCACAAAATACATTCAAATTCAATCATGTCTTGGAAAGCATAAGTCCAGAAACTGCAACCGCTGCAAGCAAAATTGGAATATTGCTTACCACAAATCTGAACTCTTGTCTGTGCTTGTCATCCCTACATGACTGGTTATTGACATCTCTATTTGTTACTGCACAGAGCCTCCTTTGGGGTGACTGAATTAATTACTGTTCAGAACATAAAACTGTAATGCCAGATGGTGTATTGCACACACAAGCAATACACACTGATTCTGTGGCGTGAAATATAGGAGGACCATTTTCAAGTGTGTATGCTTTGTGTTCAGTGAACAGCAGTAGGGTAGAAGAGCTCTGCAGTTTCCTCTATTGTCTCCGGGGAGGAAGTTATGTCTGAGGCTCAATATTCCACAGTGAGCCATGCAGTCAGTAGATATCAAAAGCACTGAGCCACTGAATTATACAAGTCCTGTGGCCTGAACAATGTGTGTGTGTGTGTGTGTGTCCGTAAATGTGTGCTCATTCATTCACATGTGCTTCTGTATATGTGATTTTTGTGGCTTTGCCGCTTTTGCTCCAGGCCCGATTAATATTTCAGTGAGCCACGAAGATATACTGTAGGAGCTTACAGGGGATTTCAGAGGAGAAGCCAGAGTGCTCTGCTGGTCTCTCAGAGCACGACTCAGATTGGCTCGTCTGCAGCAACACCACCTCTTTCATCATCTCCATTTACATGAATGAACAAAAGGCAAAGTGGCTCATGATGAACACAATGCAGTGGGCCGCATGAAAGCCTCGACCGCGCTTTGATCTTTGGTGGGGACAAGCTTTGTGTTTGGCTCAAACCTACTGTGTGACTTTGATGATAGTCCAAGAACAATAGGGGAGTCTGTGTACAGTCACTTTTGGTCAAATACACGTGCGTTTGTTAATATTCTATGATCAATGCACCATTGTTTTCTGATATTTTGTTGTGAAGGAGTAGCTTCTTATTAGTATATAGGCACAGTCTGATGTACTAAAGACTAAAGGTTCTCACTAATTAGCACCCATCCATTTTTAACATCTATCACAGCACAATTGACCATAAATAGTTTCTCTTTGTTCCAAAAGGAATATATCTTGTCTGCTGCTGTATGAGGCCCCGAAGCATTTTAGAGGACTCTGGAAATTGTGTGTTTTGTTTTGTTTATTCAGTAATTACAGCATTGTGTGTGTGTGGGTGGGTGGGGATTATTAAGATTGACTGTTGTACTGACAGAAGATGGCGCTAAAAATGTTTTTAAAGCTTTAAGCACTTATTTCTTAAATCCAGCTTCACAGACAGTTTTACATCTACATCCAGGTGTAAATTAGCCTTTATACATGTAGCGTTTAATGTCACCTTTCATGCCTCTCTCAGGGTGAACTGTAAAAACTTTGGTAATGCCTGATGCAAAAAATATGCCACATCCATCAGCAAGAACTGGATTTGTAGTAGGTTCTGGTTCCAAATCTCAGGCAAGCCCCCAAATTATGTTAGAGCACCTAAATCAATTGTTTAAAAGAACTGTAAGCATTTTAAATGCAAGTTAATTTTTTTTTAAAGTCTCACAATACTAAACCTCTCTCCCAAATTCTTATTTATCAAAACACACTGCCAAAACAAACTACCTAAACCAAGAGTGAAAAAAGGCCTTGAATCAACCAGAAAAGTGGGTCATTGTGTTTTCTACCAAGCTAATATTAATCAACCAAACTGGTGAAACAAAAACTAAAAACAGTGTGTTTCTAACTCTAAGCTTAATCAATTAATCATGAAAGAAAACTGTATTCTTCTATATTTTATGGGGGTTGGTGAAAGATGGAGAGCCCCTCCACCTCCTTTGACTTTATATGTGGTATCGCTCAAATGCCATTTCTTCAGTTATAACATTGTTTGTGCTAATTATCCTCATCACAGTTTAGGATTCAGAGCAGGATCCACACTGTGATGGGAAAAAAAGTCTGGACCACTTGTGGCTCCTGGTGTTTCTGTTGCTAGATATTCAACAAACAAGACCAAGCAGACCATTGGGTAAAGACGATAGAAACGAATAAGCTGTAAAGAATGAAAATGAAGCTCCAAATGACCCATGAAGGTGTCATTACAGAACAGCTTGGTTGTTTATGCACTCATCAGGCTGTGCCATATCTCCCTTTATCCAGATCTGTAATGCTATTAGCACCTTCATTGTGGCATCAGGGTGCTTTCTCAATACAGCACTCAATGGGGTCCAAAAGGCTTTTGCAAGGATAAAATGGCCTATAAAGAGGATTTAGCTCTGATTAATTGTTTAATTCAGGATCTAGATTATCCTAATTAGCAGCCATGCAGGTGAAGGCTTAATTTTATAATATAATATGATAATACTTTACTGGATGTACCTCACTTATTGTTCAGCTTCAGCAACATTTTCATAACAGAATTCAGCTCCTTAATTAAATATCAGAGAGATAACCTGAGGCCAACGACAGAGAATGAATGGGGCTGAATGCCCCACTGAACCTGAAGGCACTCTTTCAGTGTTTGTCTGACTGTGAGCTGCAGACTTGTAGAACTGGGTACTGTGACTGAGCTCTTCTGACACCACCCATGAGTCATTTTTTATTAATGCAGATGGTTTTAGGATTTTTTTAAAATTTTATTTTAGTAAAGGTGAAGATTCTAACGAAGTCTTCAAGGAGAAAAGAATACCAAGTGCTACTTAAACGAGAATAAATATGAATAAAGTGAATATGGGATTTTCAGGGTTTTCAAGAATAAAGGTCACTGAGCCTTTACACTACACGGTGAGGACACTGTGTGTTTGCATTATAGCACTGTTATACATCCATATCATCATTTTGACTGCATAACCCACCTCCAGTGAAAACTCATTCATCCAAAATGCTTGTGCGTTTCCTGCTGAATAACATTAAGAGTACTTATTATGGTAGCACAGGACCGGCTCATTTTAATGTGGTTACATAGCTGTTTGCCAAAATGTGCTAATGAAGTATAGTTATTGAGGAGATAGCATCATTGCTACACTCAGCTAAGAGAGCAAAATATCTCAAACTGTACAAGGAAGGCTTAAGCAGACTGTCGAGTTGGTTGCAAGAGCTAATGAAAGTTTTTATGTGGACCCTGCTGCTGACAGCATGGCACTCAAGTCTGGCAGTAAAATAAAAAGAACTCTATTGAGAACTTATGGTGCTGCAATTGTAGCGGGAAAAAAGGCCAATAAACTAACCAAATCAAGCCAAGATCCATGCAAAGTCCAGTTCAACTAATGAGTTTAATATTCAATCCAGTCAGTTTATACTGAAAGAAAAGGATGGCATAAAAGAGTTTGACCTCTCTCTAGTTTTAATTACTGTGCAACAAGGTTGAATATTTGTCCTTGATTCTTGTTTTAATTTTATTTTAAATCATCTAGTGTTGTTTTTCGGCAGTCTCTAATAGAGACATGTACAGTGGGGCAAAAAAGTATTTAGTCAGCCACCGATTGTGCAAGTTCCCCCACTTAAAATGATGACAGAGGTCAGTAATTTGCACCAGAGGTACACTTCAACTGTGAGAGACAGAATGTGAAAAAAAATCCATGAATCCACATGGTAGGATTTGTAAAGAATTTATTCATAAATCAGGGTGGAAAATAAGTATTTGGTCACCTCAAACAAGGAAAATCTCTGGCTCTCACAGACCTGTAACGTCTTCTGTAGGAAGCTTTTCTGTCCCCCACTCGTTACCTGTATGAATGGCACCTGTTTGAACTCATCATCTGTATAAAAGACACCTGTCCACAGCCTCAAACAGTCTGACTCCAAACTCCGCCATGGCCAGGACCAAAGAGCTTTCGAAGGACACCAGGAAAAGTATTGTAGACCTGCACCAGACTGGGAAGAGTGAATCTACAATAGGCAAGCAGCTTGGTGTGAAAAAATCAACTGTGGGAGCAATCATCAGAAAATGGAAGACATACAAGACCACTGATAATCTCCCTCGATCTGGGGCTCCACGCAAGATCTCATCCCGTGGGGTCAAAATGATCATGAGAACGGTGAGCAAAGATCCCAGAACCACACGGGGGGACCTGGTGAATGACCTGCAGAGAGCTGGGACCAAAGTAACAAAGGTCACCATCAGTAACACACTACAACGGCAGGGAATCAAATCCCGCAGTGCCAGACGTGTTCCGCTGCTGAAGCCAGTGCATGTCCAGGCCCGTCTGAAGTTTGCCAGAGAGCACATGGATGATACAGCAGAGGATTGGGAGAATGTCATGTGGTCAGATGAAACCAAAGTAGAACTTTTTGGTATAAACTCAACTCGTCGTGTTTGGAGGAAGAAGAATACTGAGTTGCATCCCAAGAACACCATACCTACTGTGAAGCATGGGGGTGGAAACATCATGCTATGGGGCTGTTTTTCTGCCAAGGGGACAGGACGACTGATCCGTGTTAAGGACAGAATGAATGGATGAATGAATGAATTCAACATTATGCACTCCACACTGTATATAAATGCCACTTGTTTTGCACATATTCAACTCTGTATATTTTATATATTTTATTATTATTATTATTATTATTATTATTTTATTTTATTTTACTATTTAATTTGTAAAAATGTGTATACACACACACACACACACACACACACACACACACACACACACACACACACACACACACACACACACACACGTAGGAAAATATTTAGTATACACATCCAGAAATGCATACACTATTATATATTGTACATATATTTATTAGTTTCAGGTTGGCCATTCTTGTATTTTGCTCGTTTGTGTTGTTGTGTTTGCACATCTCTGTTGCTTGTGGGGCTCGCAAACAAGAATTTCACTCGCATGTGCTGTGCCAGTGTGCCTGCACATGTGATGTGACAATAAAAGTGATTTGATTTGATTTGATTTGATTTGAATGGGGCCATGTATCGTGAGATTTTGAGCCAAAACCTCCTTCCATCAGTGAGACCTTTGAAGATGAAACGAGGCTGGGTCTTCCAACATGACAATGATCCAAAACACACCGCCCGGGCAACAAAGGAGTGGCTCCGTAAGAAGCATTTGAAAGTCCTGGAGTGGCCTAGCCAGTCTCCAGACCTCAACCCCATAGAAAATCTGTGGCGGGAGTTGAAAGTCCGTGTTGCTCGGCGACAGCCCCAAAACATCACTGCTCTCGAGAAGATCTGCATGGAGGAATGGGCCAAAATACCAGCTACTGTGTGTGCAAACCTGGTAAAGACCTATAGTAAACGTTTGACCTCTGTTATTGCCAACAAAGGTTATGTTACAAAGTATTGAGTTGTATTTTTGTTATTGACCAAATACTTATTTTCCACCCTGATTTACGAATAAATTCTTTACAAATCCTACCATGTGGATTCATGGATTTTTTTTTTTCACATTCTGTCTCTCACAGTTGAAGTGTACCTCTGGTGCAAATTACTGACCTCTGTCATCATTTTAGGTGGGGGAACTTGCACAATCGGTGGCTGACTAAATACTTTTTTGCCCCACTGTATTTGGCGAGAGTGTTGAAAAGTAAACAATCCCAGTATATGTTTTTGTTTGCTAAATTTTTCATTAATGTCAATGCTGATTAAGCATTCAGATGACTGCTATATTTCCTGAGGTCTTTCAGCTGATCGATTCAATTTTGAAATAACAAACAACAGTAGTAACAACCCCTCTGCCACTTCCCCAGAAACTGCATAATCTAGTTTTAGCTTCTGTGAAATTTGTCAAAAACACTTTTGCATCACTCTGCTCAGACAATTTATGTCCACTATTACTCGCCATATATATTTATTTACCCCTAAAACATAACAAATGTTGACTGCTACACATCTCAGCAGAATTACAACCTTTTGGACTGAACCTCTGCAGTGAATGAACATTTAATGTGGTCCTGCTGCATATGTTCTCCTCTCCTGGGTTTAAATAATGAGTATTGATTTTTTTTATGTTAATGTGGCTATCACATAAATCAAATCAATAACTGTGATGAAGAGACACAGACAAATGTTCCATCAAAATAGTGATTAAAGCGTAAGTCCAAGCTGACGCTGAGGCAGTGTAGCATCGATGCATGTGTTTGTATTTTATCAGACCACATTTTCTTCCTAAGAGAGATTTAAAAGAGCACTCAAGTTTTTCCATTATTTCCCCCTCGTTTTCTCTCGTCGCTGCTTTTTCTTGCTGGCTTGCTGTAGTTTCTGCCTTTGTTGTCTCATAATACCACGTCAATATGGCACATGAAAGAGCTCACATAAGGGACGACAGCTTCACAGTCTAAGTCCGTTTGTTCTTCATAGGAGAAGCAAATAAAAGCTGAAAACACTTCTTTTTTTTCTTCTTTTTCTTCTTTTTTTTAAATAAAAGAAAATGGGAATGGTGTTAGCTTGGCAATACATGAAAAAATCACATTTTATAGCTTCACTAAAGTTCCTGCACAGGAATGCTTGTGTCTTTTTGACTTTGAGAGACTTTTTAAAATAAAAACACAAAATACAAACTAGCTTTTCCATGTCATTGATTTTTGTCCCTACTACTTGCAGCTGAGGAAAGACAGATAAGACATAGTGTACTGTAGAACTACAATTTACACAATGGTTACACAGTGGTTTTGTTTTGTTTTGGACACAGTGTCCAGACTGGGGAGTATTATATTGCATTTTGCATGATTATGACTGTAACGCGGATTAAGCACCTGAGAACTGCTTACAAAATACCTACAGGGAAGGCTTTATCTCCTTAAGCTCACTGCAGAGGTTGTAAAACATGTCAATAACTAAGTTATGCAATCCTTTTCTGTGCAGTACAGCAGTAACTTTTGAGTATAAAAACATGTTAGGGAAAAGCGATTCACTGCTTTAAAATCTCGACTGAAGTGATATTAAAATTGGCTGATTCTCCCCTAAAGCATCTTTACTGCTGTGACCTTCAACCCTTTACTTGAATTGACACTAATGTTTTGCATTCTTCACAGGAGTGACAACACTGAGTGGTCTGAGTCAGGACCGAGACAGCGGTGAATAAGAAATTGGATTATTTTATCTAAATTCTGCCTCAGGTTCAAAGGTTTAAAGCTTGTCAATAAGTGTAAAGCTTCAGTGTGTTATACTGGCCTCAGACAGAGCCTAGGGGTAACTTCTTGATTGCATTCACGGTGAGGCCTTTTGGTTTGAAAGGTAACCTTTGTGCTAGATTCAAATAGGAGATTGCATTACACCAATTGCATCACACCGGTGTGCTCTGCGGGACAATAAAACAATAAATAATACTTACTATCTGTCTATTTTATCTATGTGTGCAAATCAAAACAAAATCATCTTGCGATTATTATTTGCCATCTCTGACCTATTAACACTGAACACGCTTCATCTGGAGATCTGCTGCATATTTGATGTGGGAGCAAACAGCACATAATGTTTGTTGTGTAAGCTGATCACTAAATATTCAAAGCACACATGTGATAATGCCTCTTTGTTATTCTGTTTAGTTGCTGATGAATTTCTAGTAGTGTTCTCTTACAAAAATGCCCAACTGTGAAAAAGAGAGTAATCAGAGATTGTCTTTGCTTTAATTATTCGTGGCACAGATTCAACAAGGTGCTGGAAACATTCCTCAGAGATTTTGGTCCATGTTGACATGACAGCATCGCACAGTTTATGTAGATTTGTCAGCTGTTGTCGGATGATGAAAACATCCTGTTCCACTGCACCCCAGTGGTGCTCTATCGGATTGAGATCTGGTGACTGTGGGTCATTTGAATATACAGCGACCTGATTGTCATGTTCAAGAAAGTAGTTTGAGATGATCTGACCCTCATAAAATGGTGTGTTATCCTGCTAGAACCAACCATCAAAACACAGGCACACTGCGATCATAAAGGGATGGGCATGGTCAGCAATAACACTCAAATAGGCTGTGGATTTTAAACAATGCTCAGTTGGTACTAAGGAGCCCAAAAGTGTGCCAAGAAAATATTTCCCACACCATTTCCCCACAGGAGTCTGAACCACTGATACATTGATACAAGGCAGGATGGATCCATGCTTTCATGGTGTTTACATCAAATTCTGACCCGACCCTGCCATCCAAATGTCACAGCAGAAACTGAGATTCATCCAAACAGGCAACATTTTTCCAACCTTCTGGTGTCCTGTTTTGGCGAGCCTGTGCAAACTGGAGCCTCAGTCCCTTTCTTAGCTGACAGGAGTAGTACCCGACATGGTGTTCTGCTGATGTGTTGTAATTTAATAATAATAATAATAGTGGATTGGATTTATATAGCGCTTTACAATGCCACTATTCATTCACACACTGGTGGAGGCAAGCTACAGTTGTAGCCACAGCTGCCCTAGGGCAGACTGACAGAAGCAAGGCTCCCATATCGCACCATCGGCCCCTCTGGCCAACACCAGTAGGCAGTAGGGTAAAGTGTGTTGCCCAAGGACACAACGACCAGGACAGAGAGCCCGGGGACCGAACCGGCGACCTTCCAGTTACAGATGCGCTTCCCAACCCCCTGAGCCATGGTTGTATTTGAGTTACTGTTGCCTTCCTATCAGCTCAAAGCAATCTGGTTATTCTCCTGTAATTCTGGCATCAAAGAGGCATTTTCACGCAGAGAACTAACACTTACTGGGTATTTTCTATATTTTACGGATCATTCTCTGTGCTGAAAATCCCAGTAGACCAGTAATTTCTAAAATACTCCAACCAGCCCATCAAAGTCAACCATGCCACGTACAAAGTCACATAAATCGCCTTTGTTCCCGATTACGATGCTCAGTTTAAACTTCAGTGTGTCCCTCTGACCATGTCTACATGCCCAGATGCACTGAGTTTATTGGATAAGTTAACCACAGACAAGGAGAATAGGTGAAGAGGGTTGCTCTCTTTTTCATCTTTTGAATAAGGAAAACTTACTTTAAAATTTCTCATGAAAGTGCATCACTTGCTGAGAAAGAGCCTTTCGGAAGGTATTATGAAAACAAGCTGACTTGTGACTGTACACTTACACCAATAATTCTGTGTTATGTATGCGTTTTATTGTTATTTATGTTATTTAATAAACAAAAACTGTAAATATGCTTGCGTATATAAAACCCCAATTATTTTTCACTACAAGGTCTGTGTTTAAAATGTTTTTTTAATCATTAAGTCTGCCTCATAGCAAGGCCACTCACACTGGTAGTTTGGTAATTTGTTGTATTTTTCCTTTTCTTTCCCTAAACTCACTTTTGAACAGAGTGATCCTGTCACTTGTTTACTCTGAAAAGGTCTGTGATTTCAAGCTGTACGATGTATGAGAAAGGCAGCCATTAATCTGATTATCTGATTTTATTCAGGTAGAAACGCAGCATGTTTGACGTATAACTCGCACGTCCTCGGTCAGTGTCTACCGCCCGTCTGAGGAAGACATGAATGACTCACTGCTCACTATCACAGCTACAAAGATGCATGAGAATGATAGCAGGGGATTAAAACAATAAAGTGAACTTTATGATAGCTGTCATCTGCTTTAGCCGTCTTCCCTACTCACTATAAACGTGGACATTGAAAAATCATTTTCACCTGTTTCACATGTTTACTTTATAGTCTAAGTTGTTTAGATGTTGTCTAAAAGTATTTTTGGCAAGTTATGAAATTAAAAAGAAAAAAGATACAATGAAAATGAGCCTGATTATATACAATGCAGCCGTGGTGACATACACCGCTGCAGAGGGTTTCAAAGAGAACGCACATTCTTTATGTGCTCCCTCGGGCTCATTGAGAGTCTGTAGTTGCTGCATCAATAAATATGACATGAAGCATTTGTTGTGTGTGCCCTGAAGTCCACTAGCTGCATTTCCTTTGCTGTTTCTATGCCATGTGTTTACATTTCTGCATCCAGCCTTTTCCTTCCAGAACATGCCATCATGAGTCTGAGAGCAGATTTGCATGCATGAATGTGAACACGAGTCTCAGTCACATCACTGCTAACCGATGACTGAACGTAACGTAGATGCATCACTGCAGCTGTCACGTTTTAAACAGGGAAACGTCATTCAGCACAGGATGATGTGTGTCTGGTCATCATCTTGTTGCAAGTGTTTTGTTGTAACTACAGTGGGGGAAATAATTTACTCTTTACCGAAACACCCTAAATCCTTGGTATTTGAAACTTCAACTCAGTCCACAGATTTTCTAGGATGGAGGTCTGGAGCCTGGCTAAGCCACTCCAAGAGTCTAATGTGCTTCTTCTTTAGTCACTTCTTTGTTGCCTTTGTTACATGCTTTGGGTCACTGTGATGCTGGAAGACTAGTCCACAACCCGTCTTCAGTGTTCTGGATGAGAGAAGGAGGTTCTCATCCAAGATGTTGTGTTACATGGCTGCTCAATGCAGTGAAGGCGTCCTGTACCCACAGGAGAAAACAGCCTCCTGCTTTACTGTGGAGAGATGTTCTTTAGGTCATTCTCAGCATTTTTTTTGTTTCCTGTTCTCATGCTGTCCTACCATGGAAGCACAGCATGAGTAGAGGTCTCTTTTTTTCCTCTTGTACTTTCCCATTGTAGTGTACATTTCAGTGTTTTTCTGTAACTCTACCGATCTCTGACTTGTATCCCCATGTGATGTCTGTGTTGTGTGTGTAAGGTCGGGGGGGGGGGGGGGGGGGCAACCTGCAACCTGCATGTGGCGAATAAAGTTTTGATTGATTGATTGATTGATTGATTGATTGATTGATTGATTGATTGATTGATTCTCTTCTTCCAAGCACAGCGGGTCAAGTCGATACTAAAGAGCTCGATTTTGGTTTCATCTGAACGCAGCACCGGCTCCCAAGCCTTCTCTGAATCATTCATAAAACAGGTGTACATTCGTGTCTTCTTGAGCACAAAGACCAGCAATATTTCAGTCCATTACAATGTAGTTAGTTAACAAAGGTTTTCTTGGTGACTCTGATCCAAACTGCCTTCACATCGTTAACAAGTTTTGGGCTGATCGTCCATCTCTCTCATGTTCATCCTCACCCCCATGAAGCAAGATCTTCAGACCAAGAGCAAGTGATGGTCATTTGATATTTCTTCCATGGCCAAATAATTGATAGCTCTTTGGTTTTGCACATTGTAGTGGAGAGGTTGGAATGGAAGAAACTGATTCTGTGTACGGAGATTAGGATTATCTGTAAATGACTGGATGACTGATTTTAATGGGCATACAACCAATGTGTGGCATCCAGAGTTCTAGCAAATTCTGCAAATCAATTCATAACTTTTTCTGTAATGTTTTTTCTCTGGATTTTTGGTTTATATTCTGTCTGCATCCATTAAAATGAAAGCACCATCACAAGCGAACAAACTTAAAAATTCAGCAGGGGATTAAATTTCCCCCACTGTAAATACTTGCAACAAAACACATTACAGAAAATACTTCAGTGTTTTAATGATCAAAGAGATCATATTTTACTTGCTCTATCCACACAAATGGACTGAAATGTTTTTCTAATCTCAGAATATAAAAAATTTATCTGTCTGGTAATGATACAAAATGATAAAGAGGCACTGCATATGAAAATGTTGCAGGGTGTTAATAATTTGCCGTATCGCAGCCAGTGACGTTAAAGCATGGTGTTCTGCAAAGAGTAATTTAGAATATAAATGACTTTCTAAGTGTGCTCGCGGAGCTCACATTGCGAGCACAGACACAGATATTAGAATTATCTCAAAGTGCAAAGAGCTTGCTTGTGGCGCTGCTAACTAAATATCTACACCCAGTAAAAGGATTTCTCTTGACTTTGGGGTGGATCTGGTTTTATTATCCCGTAGTTCTGTTTCTGCTAGTGTAATTGCTTCAGCTCAATCAGAATAGGTGAGACAACTGTGTGAACTCATGGATTACACTGACTTTAGCTTTGGAACGTAGGTGAGTCTGGGTTGCTATGATCTCATATCAAACACCTAAATGTTGCTGCTGTAGAGACAAAGCACAGCACTGCAATTGACCCTCTTTCTGTTACCTAACTGGACACTGGAGTCTGTTTTCATCTGATGACTGTGACATATATTGCCAAAATATATTGCCATACCTGGCTCAGCGCATTAATCAACACTCACATTCTCCTCACTGCTTTGTGGAAAAAGAAAGAGTGCTTGCTGGCATGAATCTTTTTATCTAACAATTTTGTAACCTGTAATAGTCTGTAATAGAAGTCTCACATGGAAACTATAAGCCATCAAATAGAATCTGTCAGTGTTATCTATGAGTTCAACATGAAATCAGCAAATCAAAGAAGAAAGAAAACAATTTTTTAAACATCAGACCCACTGAGACACTAAAGCCGCGCAGTCCTCGCCCAAATATCCTGTCTATGACATATTCATTTTTTTAAAGTTTCCCGTGAGTTTTCTTCGTCATGAGTTTAATCGGACAATCATTTACCTCGGTGTACTCTGATCTCAGCGTTAAACCCTCAGAAAGGTGATGGGAACAGTGTCATCTTGTTAATGTTGCTCTGGGAAACATTACATCGGGTGTGATTTGGCGCTATATAAATAAAATTGAATTGAATTGAATTGAACATTACTGTCAAACAAACACACCCACTTACAGCAATGATTAGGCCCCACCCTAAAACCTGCAAAGGATTGCTACCACCCACAAGTGGTTTTATTGTTAAGAAGATAAGATAAGATAAGACTTTATTGATCCCACAACGGGGAAATTTTTGCGTCACCTCAGCTCAGGTACAGATATCAGAAGGAAATACAAAATGATTGGTGAGTTCATGCACCCACTCATATTCACATTTGCCAGATTTATTTTATGCTCGTACTCACTGCTGAACCTCCCATTTACATTTATATTTATACATTTATTTCCTGATGTTCTTTTGTAGATTTCCTTGTGTATGACTTTAGAATATCCTTTACTTTAATTCATACTTTGTCTCTTAAAAGTTTCATGTGTGCTTTGGGATTTTTGGACCTTGCCTCTTACCTTTTCCCTTGTATATTTTGCTTAAGGCATGAGACCCCAAGCCTAGACTCAGTGTTTTCAATCTTTTTATCTGCCTCTGGTGTTATGTATTTGGACGCTTTCATCTCTGAACCATCACACCACCTCTCCACCAAGTTTCAAGATTTTTAGTTTATTAGTTTTCCGGTATTCTTGCTGACATACAGCAAGAATACAGCAGGACATACAGCTCTGCATGGCCACATTTCTCTCACATCTCTTTCTCCTTGCTGGGAAGTATATCCCCAATCATGCACCATCCTTAATCATACAACATTTTATCACTATTGCTGATATATACTCTCTGTCAACTTATCACAGCTTTTACTGGACTTTACGATTATTTAGAGTAAGTTAGGTTCCTGGAAGTCAACCTTTTTAATTTTTATGCTTTTTGCATTAAATCATCATATTTGAACACGAACCATGAATGCAATTAAAGATTATCTATGTAAATAAAATCCATTCACTTAATTTTTTCCATTTATCCAATTCAGTGTCACAACATCCTCACTGTCATAGGGCAAGAGCTAAGGGACATCCTGGGCAAGTCGCAGGACCAACACAGAGAGACAGACAATTAACCAATTAACATAACATGCTTGGTATGTAAGCCAGAGTGCCAGTGTCAAACCATGCAGACAAGGGGAGACCATGCAAATTCCACAATCGCCCAGTGGATTTGACCCGAGGACCTTTTTGCAGTGAGGAGATGGAAAACGAAAACACTGGCACTGCAGCATCTTCTATCCGAGGGTAAAGCACGGTGGAGGGAGCATAATAGTGTGTCTGTTTTCCTGCATCGAGCTGGGATAGGTTGTAATCATTGATAGAGCAAGAAATTCTGAATTCTTTGAAGATGAATGTGGTATGTGGTGCATAAAGAAAAACAGTGACCTTAAGCACACTGGCTGTTCTACCACAGATAGAATAAGAAGAATGAGGCTCAATGAATCAGTGTTTTATTCTTTTAGAAAATTCAATCCAAATTAGACGATTGGGCAAGTATTCCCATTAGCTGATGTCCAGGAGCGAAAAGGGGGGGTCACATCAGACCTTGAAAGCAAAAGTGCATAATTTTTAACTCACAGAAACTGGATAATATATGAACAAATGCAATAGTCAGTGTCATTTATTTACCTTGTTCTCCTAACTTACCTTTAGCGCTAGGAAGTCCACATGGTTAAAAAATAATTAACACGGGTGCCCGGAGCTGAACTTAGTCCTGGGATGACCATAACAGTACTAGCTATAAATGTGATACTCTGAAAGGCAGACACTGCCAGTAAGACACCTTTACAACGTCCTGTCCACCTTTGGCTCCTTAACAAGTAACAACTGCTTGTTAGTACCTTGTTGTACATACAGTTTGGTTCATCTCTTGTTAGAAAATCTACTTCATTTTGAAATTTCAATGGCTTCTGGGGTGGACAGCAGTGGACTCGACAATCTTGCGTTTGATGTGAGTACAATAACGTGTTTTTGTAAAAGATACCATTGTTTGCTTCTTTGAGCATTCTTTCTAAATAAGGTCAGCATCAATAGGCACCTGGAAACGTTCAGATTGCCTTTAACTGCAATAAGAGCTGCACTTAACTCTGTTCTAAGTGATCCAGTGGGAGTAAAGGGTGAGAAAGTTTTGAAAGTTTTGCAACCTACTAGTGCTTGCTGCAGTTTAGAGCACATATACACAATATGGTATTTTCTTTTAAACATACGAGTCCAATAAAGAAATAAAATGCTTTATGATGTCTGTGCATTCCATTGCATCTACTCTCTGCCTGAACGTGCACATAAAACCTCAAATTATTCAATGATTCAGTGTTAAATAATGAATATTTGCAAGTCACAAAAAGCAGCTGAAGGCAGGTCATTACACTAGTACAGTGCTTAAAAATTTTATTGGACCACCTGTCATAAAAACGAGAATTCACACATTCTAGCATCTGTCAAAAAACTTTGTTTGAAAACTAAAATAATTTAATTTTTTCATATATTTAGCATCCTAGTTAAAAATGATCATGTGATTTACTGTTTTATTGGGGTTTTTATTTATAAAAGTGTAAATTTCAAAATTCATGGATAGCTATAATTGTATTTTACAATCAAAACTATTATTTCAGTTATAGAGCTTGCACATGCTGGTGGATTAACCGTTACAGAAACAACAATTATAATAATAAATTTCTTAAAGCACTGTTTGTCCTCAGTAAAATTTTTGTTCCCTGTTTTTATATAAACTGGAAGTGAACTAGTCCCGAGATAATGATTTTTCATCTCCTTTTATTTTGGCATACTGATTCTTTTGTATTGATTTTTTTGATTGATTTTTTTTCTATGATATTACAGATGGATGAGCGAGTTAATGATCACCTCAAAGGAAAGGCGTGTAAAACGTCTGAAACAGATGGAGACAGAAATAAACCGACCTATTGTGTGACTGATGTTCCACCTTGGTACCTGTGCATTTTCTTGGCTATTCAGGTGTGTTTAATCTTTGATGTGATTAGTGTATTGGTGTCTTTTTCATCCATTTATCAGTCATGTATAATCAGATCCAAAAGTTTTTGAACAATGACAAAGCCCCCTATTTTCAGAGGGTCAAAAGTAACTGGACACCCACTTAGCAAGCAGTTTAAGGGCTGAATTTAGATTTGGATTTCCCTCTCAAATGAGATCCAAAGACATGTTTCTGCAAATAAAAAATTCTATAATTGGGATGAAAATTCAAAATAAACCAGAGAAAGCAAAAACAGTAGGAATGGTCATAACAATCTTAAAAGGAATCAATGCACAGGTCAACTCAACAACATCAAAATTCCTGAAAGACCACAGGTGACAACTAAAGTGCACGATACCAGACTTTTTTCCATGGCTAAGAAAAAGAACTTTAAGAACACTCTCAAGGAGGTAGGTTTACCTCTGTGAGACTTCTTCATGAATGCAAATGCAAAAAGGTGCAGACAGATTAGACTTAAACATCTAACAGAGACTGAACAGTTCTGGGAAACATATGAAGAACGAGACGAACAGCTCATATCACATCATCTGTGAAGTATGGTGGAACTGATGTTAAGGCACGTGCATGAGTGGCTGCCAGTGGTGTTTATTGATGATGTGACTGCTCAGAGAAACAGGAGGATGCATTGTAAAGTGTACAGGGCTGTACTCTCTGCTCAGATTCAAACAAATACTGCCAAACTGATTGGCGAGTACTTCACAGAGTAAACAAATAATGACATAAAAGGTAAAGAAATTCGATATTTTTTCTGTGGCACAGTGTCTCAGGGGAGGACATTTTTGCTTTTGATGATGTCCATGGGTTCTAGACTTCAGGCAGTCAGTAACTGCAAGTGATTTTCAAGTATTAAACACAATCCTTGTATTTCTTATTACATTAGGTTGTCCACTTACTTTTGAAAGTGTAGTGGTGGACAGAGATCCAACTGTAAACATCACAACAGCAGTTAAGGAGTCTAAAAGCAACCCCTTTTTGTTTGTGTACAAATACAGAAAATGACCCCATACCATAAGTGACACGGATGCCTTATAGGCCTTCTGCTCTCTCTGTTTCACTAATGTTGGTAACAGTGTAATCACTGCCATCGTTTTGTCATCATCATCACTGTTTGTCTCTTCTACAGCATTACCTGACAGCATTTGGTGGGATAATCTCCATCCCTCTCATCCTCTCAGAGGGCCTATGTCTGCAGCATGACAGCCTGACCCAGAGTCAGCTCATTAACAACATTTTCTTCGTCTCTGGCCTGTGCACGATTCTGCAGGTCATCTTCGGTGTCAGGTAATAGTGCTGCTGCTGGGTTATTGCTGCTTTGTATCCTTTAGGGATGGTCTGATATTGACTTAATAGTTAATACAACTCTGTCTGCACAAGATGTTGCTGCCGTGGATGAGCAAGACCATGTTCAAAAATTCAGTAAAATCCTAATATTTACATAGATACAGGGATGGGAATAACGTAATATGTGTAGTGTTGTGGATAGTTTTGTGTTGTGTGTCAGAACAATGAGGCGACTGCTGTCTCCAGGTAGAAACAGGAGTGATACACCTGCTGCTGTCAGACCTGCAGGTATCAGGCTGTGATGTTCTTCTTTATAGTGGACAGAAATATTTGGAGTAGCACAAATAATTTGTGTGGCATCTTATTGAAGAACAGCTGATTGTTCTGTAAATAGTTTGAAATGGTTATTTTAAAAAAGGTAAAAGGTAAATGGATGCAAATAACTTTGTTGTTTGCAAAACTTGTGCATATGATTTTAAAATTGACAATTTATATTTACATTTAAAGTTATGAAATATGATTCAATAAACATGTTTGTGGTTGTTACAGTAAAAAATAGAACTTTTTCTACTCTGATTTTATGTTTTTTGTCTGATTTTAGATCAATTATGTTAATACAGTCTGTCAAAATGAAAACCTGACTGTAAATTCAGACACGTGAGGTTGTGCTGAAAAGGATGATACCAAACAAGGCAAAGTAAATAGTTTTTAAAGATAAAATGTGGAGGGAAAATCAAAAGTAGTTAAAAATGGCCAATTATACCCTGGACCCCAGAGGGTTAAACGTTTTTTTAAAGTAACGCAATAGTTACTTTTCAAGTAATCAATTACTTTTAGAATGTTGTAACTCAGTTACTTTTTTGAAGAAGTAACTACTAACTATAATTAATTACTTTTTCAAAGTAACTTGCCCAACACTGCATAGATACTTTGTTTCTTTTACTAAATTCCAATCACATTTTTATGACAGGAATTAATAAAAAAAAAATGTACTTATGACACAAATACATGTTAAGTTTGAAAGGTAGCTGAATTAGAAAGATTATTAAATAACAACAAAAAGAAAAAAACAGGCATCAATTGGTGCTTGTAGTAAATCTTAGCATCTTAGTAAATGTTAGCTTGCTATTATGATAAATATTATTAATTTTGTCTTTCTGGACATGCAACCATGTCAGCACTATAGGGCACAAAGCTATGGGCTGTTAGCAAGACGTACAGTGACTTTTTTGTGCAAAGTATTGCATAATTTAGGCTAAAAAAACAAACAAGCTTACTAAAAAGAAAATTGAATCTGCTAGCTTGTGCTTAACGACCTACTGTCTTCTTTTGTTAGCGTACCATGTGCTAACTATGGGTCTAACTGATTGTCTGTTTATCTGAAAGTTATTACTGTTTATGTCACACTTCTAGGCTTCCCATCCTACAGGGAGGTACATTTGCCTTGGTGACCCCAGCCATGGCCTTGTTGTCCATGCCAGACTGGGAATGCCCAGCTTGGACCAAGAATGCCAGCCTGGTCAATACCTCCTCACCTGTCTTCATAGAAGTGTGGCAGATCCGCATGAGAACAGTGAGCCAACGCAAATTCTGCGCATCCAAATCTTTGCTTAAAAGCACGCTAACAAAAACATAACAGCACTTCTGCAGAGCTCATGATTTATTCAGTGAACACATGTGGTTTGCACTCCAGGAAGTAACGAGTTGTACTCATTGTTTAAGTCTAGCACTCAGCCAAAGAAAACACGGTGACATTGATACTGATGTTCTTGAACACTATGTTCCCGTCCACAGCTGCAGGGCTCTATTATGGTGGCCTCTCTCCTCCAGGTCTTGGTTGGTTTCTCTGGCCTCATCGGCTTCCTCATGCGCTTCATTGGCCCCTTAACCATTGCTCCAACCGTGTCACTCATAGGCCTGTCGCTGTACGACTCAGCTGGAGTGAAGGCAGGCAGCCACTGGGGCATTTCTGCTATGTATGTAACCACTCTGAAGCATCAGTATGGGGTTGAAGATTTTCATCCCACAAGGTCACAGTCTAGACTTACATCAGGATGTAAATTCTGCCTTGTCGTGGTTTAGCATACAGCCAAAAGCTAGTGATTTAAACATGGTGTCTACAGCGGTATCACCAGTATCTTCCCATATGGAAAAGAAATAGAAAAAACTTATAAAAGACTTGCAGCAGATGTGGCCTACTTCATATAGTGAATCATATAAGGCTTATATGATTTACTCATGAAAGTGGCCACTTTCATATATTGTTTTAGTAAGTTTTCAAAACATACAAGTTTCATTTATATAATTTTTCAAGGGATCTTATATCTGTTTTCACTCTTGTATGCTTTTCATACAAGTTTCACACAAGACAGAAACTTTATAAGATTTATATATATCTTTTCCATATGGGTTTCCAATGACACAATAAATATAAAGTCATAATTTTGAGTAAAATGCACTGAAATATTTTTTAAAAAATCAAAGATTTATTTAATAAAATACAAAAATCTTTAAGGAAAATGTGTTTGGTATCAAACAATCAAATAATTTAATTCAACTATATTCCATAAAATGTAACAACTTGTACTTGTGCAACTTGTAACAAAATGACATGGGAATTTTACATGCAATTAAATTAGTTAAATTCAGCAGTTTGTGTTGATGTTTTTTGAGTTTTTGTTTGCATTCATCACCTTTTGCTTATTCTTTTCTATGCACAGGACCACAGTGCTGATCATCCTTTTCTCTCAATACCTCCGCCGCATACCAATCCCTGTTCCTGCATACAACAAGATCAAGAAACTGCACGTCTCAAAGTTCTTTCTCTTTCAGATAATGCCAGTATGTTCTCTTAAAATTCGACTTCATATTTGATGTAGCAAAAACATACTGGCTCTAATACTAACTTTAGATGTTGATTAGATTCTCCTGGGCATTGCAGTCTCATGGTTAGTCTGCTACCTCCTCACCATCTATGATGTTCTGCCATCTGATCCAGATGAATACGGCTACCTGGCTCGCACAGATGTGAAGGGAAATGTCGTGAGTGAGGCTTCTTGGTTCACATTTACTTATCCTGGTGAGTCCACAGGGAATTAAAACAATGCCAAAAGACGTATTCAGCAGTGACAAGCCTAACTGTTGACCTACCTATTCAGGTAAATGGGGGTTGCCAACTGCTAGCCTGGCAGGTGTGGTTGGCATTATTGCTGGAATAATATGCTCCATGGCAGAGTCTGTGGGTGACTACCATGCATGTGCCAGGCTGTCAGGAGCACCGCCTCCCCCCAAGCACGCCATCAATCGTGGCATCGGTGTCGAGGGAGTCGGGTCACTGTTGGCAGGGGCGTTTGGCACGGGCAATGGCACTACTTCGTTTAGCGAGAATGTGGCAGCCCTCGGCATCACCAGAGTAAGATACTGTGAATATGAATTGCATAAAATGTTCCACTCCGGAGCTTAATTATCTTTCAACACAAGGATCAAGACTGCAAACCTAATTTATGAGTGAGGCTGTGGGTCCTGATTACCCGGGCAAAACATATGAACCGCATGATGTTTCATTTGGCAACAGGTGGGCAGTCGAACAGTGATTCTTCTGAGTGGATTCGTCATGATTTTGATGGGGATCCTGGGAAAAATTGGAGCAATCTTCACAACCATCCCTACACCTGTGATTGGAGGGATGTTCATGATCATGTTTGGAGTCATAGGAGCTGCTGGAATTTCTAATCTGCAGGTAAACAACCGTGCTAAATCCTTTTTTTTTTAATCATTTACATTTTTGCTACTATCTGTGTTTTGCTGACACATCTTACATGGCAGTCCACAGATATGAATTCTTCTCGGAATATCTTTATATTTGGTTTCTCCATGTTTTCTGCACTTGTTATTCCAAATTGGATCATGAAGAATCACACTTTTCTTGACACAGGTAAAATCACCATTGAAAATATCACTATAAATAGTTTTTAATGTTAAATAAAAAGCAAATCATCCAAAATCTTTTGTGATACTTTTTTGTCTCAGGTGTCAAGGAGGTGGATCAAGTGTTGCAAATATTGTTGACTACTCATATGTTTGTAGGAGGCTTCCTTGGCTTCTTCTTAGATAACACAATTCCTGGTAAGCTGTAATGGATGGCTTCTCTTGAATAATACAGACTTTTTATAACAAATGGCACAGATGTATTTAAGATACATATTTATACCAGCATATCATTGAAGTATACTAGTCGTATGGCCCTGCTTTTGTGCATGTTGCCTCCTCAGCATGCGTGTATGCGTGTATGGTCTCACTTGTAAAACAGAGGTATCTCAATGGGACTTCTTGGTAAATGCAGGTAATAAATACAGTTAAAGCTGCAATCAGTGCGTCTCAGTGCATGCTCAGGGGTGCTGCTGTCGAGCCATGCTACAGCTCAGGCGTGCTTTAGATGAGGAGTTTCATGTGGTTATGTGGATGTTTTAAGCCTGGGATGCTAATTGGTTGTTGCTTAAATTGGCTACTGAACCCACACCCCCACCCACCCACCATGCCCACTAGGTGGTGATGGAGAATAACCACTAATTATAAGACACACTGCTGTATATCATGCATGGAACCACCAATAAAAGTTTCATGTACGTGGGATGATGATTATCACCTACTGTTGATTTCCTGTTGCCATAAGTGTGACCTCAAGAGTCTCCAGACTCTGACTCTTATCAAGCATGTGAAGTCTGGGGCTGACCGGACAATGTGTACTTGAGATATACAGCAATTTCCTGTTTCATTGCCAAAAATCAGAATTCAACATGGCACCAATGTCACATCCTTTGATGAAAACTCAGTTTTCAAATTGTAGTACCACTAACTGCTTAACCTTATAGCCTAATGCCATTTGTATCATATTTGCTACATGAGTTTCTGAGACCTCTATCTCATAATTGCCATAATTTCAAAATGTTATGGACAAAACTCATGGCATTTCTTGTTGCCACAAGGGGGCACTATGACTACCATTAAATATTTCTATAAAAATATCTTCGTTTATATGGAAATATCAGAAAGAAGTCTGGGTCAGATTGAATAATCTATAAGTGAATGGCAGCAAATTAAAATTCCATGGCAAGTGTTCGAAATTCACCACAGTGCCACAGATACCGCCTTCAACAAAGACTCAAAAAGTTTGCAATATAACATTTCGCAGCTCTGTTGTTTAGACAAACCAAATATGAAATTGATACAATTACAACCCTAGGAGGAGTTTGAAAAAGTACAACGACTGAATAATACAAAAATCACCAAAATCAATTAAAAATGACAGACTTCCTGTGTGGTGTTAATTCAAAATGGTAGAATTACTAATAAATAAAGCTAACCAAGAAATGCAAAAGACCGCAGTCCCTTTAAAAGGGAGTCAATCCTCATAGGCACTCATGTTAAATGGCCAACCTCACAGAAGAAATTAACAAATTTACCGACAGCTAATAGTATATACATTGGAGTGTGGCTCCCTGGTGTTCTCCCAGCCTGAGGAGGTCACAAATAATCTGCCCCCAGTGCTGGTCTGAAGCCTGGATAAATGGGGAGGTTGTATTAAGAAGGGCATAAAATCTGTACCAACTCAAACATGCAGATCAATATGTTGTGGCTTTGGGAAATAATGGAGTCAAACGTATCTTCTTCAAACACACTATATGCAGTATGTCACCCCGGCTTAAAGTCATGCACATCTAGGAGCAGTTAGCTGACATGTCAACAGTGACTAATCTTGTTTTACACTGTATATGTGTACATATAAAGAAAGGTGCGGCATATTCAACTAACAGCCTTCTTCATACCATTCAGGGACTAAACGTGAACGTGGCCTCTTAGCCTGGGAAAACGTGTATCTTCAAGACTCTAGCAGCAGTTTGGAAACTGATGAGGTGTATGATCTTCCGTTTGGCATAACTTCTCACCTCCAATCTCAATCTTGGGCTCGTTACATCCCTTTCTGCCCACACAAGGGTCACAGATCTCAGTCGGAGGACAACCATGTGTCACAGAGCCCGGAGAGTGAGTACAGCACACGGATCTGAACGACCTTAAGTTTGCTTCTTAGTTTGAATCAAACTGCTCGTTTCTTACCAAGACGTGTCGCAGAAAAGACTCTGGTGTTTAGACCGTGCATCACTGACTGATGGATATCTTTTAAATTGAACCATGTACTGGTTAGCTGTAAATATCAGGTATATATGCATTTAAGGTAACGCTCTCTCTTTGCTTGATCTTGATTGCAAATAGAGATCTGTCCATCTTAAAAAAACAAAAACAAGAACAAGACAGTGGGATTATCTCTGTCAAACCTGCAGTCGCTTTATTTTTGATGTACAAAGTAGATTTTGACAGTTTGAGCCTGTCTGCACCGAAAAGGAATAAAAATATCTAAGACTCGGATTCTGTCAACACCAATTAAAGGAGGACTTCAGAGCGATCAGAGTGTTACTGTGTGCCACCATTACTCCCAGATCTTCCAATAACTTGGTGCTGGTCACACAAACAGAAAACTGGAATAATGTGCTTTTCTTTCTTCTCTTTCGAAGGAAATTAAATTTAGCCCGTGGATAAATTTATTATCACACAGCACCATCTCCCCATTGATTCAGGCAGCTGCTTAAAAACCCACAGCAGCAGCCCCCTGAGCTGTTATTGTGTTTCCTTTAGCGAAAACAAACACAGATAACACATCTTCTCAATCTCCCTGCCTTCCATGCTGTCATATCTTTTTCCCTCTGTATTCATTTCCTTTGTCTAAGCAACTTTGACAGACAGGTGGGATATGGTGCAATGCTGCGACCTGTGGAGCCATCAGTGTTCCCCGGGGCCTATTTTGACCACAAGTCATTGGTTGGTTGCACACCCTAAGGTTATTTCAGGATGGCGTGCTAGAACGAGGCACTGAGCGTAATTTGCACTTTAGAAATCTCACATTTTCTTTGATTGGATGTACCTCGGTGGGAACATATTGCAGAATATTAAATTTTGCACAGTGTTCTGGAAAGTGGCGTTCCTCCTCACTAAGTCAAAGTTTTGTGTCAAATTGTAGCATGGATCTGCATATCAGTGGCATAAAAGATTATAACTTAGCAATTCCCACTCACTGACGGGACTTCAACCCTGAGGAATCGCCTTTATTTTCTTTTTCAATCATCAGCGTCCCGTGACATGCCCTGCTTTATCAGATCTATTGTAAGCTCTTGAAAGATCAGATTTCAAGTGCCAAGTTTATTTTTTTTCTGACACAACTATCACTGCAAATGGAGTTTTAGTGGAGCAGCGTGAGGCTCAAAGAGAATCCATGAGAAATAGAAAATGACTGTGCATTTATCGCTGGTAGATAGAGCCACACTGCGGGCAAAACACGATGCTGGTTCATTCATTCATTGAAACGTGGTAAATAATAAGCATCCAGTGAAGGTATGTGAAGTATATGTAAGCTGACCTCATTTATGGGCTGTAATTCATGGTAACTGCTATTTTTCTGTTTATAAGATTCAAGCCCAACATAATTATACATAATTATGTGTGTAAATGAAACATAATTATGCCCTGAAGGTCATCATCAGAGAGTATTAAATGCTCTGAATTGTCAAGAAAATAAGAGCAAAGACATTCATAAAATGTTGTGTTTCCATAACTGTTTTGTATTTATTTGTTTCATTTAAACTTAACATTTTTACATGTTTATGCGCACATTGGGAACAGTTTTACTCACTAAGAGGAAACACTCTCACCTGACAAAGTGTGATTTATTCCTATAATAAAGATCAGGTTAAGCCTTCGACTCTTGTCGTACGCTTTGGGAAACAGCCTGCTCATTTCCTGAGCTGGGTGTCGAGCATATCTTGTACATCAGCGCTCAGAAATACTGATTGTCTTCACACTGAAGAACGGTGAGGAAGGAGCCTCGTCTAAGGTCGAGTGAAGCAAATCTGTTTGTGACATGTAGTATTTTATTTCATACAGAAACTACATGTGTTGTTGTAGCAAAAGCTAACAGGGTTACTTGTAAGGCAGCCAGTTATACTGCTGTGTACTGTCAGGATTATGCCTGGAATAATGGGACTATAAATTTGATGTGTTTCCTCGTGCTCACTGGTGGAAGAAATTATGACACTGGTTTACCTTCAAATAAACTCTGATAGCTTTTAAATAATAAAATTTTAAACAACAAAGTTAAAATTGTATGTTCCTTCCTTTCACAGACACATTGATCATATTAATCTTCATAAACTAAAGTCTCAGAATTACAACCCCAATGCCACAAAACAAGTCGGGATGCTGTGTAAAGTGTCAATTTAAAACAAACAAACAAACTGAATGTGATTGTTTTCAGATCACACACAAACACATTTAATTCAGAGTAAAGCAGTAGAATAGAATAGAATAGAATAGAATAGAATAGAATAGAATAGAATACCTTTTAGTGTCACTATATACATGTATAATGAGATTCAGAGCAGCTCCTATCCAGTGCAGACATGTGGAAAAAGAAAAGGGGGGGATGAGGTGCATAGTTCTGAGGCATTATGAACAGTCTCAATTAAAATATCAAATATACAAATATTGGAAAAAATGAAAAATACAAATAAATAGGGTTTACAGTACACAGTTTTTGTTATGTTTATTTATAAGATTGTAAGTTCGAAGTTACATAAAATCACACCAGACAAAGGACATAAGATTAAAAAATAATAACATTCAAGCACAGAAGAAAAAGAAAAACAAACAAAAAAAAAAAACAGGAAAGAAAAGAAAAAATACACCGGTTAGCCAGTACAAATCAAAAGTTCAAAAGAAACACCAGTGTCCAAAGAAGATGATTTTCTGTGTGAGGTTAGACAGGACAACAGAGAGTTCACCACGTCCAGAAGATGTGGGGAACAAGTCCAAGAAGGAATCAGGGTCCAGCAGAAGTGCAGTTTCACACAAACACAAAATGCAGTCAAATAGGTTAAAGTTTATTTTGAACCAAAGGAGCTTGCAAAGAAAAGCGTCTGGACTTCTTTAAGTTGCTTGAAGACGTTTCACCTCTCATCCGAGAAGCTTCTTCAGTTCTAAGGTCAAATGGTGGAGAGTCCCAGATATAAACCTAGTGGGAGTGACCCCCCACAGAGGGACAAAAGGACCCCCTGATGATCCTCTAATCGCCTGAGCCAAGGTGGGAAACTGGGCGTGGGTCCCAATCAGCCAGAGTTTCGGGTGAGTTCACTGTGAAACCTGGCCCCACCTTATCATGCGAATTCCTGAGGTCAGACGGCCCAGGATGTGAGTGGGCGTTAAGGCGTCTGGGAAGGGATCTCAAAACTGGATTATAGATGGCAGAGAGTTGGTGTCGTAAAAGATGGTCGCTCACAGTGGACATAGATGGCTTCTTTCACTCCTCTTTCAAACCATCTGTCCTCTCTGTCCAAAATGTGAACATTGGCATCCTCGAAAGAGTGTCCTTTATCCTTAAGATGCAGATGGACTGCTGAGTCTTGTCCTGTGGGGGTGGCTCTTCTGTGTTGTGCCATGCGCTTGTGAAGTGGCTGTTTGGTCTCTCCAATGTAGAGGTCTGAGCATTCCTCGCTGCACTGTACAGCATACACCACATTGTTAAGTTTGTGTTTTGGCGTTTTGTCTTTCGGGTGAACCAGTTTCTGTCTGAGCGTGTTGCTGGGTCTGAAATACACTGGGATGTCATGCTTGGAGAAAACTCTCCTGAGTTTCTCTGATACACCGGCTACATAGGGGATGACAATGTTGTTGCGTCTGTCCTTCTTATCCTCCCTCGCTGGTGTCTGGTCTTCTTTTCTGTGCCTCTTTGCTGACTTTAAGAACGCCCATTTAGGATAGCCGCACGTTTTGAGTGCTTCCTTTACATGTGTGTGTTCCTTCTTTTTCCCTTCAGGCTTAGAGGGAACACGTTCTGCCCGGTGGTGTAGGGTCCTGATTACTCCAAGTTTGTGTTCCAGAGGGTGATGGGAGTCAAGGAGGATGTACTGGTCCGTGTGTGTGGGCTTCCGGTAAACTTCGATGTTGAGTTTGCCGTTCTCTTCAATGTGCACAGCGCAGTCCAGGAAAGGCAAACAGTTATCCTTTGTGTCTTCCCTGGTGAACTTGATGTTTTTATCCACAGCGTTAATGTGCACAGTGAAGGATTCCACTTCTTGTGTCTTGATTTTGACCCAGGTGTCGTCTACATATCTGTACCAGTGGCTGGGTACTCTTCCTTTGAAAGAGCCAAGAGCCTTTCTTTCCACTTCCTCCATGTAAAGGTTGGCTACAATAGGTGACACGGGGGAGCCCATGGCACAGCCATGTTTTTGTCTGTAAAAGCCTTCGTTGTACTTGAAATATGTAGTGGTGAGGCAGAGGTCTAACAGTGTGCAGATCTGATCGGGTGTGAAGTTGGTCCTGTCCTCCAAGGAGCTGTCTTCTTGTAGTCGTTTTCTGACAGTCTCCACGGCCTCCGTGGTGGGTATGCAAGTGAAGAGAGAGACTACATCAAAGGACACCGTGGTTTCATCTGGATCCAGGGTAAGTTTCTGGACCTTGTCGGTGAAGTCGGTGGAGTTCTTGATGTGGTGTGGGGTGTTCCCCACGAGAGGAGCAAGGATGGTAGCAAGGTGTTTAGCAATGTTATAAGTGGCTGAGTTTATGCTACTGACTATGGCACCAGCGAGGGAGGATAAGAAGGACAGACACAACAACATTGTCATCCCCTATGTAGCCGGTGTATCAGAGAAACTCAGGAGAGTTTTCTCCAAGCATGACATCCCAGTGTATTTCAGACCCAGCAACACGCTCAGACAGAAACTGGTTCACCCGAAAGATAAAACGCCAAAACACAGACTTAACAATGTGGTGTATGCTGTACAGTGCAGCGAGGAATGCTCAGACCTCTACATTGGAGAGACCAAACAGCCACTTCACAAGCGCATGGCACAACACAGAAGAGCCACCTCCACAGGACAAGACTCAGCAGTCCATCTGCATCTTAAGGATAAAGGACACTCTTTCGAGGATGCCAATGTTCACATTTTGGACAGAGAGGACAGATGGTTTGAAAGAGGAGTGAAAGAAGCCATCTATGTCCACTGTGAGCGACCATCTTTTACGACACCAACTCTCTGCCATCTATAATCCAGTTTTGAGATCCCTTCCCAGACGCCTTAACGCCCACTCACATCCTGGGCCGTCTGACCTCAGGAATTCGCATGATAAGGTGGGGCCAGGTTTCACAGTGAACTCACCCGAAACTCTGGCTGATTGGGACCCACGCCCAGTTTCCCACCTTGGCTCAGGCGATTAGAGGATCATCAGGGGGTCCTTTTGTCCCTCTGTGGGGGGTCACTCCCACTAGGTTTATATCTGGGACTCTCCACCATTTGACCTTAGAACTGAAGAAGCTTCTCGGATGAGAGGTGAAACGTCTTCAAGCAACTTAAAGAAGTCCAGACGCTTTTCTTTGCAAGCTCCTTTGGTTCAAAATAAACTTTAACCTATTTGACTGCATTTTGTGTTTGTGTGAAACTGCACTTCTGCTGGACCCTGATTCCTTCTTGGACTTGTTCCCCACATCTTCTGGACGTGGTGAACTCTCTGTTGTCCTGTCTAACCTCACACAGAAAATCATCTTCTTTGGACACTGGTGTTTCTTTTGAACTTTTGATTTGTACTGGCTAACCGGTGTATTTTTTCTTTTCTTTCCTGTTTTTTTTTTTTGTTTGTTTTTCTTTTTCTTCTGTGCTTGAATGTTATTATTTTTTAATCTTATGTCCTTTGTCTGGTGTGATTTTATGTAACTTCGAACTTACAATCTTATAAATAAACATAACAAAAACTGTGTACTGTAAACCCTATTTATTTGTATTTTTCATTTTTTCCAATATTTGTATATTTGATATTTTAATTGAGACTGTTCATAATGCCTCAGAACTATGCACCTCATCCCCCCCTTTTCTTTTTCCACATGTCTGCACTGGATAGGAGCTGCTCTGAATCTCATTATACATGTATATAGTGACACTAAAAGGTATTCTATTCTATTCTATTCTATTCTATTCTACTGCTTTACTCTGAATTAAATGTGTTTGTGTGTGATCTGAAAACAATCACATTCAGTTTGTTTGTTTGTTTTAAATTGACACTTTACACAGCATCCCGACTTGTTTTGTGGCATTGGGGTTGTAATTCTGAGACTTTAGTTTATGAAGATTAATATGATCAATGTGTCTGTGAAAGGAAGGAACATACAATTTTAACTTTGTTGTTTAAAATTTCTGTTAATGCCTGCTTACAAAACAAAACACATGTAAATGAATAAGCATACAGCACCAGGAAGTATATGGTGATTTGTAACAAGCAGACTGTTGAATGGTGAGAAATACCCTGAAATATTCATTATGCTGCAGTCACTTTATACTCATTATGATTTCTGCTTCCTTTACTCTTTCATCGGGTCTTCGTGAGCTGCACATTTCACTCTCCCTCTCAAACCTCTTTTTGATATAGATAGTCGAGCCATACAATCCCAGTTAGCCCCTCTAAAAGGTTCATGTTTATTTAGTGTCTGCTTTTAAACACAAATGGCTGAAGTATATAAACTGTTTTGTTTTTGTTGTACATAAGTGCTTTACATACACCTTTATCTCTGACTGAATGTCAGGATCTCACTTATAAGGACGCTTTTCGTTCTGACAATATGTTTTCTGATCTGATTGAGACTGCAGCGTTTTCTTACTGTTGCATGGTGTGTTACCTTAATTTGAACACGAGAGGGTGCTTCAGGCTAAATTTTGGCATTGATTATTAAGTCTCGTAGTTAATTGTTCGATGACATGACAAATACGTCTCATACATCCTAATTTGGAAACCAGATCTTCCTTCCTTATATTATAAAAACTTTGTTTGGATCTGGGTGCTGAAAATAACAATAGTGAAACATTTTCACAGTTGTACAAACCTACTTCGCATTTATCATTTAACCCTTGACCCGCTGCAGTAGTTACACCCTTTTCCACATACTCTACAGTAAAATAATAAAAAATGTTTTTGGCTCATCTGCATTGGATCGTATTTATAGTTATTTCAGTAATAGGCTATTAGTGTCTGACCATGTAAGACTTCTAATGTTCATCCAGTCTCAGTGAAGACAACCCTGCTTTAAAATGCATCAGTAGTGGATGGGCGTTTCAGAAATAGAATTAACTGCTTTCTACGATTTGTTTTTATAAAAGTTTGCGTTTTAATTATAATGCCCATGCAGTGTTTAAAGTAAGGTTACACTCTCCAGTGCATAAGTCTGAGTGTGTTTTGGAAATCATTGCCAACTTGTGGGACATCTGTTTTCTCAATAGTCAAGAAGGCGGATTCATGACGCAATTGTCCCAAACGTCTCCTCCTATTTAATATCGGAGCACTTCGTCCTCGTCTAAAAAACAACTCATATTTTCAAAGAAAATGCTCAGGTTTATCGATTTCAGCTGATGGTATGTTGATACTTCTCAACACTTTTTTTTCTATGCGTTGTCATTGTTGTACATATTTTAGTTTGCCGGTGCATTGCAGCAAACTTAAGAAAGTCAGTTGATGTGGCATTGTGGACTTCTCAGAAGCTCCTACGCTTAAGATTTTCTTCAGTGTATTTTTATAAGCTTATATTATTTCTGAGTACATTTGATTGTAAACAGTATTTTTAAAAAAAGAAAAAAGAAAAAAAAAGACCTTGTGAGAAAAGCGATTTCATGTAAGACATTTATCAGAAATATATTTTACTGCAGTCGACGTGGGCGGGGGTCGAGGTTTTTCTGCCGGCATACCTCATATAATTGCCGTGTTTCTGAAAAGTACGCGAATGCCGCATAGTTGACGCGCCTCAGATCCGGTGCAGAGCGGTATGAACCGGCTTCCCCAAGTAGTCACCGGAAGCCAAATACAAGAAGAGAAAATGATAACAAAATAAAAGTGAATTTTTAATACAATGTCCAAATGTTGTCGATGCAAATGCTAATATTGAAAACATTGCTGATTAGTTTTGAATGTTATTTTCTCTACATTCTGTGTCCCAATACAATAGTCTTAAAGTTTCTTTTCATTTGTCACTGTTTTACAATACGGTGTCTTAAAAAAATGCATTTTTTTCATTATAATAAATAAAGGTGAAAATGTTAATCCAGCGGTACACCAAACATGTAAAAAAATGAAAACACAATGATCATGGATCATAAATTTCGTTCTGGTTCTTTTAGCTATCTCACAACCTCAACACAGGTAAAGCCATCATATTGGACAATGAGATGGAAAAAGTACACAACAGGTTTTAGTAGCATATATTAATAAAAAACTTGTATCTTAATTTTGTGTAATCTAAAGAAATGGATATGTATATATCCAGGAGAACTTTACCAAAGTTCTTCTGGATATAATTTCGTTGACGTTCGGTCTGTAGTTTTACTTTTAAAAATATATCCCGGAAGTCGTATGTGACTTCTGGTCATTTGACGCACACGCTTCCGGATGTTTGCTAAATCAGCTAAACAATGGTGAAGCTTTCATGTCAGTCAGTTAATTCTTAGTAAATCAACACTTAGTTGTGTCTTTAGGGGTTTTGCAAGGTTTCTGTCAGAACAGGGTTATATTTTCAGTGAGTGTTTTGTTTTCTCTTGAGATAAAGCTTCCTGTCTATCTGGTGCTTGTTTCTCTGAACAGAGATGGGTGTTGTTGGATCGGCTGTTCAGATTGGCTTTCGCTTAGACCGGCAGCTGTCAGTGGGATAGGCGTAGTGTGTTTTCCGCGGGCTCTCCTTACGCGTGGGTGTCAGGAGCCGATACAGAGCTACCAAGACTTAGAAGGTTAGTCGCTTCTGTTTGTATTCTTCTACTTTTCGGATTTTTAACGATGTTTTTGTGACACAATTTCTGTTAACACATAAGCTAGATTAATGTGCATTTTACCTTGAGTTAACGCGCTAACTGTTGCTAATGAGATAAATTACATTACTATTACTTCTTAGATAATGTAATTTTGATAATGTCGCAAGTTTTTAGCAGACCGTGGCCTCACTTTGAACAGTCCTGTGCTCCGCATGTTTTCTAGCTTAAATTGCATGAGTTGTATCTGTAGTTTAGAATTGCACAAACTAATTCATGGTTATTATCTTACAGCTTGTTTGCGCCACCTATTTCTGTTTGTTCCCGTGTAAACAATGGAGACCTGTGAGGTGACTTTGGCAATCAGGGGAGAGGCATCCCCAGGTATATCTGATAAACTTGGTGTGACCTTTAACCTATTTTCTCCACGATACTTGTATCAGAAGGCTGATGACTTTGTTTCAGTTTGTAGCCATGCCCCATTCATTTTTTTCTCATGTTTCATCGGGTTCATGGCTTGTTTGGATTTTCCATAGGTGAGGTATTTGCTGTTGTTGGTAGCTGTGAAGCCTTGGGAAGCTGGAGCCACCAAAAAGCTGTGACTCTTCATCCTGTTGGTGGTGATGAGTAAGTTAGACTTTTTTGTGTATATTGTAAATACTTATATACAGGTTGCTCCCCCCCTTACAGTTTGTGGCCAAGTGTCATTTATAATTACCTTGTCAGAATAAAAAAGTAAGCTGTGTGGGTTTTTTCCCCGTAGATGCATGTGGACTACAACAGTCACTGTGCCTAAAGGTGTTGTTACCCAGTACCGCTATTTCAAAGGCTTCTTTCTAGAGTCCAAGGTGAGCTGCTTTTCATTATTTTATTGTCCCCCATGTGAAAGATTCATTCCCCCGTAGTCATAAAAGAGCCACTGAATAGACTAGACTAGCTATTGTTTGTTTTGAAACAAGTTTTGTGGGTCATTGTGGTGTGCGGGATTCTTTGAGCCTTAGTATTTTTTTCTATTGATGTCATTTTCAAATCCCTGAAGTTCTTCCATATAGCAAAAGTCATTGTAAACCTCAACAGTTTATACCAATTTGTGAGAATAAATATTAGAAAGCATATCAGTTGCCCTGGTTTAAGACGGTATCTACACAAACGCTGTGTGACTGCCTGTACCTCTGTGTTTACATTCTCAGAAACATCTGTCAGTGTTGGTCAGCCACAGACAAACTGCCCAGGTGGCCTCCTCTAATCTAGCAGTGGGCCTTCATTGCACCTCGAAGCCTCGTGTGTGAAAATAGGCATAGAAAACAAACTGAGAGAGCAGAGATCAAAATTCCTTGGAAGGAAAAAACACCCACTGTGCATGCTTTGCTACAGTTTTTGTTGACTTTGTTTAGCCTAAACATAGTGTGTTTTTATGCTTTTTCTAAAGCAGGTGGAGCGCTCTTTGTGTGAGGATGACTTAACCTGATTTCATAATGTGTTTGTACTGTGTTTTCGACAAGATGCTATGTAGATTACAGAGAAATCTCTGCAAGCTCACACTTGATGCCTTACTGGTTTAATTTAAGAACAGCTCCCATTTTATGAAGTATGTTGGGTTTGGTTTTTTTTGTTTCTTTGTTTTTGTTTTGTCGCACTTCAACTCAAGTTATATTATTGTGTTTAAAAAGTCCTAACAGGCAAAAAAAAAAGAAGATTTTAAATAAATGACAAGATGTCTTTAACTAGGTGGTGAATCGACAGCCATTGAGTCTTCTAGGGAGGTTTTCCCTCTAAAAATGTATTGGTATATACATGTTGTTTCTGTTGTGACTATTACTTAGTTAAAAGAAGATAACATAAACAAAGAAATGTTTCCTCCTTTTTTCTTTTTTTTTTTACACGTCACTAACAAATCCACTTTTCAGATTTCAATCCATGGTGGCTGACTGCCCTTTCTGGGGATCGGTGACTATGCTGGCTCTAATTCCTTTCTCACGGTCTGGTCCAAAGACAGCTTTGAGACCAGACTGAAAAGTAGGTTAATGTGTCTGATTTGAAAACCCTAACATTGTACCAAACATTGGAATTGCAGAGTGCAGGTGGTCCCTGTCAAGTGATAGTCAATATGTGGGAGACCCATCATCGCCCCCGCACGATGAGCCCCACAGGTATAGACCAACAGAAAACTGTTCAAGGTTTGGTTGGGTTGGGATTGATTAAGTGTGTCATACTCAACCCCCCTTTAAACCCCCCATTCTCTATTCTAACAGTTACCTGTAAACACCAGTGTAGAGTCTGTTCAGGCTTATCCTACTGAGGGTTTTGTTGTTTTGGATAACACTCACGCCTGAATTGCCATTTCCACCTGGCTGCAGTGTTTCCTCTTTAAACCTTGTCTGCCTGGAGCTTTTTGCCTTTTTGATGCTGTGCGTATGCTTTGGGGAGATATTTGGCGAAAAAGATGTACAATAATCCTGATCCAAGGAGGAGACACTGCAGTGCAGCCGATATTATGATCTGTTACTGTAAAGCTCTCTTTGTTAACAAGCTTGTGTTGTTAAAAAAAAAAACTCATTCAAAATGAGCTTGAAATGCTGCTTACACACCCCACTGATTTCCTTCTTTGACCGCACCTTATCACCTATTCTTATTTTTGTGTGCTATTTTAGTCCTTTAAAAAAGCATTTCCTGCTGCAGTAGGAATTTTTTAGAAGTACTGCGTTCTTTGATTTCTGTTGTTTATTCTAAGTGACAAGTTAAAATAAAATTTAAAATACTATGTTTATTCCAGATCAGTTTGGAAAATTCTCGAATGCTCTGGTTTGATTTGACTTCAACTTTTGTCTCCATGAGATCCCTTTGTCCCATTTTTAATTCTCTTCTCCTTTACTGCAGCAACACACCAGAATATTGATGATGGACAGTTTGGATTTCACAGTAAGTTGGAATTAAAAATGCCAAAAAAAAGCACACAATAACAAAGTGCAATAACTGCACTTTGTTGTGTGTCATAGATTTTTAATTACATTATAGTTCCTTTCTTCAAATATTATAGCCATCACCAGTTCTGTGGTCAGCATTCATGAGACACAGAGTGGGTGTGAAGTCTGATCACATGCTTTCCTGTCTGTGTCTTCTCTTTCTGCAGATGGGATAAACTGTGTTGACTCTGGGTGGCTGACATGTCAGACAGAAATTCGCTTACGTCTGCACCATTCCAAGAAGGCTCCAGTGTCCATCACTAAGAAAAAATTCAAGAAGTCTCGCTTCAGGTATTGATTACACAGAGGCTAAATTTAAAACCAGCTAGAGAAAGTATCAGGGCACAGATCGTTAATGTGCAGTCGTTACCTGATCGATCTTTCACCTGAGTTCAAGAAGTCCTGCATAAGTATCTATAAACGACAGCTGAAATTATAAGCTTTATCATTCGATGCAAAATGTCTTTACAGTATGTGTTTGAATGTGGTTTTATCTGAACTGTTGTACCTGTTTATGCAGGATCAAGTTGACATTAGAGGGCGTTGAGGAAGAGGAAGACGATGAGGAAGATAACGAGCTCAGTCCTTCATCTTGGCACAAGATGACCACCACTCTGGAAATCAGTATGATTAGTGCCAATGGCTATAAGTCACGCCACTCGCAGCCTGAGTGTGGCTATGCTCTGGAGCCTTCCCAGTGGACTGAGTACAGTATTCACACCATGGACCCAGATAACCTTGAGCTCACATTTGAGTTCTTTGAGGTAATCCTCCTGGGATCACTGTCTCTAATAATTCTGTACATCTGGTAGTTGATGGTGAAAGGAAGGGAAAGCAGCACAGCTGGTATTTATTTAGGTAAATTGAATTGTGTTGTAGTAATCTAGTGTTTTTGTTAACAGGAGGATCTGAGTGAGCATGTAGTCCAGGGGGACATCCATCCAGGACATGTGGGCGCTGCCTGCCTCCTCTCTTCTTCATTTTTGGAGAGTGGCAATGATATTGGAGTAGTCACTCTTCCCATAATGGGACGAGATTCCAGGCAGACCATTGGAAAAGTAAGAGGTAAGTTTTCCCTTTTTTTCCCCCCCTCAAATATTTATTTATGACAAAATGAGATACAAAATCTACATAAATTTATGACCAGCTTGAGCTTCCTTTTACATGTTTGCCAGAACTTATGCATACTGTGAATGTACAAAGATGTTAACTTATTAATTCATTTTAGTGGATTACCTGGTAATCCGACCCATCCAGGGACTGCAGTGTGACATGAGCTCTTCATACACCAAGTACTGGAAAAAGAGAGGTACTTTGGATGTGGGTCACAGGGGAGCAGGCAGCACCCATGCAGCCAAGTGAGTGATGATCTTTAACTACTACCCAACTTAAAATTAAACATTTGCTGCTTTGTGTTTGTCTTCAGATAATATTCAGATTGTTTTCAAGATATGGTTCATCACACATTTTGACATGATGATATAACCAGTGACATCCATCATGGAATATTTTATGTGATCTTGTGGATATTTTGTGTTTAACAGGCACCACAGAATCAGAGAAAACACAATAGCCTCATTTAAAAGTGCTGCTAAGCATGTAAGTCACCAAGAAGATTATTGCATGAGTCAGTACTACTGCCCTGCTATTGCATCTACTAAATTAGTTTTCTTTCTGTATTCACAGGGCGTAGCCTTCGTAGAGTTCGATGTTCACCTCTCCAAGGATGCTGTTCCTATTGTATACCATGACCTGACTTGCTGCATATCCACTAAGAAGGTAAACTATGATTGTAATTGGCTCCTCAGAGCTAATGAGAGAAATTCATAGTAGCACTGCATGATCAGTTTCCCATGTCGTGCTAATATTTTGTCTCACACTCAACAGAAAAATGACAAGAACCTGGAACTCATTGAGGTGCCAGTCAAAGACCTGACATATGACCAGCTGCAGCTTTTGAAGGTAATAATGCTGTTCAAGTTAAATCTGTCTGTCATGATTGTGTCAGCTTAGGAATGTCATCAATCAGACAGCTTGACCTATAATTCCTGAGCTATACCTCTGCACAGAAAGGTAAAAGGTTTCCAAACCATACCTTTCCTAACAGTTATAACAGCTGTAGAACAAAAGAAAGTCTGCAAAACTTCTTACAGATGATGGATGGATGGATGCCTTTCCTCTGCTTCTGTTGTCAACACCAGAATAAAATCAAATGCTCAGTGGAGTAGATCATAGTGAAAAGCTCCTTTTTTTTCTGATGTGTATAGATATTCATAGTATCACATTTGAACCAACACTACATTTACCCACCTGTTTGCCTAAAACGGTAATGGGGGAAAGAGCGAGTTTATAAAAAAAAAAAAAAAAAATCCTATTGAGTGCTTTATTGATCATACAAGAAACATCATGGTCCCCTGCACTGATGCAGAGGTCAGATTGTTACCTAACAATCATTTAGCAAGACTGCAGGAAAAAAAAATCTACCAGCTTGAATTTTGGTGGAATTGATTACATTTTACACTCTGATCAGTTTCTTTAAAACTATGAAACTTGGTGAAGGATGTTAATGCAAAAAGTTTTTGGGGCGGGGTTGTTTTTAATTAGTTTATGTATTTTTGGGGCTGAGTTCCTGCCCCAAGTGGAGGAGTTCAAGTATCTCGGGGTCTTGTTCGCGAGTGATGGGAGAAGGGAGCCAGAGATCGACGGACGGATTGGGGCTGCAGCTGCAGTAATGCAGACGCTGCACCGGTCCGTCATGGTGAAGAGGGAGCTGAGTGTAAAAGCGAAGCTCTCAATTTACCGGTCGATCTACGTCCCTACCCTCACCTATGGCCACGAGCTGTGGGTAGTGACCGAAAGAACGAGATCGTGGATACAAGCGGCAGAAATGAGCTTCCTCCGAAGGGTGGCTGGCCTCTCCCTTAGAGATAGAGTGAGAAGTTCGGCCATCCGGGAGGGGCTCAGAGGAGAGCAGCTGCTGCTCCACATCGAAAGGAGCCAGCTGAGGTGGTTCGGGCATCTGACAAGGATGCCCCCTGGGCGCCTCCTGGGTGAGGTGTTCCAGGCATGTCTCACTGGGAAGAGGCCCCGGGGCAGACCCAGGACACGCTGGAGAGATTATATCTCTCGGCTGGCCTGGGAACGCCTTGGTGTTCCCCCGGATAAGCTGGAGGAGGTGGCTGGGGAGAGGGAGGTCTGGGCCTCTTTGCTTAGGCTGCTGCCCCCGCGACCCGGCCTCGGATAAAGCGGATGAAGATGGATGGATGGATGTATTTTTGGTTTGTTTATTTGTTTTTGTTTTTTTGTTTTTTTTTACAGCTGGCTCATGTCACTGCAATGAAAGTAAACGATCACAAAGGTGTGCATTTATTTATTTATTTATTCATTCATTCATTCATTTATTCTTTCAATACTCACATGATCATGCTAAGACCTTGGTTCAAAGAGTAAAATGGCTTGGTTATGAAATTATATTGTCATGTTTATAGAGGTTTTGTTGCATGAGGTGTTTAAGATAAGTTATTTTATTTAAGCAATGATTTGTTGTTTTGTACACTGTAGATGACACTGTTTATCCAAGCTTGTTTTGTACACATCATCTTGTAAAGATTTGTTGAATGTTGGGGATAACTCGTACAATGTAGAGTAATCTGTTTTCGTTTGCTCAGATTTGCTGGATGATGAAGATGAAATTGATGAGCATCAGCCATTCCCCTCGCTCTCACAGGTAAATGACATAATTTGATTGAACCATCTTCATCTCTTCCTCTTAGTCTGATTTTTATGTCCCAGTGTAATAAAGGATTTTGCTCTGTACCTCTCTACAGATCTTCCAAGCTGTTCCTGAAAACGTCGGCTTCAATATCGAGCTCAAGTGGATCTGCCAGATGAAGGTTAATATTCAGAAGTAAAGTCAAAAGTTCAAGACTGTCATTGTCAAAGTAACCTGACGTTGTTGGTGATGCTTTGTATTGACAGGACGGGTCATGGGACGGAAACTTATCATCTTACTTCAACATGAACACCTTTTTGGACATTGTCCTGACAGATGTTCTGCAGAAAGGTGGAAAAAGACGCATCGTGTTCTCCTGTTTTGACCCGGACATCTGCACCATGTGAGTGCAAAAGGATTAAAAGGGGCACATGCTAACACTCATGAGATAAACTCTCTGGTATTCACAAATGGTAAACACTTATATGTGGATGGATAAAGTGTATATTCCAAAAAAAAAATATATATATATATATAGATAGAGATATATAGATAGATAGAGAGATATATATAGATAGATATCCTTTTCTTATTACGGAGTACACATTATTAATTATTATATATATATATATATATATATATATATATATAGATATATATATAGATATATATATATATATAGATATATATATAAACTACCGACCAATAACCTGCCTCAGTACTACATGGAAGCTCCTGTCAGGCATCATATCGGCTAAGATGAACAGGCACATGGGTCAATACATGAGCGGGACACAGAAAGGAATTGGCAAGAATACCAGAGGTGCAAAACACCAGCTACTGGTAGACAGAACAATCAGCCGAGACTGCAAGACCAGACTGACCAACCTGTGCACTGCCTGGATTGATTACAAGAAGGCCTATGACTCAATGCCCCACAGCTGGATACTGGAATGCCTAGAATTGTACAAGATCAATGGGACCCTAAGAGCCTTCATCAGGAACTCAATGGGGATGTGGCGTACAACACTAGAGGCCAACTCCAAGCCCATAGCACAAGTTACCATCAAGTGCGGGATCTACCAAGGAGATGCTCTGTCCCCACTGCTGTTCTGCATAGGCCTGAACCCCCTCAGTGAGATCATTAACAAGACTGGCTACGGATACCGACTACGGAACGGAGCAGTTGTCAGCCACCTCCTGTACATGGATGACATCAAGCTGTATGCCAAGAGTGAACGAGACATCGATTCACTGATCCACACTACCAGGCTATACAGCAATGACATTGGAATGTCGTTCGGACTGGAGAAGTGTAGTCGGATGGTAACAAAGAGAGGGAAGGTAGTCAGAACTGAGGGGATTGAACTACCAGAAGGCAACATTGCAGACATAGAGGACAGTTATAAGTACCTGGGGATCCCGCAGGCAAATGGGAACCATGAAGAGGCCGCTAGAAAGGCTGCAACCACCAAGTACCTGCAGAGGGTCAGGCAAGTCCTGAGGAGTCAGCTGAATGGTAAGAACAAGATCCGGGCCATCAACACGTACGCCCTGCCCGTGATCAGGTACCCTGCTGGGGTAATAGGCTGGCCAAAGGAGGAGATAGAAGCCACTGACATAAAGACAAGAAAGCTCCTTACCATGCATGGAGGGTTTCACCCCAAGTCCAGCACCCTGAGGCTGTACGCTAAGCGGAAGGAAGGGGGCCGGGGACTGGTGAGTGTCAGCACCACAGTCCAGGATGAGACAAGGAACATCCAAGAATACATTGGGAAGATGGCCCCAACTGACCGAGTGCTCAGTGAATACCTCAGGCAGCAGAAACCCAAGAAAGAGGAGGGAGACGAGGAACCATCATGGAAGGACAGGCCCCTGCACGGTATGTACCACCGGCAGATAGAGGAGGTGGCTGATATCCAGAAATCCTACCAGTGGCTGGACAAAGCTGGACTGAAAGACAGCACAGAGGCACTAATCATGGCAGCACAAGAACAAGCTCTGAGTACAAGATCCATAGAGGCTGGGGTCTATCACACCAGGCAAGACCCCAGGTGCAGGCTGTGTAAAGATGCCCCAGAGACAATCCAGCACATAACAGCAGGGTGCAAGATGCTAGCAGGCAAGGCATACATGGAACGCCATAACCAAGTGGCCGGCATAGTGTACAGGAACATCTGTGCCGAGTATAACCTAGAAGTCCCGAGGTCAAAATGGGAGATGCCCCCAAGGGTGGTGGAGAATGACCGAGCTAAGATCCTGTGGGACTTCCAGATACAGACGGACAAAATGGTGGTGGCTAACCAACCGGACATAGTGGTGGTAGACAAACAGAAGAAGACGGCCGTAGTGATCGATGTAGCGGTTCCGAATGACAGCAATATCAGGAAGAAGGAACACGAGAAGCTGGAGAAATACCAAGGGCTCAGAGAAGAGCTCGAGAGGATGTGGAGGGTGAAGGTAACGGTGGTCCCCGTGGTAATCGGAGCACTAGGTGCGGTGACTCCCAAGCTAGGCGAGTGGCTCCAGCAGATCCCGGGAATAACATCGGAGATCTCTGTCCAGAAGAGCGCAGTCCTGGGAACAGCTAAGATACTGCGCAGGACCCTCAAGCTCCCAGGCCTCTGGTAGAGGACCCGAGCTTGAAGGATAAACCGCCCGCAGGGGCGCGCTGGGTGTTTTTTAGATATATAGATATATATAGATATATATATAGATATATAGAGAGATATATATATATATATAGATATATAGAGAGATATATATATATATATATATATAGAGAGATATATATATATATATATATATATATCTCTATATAGATATAGATATATCTATATCTCTATATATATATATATCGATATTAAAAAAAGATTTTTTTATTTTTTTTTTTATTTACTTATTTTTTGAAATTCCTCAGACTGTGTTTTTACAAGAGTTGCTTTAAATAAGTTGTTGCTGAAAAATCTCTTTGTTAGGGCACCTTTAGGTAGTTCAGTCTCATAGTAAAGCATGGCTCTGGATGTTTAGCTGCTTGATTCTCCTATTCTCTTACTAGATTGAACTCATGAACAGATGTTGCCCTTCCAGCATTTAGTTATTAATAGGTGCTTTCCAGCAGTTTGTGATATCTGTTTTTGCTTGTCCTTCAGGGTGCGTCATAAGCAGAACAAGTACCCCATCCTCTTCCTCACTCAGGGAATTTCAGAGAAGTATCCTGAGATGATGGACATCCGGTGCCAGTCCACTAAAATTGCCATGAGCTTCGCCCAGAGTGAAAATATTCTGGTGAGATACAACCGTGTGCTTTACTACAATGATTAGTCTTCAGGTTTTTCAGTGTAATGTTCTTTTTATAAGTGCTACTGAATATGTTGTGTATAGTCAGTCATCTTGAATGTTTCAGTCCGAAGGGCTGAGAGTACTTTAGTGATTCATCCTCACCACTTTATGTAAGAAGGTATTTATTTATTTTTTAGGATGGACCGTATTTAATCTAATCTATATATGACTGTCGTTTTCCAGGGAATCAGCGCCCACACAGAAGAGCTGTTAAAGTACCTTAGCTACATTGGGGATGCCCAGTCTAAAGGCTTAGTGGTATTCAGCTGGGGGGATGACAACAATGATCACGAAACCAGAAGGAAGCTGAGAGAGCAGGGAATCGACGGGCTCATCTATGACAGGTAGGCTGAGTTAACCTTGCTTATCTGTGGCTGCCATGTTAATTTATTGTTGCATAGACTATTTCAAGGTTCAAGGTAAGGAGCAATATTGTTGTGTGAATTTCCAGGCCTGTGGGCTCCTCACTTTGTTGTCATTATGTTCTCTTGGAGCTTGTGATTATGTTACTTGTCAGACTTATAGGATTCACATCGTTAGGCTTGCTTTACATGTCAGCCGAGTCACAGTATTTCCTCGGTCCAATTGTCCTCTAATAGGAGACCAGTGAATTCCTTTCCGAGCATTTTGCTTTGTGTTTTATTAAGTTTCAGGAACATTATGTTACTGTTGTGTTGTTTCGGGGCTGACTCATTTGGCAGTGCTCTGCACATAAATGATTAACAGATATGTTATATATCTGTATGTTCACACAGATATACACACGTGACTTGTATTGCAGAGTCTGAGTTTGCATTTAGAGCTGTTTTGGTACATGCTGTGTATGTTATCTACACCTGCCACCTACTAATATCATTAACATTGTCACAGTCTAGGCAGTATAGCTTCAAGATGGCAGTGGCAGTACAATTTACATCTAGTACAATGTTTAATTGATACTAGTTGAAAGTGGAAGCTCCTTTTAATCATCACCTGCAAAGGAACAAAATCATTATTTTATCCACTCTACAAATATGCTATCTGTGCTTTGGCACAGAGAATTGTAACTCACTAAATGAGCTACTAACTTCTACAGTAAAGAAACCAACACTGATAATATAGTAAAGTATACACAAAGTATCTGAAACACCTGCTTGTTAAATATCACTTTGTACTCCACACTCTATTGTGTTTCTGCTCTGGCTGAGACTGTAGGGTATTTCAGAGGCCTTTCAGGTTTATCAGGGATTATTGCATTCCAAGGTCCTTTTCTTATTACGGAGTACAATACTGAGCTGCTTTCCGGCTTCTTTTTCAGGTTTACAGAGTTATATAATTCAGTGCCGGGACACATTTTAATTATTTGGTACTGGCGTAGCTTTTGACACAAAAGCTTTGAGTATTCATTGACTAATTTGTGAGTGTAAAATGAATGCACACAATGTGCCAGTGCTGTTACATAAAGCTTGGCTGGAGCTGTAGGCAGGGTGACAGGGTTTTCTCTGGTCTTTCGCAAAGCTGCGTGGTCAGCAGAGCCTGTTTGTTATCAGTTTCAGTTCCGTGTCTGACTGTACAATGACAGTGACTCTACATTCCCGTTAGCACTTTCCCCCAGATTTCTGCAGACCCCTGCAGAAAAGACAACAGCCGCGCACACTCTAGTTTGTGTTTAACACCTGTTTTAACCCATCACAAACCAGTTGACCTCTCCAGGTAGTTGTTGTTATAACTGTGCTTCTTTCTTACAGAATTTCTGAAAGCTTGGTTCCATATTTAGATTCAAGTTCTCCAGATTCCCGTAATGTCTCTCTGGTTTCTGGCTGTGTTTTTGTTTATTTTCCCTCTGAACACTCCTTGGCTTGTTTTTGCCCCTTTAAAAATAAAGCTTGAATGAATCTCACTCATTAAAAGCTGAAAGAACAAAAGGATGTTCTCGACAATGATGCAAGACGGTTGACTTATCATCTTTTCCTTCCATATTCCACTTAATGTTCAGGTAGCAGTGGTTAATGCTTTGCATTTTTCTAAAATGTAATTGTAATAATCAAAGTTGTTTTGATTGGTCAACTGCCATGTTCATCATTTCCTAGTTTCGTTAGCTGAAAGCGGCTTCACTTCCTTTTTAATAATGCCTGTATTGTTTGGGTATGCTTTGAAAGGCCTCCTTATTACATGCTTAATTTTAAACTGTACACGGTGATGTTGAACTTTGAAACAAAGAAGGCAGCAAGAGCAAATGGTTTGTTTGGTGCATGAGACGGCACCTCTGGAGGCGTTGGCTTGTGTATGAACTACTTTAACACCTAGTTTTAATCTTATTCGCGTAGTACTAAAATATGAATGTTGCTTAACACTAAGCCACCTATTAAAGCATGCATACTCACTGTGTAGTTTTAAATAGCTCACAAAGGTACTTTGTCGGGTATAATAGCATTATTCTTCACAAATATGTTCTTTTGTTTGTTTGTTTGTTTGTTTTGCTTTTGCACTTATGGGGCTTGTGGATGGTCTGCCTTTACTACAACTCTCTATGTACAAAAGGGCTGATTGCACTGAACTCTCTGTCTTTATTTTGTGAACCTATTTAACAGCATCTTTCATGAAAGGATGTTAGACTTGCATCGCTCAATATGTGATGTTTTCATTATTATTGGAGTCTCATATCTGACTTCCTTTGAGTGCACATATTTACACAGACATGTCGATAATGATTGTGTCCTACAAAAGGGATCATAGATGCTTTTGTTCGTACTTGACCTAATCTGCTTTGGTTCAGAAAGTGAGCCATCCAGTTTTTAATGCGTGTATTGCCCATTCACAACAACATCTACTTCATATTGGAAGGAATACCTTATAAGCCACTGGTATGTAACATAACCAGCAGGTTCAAAAACAAAAACTGAGGTCTTCAAAGATTAATGGGATCTAAAATGTTTGCAGAAAAAGGCAGCTTCTCACTCACAGAATGGTCACCAGTGCAATCATTTCCCTGACCCAAATGAATGCAACAAATCCTGCTGATTGTATTAATGTGGGTGCATGGAAATAATGAATGTGAATTTCTGTAAAATTATGACTCTTCTTGATGGTTTAGAGAAGAACAGAAGTATTTTCTGTTGCTTGGTGGAGATTATGTGAGGAATAGATAAACTAAAGGTTTGTTAGTACTTTTGTCTGTGGATTGTTCTGTGCCATTGATTGTGTTGGTGCCATCGTACCAGCATGCTCGTGTACTCGATACTGTCACTGATCTAACTGCTAGCATGTCTTTTCTTTTTCTTTTTTCCCCCCACAACTAGTATTGGTGAGGACTCAATAGAACAGCCAAACATCTTCCAGATAGAGGAACAACACTCCCTGCAGGAGGTTATTACAGAGACCCTAAAGAGCTCATCTTGTTCCTGCTACTCGATTCCCTGCTCCTTGGCACCATGCATTGCCTCAAAGGACCGTGGTGGAAACCTCGAGTCAGACTCTGGTCTCAGCTCCTCATAAACATCCCTAAAGATCTACCTTTCTCTGTACTGTTGCTACACAGACAAACTCAAGAGGACCATGGTAGAAATGGGTGACTCTAGAAAGTTTATATCACTAAAACCACTCAGACCACCTTCACTCCACTCCAGTCATTAGCAGGTTTTTGCAGGCTGTCGTTTAGCTTCAGTGAAGTTTTATTATTTACTTTCTGTTGAACACGTGTATGTTTAGCCAAAAAGTGAAAGCAGCCACAAATGCTTTTCGTTTTTCTCTGTCAGACGCCGGCCTGTTTGTATAAGAGCAGTCTGCACAGAGGTTTTCATCATGCTGGAAACGAGGTTAAGCTGACAAATTGTTCATGAGTGGATATTTATGAAGCCAATGTTACATCTGTTCTATCGAATGCAAAATGCATGTGGTGTGGTTCAGGGGTATGTTTTTATGTGCGTGTACCCATGATTTATTGATCCTAAATATCAATAAGTAATTTTGAATTTTTTTTCACACAAATTAGTCAGTTGCTGGGTTTATTTTGCATACCACCGGTTCACTGCGCACAAAAATGTTCCAATTTGATGATGTTTAGAGGTTACCATACCACTCTGATCCTCTTTATGATGCCTTCAAACTCCTGATTATTGACTTGGTAATAAGTAGCCATTATTTTAACTTGGATACAGCACACTGGATGTACTGTTTTGTTTTTTTTATTACTTTTTTCTCCTTTGTACTTGATTTGAGGTTAAATGGGAAACTGTATTTATTTGCAGGGCACATTTATACCACAGCCTTAAAGGGGGAAAATGCTTATGTTTGCCTTTTTATTTGAACATTACCAATACCTCAATCACTGATTAGAATAGACTTGAGTTGAGATGCATACACTTCCATACTGTGTATATATTATTGGAATTCACAACACCAATGATGGTTTTTGGGTGGCGGGCTCATTTCTGGTGGACATTACCCTTTTTAGAAGTGTGTAAATCTGTGTTATCGCACAATTTTTAACCACAAAGACTGATGATTGCTGCATGTATCGTCTGTCTATCTGAACAACTGAAAGAATGAAAAGTGTCTAAGATGTAATATAACTACCAGTTCAATATAAATAAATAAAAAAAACAGATGAATACGATGGTTTCTTTGACTTTTGTTTTTCCAAGAAACTTAATGTTTCACATTTTCATAATAGTCACAGTCTAACTAAGAATTTCCATTTGATCTTTTGATTTTAATGGATCTGCATTTTCATTGTACCAAAGCTGCACTGCAATATGACTGAGTCACTGTTACAAAGCTGTAATCTGTAGTTGAAGTGTTCAGCCAGGTGTAGCCAGTGTGTAAGTACCCTTCACTGGTTTTCCCTTGAAAGTTTCTACTGTAGAAGGTGAGTCATAAAAGTCAAACCAGTGGCCTGAACTGTTCACTATCAAAATTAATCAGTAATTGTGTTTCGTAGCAGCTTCACTGTTGCCATATCTTATCTATCTATATCTTGACTGTACACATTGCTTTTAATGTATTTTCTTATTTAAGCCATATTGTTTTATTAGAAACTAGTTTACAATTATGATTCTAGTACGAGTACCTTTTAGAATATTGGTAAACCATGTAAACAATTGCAAAATGCATGAAATTTTTCTTGACGCAAAAACTAAGTTGACTCATGTAGTAATGTCTTTATTGCTTCTGATTTTTAGATTAGATTAGAGTTTTGATTACCAGGTTGCTTGTTACAGATGCAACCAGACTAGTAAAGCAAACATTAAATGCAGATAAGAGAGCTGTTCTTAGTGCAATACATTAAAAGGTCAAAGTAAACAGACTCTTATGAGGTCATGACAAATGCCATTTCCAGGGAGTTGCTCTTTATATGGAGTTAAGTTCAAGACATACTGATACGTTCACTGTTTGTCAATTTTCCACCAACGTCGCCTGGACTCTCCAGACCTCTGCGCAAAAAGACTCAACGAGGACCATAAATACTGAGGATACTTAGATTTTATATCAGTATGGCTGGTTTAACGCCTGTCACTGACTCTGATTTCATCCTGGTACAGCCTCACTGTTATACACAACACTCTCTGATTACCAAACAGGCTGGTGAGAAAACAGGTTCTATTCAAGCACCGCTGTCTGAGTGAGTGGTATTGGGTCACTTACTAGGAAGGCCATGTGACCACACAGAACCCCCTTGCATCATCTCCATCAGTGCTGTTACCATCAGGCTGGCATAATCGAGTCCCCTTGGCTAAGACAAAGGTCAACAGAGGATCGTTTATCCCTCAGCTGTAAATATTTTGAATAATTTTTTTTAATGATGTTATATCCTTGTATTATTACAGACTGATGTTTAACTCTGATGCCCTTTATCAGTGTTTGTGTTACTTGTTTCTATTTAGAGCGGTGTCACTGATGACTTTTCTCTCCGCTGCTTTGTGACAAACAATAAAGTTGTTTCTATTCTCTTGTGCTTTAAGGACACCACCCATGTCCTTAAAGTCCTTCCATATCATCGTTATGTTGCAAACGGTGCAGAATTGTAAACAACAGAGCTGCAGCGCACTCTGCTGGACAAACTATGCAATGACACCATAATCTTTCAGGAATAAAAAGGGACTGCTTTTTCATCATACCCGGAACAAAACACTTTGCAGATGATATGCTGTATGTCTGTGGTATGTCAGCATTTTTCTGGCTCTAGAAATAGAAATTCCCTTACATCAGATTAAAGCTTAAAGTGTTATTCTGTAATATAAAATATAAAGACAATTGTCTTTATATTTTATATTAGTTAAATTAGTTAAATAAGTGTACCCTGCCTCTCGCCCTATGACAGCTGGGATAGGCTCCAGCGCCCCCCGCGACCCTGAAAAGGATAAGCGGAAGCGAATGGATGGATGGATGGATGTTAATATGTTAACATATTAACAATTTAACTAATAATATATCTAATATACAAATTTTATACTTAATGAGAGTCAGACATATCCAGATAATATAGGGACAGCAAACAGTGCTTACCACACTGACTTCTGCTCTTGTAAGCCATTGAAATATGAGGGCACCAGCTGTTTTCCCACTCTTGCTTGACATACAAGTTGCTGCTGTATGCAGACTTTGATCCATATATATAGCCTACAACACTGTGCTTAAGCCTTGATAGAGCCTCGTTTCTTTATATTTTGCTAAGGAAACAGGAAATAGGGTCAGCAATTTATGAAAATGTACAAATATCCTTGAAAATAGAGTACATAAGGCAAAGGAGTTTGCAGAGTTCCAACAAAGTTGAAAGTCTGTATTTGGTTTGACCACCTTTATTCTTCATCAGATCTCTTAGGGAAGCTTTCTGGTCATTTCTTTAAGTAGTCTGCAGGAATATTTCCCCAGGCTTCTTTGGATGATCTCTGTCAAAATGATCCCACGCTGCTTCAGTAATGTTAAGGTCCAGTATGTGTTTTTCTATCCAGATATTTTACTGCATTGGTAGTGTGTTTGGAATTTCATGCTGAAAACTGAAGCCCCGGCCAATCAAAGGCTGGTGTACTTTTCTCTGTTCATAATTCCTTCAATTTTCACAAGATCCCCAACACCACTGGCTGAAATGAACCATGACAAACCATGACAGAGCCTCCACCGTCATTTGCAGTTGGCTGTAGACACTCACTGTTGTTACATAATTGGTTACAATTAATATTTAAGTAATTACGTATTGTATAATGTAAATGACAAGCATTATCATTTGTAACCTACTGTTTGACCAGCTCTGAATGAGAGCCTTGTTGTACGACTTGGAAGGATTGAATACAGAAAAAGGACGATCACAATAGTGTCTTTCTCACACTTTTTAGAAATCTTAACAGTTTATAAATGTTAGAGCAGCTGAGCTAGGGGGCTATGTACGGTCACATGTTACGACAGTTTGTTTTTAAGCCCTTATTGAGAATTTACATTCACCAGGAGAATAGAGTCAAAGTCTAATTGTACCCAATGGCATTGTTTTGCTGAACCCATAAAATGAATTAGATTTTCCAAATGCACGTTTCCCTCTACAGTTTAATTTAGTTAAAAAAAAGGACATAACTGCACACGCACAGTATAATGTAAGCAATTTGAAGTTTTGTCGAAATAACAACAGCAACAAAAAGTTGTTTGAGCTTCATTTAGCAAAATGAATAATTAGGAAAGTCAAAATGTTTATAGTATAATTAGTCAGTTGCACTGCTTTCGCGCCCTCTGCTGTACAGAAACACAAAGGACACTAATTGTTGTGTTTCTAAATTCAGACAAAAATATTTTATTTATTATTTAACTATATTTTTTTTTAATTAAATGCTGCAGAAAAAACGAATTAAGAAAAAATAAGCCGAATATTCAACATTTATTTTGTAATTTGGCACAAGATATTACGTAACACGGACATAAGAAAATTTGCTCATATCTGGCTGGGAGTTGTAGTTCTTTTTTGCCTCGGCTCTTGCTGAGTTTGGGGCGTAAAGCACTCCAACTCCCGTGATGCCACGGCACTCACCTAAGCCACTAGCTGTGCACGCCTACGCTAAATAAACCCGTCGACTGTAATCCTTACTGTACACACTTGAATCCTCTGCGGGTGTTCTCTGCTTAACTGTTAGCTTTTTTTCCTCCCCCAACTACAGACAAGAAATGGACAACTCTGGGAAAGAGAAGGAAGCTATTCAGCTTATGGCCGACGCTGACAAAAAAGTCAAGTCGTCTGGTTCTTTTTTGGGAGGGATGTTTGGAGGGTAAGACAGCACTGCACCAAAGAACAACAGCTAGCAAGCGTTTAGTGTCAGCGGCAAAGTTGGCACGGAGCCTGTTTTCATTCACACTTGCTTTCACTTAGCTAGCTGAGGTGTCCGTATGTGAACAGGCTAAATGTTATAGAAGTTTAGCTGATTGTTAACGTAGAGGAAGATGACATGCAGCGCAATCGTACCTGCGAGGCAGTTAGCTAACTTAGCTGTTTTTAGGTTTGTAAACAAGCCAGCAGATCACGACCTCCTGCTAGACTTAGCGCTGGCCTTGAGGCTACGCAGCAGACTGTTTTAGCAAGCTTAAAATATCTAATTTATTTACTATAGCTGTAAGTCTTTCCTTTGTTTAATACTGCCTGTTATGTCAGCTTACACATACAGTGTGCTGGTAAGTTCATTAATGTCATTGAACTGTTTATTTCTATTAAATCAGTTTAATGGCAAGTCCTGGATCATGTTTCTTAATTAAATACCCCCCAAAATAAAAAGGACTTAAAAAAATAGAAAACAACGTAATCAGAGTTAAATCACCAGCAGCAGCACATCATCTAATCCTGATGTAATCCGCAGAGGAGTGAATTTATTGCATTAACTACAGTTAATGGTTGCCTTCAGCTGTGACCAACACCCTCGTTAATCCCCATAACTATAGCAATGGCAGATGCTGTCATTAGATTCATGCTATACATAAACTATGGAGGACGCTTGGAGGAGGGGTGAAGTGTATTTTGATTAGGAAGCTCCTAACTCACACCCTCTGGTTTATCTGACCAGTTCTAACCAAATAAACGTTTCTCTTTTATATCTGTACCTGTATTCATGCGTCTTGCTTTCCCAATGGTCGTCATTACAGAAGCTCTATCCAAATCTTTTGCCACTGTCAGTGACCCCAGAAGAGATCAGCATTACCTTATTTAAATCTTGCAAACGTGTGTATATTCTATCCGGTAATGAATAAAAAATATTGTTTGTTTAGACTCTTAATGCAAAAAACCTTCGGCGATAGCCCCGTGTGACTCAGTGGTTTTTTTTTTTCTCTAAACCTCTGCACAGATGAGCCCCAGATGTTACTACGCTGCAGTTCTTATCCAGGATAACCATTGCCAGGCTTCATATTGCTAATTCTGTTGCCGGCCAGGCAATGATGTAATCCTCTGCCATGATTGAATGGCCAGAGTATGATTACGACTACAGGGAGCTCCCAGGGGTCTGCTGGCTGTCAAAAGGAATTGAGCTCTATAGTGCCTGTGTAGAAGGTTTATTTAGGACAAGCCAAACATTGCATCTTAGTGGAAAATCTAACAATAGTGTGTCTTTACATATAGCTCAGCATGATCGTCCTTTTCATAAACAAAATGCAATGAACATTTGCACTAAATTCAAAACTGTGTTCTTGTTTTTCTCCTCATATGAATATATTTTTTTAGGGGACATCACAAAGTGGAAGAGGCATGTGAGATGTACTGCAGAGCAGCCAACATGTTCAAGATGGCCAAGAACTGGAGCGGTGCGATGAACTGATTATTGCTTATGACATCCACACCTTAAAATTTTCCACTCACTTTTGCTGCTCTCTTGAACAAGTTTTTATTTTATTTATTTTTTTGGCGCTGTAACTGCAAACTTTGTGAAAGTGCCACACTTAAGTTGGGTTCAAGTTATGCGCATAATTAAGAGTGTCAGCTAAATCCAAAGTGTGCAGTGTGTGTGTGTGTGTGTGTGTAACAGTTTGGCATCTCCCTCGTCTCCAGGTGCTGGAAATGCATTTTGCAAGGCCGCACGTCTCCATATGCAGCTGCAGAACAAACACGACTGTGCCACCAGTTTCATCGATGCTGGAAATGCTTACAAGAAGTCTGACCCTAATGGTAAGACCAGGCTGCTAATCATATGTAATACTCTTTATATTCCAACTGTATAAATGAATGAAGTGTTGATTGTGGAGCCCAGAAAGCAGATTCTGTTAATCTGGATGCAGCGTTTTCAGTAATCACTCATCCCAATGGCTTTTTTAGTGGGTGATGAACTATTTCTCTCACTGAAAATGCTGCATTCACATGAGCAAAATCATCTTTTTCTTGAATGGATTATTGATCATGCATTAGACTGAGCTTTAGGCTACAAGGTTTCTATGGAAGCTTCGTTCCACAAAGAAATAAATAATTTCAGGTTACGTATCACAAACGTTTGAGTTATAAGTCAAATTTTTGAGAAAATAACTTAAATATTTAAGTTGGCGCTGTCATTAAGGAAGCTCTGAAGGTGCTACGTGAAAGCCACATGAATTACAAATGAATTTTTGTGTTGCTAGCTGAATCGCCTGGCATTGTTTTCTGCACAACTGCAATATGTTCATGTTTAATGTACACTGGTAGCTCAATGATGCTATCACTGTCCAATTTTGCGTGTGCATGTGTCTGTACCATCTGCCATCTGTTTCCAGGTAACAAGGAAAAGGTGTCATTCACTGAGCTTCTTGATTGGCAGAGCTAACTTGAAATTTAATCTTACTAACTCAAAGGTTTGAGAAAATAGCCTGCAATTTCTTCTGTCAGTAAAAACCCCAGACAAGTTTGAATCCCGGTGACCTTGAGCTCGAGGTCAAGTTCAGAGATCAAATTTTCTGAAAATCTTGTGAATGTGATAACCCGAGAACAAGGTTACATAGGATTTTAAAACTGATACCACAGGTGTGTTTACCAGTATTTTTATATTTTACCTTTATAAGTAAGAGGTAAGAAATCTCTTTTATGAAAAGCGTGTTAGATAATTGTATGACTCACACCATTTCACCCCGCTGAAAGAACATCCCGTGTATACCGATGTGCAACACGATGCTGTGCAAGAGAAAGTGTGAGAAAGCTTACATGATGTCTAACTGTTCCCTCCTCTTCCCTTAATGCTGCTAAAAGAGGCAATCAAGTGTTTAAATGCTGCCATCGATATATACACAGACATGGTAAGATTTTTATAGTGTCTGATTGTGACTTGTAATTTTATTTTTTCCAAGACTGTACTAGAAGTCCCATCACCTGGATAACCGAAGGCCCTCATACACATCTGTGCTGTAGCAGGCTACCTCTGCCAGTATCATCATATCCACTGCCCATGTTGTGTTTATTGAATGTTGTTCTCCAATTTGCCCTTTTCTTGTTGTTTTTCTTCATGTTCCTTTAAAGAGGGTGATTTTTAAATGTCTTGTAGATGGAGCCCCACAGGCTGCTACTTAACCTCCCCTCTCAGCACTCAGAGTGGAACCTTTCATTGACTTGAGAGGCATCTGTCTGGATAGATCCAGTGTGTAATGATTTTTTCCCCCCTTTCTTTGTCCTTCAGGGAAGATTTACCATCGCAGCCAAACACCACATCAGTATTGCAGAGATCTACGAGTCTGAACTAGTTGATATTGAAAAGGTAATGGTGTCATGTAATCAGATTATACTACCAACTACTGTTAAAACTAATTATGGTGCAAATTTTCTTCAAGGGACATAGAAAATATAAATATAAGGGCTTTTTGTTGCTTTGTCTTCTGTAAAGGCGATTGCACATTATGAACAAGCAGCAGACTACTACAAAGGAGAAGAATCGAACAGGTACTGTCCCCTTTATTAGTATAAAATATTGGATTTTGTCAGTCGTTTTTTCTTTTTGTTTTTTGTTTTTTCAGCTCTGAATTCAGAAATTAAAGCAAAAAGTAATTTCAGGTTTCAGATATATGTGTGCACCCTCATCGAAGCTGTAAAGGTCTACAATAGTCGGCCACAACATTAAACCACCAGCCCAATATTAAATAAGTAACCTCACAACTTCAGCACAGCTCTAACCCATCAGGGCATGGACACAGGCTTCTGGAGATGTTCTCTAGTGTCTGGTGCTGGGATGCTGACAGGTTGAGAGTTAAATCCTTCTTGGATTGATGTCCAGCTGGATTGAGAACTAGCTGAGTTTAGAACAGGGATTTCAAACTCATCTTACATCGTATGTACATTAACTGCACATTTAATCCTTGAAATATCTTAATGCAAGAAAAAGAAGTGCAATCTCTCTAATATGTCCCAGTTTTTCTTCACAATAAGGAAGTGTGTCTGTAGTAATTGAAAGAAATCAGTCAGCATGACTCTTTGAGCTTCAATTGTGAGAAATTAATGTATAAAATAATAGAAAAAGCTATATTTTATTTATTTGTGTTTTTCATTTCTTTCAACTTATAAAAAAAGGTAACGTTTTGTCTTTTAATTGCTTATCTGTTACTTTATTACTGTAGTATGAATGGGTATGGGGGAGGTCTTTATTATTAGGAAACACTGTAAAATTTATGAAAGTATGCCCTCCTTTACATTTTCCAAAGATGTCCAGTTTTTGAGTCTTTGCCAGACCAATTCTGGCTCGTGGGCTTCACGTGTCACACCGCTGGTTTAGAAGATGGGTCGGTTGTTTTATCGTGAGCCACTAAAGGGATGTTGGTTGCTGCAGAAGGTATTGCAGCATCGACTCTATATAAGAAAATGGACATAGCTGTGAGACTTCGACCATCGGTTATGGGTTTGTTACATTTTTGCCGCTGCTATGTTAGTTTTATGGACAAAAAGGGTGGTGTGCTAAGTTACCAGCTAGTCCCAGCAAGCTTTGTTAGCAAGCTCCATTTAAACATTGTGCAGGTGCAACACACAGACAGATATCTTCTGATAAGTGCAAAGCAACATACTAATAAAATAGAGAACTAGAGGAACTGCAGTTTTTTCTTCCCCTTTAGCTGACATTACCAGCTGGTGCAGTAAGATTGTTAAGATACTTGTTTTTTGCATGAACATTCAAGCAAAACAAGATCAAGTGTTATTCACCTCCATCGGTCTGTGATTGTAATGTTGTGGCTGACTGGCGTTAAGCATTGATCACTCACATAGCTGTTTACTGAAGTCTTTGTTCAATAGTCCAATCCATTACACAAGTAGAAAGAGGATAGCCATTAAAGCAGGAACAGTATTAGTTTAAAAATATCAGCAGCTGTTAAATAATCTCTAACCAATAACAAATCTTATCCAGGTGGGCTGAACTGCACAAAACTGTGGCATTGGACGCACTCGTTATTAATAAATCAGCATTCGAAACTAATTTAGCATAGCGCTTTTTGAAAACTGTGCAACACTGGTTTCAAACAGCCCTCATGGTTATACAGGTTGCATTAGATTCACTGTGTGCTGTTTACACACTGTCCTTAGTTCCGCCAACAAGTGTCTGCTGAAAGTGGGAGCTTACTGCGCTCAGTTGGAGCAGTACCAGAAGGCTATCGAGATCTACGAGCAGGTGTGTCTACAGTGCTCTGCTTTGTATTTGTGCATGAGGTTCCTAACTCAGTTTTGACATTTCTGATAAATGTTGAATGATATGGATTTATATCCAGGTTGGAGCCAACACGATGGACAACCCGCTGCTGAAATACAGCGCCAAGGAGTATTTCTTCAAAGCCGCTCTTTGTCATTTCATCGTTGACGAGCTCAACGCTAAGGTGAGTTTACGCCTTCGTGAGTGACTCTCAGGATCTGGGATGATGAATTCTGGAAGAATTTTAACTTTGCCTCTCCGTAGATCGCTGTTGAGAAGTATGAGGAGATGTTCCCGGCTTTTTCCGACTCCAGAGAATGCAAGTTGTTGAAGGTAGCTGGATAGCGGCTTACTTTCTTCCCTTAATCTATTCAGTTTCTATGAGTGACCTACATCTCTTTGTTTTAACAGAAACTCCTTGAGGCTCACGAGGAGCAGAACAGCGATGCTTTCACAGAGGCAGTAAGTCTTGTATACACTGAAAACTCTCTTCTTCTTCTTTTTTAATAAGGCGTTTGGAGAGTGTAGGCGTCCGCTTGTGACTGTTTCAACTTGTAGTTTAGTTAGATTTTCATTCAAGGAAGCTGAAGGCTGGAACTCGGCAATTCTCCATGGACTTTGTATGTGAATGTGTTGCAAAGTGTAGTGTATAGTGCAGCCCGGTAATCATAACAACTAAACTCATAAAAGACAGTTTAAAATTAACTCAGAGTCACAGAGCGAAAAGCGTCCTCGTGCCAGAAGTTTGAATAAACCAAGTGTAAACCTTTGGGGCTGAAAAATTAAGCCAATCCTGAAATAGATACTTGAGGTTGGTTCCAAAAATGAGTCGGTCCCCACGGACTCCCATATTAAAACGCATGACTGTACTGGAGGAATAACCATAATTACAGCCTGGTATAAAAATTGTTTTGGTCCCTGGGTTAATTTTACCGCTTTTTACAACTGTATAGAGGAATCTTTTTTAACCTTCCCTGTAAATTAATATTAAGGCTTAATTATAAGGGCTTCAGGCTTCAACTCACTGAGCTGACTTTTCAACCATGCAGCTGTCTGACCAATGTACAGTTTGTTGTGCAGTTTATGTAAGTGATATCCTAGTAGTTAGTTACTAAGCACTACTTAGCATGTAGCTGTGTTTGTGTAGCACATCCATACATTCTGTGGTTATAGTTTGCTAACTTCTTCCTGTTTAAAGGGAGTTTTTCCTTCCCGCTGTCGCCAAGTGCTTGCTCAAGTGGGGTCATTTGGTTGTTGGGGGTTTCTCGGTTTTATTGTAGGGTCTTTACTAGAGATGGCACGAAACCACTTTTTAATGTCCGATACCGATAAATTTGGATATCTGCCGATACAGATATGAATCTGATATAGTGTATTTTAGAATCAATAAAACTGTTTTTTTTTTATATATTTTGCTGCATTTTGTATAAGTTCATACTCAAGTTTTAAAAAATAAAACACTAAAGCTATTCTATTATACCTTAATGCAAAAAATACACTGCACCCAAAATATTTCATAGTTCAGCAATACTGATCAGTCTAATAAACTTAAACCTGCACCATCCTCTCTAGTCTGGTATTTTAAAGAGTACTTGGCGGAAATATTAAACAACCTAACTAATGGGATTGCCAACAAAAAAATATGGGGAACCACCCCCCACCCTCCGCCTCATGATGCTTAATCGATGTAATCAACTTTAATTTGATATATGTGTAAAACAAATGCACAGAAATCAATTATTTTTCTACAATAATTAAAAAGATTCAACATTTTTCTTCAACAGAATTTTCCCTGTTAATGCCCTACCTGCCCCCCTGGCAAAACTTTGCTAGACCCGCCCCTGCACAGTTACCAGCCGTCAGCTACGTAGAAAAGGATCCTGGTGTAGAAAGTAATATTAAATACATTCTAACAACAGCTTATCAAGCTTAAACGTGCTGCTGTTGTTTATCCGCTGGTTTCCTTTTTCTGGAGCAAAGTGGGCGATAAACAAACAAGAGAGACGGACTCGCGACAGAAAAGCCGATCGCCTGATCATTGATCAGTTTCATGATTGAAGTAGCAACAGGAGAGGGAGGGGGGGGAGAAGAAGAGGCAGTCGCTCCATATATCGGTTGTTAAGCTTAACGTGGGAATGCTTTAAAACATTTAGAGATGAACTTACACACTTGCTTTACTTCTCTGGGATAGTTTGTAGTTGTACAAATATGGTCAGGCAAGGCTTCAAAACAGGCATCCACAAACCAATAGGTAGGCACCATGGTTATTTTTGGAGTACAGCCTTTTACATAAAGGACCATCTAAAAAGGATCTTGTTTGTGAAAATGCACCACTTTTGATAGAGTGCTGGTGATGCAAAGCAGGTCATTCTAGTTGGAATCCTAATTTGAAGCAGGAAACACTTATTGTGTGTGCCCTTGTCTGCCTGATGCAGGTAAAGGAGTTTGACTCAATCTCACGTCTGGACCAGTGGCACACAACCCTCCTGCTGCGCATCAAAAAGACCATCCAGGGCGATGAAGGGGATCTGAAATGAAAGACACCTCGGGGTAGAAACGCAGCACGGAGGGAAAGTTTATCACGCATGCTTTCAAACACACAAACCAACACACACCCTTACACTCCCCTCACTGTGTATATAGGAGTGTCCACTGATGATTTTTCAATATTTCACTGCTCACTTGCTGTTCTTTCAGAGCACTGTCTTTGTTTCAGCGTGTCTGAATCTGGTCAGAATGTAAATCCTCTCGCCCTCACCTCTGTCTAGAGGATTGCTGCATACATTTTTCTCTTGAAATCTGTCCTGGGGGATTTCAGAGCAGTGTATTCTGTTTTGAAGTTAGTACTGATAAGAAATATTGCATGTTTTGTACAGTTATTGTTTACTAGTCAGATGCAGCTTCTTTCTTTTTTAAATCTAGTTTATTGTATATTTAAACAGATTATGTAATGTTTCTCATGCTTTGTATGAATCTAAAGAATGTACCATTATCTTAGCTTGTGTTGTTGAGATGGAAACAGAAAGATCTTAAAGCAAAATTCATTTATTACATCCACAAACTCTTATTTAGCTTCCATTTTATCACCACAGGGAGGGTAATGATATGCACTAAGTGTAGACTGTTATACATTTATAGGTAATTTTATTACTGCTGTTTATGATTTGTCAACTTAATGATACTTTGAATGTTTGAAGCTGCGATTTAGAGTTTGTACTGTTGAATGAAAAGCACTGACACAGATCTCCTTACTTCTTATACCCAGGGCTGTAATCCTGTGCTGATGAGCATCATTAGTCACTCATTATGTGCTGTAAACGTATCATAGAAGGTTTACTACTGCACTGTAAACCTTGCAAATGGCCAGTCGCTAAGCATGTCATTGTGTATAGTTCAGTGTTGTGTACTTTCACTATTGTTAGCCAGACCAAAGTGTTTACTAAAGGGTCAGTTGCCCCGTGTACCCAGCTTCTTCCAGGTGGGATAATAGTGGGCTGTGGATTTGATCAGTATGCTTGTGCAAATGGAAATTAATAAAGGCATTATATCCCATACTGTTGTTGCCTTTGGTGTTACCTCAAGCAGGTTAGCTTATCTTGAATAATATTTGTACTCTGGCCTCATCTGTCATGTGTGTGTCATCATGACAAAGTTTTACATGTAAATGATAGCATTTTGTTTTCTATTTTAAAAAAAAAAAGAAAAAAAAAAGCTTAAACTGTAGTTTTTCTTATTCAAGGTTTTCTGTTAAATAGTTTTTTACCCCTCTGTTGTAAAAAGCTGATGTCGTCAGGCAGGCAAGTGGACACCGAACTTTGTGAATGCGATAACTCGAGATCAAGGCAACGTAGGATTTTCAAAATAACACCAAAAGTGTATCTAATAAAATCTCAGACCGGTTTTATTCTCAGTGACCTCAGGGTCAGAGGTTAAGTTTTCTGAAAATTTTGTGAATGCGATAACAAGAAGGTGACATTTTTGAAATTGATGCCTTAGCTGTGCGTACTAGGAGGCTGAGGGACAATTTCAAACAGAGACAAGTGCCAGGATTTTGAAGGACTTAAGCAATTTTGTTCACAGTTAGATTAAATGATCAAAAGTTCGTTGCTGCTGTTTCACAGCTGCAGTATTTTATATGCAGAGCGTTTCTCTGTAATTAATACAAAAGTGTTGTAAAATATTCTAAACCATGCTTTTGAACATGTGTAATTGATTACAATCTTCACTTCATTTGTATTCACTGGGGTTTGTGTCAGATTAAACTTTAGCTTCACCTCTGTAACAGTGTGATATTGAAATGCCAAACAAAAAGTGCTAACGCTATTCCTGAAACACCAGAACTCAGATAATTATAATAGTGAAAAACTCAAAGAATACACATAAGGTAGCATGATTTGATTTGAGACAGCTAAAAACTCCCCAAAGCCAGTAAAATAAGCTATTTACATTCACCCCCTACACACATCTTATTTTGAGGTCTCAGTTTAGTCCTTTCTTGTTCTTCACTTTGGATACTGGCTGTTTTCTCCCACAATCATTCTCACCAATAACCACAGTCTGAATGTTGGGGTCCGGAGGTTCAGTATCTGAAGCGGCTTTAGAGTCTGAAACTGGAGCCAAAATAGTTTGCGAAGCTGCAGCTTCCAGTACAGATGATGTCGAAACTCCTGGGATCTGTGAGACTGATGCTAAAAACCCCTCAGAAACTGGAACTGAGAGAGTGGATACAGACAGAGAAGTAGAGGGCGCTTCAGAGGACAAGGGGACAGAGTGAGCCATGGACACTGGTAAAGGGAAGGGAACAGGGATGGCTGACCCATCTAAAGAAATGACACTGGTCCCTGTATTGTCAGTGGCTACGATGGGCTGGATCTGAGTCCCTGGTGTGACATCCGTGTGGATAACGGTGATCCCGCCGATAGTGCTGTGGCTGACCAGAGCGATGGCTCCGTGACTGGTCAGCCACTCAGCAGGAACACTGACTGGCTCAGATGGAATCACAATGGAGTCGGTGTGGGTTTTACCACCAGCATCAGGAGCATCGCCAGCATCAGGAGCATCGCCAGCATCAGGAGCATCGCCAGCAGCAGTTGTAGCACTTTTCCTGGGCATGCTCTTATGCTCTCCTGGTCCTGCTTCTTCTGTCTTTATCTTAGTAGGAGATCTGGGCTTCTTTTCCTCCACATTTCCCTCCAGCACCACCAGGTATGTCTTCCACGGAGCATCTGAGTCATGAATCTGAAGGTCAAAGAATCCGATGTTATTTCTGCAGCAGTCAGTGCAGGCTTCTTTCTTTTTTCTGTTTTTTAAGATCTACAATCACTATACAAAAAAATCCAAAAATCATCAGCTTATGTGTCTTTTTTTCTAAATACGGGAACTTCAGCTCCTGCCACAATACAAGTTAAACAAACTCTGTACCCGTGTAGGTGAAACTACTTTTTCTAAGAAGTATTGCTCACCGTAGTGTGCCTGCGTAGGGTGGACTTGTCTGTAAATGTGCGTTTGCAGAGGCCGCACATGTAGGGCTTCTCTCCTGTGTGAATACGCTGATGCCTCTGCAGTGCGTTGAGCTGAGTGAACTGTTTGTCACAGTCTTTACAGCTGTACGGACGCTCGCCTGACAACCACCAAAGAAACAAGAAAATATCAAAAAATATTGAGGAAGAGATTAATGAAAAATCACCTATAAATTCAATGTAATATAACTATTAAATGAAAAACGACATCTACATTTCACCTGTATGTATTTTTAAATGCTGGTGGAGAGAGTTCCTCTGAGCGAAGCCTCTACCGCAAGTTTCACACTTATATGGTCTGGAGCCTGTGTGGATGTTTGAGTGGTGTCTCAGGTATTCTTTAGATGCAAAGCTTTTCCCACAGGCTTCGCACATGAATGGCTTCTCTCCTAACACGAGAGAACAAAAAGTTATGGTCTTGTATGTGTAGATAGTTTTGTTTTTAGTGTGCTCACACTTCAGGACTTTTTCTTTAAGAAATACTGTTTGTGGAGATAGACCAAAAAAATAATCTCCAATGAGCTTTAAGGGAGAAACTATAGGCGCAGAGGATAAAAACTGTAACACATCCCAACGAAGCATCCTCAGGTGATTAGCTGTTTCAAGATATTTTAATGAGGGTATTTTTTAAAAACCTAACACTTCATGAATCAGAAAACAGCCATTAATGCTAATGCCAGGTGCTGCTAATCAAATGTACTTAATTCGCTGATCATCCGCAAGCGTGAGCACGTCTATAAAAGCAGATGTTTTGGTAGTTTGCTGGTCTGGATGTGCAAACAAACTGAACTCAAACTCAAATCGTGCAATGCTCAGATGCAATGCAAAAAACCCAGGATGTTAAATTTTAAAGTTTATTGGGCACTACGAGGAAAAAAAAAGAACAGGACAGCACAACTTAGGTTTGGAAAGTTGGATCTTACCAAACCACGAGACTTTTGGGACAATTTCCTTTGGACAGACCAGGTGACAAATTGAGATATTTGGCCATAATGCACAGTGGCACATTTGGCAAAAAACAAACAAACAATACTGACTTTCCAGCCCGATGGTGGAGGAGTGATGTTTTGCAATCACAGGACCTTGACAACTTGCAGTCATTCAGTTGACCTCCTCTGTATGCCAAAGTATTCTAGAGTCAAATGTGAGGCCATCTGTCTGACAGATAACAGCTGGCTGAAAATGGGTCATGCAGGACAGGATAACGATGCCAGGCACAGCAGCAAATCTCCAACAGAATGACTTTAAATTAAAAGAATCAAGTTGCTGCAATGGCCCCAAGTCCAGACCTCAACCTGACGCAAATGCTGTGGTAGGAGTGTACAAGAGCTGTGCATAAATAAATGCCAGCAAATTTCAATGAACTGAAACAACACTGCAAAGAAGAGAGGGCCAAAATTCCTCCACAACACAATGAAAGACAGATAAAGCCACGCAGAGCTCAATTCCTTCAAGGTATTGCCGCTAAAGATGGCTTACAAGCTACTCAATCATGGGGTGTATTTAGTTTTTAACATACTGCATAAAGTCATGTGAAAACTTTCTTTTTCTTTTCTTCCCACAGGTCTGTAATGCCAAAAATGACCAAAGCACAGAAATGTAAAGAAATGACAAGATGAAACATGCTCTTGATGACAATGCTCAAATCTGATTAGTTATTAATGTTCAATTATGGTTTTACCTGTGTGCGATCTCTTATGGTAGGCCAGCATGTGCTTCTGAGTGAACCGTGCATCACACTCATCACATGCAAATGGCTTCTCTCCTGTGTGAGTCCTACACATGTGTAAACACACAGGTTTAAACCTCATCATCTGCTTACACATACACTACATAAACATGTAGGATGCACCAAACACACAGAACTGCCATTAAAAAAACAGTCCAGTTGTTCTTTGACGGTAAAGTAACATAGGAGGCTCTCGTGCCTGATCTCCAATTGATGGCAGCACCTTCAGCCTGATATTCCAGCTGTTTCTGGTGAAAGTAGTCTATATATAAAGATGCCTGGTCTGAGCTATTAATTTAGCATACTGTTCTCCAGGAAGGCTGAAGGTGATGCATTTCATGACTAAGTAGCGGGATGCTAATATCAAAGGATTCACTATAAAGAGAATAACTCAAATGACCCCCTTAATACTCTCCCAAGATTAAAAGCTTTCGGTCAATTTCTTGCTTTTGCAGGCCCACCCCTACCCCGAGGCTTTATTTAACCACCTCCGTACCTGCGGTGCATCTTGAGGGCAGAGTTCTGGGTAAATCTGGCCCTGCAGTCAGTACACTCATAGGGTTTTGTGCCTGTGTGTGTCCTCTCGTGCAACAACAGGGCAGTTTTGGAGCTGAGTGATTTCCCGCAGTCAGGACAGATGTGTCGCAGATTGCGTTCATGCACCTAAGCAGCCGCGACAGAAACTCCACATAAAAAAATGTGACTCTCACAGAAATTGGATTATTACAAATTTAATACTTTTTATCATTAAAATAACATTAATATGGCTGTTAGAAATTCTACCGGTCCTCACCTGTCTTTGATGGCGGACGACATCCTTCTTTCGCTTAAAGGTCTTGTTGCAGGATTCGCAGACAAAGAGCCTCTCGTTACTGTGAACGTGCTTTTCGTGGATCTTCAGATTGCTGCGGTTTGCAAAGGTCTGCGAGCAGGTCTCACAGCGATAAACCACATCTGCTTTCACGCCATGGTACGTACTCACCAAGACACCAACAAGTTGCAGCATTATTTAAAAATATATACCATGTACATTATGATATAATGCACATACTGTACTGTACGTTGCAGTGCATAATTCCAGCTATATTAGAGCTAAAGCATTATTATCATGTTACCTGATATGCTTTAAGTAGCTCTTCTCATAGTGGAAAGTCCGCTGGCACTTGTTGCACTGGAACTGGGCCTTGGATGATTGTTTTAAAGTCTGCTTGGATTGTTCCTCCTCATCCTCCTCCTCCTCTCCGGGTGGTAAAAACAACGGGTCTTCAGAATCCTTACTCTGCGCATCGTCCTCACATTCCCAGTCATCCCCATCAGAGGCAGGGTCTCCCAGTGAACACTCGTCTTCTTTGGCTTTTTCTTTCTCTGGCTCAGCTTTATCTTCAGTCCTGCTCCCATCCTCCTCTCCATCTTTATCAATAGTTTGATTTTTGATGTTTAAAGGCACTATTTTAGTACAAACGCCTCTCTGTTGCACCTTACTGCCAGACGGTTTCACCTGTAGCTTTCTTCCCCGCCTTTTTTCATCCCTCACTGTTTTCTTTGCCTTGAATCTTTTTGAAGTGACTTCTGTCACCAGCCTATGTGGAGACAGCTGCCGCTTAACCAGCAAGCTTCTACGATGCCTCTTCCCGTTTGCCTTTTCTTCCTTTTGAGCACCATGCACATCATCTGGAGCCACAACTTTTGAGCTTTTCTTTGTGGGCTTTTGTATCATTTCTGCGCTTATGGCTTCGCCGCAAACCTTCAGCAGATCATCACAGTCCAAAAACTCTGCCGCTGCTTGAACATTACCTATCTTGTCTCTGGCAACTTCAACTTTACCGGTGTACACAAATTCCAGAAATGCAGAGAAATCCTCCAAGTGCATATTTGAGAGAGACAGTTTATCACGAGATGCGTGCGGAGACAGCAGAATTTTCTTGAAGTAGCCACTGGATGCAGCAAGCATCACCTGGTGGGCATGAAACTCCTCCACATCTCCCTCATAGTCCACCTGCACGGTGACGTCACTCAGCTGACCTTGCAGCCTCAGGTCATGCAGAGAAGCCAGAATGTGCTCATGATGCGAGCCTGAGGTAAGCTGGACCGCTTTGCTCCCCATCGTTCACTCGGGCACCTGAGAAAAACATGAGCTGTAATTGGCTGGGTTTGTTACTCAGCACTGACATTTGTGTATGTGCTATGAAAAGACTATACCGGCTTAAATCTACATTAGCTTGAGCCATCGTTAGAAGAGGCTAACTTTACAGCAGTTAAAGTGACATTTAGTCTATTAGGAAATGAGATGAACACAATAATAGGGAATTGGCAGTTAATAATTAACTAGAGGGCAGTAAATGCTCAGCGAGTTCCTTAAAATGACCCCGATGTCAGAAAAACTTACATATAATTACTTAAAGTGGTTTAAATGTAACACGTTTGTGGTTTTGTCTCGATACCACTCACTGACAGCAAATGCTAACAGCAGCGTCACATGCACTGTGGCAAACAAGCTAGGTTAGCTACAAAAAAATTAGCACTTCGTATGTAACTAATGTGTGTTTCTTTGGTAACACAACATCGTAGCACGACACGCTGCACGCAGTGTAGCAGCCAGCAATATACACAGCGAAACGAAGCAAGTTTTCTTACCGTAAACTCGGTAAAATGGCAGCCCTTCAGAAATGCTCTACTCGGCGGAGAGCACTTCCTGGAACAAGTCACTCACGAAAACGGCACTTGTCTCTTTACTTTGCCGACATCCGGTGCCGTTTAGACTGATTTGGGATCAGTCTTTATTTTGCAGTCGCGTTTAAAATCGTAATTTGCTGAGTACAGCTGCTGTTTCTGGGTCGTTTTGTGTCGGGTTATTGACTATAAGCGCAGGACCTTATCTAAAACTAGACGGTGTTCGAACGTTTGTTCACCCGTGACTACTGTTGTGCTAATTTAGCTAGATAGCACTTTATATCGGTTTACCTTTGCGCCAAAATACTGTCCATTTGCTTAATCAATAGGATACTGCAGTCTTCATGCTACTGCAACTGCCTTTATTTTGTGTGAAATAAACTGCTTACAGAACAATGACAGCCAAGTCCCCGTGTTACCGTAACTCTTAATCGCTATAGAAGATAATGCTTATGAAAACATTACTCCTAGCACCCACATGGTGGCAGCATGGCACAGTAGGACAGCAACGCGCTATACACCGCTTGTGTTGGGTTAAAAAACACTTTGTGTTTATGCATTATGTACAGTCTGCAGTCTTTTAGGGCTGGACAGTTTTCAGGAGTGCCTGTAATTTATAATGTAGCTCGCTTTCTGGTCGCTAGTATCACGTGGCAGCCTTCTTTGATGTCAAATAATTTCCCTGTATAATATCATGGACTGTATATAGTGTAATAGTTTAGTGCTGCAGAGGGAATACCAGTACCGAGGTAAAACAGGCCAGCATGCTGAAGGACTTAAGCTAATTCATTTACAGTCAGACCAAACATATATCATCTGCAGGGTTGCAAAATGCTGCCATTCCAAAGGTGTATGGAAACCTACTTGAGGATTCACTGGGGTGCTGTTCTGCAGCTGCCAAGGTTTTTTTTTCCTTCCAGAGGAAATCCATTACATTTGTCTTAATGAATTCTGCAAGCTAGCAATCTCTCTGTTCCGGTGACTCATGCTGCTCTCTGTGTGCAGCGCTGTGGAGGCTTTAGCTCTGACCTGGAACACTGTGTTCACCTGGTCCTGGTTGCTTTCCTACTATATATACTATATTCTACAGATCGCCGTTTTCATACAACAGGTCCTTACAATACACAAAACATCTGCATTTGTGATAATCTGCAACTGCAGGCTGATGGGAATTAAAGGTATTTGCATAGATATTAATATTGTGTAAAGTATTAGCATGGGCGGGGGGGCGGGGGCGGGGGAGAGTTTAATGAGAAACTGATTACTTTGTGGAAAATAATGAGAAGACATATATGCATTTTACACTTTGAGCTTGCGAGCACATTTGTTGGTTAAGGCTTATCTAAATGAAGGTTTCAGTCAGCCTAGAAGACCTATATAAATGTTTTCTGTTTATAGAAGCCGCTTTACAAAAATGATAAAAGAATAGCTTAAGCAATCGTGGTGGTTATGTCTAAGTCGCACTATCATTGTTCCTGTGTAGCACAGTAAAGAGTTAAGCAGATTCTGGTTTGTGGTATAGTCAAGGGTAAATATGAAGGGCACTTCAGTATTTGTGGTTTATGATGTGACAGGAGGCTTTGTCAGAATGAAGACTGGGTAGAAAAATAGATGAACTGTTTCTACATGTCATCAGTGGTTGACATCTGTAATCAAGAGGATGAACACATGCTGCATCGCTGAAATAACAAAAGGTCAAACAGTCATTGCAAAAACAAAACTATCTGATCTACTTTCAGCTGATACTGGTTGACTTTTTACTCCAGTGCAGTTTGTGTTATTCAGTCAAGGTGTCAGATGTTGCTAGACTATGGCATGCCTAGTAGCCAGGGGTTCTTCCAGTAACGAATTAAATTCCCACATTAGGTTGCCAGAGAAGAAGGTGACGTGCAAAAGCCTGCTGAAAGGTGATGGGCTCAGCAAACAAAACACTGCGCCGACTTTTGGGCTGTGTTTGTTCTGCTATGGGCAGACTCCTCCACACGACTGAAAATACCAGTGCTGACATTCCACAGCGCACAAACAACACGACAAAATGTGCACTGTGTGAGTGAAAAAGCAAAAGTGAGAGCCAAGGCAGATTTAATTTGAGGCTACAGAGTGCGCACACACTGTAAAAAAAAAAGAAAAGAAAAAACACAACAGTAGAATTCAGGGAGTTGGATTGTGATGGTTATGTTTGGGCTAGGCTTGTGTGCTGGACTGTACAAACACTTTAATTTGGATGCTGTGAAGGGTAAGCCAGTTTGTGTCCTTGCAGGACCTCTGCAGATCTTTAGTGGGGTTTGTTGACTCAGAATCCCAGCACATGAATTGAACCAGTGATGGTAAACAGCCGAACATTACATGGAAGTGCGGACAGTGGTGGTCCAAGAATAACCGCAGAATTCTTTTTGTGCTTGCCCATATTTACCACAAAGCTGATGCCAGACCAACACAAACCGGTCCAACTCAGTATTCTGTGGTGTCTTTCCCTTCCCCTCCAGTCAGTGAACTCTGCAAACTAAAAACATACTTCTTTAATTAAGATACCAATGCTTTTTTGTCAATGGCTTGTTCCTACTTTGTGCACTTTCTTGATTTTATGAAAATTTGCAGAGCTGTTTCACTTGTTTTAGTAAATGAGCGCAACTCTTCCACCGGCAGTTATGTAAGTAAGAATCTGGTCAGGATTCAAATACTGTACATGTTTGTGCAGTCGTGTCAAGGCCAAGGTTGCTTTGCCAGGATACACACAGCAGTCCAGGCCTGTCTATGGTACTCTCGTCTAACACTTCAACCCAACACCCTTCTCCTTTTTCCCTTTTCTTTTCCTTTTTTTGACTGGCTGGACGCCAGACCACATTTAGCTAGTCCAGAATATCACTGGAACCTCTAAAACCACAATGTACCATCAAGACATATGAGACCAATGATTCACAAAAATTGCAGAAGACTGTCCAAGCCATAATGAGGAAATGTGATACTTTTTGTTTTTGTTTTTTTGGTCATGAGTGCTGAGACTTAAGGTTTATGTAGAAGGCCAGATAGGCTCATACGATAGCAAAAAAATGCTCATTCCTTAGTCATACTCGTACCGTGGCTCCAGGCATGGCATTGTCTATAGTATGAGGATCTCAAATGTGTTTGATGGCTTTCAGTAAAATTGGCACAGATATCCATTGTGCCCAGCCGATGAATCCACTCTTAATACCATCCAAACTTAGGTAGGTTTAATAGTAGATTTTTAGCCAATAGGAGATTAATATACTGCCAGACTGTTAGTGCTAGCTACCTATACACATTACAGGGGATTTATAATTCTGTGTTAATCTGCATAATAACCCTTTTGAAACCCTATGCTGTAACATGCATAGCCTGACTGCAGTAACTACATCACCATCACTGCGCAGACAGTGGCTTCAGTCATTTGCTACATTGTATTACAATTAAATATTGCACGTGTTCTGGGGTTTATTGTTATTTATTTATTACGTGTTAAGGTATTTAAGTCTATTTAGCATTTGTTGCCAGATGCTTGACAAGTTAACATCAGCCAGCAAAATAACAGTAATCCTTTTGCAATTGTCTGATAAGCGCAGTACTTCTTCAGTTTGTGACAAAAGTTACCTGTCAAAATTTACAAACTAATCAAGTAAGTATGCTCTTGTACATAGTGTACTACATGAAAAAAAATTAAACCCTGCTCATCATTTAGGGGCACATTACCATGCCAGCGTTTAGCCATATCCAATCCCTCAATAAGCAACAACCGTAGCTGTGGGCTGTTGTAGGTTCGTTCCAAGATCCTCAATGCGGTGTACTGTAACAAACAACGTTAAGTTTCTGAAATACAGCGCAAAAGGAATCGTGCCTGTCCTCTCCCATTCAAATAGGCTCCATTTCACCAAACAGAGATGTTTTTCTTCTTGCGCCTGCCTGGTTTGGAAAATACTTTCCTTTCATTGATGAAAAGATATACAGCATTCAGAGATGAAATTACTTTCCAAATGGCCTCTGACTCACCATCTCTATTCCCAGTACTCTCTCAGCTCCCCCCTCCTCACCCACTCTCCACCTTACTTGTCCTTGTGAATGTTCTATCTATTGTAACTGTATACAGCACTTAGCACTTCAGACGGCAGACAAACCAGCTCAAGGACAACTGCCCACTCTTACGATGTTCATAAATAGACTATTTGCCCAGGCTTACCAATCACGTTACCCACAGAGCCTGTGTGGGTGCTTGTGGACATTGTGTAGCTTGTACCGAAATAGACCTCCGCTGCTGCGTGAGGGTGCAATCAGGCCTTCAGCTTGCAGTGTGAGAGACCAGTTTGCACAGAAAAAAGCTTTGTTGTGTCGTTGAAAATGAACAATAATGACTCACACAGTCTATCCCTTTTATAATGTGCGATTTTATTATCCGTTTGCGATCTGCAGCGCCTCAAAACAGGTGCTATCACCTCCGCAGAATTTTTTCCAGAATGCAACACTCCCCGACTGTGTGGGCCACAACCGTCAGCACATTCCTGGAGAGCTGGATCCCCAGAAGCAACAATTCCTCCTTCCTCTCTTCCCTCCCTTCCTTCCTGCCGCCCTGGTGTCTTCTACTTTGCTTCCATGGATTGCATCACTCGTCTGCCTCCTGGCCTCCTCTGCTCAGACCCTTTAATCACATATGGCACGCACACAAGTAAATGTGTGCGTGGCACAGACACACACACACAAATGTGAACACACAAACTGTGGGCAGAAGGAACCCTCGTCAGTCCTCATACTGGTTTTGAGGCTTCAGTTGGAATTTTATGGTTGGTTTGAGCAGAGGATTCTGGAGGTTTTCCAGCTGCCCTGCAAAGTCTCCTCTCCCTGCTTTCGCTCCCTCCATCTCTTTGTTCCTTTCCTTCAGCTTTCCTCTCTTTTTCTTTTCCTCCCCTCTTTCCTCTCCCCACCCTCCCAGCTTTACCCACTCGCCCTCAAGGTCAGAAATATCCTGTGGTTTCGGTTTGATCCCCTTGGATATGCTTTTGCTCTCTCCCTCTCTCTGCCTTTTCCTTCTTTTTTGTCTTGCTTGTGCGCACTCTCACACATGCACACACGCACACTTACTGTAAGCATACTGCATTACTCTAAGCATTCCCATACAGGAAACACATGTTGGGATAAGCACTGGCAGTTCTGTGTGCCTTGCAACACACACAGTCCATCTCATCAGGGGTCAGCAGGCTATCCGGCATGTAACATTCAGGAAGGAAACAATGTCGTAGTCTCCTATTGCTCCGGGCTGAAGTATTTGCCACCGAAGACCTTATCCATATTAAATCTGTTGATTCATTGACAGTGAAATAATGAGCAATCCTCAACTTCCTCACATGAAGCCACGGTCAGTGTACTGCTCCAGCCCCAGCCAGGTTAACCCTGCTCTTCTGGGTTCACCTATTCTCTGAATTGTGCAACATGGCAAAAGTCCAGCACTTGTGAAATAACAAGGGCCTTGGCTGACTGAAAGAACGGCAGTTCAAACAGTCATCGTATCCGCCAGTTAATGGAGGAAAACAGTCTTGCCCAATTAACCTGATCCCAAGTCTCTCGTGTGTACGCCTCAGTCGTAGTTCCACAAATGTTCAGCTAACGGTTTTCTACCAGAAAAGGATGAGATCATGTCCATAAATCCTTCCTCTTCTTTGTTAAAGTTATTTTTTAAATTCAAAAACAGTCCTCCAACTTTGAAGTTAAATGCTGAACCCAGCCGCCAACAGTTTTCAGTTAAGAGTGACGTAGATCACCTACATTTTTATGGAACTTGTATTCATCCAATGATTTTCAAAGTCAACATGACATATAGTTAAAAGATAGTGGAAAATTAAAACAATTGTGTACTTTGTGCAAAATGATAGCAGCCCTTGCAGATCCAGTTTGTTGAAGTAATCTGAAGACGATTCACGTCAGACTTCCTAAATCACTGTTAAATAGGGTTAAAAAGCAGTGAGGGTGATAGTTTTTCAGTCCACAGGCTATGATTGTCCATGTGGGAACTTTGTTATTTTTTACTTGGCTTTCCTTTGTTTTCTCTTCTATTTCTGCTTTTGTATTTAGGCACTACAGGTGTATACTACTATACTACAGGTGTATAGTGTATACTACACTATAGGGCAGCAAAACCTGCTTGGTTATGTTGTAGATAAAGATTTCAAAACTTGAATCCTGCACACTGAAAATGTTCTCAACACAAGGACACCTTGTGTTCTCCAGCTAAAGGGACAGTTTGTGAGGCCTTGGGAAACGGATATTGTTTTGGACTCCTTCAGCATCTTTTCATGTCTTCTACATTCTGACTCATCATGACCACTTTGCGCATACTTGTGCCTCCTTGCGTGCTGGACGATCTGTGTCTGTCCCTGAGCTGAGTCTACTACAGTACTTGCCGGGACAGGAGCTTTGAAAGGCATTGTTGTTTCAGACTGATGCTTTAACAGTGAAGAGGGGAGACTCTCCCAGTAAAATAAACCACAAATACTTTTCGGGAAACGCTGCACCCTGCTGCTCAGTTTCAGCTTGTTGACACAACTGCTCGGGGCAGATTGTTTTTCAAATATGCAACCGGTCGTCAAATATACAGTGTCAAATTAATTTCAGGGTAACCTCCGAAAGATCTCTGTTCACAATATTAAATTTGTCCATTTTCTTTGGGTGGCTTCCCAGAAGCAGGCGAGACCACAGACATGAAAACCTATGTGAGATGACGCCCAACCATACGGCCAAACTGTCCAATCTATAGTGTGCATGCAGACGTACACTACTGTGGCAAGGCTGATTTAAAAATCATTTCCTTTGTAGCTTGTTAGTTCCTCATAACCTCTTGTTATAAGTATACTGTTACCACATGCTCTTTGTTGTTTTCTACATGAATCAGGCTTTAGTGAGAGGATGGTTTCATTAAAGTGAAACAGTATCTTATACTGAATATTTACTGAAAAATTCCCAAACACCCAGGCTGTTAAAGTGAGATTTCGAATGCTGACCTATTCCCTTTTGACTCTTTGCGGATCACCACGAAATCCCGATAATCCCAAGGAACACAGCTTTGCTTTAAGAGCCACCATTTTCTTTCAGTATGAACCCTTTTATCCCTCCACATCCTTTTGAAAATGTCCAAAAATGGAGAGGAGAGAGGAAAAAGAGGCACGAGGGGGGGAGGGAAGGGATCTGACAGGCTGTTCCAGCAACGAGACCCATGACTGACACATTTACTGTGGAACAGGACAAGTATATGAATGTGTGAGCGAGACAGAGAAAGACACACATGCACAGAAACTGAAATGTTAGCAGATAGTATCTCTTTTTGTCAGCTGAGTGTGGTCACAAGACCAAAGCTCCACTTCACTAATTTCATTCCTTCCTGGCTGGGTAGGAATTCTGCAGAGACATCTCAGCAGGACCTTTTTTCTGTTTCCTTTAAATCCTCACTACAGACACAGATTTGTCACTTTTTTTTCCAAAATAAGATCTCATTTGATCTCCTGCCATCTAAATGGCCTTCCGTCTGAGGCAACTGTCACTGTTTATCCACATTATGAAGATAACGGGGCCATCTTCTGTGGTTTGGGGGTGTCAGATGAGTTGAGTGTGGAGGAGCTTGTCAGAGGAGAGGAGAATGATTCATTGTGTTGCTCTATAATTGAGTGATCCAGCATTCATCGTGGGCATGATGGTGAGATCATCCCTCACTATTAGACGTGCAGGATTCGGTGCAGAACTGCAGGACAGCAGCTTTGAGAACAGAAAGGACTGTTCTGCTGGTTCTGCCTGTCTTTCCTCCAAAGTGCAAACTGTTAATGCTCTTCTCTGTTGCGTTAGGCCTTCATTTATTTCACTACAGTGCAAAAGCCATTAGAAGCAATTTAAGCATACCAGTGAAATGTTTCCCATCTTGAATCCATGTTGCATTCAGGGACATGCAGACATTTAGGATTAGCTTTTTTGGAAATATTCGTCTGGCATCTCGGTTTGGTTTGTAACCAAAATAGAAGTCTCCACACCTTGACTGTGCACATCAGCTGTCCAAAAATGAACCCCTTTGAAAGAGATTTGAAATCATACACATTACATATCTAAAGAGGTACTTGCAAAGTTTAGGGAATTTTATGAGGGAAAGTATGAATCCAGCTGCAAAGACGCTGTATTTCCAACCAAACAGACCCTTGTTTCCGATGCAGGTTCAATCTTATTAATTTGTAGTATTAACTCACATTAAGACTACACATTAATTGTAATAATTTAATAAGGAAGGGTTAGGAACCCTTTCTAACCCTAACACCTAACCTTTAGGATTAGGATTAGGGGTTAGGGTTAGGAAGTGTTAAACCACAACAGTCTTTGCGATCTCACCAGTCTCATTTGTTAGAGTGGACAGGACTGAAGAAAATATGGAGGTGTTTTTCCAATATGATTAGGATGAGATATTTTATTGTTATTTTCCAGAATAGCTGAAGTGGGGTAAACTTTAATGTTCTATGCTTCAAGGAAAAAGGACGTGCTTTTTATTCCATTTATTGACAAATTCAGCACTAAATTAGCCAAGTTCACCCATACAAATGAAGCAGTTGTGTCGCTAATCTCATCTGCACTTTACTTATGCAAACAGCTACAACAGAAGACTTCAACATAGTTTAATTACAATGCAACATATGCATAGTTATTCCTTTTTTGTCTTTTTGACAAGTAATAGCGCACATTCTAAACAAAAACATAGTTTTTGTTTAGAAATTTGACCGTGGGGTTATTTTGGTTCCATTTTGATCAAATATGAACCCGGTATAAAGCTATCCTGTGTGACAGTGAGGGTGCAGGCAAACCATTTTTAGCAAAGCGAGTGCAGAGAGGTGTTGGCAAGGTCCTTTGTGAGAGATAGAAAGTAAGAGAGGGTGCTTGACCTCCCTTAAGAAGCCATCTGTATAGTGTGCGCACAGTTCAGTACAGGCTGTCCTGAATGTTAACAGCGCAGCACTGGTACTTTCTGAGATTCATAGATTAGCTACCCACACTTAGATAATAACTGCTTTTACTGCTTGTTGATATTTTGTGGATCATGTGAGATTTGCCTTCATCTCTGTCCTTTGCCTCGTTTTGCAAAAAAATGTCTTTTGCCGAGATGATAAAGTTGGAGACTGTTGACGTAACCAACAGTTACACTTCATTAGTTGATACGGTGCTATCATGCCACTGTGCATACAAGTGTGTGTGTGTTTGTGTGTTTGTAGAGCAGTGGCAGGAGGAGTGTGTGGAGGTCACCTTGACTTTGCCACTGCAGAGCATATCAGTAAGTTAGAGAAGGCAATCTTTTTCACATTTGTCTAGCGAGTCTCACATCGAAGCACAAAGAAGCAATTTACCTTCTCAGCACTGCACAAAGTAAATACACGAGCTGCAGTCATAACCTCGCCTCCTCCTTCTCCCGCCTTCGCCCCGCTCGGCGTGCACAAGTGATAAAACGCACAGGGAGGAAACAGAGACTGCTAGGTACACAGGTAAATGGACAAAATGATCCAGTTTGCCTCATTAGAGAAAAAACATTATGTTCCCGGGTACACTAGCGCACCAAGGTTGTCATGGAAACCAAGCAGCTTTGTCACAGAGTGTTTCCGTGGGGTTCTTGTCTGTCTGTCTCTCCACATTTGCTCTTCATCAGGGACACTCAGATCACTGATATTCTACACCACAAGGCTATGACTCATACACATCATCTTTGCATCTGGAACAAAAAGGGGTGGGGGAAAAACAATACACACACACACACACACACACACACTAGATAGGCCAGGCAACACATACGTACTTACACTCCTACATCCACTGCAAATCTGTGTTAATTATATGCATATATTATATGCATACTTGCACAGAATAATCTTCCGTTTTTCACCAACTACAGAACGTGCATGACACTTTTAAGGTGCCTTTTTCAGACCATGACAGATGTGCACCGCACTGAGTAGTCCTCCTTTCTGAGTGGTTATGTTGGCGCCTGCCTTTGTGATCTGACTGGTTCACCTCATTATATATCAGGTAGATTATGGGCTTTAATCGGCCTTTAGTCTGTCCGATCAGCTGATGTGCTCAGTGCGTTTCCTGCTTATCTAGGCCACCAGATGTCAAAATCGGGGGCCTTATGGAAAACCAGAGCAGCATCCCGAGTACCAGGAGAGAGAGAGAGAGAAGAGATGACTGATGTGGAAGGGAATGCCAAACTTTGTAACGGGAACCAAATCTGCAGAGGGAGTTTTGAGAGATACATGTGTTTGCCAGAGATTTTTCAGGTGCACCAGGTGATTTTCATTTGAGTTGAAGATAGCAAGGCCAGTGCAAGACACACACACACAAGTACACATGCACACCCTGGGGTGCAAGGTAGAACAAAGTGATGAGTGACCCACTGTCTCATCGCTCTCCTGCCATTGCCTACAGCTGTTTCATCAAAGTCTCACTTCTGGCAGCCCCTCATGTGCCTGCCTGACACGCTTACTTGCACACGCATAGACACACATACACTTGTCTTGTAGCCATTTATCTCTCCTGCCAGCTTGATCTGGCTGCTTATCTCTTCAATCTTTTCCTAACTTGGATGGACACACATATACACACACACCATCCACCCTCTCTTCATCTCTATTCCCCCACCATCCCGCCACCCTTTTTTTCCTCTCTCTTCCCTACTTTACACTGGCATTAGCTACATATGGCTTAACACATTATACATTTCACATATGGATCTGTGGACGGAGGATAAAAACATGTCTAAAACATTTGATGTGGATTCTGTGTCATGGTGAAAGTCTTTTATCATTACAATCCCTCTACTGCAGCTTGCTCCGCTCATTACTCCGCCTCCTCGGTTACAGAGTGTGTGTTTTCAGTAGTAACGATTCTCAGAGACTTCACATGCGAGCAGCACAGAGTCAAATCTCTTCAGATTCTGATTTATTAGCTCCAAACAGAGTTAACAGTACAATGAAAAGTGCTGGACCAGAAAGGTAGCACAGCTCAGTAATAAAAGCACTCATCGAATAAAAAACAATTTAGCTTTTTTTAAAAAGCTAAATATTAAATGTAGGTAGGATGCAATATAAATGTGCACATGTATGAAACGGGATTTTATGTATGAAAGCATATGCAGCAGTTGCGTGAGGAGTGCAATAAACAATGCAGTAAGAGTCAGTATCTGCAATGGATATGCGAATTGAGCAGCCTGACAGCCTGGTGCTAAAAATTGTCCTTAAGTATAGTGACACGAGTGAGCCACATGCATCAGACAGCAGCAAGGACAGCCGTGTACGTGCTGGGAGTCTGGTGCCGATCTTTAACATGGAAACTGTGACGAGACAGTTGCCCTCATTCAGAAATAGCTGTTCCAAAAATTTGGATGACTAGTTTAAGATATGGATTCATTATGAAACATCAGCTCGATATTCAAGAGAAGACCTACTGTCCAGATAAGGCAGCGCAGTGTTTTAGTATTTCTACCAGCACTAAGTAGCTGGGCAGCCCTTGAGACCTGTCATAAAGCCCAAACAAACAGCTCCAAAAAGAAGACAGATCACTGTGATCTAAAAGGCTCTATCAGGCTTGACTGTTCTCAGCCTTCCCCACAAGAGTGAAGCCTCACCAAATACAGAGGTCAACTCTTTAAAAATCCATTACAGTGATGTGCTGTGCATGCAGTCTATAGCAGTCTACCCACTCTATAGCGCTTTGTGCAGAGTGGATCAGAGTGGTTCAACAGGTACTTTGATGGTGCACCTTCACTCGCGTGCCCGCTGAGGTGTCCTGACCACAGTGTTTGTGTGACGTGACCGGGAGCACGGAGCTGCTGATCCTTTCAACATTAGTGTCAAAGATGTGTGTGGGAAGGTGTTTTTTTGCAGATGTTAAGTGAGAGGTTGTCTTGCCTCACATGACATATAAAAATGTCTAATTGACCCTTGTTGACAGCCTCAGGCGCACATCAGCAATAGTTTATCTATTTCTAAGCATAAATAGATACAGATACAATAGATACAATAGTGTGTGTGTGTGTGTGTGTGTGTGTGTGTGTGTGTGTGTGTGTGTGTGTGTGTGTGTGTGTGTGTGTGTGTGTGTGTGTGTGTGTGTGTGATTTTTTTTGGTGTTGGTCTGTTGAATATTCGAGCATAATAGCTTAACTATCATGCTTCGGCACCTGTCACCTCGTTGTGTGTTTCCAGCATGCATCTTCTCTCCATCTTCTTGTTAAAAGGGAGTTTTTCCTTCCCACTTGCGCCAAGTGCTTGTTCATCGGAGGTTGTGTGACTGTTGGGATTTTCTCTGTACCGTTTTAGGATCTAGAAGTGACTGTTGTTGTGATTTGACATTATATAAATTTAAATTAAATTGAATCAGGCTTTTAGTCACTGTGTCTTCGTAACTGTTAATAATTCGAAGTCATTTAACATATAATAAGATGCTGGAAAAAAAACTGACCTTGTCGGGAAGAGTTGGATTACTGGCATGCATTTTTCTATCCTGTCCAAAACCATCTGTATTCATCTTCCATTGCATTAAATGAGCTAATGAGGTGTGAAACTGGCTGTTAAAGTCACATGGCATTTCAAAGTGGGGTGCTTGATTCCGCACCAGAACAGCATGTAACATGTAAAGGCAGCTATTTTGCAGCCAGCTGCAAATCAAATATCAGTTAACAAGAAAGTCAGGGAGGCTTGTTGGAATCTCACCGGAGTCTTGAGCTCAACGGTGCATAGCTGATGAGTTTCCTGCATAACTGCTTCCAACCAGTCAGCCAGCCGTTCCCTGGCAAGCCATCCTGTGTATGACTCATCACATGGAGCATGTGATCATTCTTTCAATGCACACACACACACACACACATATACAGTCACATTTATCTGCCAGGAGTTTCCCTCACCAGCAGTGCAGTACATGCAGAAAGACATCCCTGACAGAATACAGAAAAGGGAAGCTCTTTGTGTTTATGTTTTTCAGGCAGTGCGTGCATGTGCGTGCACATCTGTGTTTGAGCATATTTGTGTTAATGACAGGATGCGTGGATGTGTGAATGGGATTGTGTTGATTTTCCAACAGGCCAGCGTTTGATGAGGGATGAGTCATCCGGATGGAGACCCCGAGGAAGACTGGCAGGTTGATGATTCATCCAGAAAAAAAATGCTCACAAAATAAAAGATGTGTGTGTTCTTAGTAGCATATGTAAGTATAAACACGGGCATACACAAAGATATGTTTCGTTGCACTTGTGTGTGTATTTTCTTGCATACTGTATGTGCATGTGTCCTGTGGCTCGACAGCTTGCTTCGGGCTGTTTTTGTTTATCTTCTTGCAGAGAGCCGGTATATGCATTTATCAGAGAGATGCCACAGGGAGTCGCTGACTCCATTAATCCAATGCGCAGGAGAGAATTCCTCATTCCGCACCACGCGCCCTCAAACTCACAATCTTATCAGCTCGCTGAGGCAATATGAATGGCACAATTCAACATGGATGCAAGCATCTGCGGTCATATGCAGATGCGATTTAAATGATCTCATTATTTTCAAGTCAGAACGCTTCGAATCGAGAGAGCGCCGGCGCGAACGCAGGGAGAACTTCATCAAAGATATCGAGTGAATTGATATTCTGGTGGCTCCAAATCTGCATCATTTTTATTATTTAAACGTCTCCTGGCAAGAAGAATCCTAGATTTTCTGACAGAACTACATTGTTAAGAGATTCATTTTGATCATTTTTTGTTTTTGTGAAGCTGCTTCTAATAAAAAAGACAGCTCCCAGTATAATTAGAGAGATTTTTTGATTATGAAGTATCTTGCCAAATACTGACAACTTCATGCTTTAATTGAAGTTATTCACTGTAATTTAGGGGCAAGCGTTCGGCTTTATCATGCATGTATTGTGTACATCGCAGCATTCACAGGAGGAGTTCACAGAAGCTGTAATGAGCGATCATCGTTGTGAATGCGGCTGCTGTCAAAGCAGTCAGAGTCTATCTCTTTACATTAGGATGATTGATCAGCTGGCGGGATGCTAAGCTGATGATGAGGCAGTTATCTGAGAGAGGCAACAGCAAGATCATTAATCTTCCACCGCGATGATGATGATGATGTGTGTATGTGTGTGCCAGGACGGCCGTGTGGTGAATCCAGTACTGTTTGTTCACAGCGGTATTGATGATCCCCCCCCCCCTCCAAAAAAGAACGGCGTCTCTTTCTCCCTCTAGGTTTCTCATGTACCCTCGCACATGCTCAGACACACACAAACAGACATGCCGATTTTCTCTCCCAAGGGTCACCTTGAGCTGCACAAATTGGCTTCGGTTGGTTGAGGTTTCAACACAGGCAAATTAGTTAGTCGCTGCATCTCTTTGAAAGTCTGAACTAGACTGTGATGATTTCCCCGTGTTTCCCTCTTTCTTCAAGCTTCCTTTGGCCTGTTTTTGCAACAGTCTTTCTTTGTTATTCCCTCTTTTTCTGGCCAGTTCTCATGTTCACGCACTTCCCATTCATCACATCAGCGTCACTTTTTCATTCCCTTTGTCTCCATTTTTCCCTTCATTCACTCACTCCACTTCCACTGCTGATGAATGGAGTGGGAACTGCCCCAGTAGCATCCCCAAAAGCGGCTGCTGTGGTATTTCTTGACTTGTTCATTCAGGGTGTTGGGAAATGCAGCTCCGCTTTCAAACTTGCCCTGCTTTTTATTATGTGAATGTGTCCCTCCGCTTTTACTTATCATTGCGGCGGCTGAGCTTGTTTGCCTGGCTGACGTGCGGGAACTTGGGAGAGTGCTTTTATCTGGGAAGAATGATACTGCAGTGTCACCAAAGTAGCTGAGACTATTCATTTCCTGCAAGCACTGTCAGTGAAAACAAGTACTCATTTTGAAACTGACACAAGCATGCATCCATCAGAAAAAAAACACAAAACAAAAACCTATCAGACATGGAAAGAAAAAGCGAATCAATAAAATGATCCTCCATGAATGACAATGAGTTTTAATTACATGCTGAAAAATTAGCATGTAAATGCAGCGTGGATGTTGACTTTGGCATTTTGATTCGGAGCTGATGTGCTTCCCAGTGCTGCAGTTTGTGCTCTGCGTGACTTCTCGATTTCTGGGGAATTCTACTGATTGTAGAAGAGCTCATCCTCTATTCTCTATACTTACAGATTTTAATGTTCAGTTTTGTTCAGTTTATTTATAGTTATTCTGTTTATATTAATCCCAAATGTAATCCCCCAAAAAAGCTCCAGATAAAACATACCAAGGAGGAAGAAGACCATGAACTAGCTACACAAAGGGCCATCAGATTCAAGCTTCTCTCCTGAATTAGTCCTGGAAAACTAGACTAATAGAAACCAAAACCTAAACAGTAGTGCTGGTGAAAGCAACAGAGGGTTTAAGGTGGTGCTGATGGAAATAAGGTAGGAGGAGTAAAGGACCAAGACAGTTGCCAACCACCATGGTCCGCCTTTTCCAGGCGTCATTTGATATTCTTAGTGTCAATTGGTGCACCAAGCCTTAAGACACCAGTTGACACTAAGAATAAATCAGAGGGAGAGAGCAGGTTAATGAGGGCGACAATAAAAAACACAACACAACAAATGACTGAACAAACACCCTGAGGTGGCACGTAATAGATATATATAGTGAGCCACCTATACGCATGCATTTGTTAAAAATATACATTATAAATGTTGGTGTTTAAAACCCACAAAAGGAATCAGTGACATTTATTTTGAATAAATGTGAACTTGATAGCCCATAACTGTGATGTGTTTCTAAACGGAGTGATAATTAAGAAATAGTCGAAAAACACGAAACATTGTTGAACTACACTGATACATACAAGCATTTTATGCAAGCTAAAAGTAAGAATAAATAGCTGAATGTGTTTTGTTGAATGCTTTGAACTTTTCAGTGTTTGCACAATGGACAAACACTAAAATACTGCACAGTAGATAGCTGAAACGTCCAGCTTTTAGCATTTAATATGTGGCTCAACTTGACTAAACACTGACGCTAGCTAAACTGAACTGAATTGCAAAGTGGTGCACGTCATTTTAAAAAAATGATTGCAAAACATTCAAAATAATGTTGCTAAATAACATTCGATTATAATAACTGTGGAGTATTAGTGGAGGTGCTGAAGTAGTGGTGCTGTAGATCAGCTGACAGCGCTCTAGGTGGGAGGCTGATGAAAAAGAGTGGAAATCACCGTTCTGTGATATATCCTTTTTTTACATCTCTAGGTATGCAGTCAGTTTCAGAACATACTAGATAGCACGAGCAACAGACTGAAACAGTGCTCCCTTTGATCAAGACCAAGTGAGTCCTCATCTTTTGTCTTGCCACTGGCGGCGTTGGCATGGAAACACCACCAGAGTGGGGAACACTGTGGTCGATCAGCAAATGGGTCACATGGAGAGGAAAACAAGCACAACCCCACACACGTACACACAGAGACTCATAGATGTGCGGCAACCCCCTTTACATCAAGTGTAGTGTTACAAAGTAAAGAAACCCCTGACCTATTTCGCCACAACGCTCCTCTTTCTTTTGCACAACATGCTTATGTTGCAACATGCAATACAGTTAAAGTATAAACCGTGACACATATGGTTTTTTGGCCTTTTGCAGAGTGTTGGGTGAAAGTTTCCTTTATGTGGATGCCAGTTTGAAAAATGGAAAGGCCCATTGAAGACGAATGCAAAGAAAGGTGTATTGAGCGGCGCCTGTAAAATGACTCTCTGTGACAGCACCAACTACCTGCCGGTGACGCTGGGTGAAGCAGGAAGAGGTTTTAGATTGCAGCGGCCTTTCTGCAGCTTTGTCCTGAGTGAGGAGATCCCTTCACGGTGATACTCACTACAGAGAAAAAAACAGAGAAGAGTAGAGGTGAAGGGGGATCATTGTTTGAAATTCATTCATATTTCTAGATGTCCTTCTGACCGATTCACAGCCCACGACAGTGTGTACTTGGCTTCATTTATGGCTCACAAACCAGTCGGAGATTTAGTGTTACTGTCTTGGTCCACAGCCACAACTTGGTGACCTTGTAAAAGTATCTGCAGGGCAACGTGATGCAATAAAAGATCATGTTTACTGCAGCAAAATCTGCAGAGGCCAAAAAAAGAAGTTTGCAACAGAAATAACGTCTACATCTGGCATCCTTTTGCAATTTGTAGCAAATAGTGACGCAAAGAGATGCAGTGCAAAGAATGTAAATATATATATATATATATATATATATATATATATATATATATATATATATATATATATATACACATACATACATACATACATACATACATACACACACACACACACACACACACATATTTCAGTATGTCTGACTGGGCTTGCTCTCCTACGTGGTTCAGGGCTGGCATTCAGTTACATCATTCTTCAGAGAACGGAAGCTCAGATTACAGGAAAGGCAAACACAGGCCTCTGGGGTCTGTGTGTGTGTGTGTGTGTGTGCAGTCGCTATCCCTGTATGCTCTTCTTATATAACCAATCAGAATGCCCGACATGTTTCTCTTGATGGATGTGATTTCGTTTGGGTTCAGATTTCATCATTTAATTCGACACACAGTTTCGGGGCTGTTTGTATAGCTGAGATTTGGGTGATGTGTTTGTCTCTGAGCACTTTCATATGCATCTTGTTCACATATTCCCTCTTACTGAGGTAGAATACACTTAGTTATTTAACTGAAACACGATATCGCTTTCAAAACACATTTCGGTGATATTTATTCTGTAATAACTCCACATTTAATATAAATTCACAGAGGTTTTGCATTTTGGAGCCTGAAAAAATGATCAAAGCTGAAGAGGTCATTCGAGGTCCTTGAACTGGATTTCACAAGAAAAAGCTTTAACAGCAAAAACAGAGGCCTTACTTGCAGACAGCATATTTATCCTGCGTTTCTCCCTCAGTAGGTAGATAATATGGAGGGTTTTAAGTTGTTAATCACAAAAAACGGCTGCATAATTACCACAGACACATACAATAGCTGTGAGCGTCATCATCATGCAGGTTGAGCATGTGGTAAAGCAGAAGTCAGGGCACAGTGTTGCACATGGTTCACCAAGCATCTCCTCTCTTATCTCTAGCAACAACGGGTAAGTTAAATTAGTGCTGTATAATTAACAAGACAAAATGGGCCTGCAGATGTTCCAGAGTCAATTGAACATCAATAACTCCAGCTGAGGCCAGTTGCTCTCCTTCATCCCTCTTTTCTGTCTCTTTCCAGGCAGTGGACTTGAGATGAATTTCACAGTCTCTTTGAAGGTGCTTTTCAGCCCTGTGGATGAATGGATACAGTGTTTCTGCATGCTGCTGCTGCTGCTACTGATGCTGCCATTTCTCTCTCAGCATCTCTGGAGCTGGAGGGCTGTCAGAGGCGTCTGCTGCTGCTCGCTGCTTCCTGCCACTCACAGCTTTCAGGCTCTGATCACAGCAATTTCAGCCGGCCCCATTGTTTATGTGCGCCGGAGTGCTGAAGCATATAAGAGGAGTGCCATCCCAGCACCGTTCACATAACCTACCATAAGCAGACATGCACTGCTGGGCTTCTAAGCTCTCTCACTTTCAGTAATATAAATGTTTTGCCCCCTGATAACAACAGGATGTTGCTAGTGAAAATGTAGTGCAATCAGTTGTGCGTGACATTACAAAAATATGTTTTTCTTAACCCCAGCACTAAATTTATACCTTATTGTTTTTGGTGGTTTTATTTCTCTAGGTTTTAAAGCTTCGATCTTCCTGTATTTGAGAGACCGTTTTTATTGAGAATACTTTTAACAGAAGAAATAGATCCACATAGATATACATATGAAGGTTTTAAAGAGAGCATATTATTATTTGTAGCTTCATATTTTGATTTGTGGACTCTTTAACATAATCATTTATGCAAAAATGGACCAATTCTTATATAGCACTCAAAGCACTTTATGCAACTTGTATCATTAACCCAAGTGCTCTTTTCTGTGCTTTTTCTGCATAAGTGCTCCTTACATTTAACATTCACACCCATTTATACTCCAGTAGATGCATCCAGATACATGGGGTTAGTATCTTACCCAAGGATATTTGGCATGCAGACTGGAGGAGCTAGGGATCGAACCGTCAGCCTTCCAATTAGTAGATGATGAGCTCTAGCCACCCCAGCTACATTACCAGCTACCGAGTGCGATGACTCAGCTGTCTGAAAAGGCAACGTATCACCAACTTCACAGCATAATTTACAAATTTTAACAGAATGAAAGATAACTGGATGGAACAGCATCCAGCAACACTTTAAAGATATAACATTCTATTTAGGGCCAATATGTTGCAGATCCACCAATGTCCTCCCTGCCCTTCTTTACATACTTTAGAGGCTCTTATTGTAGACATATGACACGTCAGACACTTCTTTTTTTTCTTTTTTCTTATTTTTTAAAGATAAGAAATTGAATACACAACAATTATATAATACATAATATATAAACACCCCCTCAGTCATCCTTTAAAACCCCCCTCCCCTGTTTGCTCCTGATAAAACCAGTTAAAAAACAACAATCATAAGTTCAGCAAACCAACCACTGCCTAAACTCAAAAGCCAAAAGTCTTTAACCCCAGTGCTCAATTCCTAATTCACTGTTACTGTGCTTGTATTAAGAACATTATCTTTAACTTGCTAGCTAGCTAGCAACATACAGTATTAATAATAATAATAATAATGGATACTTTATTGATCCCCATGGGGAAATTACTTGTTTTTCTCTGCATTTGACCCATTCACTCAGTGAAGCAGTGGGCAGCCCACTAAGCAGGCGCCCGGGGAGCAGTGTGTAGGGACGGTACCTTGCTCAGGGGTACCTCAGGGTAGCCGTTAAGTGGATTCGAACCGCCGACCTTCCGATCATGGGGCGACCACTTTACCTACTGAGCTATCCCTGCCCCTATTGAGAAGTGAATCCACCTTTTAGCAAAAATCACTTACATCAAAAGATCCTATTTATATTTGTAGCAACGGCACACCTGCTTAGATCAACAATATGTTATTTGATGTTATCCAGAACTAAACAGTTAAGATTTTCTAGGTTATATTAAACACGCAGGCCTCACAATAGAAACCATTTCATCTTTCATTGCTGAAAGATTCTGATTATTGTTGCTTACTTCAGCTGCCCAGCTTTCTTTTACACAACGGAGTCAACCCTACTTGACTTGAGAGACCAGCGTTGCATAAATTTCTTTGGAGAGGTGTTCTGTTGCAGTCACGGCAGGTGACACACTTGTCCAGGTCAGAGTTTCACTTTTTCTTCTCTAGATGTGCAGGCCACGCTTTGGATCACTGTCATGCTGGATTAAACCTGCGAAGCTTCTGGAGAACAGGAGCTCTTGTCTGACACTATTTTCATTGTGGTATCTATAGATGTTGTAAAACCAACACGTATTGCACTTATGCAACGCAAATGTTTTTCATAGATGCCTTCTACAGAGGTTGCTGTTATGCAATGTGCTTATCGCTGTCCGAGCTGTTACAAAAACGTTGATTTCCCTTGATAACACCTGTGCCAAGTTTAAAGCACTTGCCATTCTGTTTTTGCATAACTAGATTGTGCAAGTGCTGCACAGTGTGTGGTGTCATTTTACGAGGATGCCATTTTGTGGCTCTGATGATTGCTACTTTATCTCATTCTATGGCTCCTGATTACCGCTGCAACTGTGTTTTTGACTCATTTTTGCTTCCTGCATCATTATCCATCGTAATGAAATCTAACAGACAAGTTTTTAATACTTCAGGCTAACTTTTCCAATGCGGAGGCATGACTACACCACCACAGTGGATTTTTAAACCAGTCAATATGTTATTGAAGTGCAGTTTTTCTTTAATTTGGAAATTACAGGCTTTTCATAAATAGTCCAGAATTTTCAGAAGCTTAAGCTGCATTTCCTCCCTTGAGGTGATCTGTTAGGCCTTTACTGAAGCCATCTTCAGTTGCTGCTTATTTGTTGGTCTTTCTGTCTTCAGTTTTGTCTTTAGTCAATGAAAAGCTGCTCTGTTGGATTTACTGATTTGGCCATTGAAGAATATCCCATTTCTTTGCCGTTAGAGACTCTTGGGTTCCTTTGCAGGGTGCTTTGGGCATTATCCATTTGCAGCATTTGGATGATTCTGAGCAGAGAGTATAGCCTTCTACACTTCACAATCCACCATGGTCATTAATAGACTCTAGAGACCTGGTTCCAGGGGCAGTCATACAGGCGTGTGCCATAAGATTGCCTGATACAGTTCATTTTCTCATTCTAGTACATTCTGGTTTTTATCTGTCCAAAGTTTTCTTTTTCAGGACTGTGCATGCTCTTTTAAATGTTTTCTGACAAAGTCTAATCTGCCCTTCCTGTTCTCTAGTGTAACCAGTGGTTTGAACCTTGTTGTAAAACACTATCTCCTTAAGCATGTTCTTGACTTGTCTAGACTTTGTAATTTTTTCTGAACCGAGGAAGAATTTCAATGTTTCTCAACTTTAATGTTCTTTTGTGGCCTTTCAGGGCTTTTGGTTCTGTAGGGATCACCTGTGCATTCAGATTGTTGATTGTCAATGCTCCTAAAGTTTGTAATACTTCTCAGATAAATTTATTTTACAGTATTATTTCAGTTTTCAGCCTAATAATGCCTGACAACTCTTTGGACTTCATATTAACGGTTCCAGTGAACGGCCAATAACTCCAGTTATCTGCTTAACTTACCATGAAATAACAAGAGAACCTCTTCTGGCCATGATGTTGCTTGTCAGTTGATTATCCAATTACTTTTGAGCTTCTGAAAAAGAGCTCTATGTATAAAACATGCAAAGACAAAATTCTGAAAGTGTAATTGTCCAAAATCGTATGGGCCTGACTGTATGTTGACTCGATTCTGCCTAAACTAGGCCAGCAACCCACATGACTTTAGAGGCCTGGAGAAAGAAAAGACACACACTGTAGTTTGGGGGGGTTATAGCAAATGTTCAAAGTGCACTACAGTCTTTTAAAATATGACTAGAGCAGCAAGTTCTGTTAATTAATTCAAGTAATAGTGCAATTCTGCCCCCAGGCTTTATTAGCAGAGAATCCAATTGAGCGATGATTAATCTGTGCCGTGGTAAACCTGAAGTAAAAGGGCACAGCATACTGCAGACACTAATTTGTTCTTTAAGAAACAAGCTTACTGAAGTCTGAAGGCTAAATCACAGGAGGGCAGAGCTACTCCCCCTTAGAGGGTACAGAATGCAAGATAGTCTTTTGTTGTGAGTCTCCTTAATTCATTCTTTATTTTGCAATTCAGCAAGGTGACAATAACGTGGCTCACATGTAAAAGAAGCAGACCATATGCAAAACACTCACTGAGCTTAGTGGGACACAAAACTGATGAGATAGCGGTGATTGAGGAGATCGGTTTGATGTGTAGTGTTTGACACTGAAGCTTCTGATATGAATTTTGTGGCTCTTTTATAAATGCAGAGATTCTACAATTATTTGTGAGCCTGCCTTTGCAGATCTTTGTCAGTTCTTCTAAACTACCTGCTGTAACAATGTGAATCTTGGCATTGTTTCATTTTTTTCCTCCCTCTTCAATTAGGCTTTGTTTCATTGTGTAAGCGAGGTAGCCGCGCGAGCCCCTCTCACAGACGAGGCTGATGGCCTTTTCTGTGCCACTCTGTCCTTTGATTTTCCACAAAACATCAAAAAGTATCAGGTTGGGAAAGCAGGGTGATGATAACAGAGTAGAGTAATGAGTGGGTGGCTGTGGGTTGACACAGCCATAGAGACACAGTGAGATAAACTTTGACTTTTAGCTCTCCACTGAATAATCTGAAATAAGAGAAAGGCAGCCAGACGGAGGGAATGCAGGAGATAAAAAGCCGCGTCTCTTTAGGAGTTCTGCGATGCGGCAAGTGAAAGCCCGTCCTCATTCCCAGGGAGTCAAACACTGACGTTTTTTGTCAAAGCTTCTGTCTCGGAGATGAGCACCAGGTGTCCTTTGGCACAGAAAAACTGAAATTAATCTCAATCTCTAATCATCACGTATAGGCACTATTAGAGCACATTGTAATGCACCTTGAACCCACAGTTGAAATTTGGTTATCTTTTTTTGCGTATAGCTAATTTTTTTTTTAGCAAGAAAGAAAAGGAACAGCATCGGTATCATTTATTTATATCATCTAGACCTGTATGTGTCTATGTGTGTGTGTGTGTGTATCTGGCTACCATTCAATATCCATTAAGCTTTTACCTTTTGTTTACCTGTTTCTCCTAATGGAAATGTCACTGATTAGCTAAATGTTCAAATGCTAATAAGCTAGCTGCTAAAGTTGCCCATCATCTGTTCAGTTCTGGGACAGTGGCAATCTTTTTGTGAAGCAGTTTGCATCTATGGCTAAAAACTGAGTAGGCAGTCAACCAAAACAAAGCTGTTGCTGCTAAACCAGCACATTTAGCTAAAATACATTTAACGCCAGTGGAGCTAAATATTTTTAACTTGTGTTGAATCAAATGTTATTTACAATCATTTCAGTTTCAAATCTTCTAAATTGTCTGTCAGTATGACTTGATAAAACACTTCCTGTTCGTGCTTATCTCATCTAACATCTCATCTTATCCCATTGTACCAAAGGACATTTAAAACAGTCGGTGAAGCTCACTATTTTTTTCTTTCTGACTACACAGATTGCAGCAACTACTTTAGTTTCTTTCTTTTTTTTATTTTATTTTACAATCACGCTTTCTGCACCAGTGGATAATTTCTCATTGTCAAATTATGTAAATCTACGGTATGTAAAGTGTACGCAAATCGCCCTGGAGTGTTGCACATGAGCTACCTGTCTCACCGTGTATTGTGTGAGCTAATGATTAAAATCAGAGGTAGTCAGTCGTGTGTAAACTTTGAGCTTTTCTCTTTCTCGGGTTTGCACTTGCAAGCAATCAGTGAGACAGAAGCAAAGAGGCAGTGGCCCAATCAGCTGGGAGGTTATATTTTCTTTGAAAGGATGAGCAGGTTGTACACTACTGTCACTTGTTGGCTATTGGCCATCTTTTACTGCAATGCAGTATATCACCACTGCAACAGTGTAAAGGAATCAAACATTTAGTTGTCTGTCTGTGTGATAAATATTGGAAGCAGAGGTAATCAGACTAAATAAATTTAAAACTGTGTCACCCCAGTGCTTCAGAAGACATTCAAAGGGTGAATTATTCACAGAGGCATCCTGATTAAAAAGTGATTAATCAGTCCATCCAGCCTGGCCCAAATGGAAAAAAACACAATCTTCAAACACTGCAGAGGTATTAAGGTTGGTTGGAATATATGACGACAATCTCATTATAGAGGCCAGCAGCATGTAATCTTTTTTTATTTTCACCCTCGTCTTTGTCTCCCTGTTTCACTTTCTTGCTCTCTTATTCTCGCTCCTTCAAATATGCAAAGACGGCATTTCCTCCCGTGCTGTAATTAGCAGAAAATATGCAAAGTAGATCAAAAGTTGGAATTTATTAAGCTTCATATTCACAACAAATTAGGTTCTCATTGAGGTGCCTCTTCCACCCTGAGCAACAATTTGTGGGTTTTCTCATATTTAATTACTGATCCTCAAAGCTGACCTTGAAAAAAATGTTTTTACAACAATTTCTACATAAGTCAGGATTCTTGTTAAAGTCACATCATTCCTGCGAAAAACTTTCAAAACTCGGGAAGGGCAGGCTGGTTGGATCATGCTGCTGGTGATGTGTAAGTGACCTGTAACACCTGCAGCTCAGAATTTATTCTGTCATGGTGTCAGTTTCTGATGACCGCATCTGTTTATTCAACTAGCTTTGTCACACCCACACGCACACACACTACCATAAATGTGTAGGTGTATATGGGCTTGCTGTATGCACGTGTGCTTCATGCATGGCTGAATCTCTTTGTGAGCACTCAATATGTCACCGTGAAAGCACAAATCATGGACCCCTTGGATAATTTGCTGTTGTCAAGCGTGGACCGTTAGGGCTCATCCATTCACTTTAACTCCTGAACTACATTACTAACAAGTCTGGGGAGATGATAAAATTCCTCTTGATAGTGGCCGGTTTTCATAAGCAGGCATGAATGAGCGTTTGAAAAAAAAAAGAAAAAAGGACCAGGCCACTTTCACCAAGAGAAAGCGAAGTATTAATACTGTCGTGGGCGTTTCTTTGCCATATTTATCTCAGCACGCCCCGGAGGATGACCCCTGCAAAATAGCATTATGGGCTGATGGCAGGAAACGCTGTGGTTATGATGATAATTACCACTGTGAAAAAGCTTAGTTGGGGGCGGAAATAAAAAGGAGGCGGATTTGTTAATTTTGCACCCAGTAACCACACTCCACACCCACTCGCGAGCCCACATCTTTTATAGATATGCACGCCCACTTGAGCTCATGCATACGGCCCCGGCCTTCACGGGACTGAATACGAGAAGAAGAATCAGTCGAACCTCTCCTCTGAAGTAGCAGCGGTTCATTTTCCGCCTCTGCCCGTCTAGAGTTACAGGAATAAATCTGGTATGGCTTCCAAGAAAATAATCAATCGCCATTCAGCCTTTAAAGCCACCCTTAATTTAAAACTGCTGAACCCCCGTGATATCCTGCGACAGATGGAAGAAATATTCAATAATTACCGTGTCTATCTATTGTGTGTTAGTGTAGCTGTTAACTTAAAGACTCAGCATGAGTTTAACTTCATCTCACTGCTGTCAGGCTAAAACGCTCACACTCTGCAGACGAGCGCGAGGCCTCGCTTTGATCTTCAAAACATCCGTGTCCACGCTTTGTGTCACTGTGGCAGTAATTTGTTGCTGAAGGTTGCACATGCAGCACGCGCTTGTGCGTTTTTCTCTGCAATCACCGAGTATTGTTGCTGTCTTATCAGTTGAAGGAAATCTGGTGTCTGAGTGCCGGTAGTGAAGTCAGCCCTCATCAGCAACAATCAAGGTGAGGTCCCTCTCCCCGGGCAAAGCTGAGCCACCAGCCACATGTTTCTCGCTCACCGCCTTGCCTTGCATCATGTTCTGAAGATAGCCACAACACGAGACAAGAGACGTAACATTGGAAAGACAGCAGGGGCTGCAGGGCTTGGGGGCTGAGGCAAACCCTGCAAAACTTTGCATCAGGACTTTTTCACAAGACAGGGTGTGTCCAAAATTGTCAAACTGTTCCAGAAAGAAAATTTAAATTAAGATGTAGGTGCGGGTGATGTGCCAAAGTTTTGATTTCCACTGTAGCTATTATGTAGTCTTTCCCAGTGGCCTACAAAATGATTGATTTGCACTGTTTTGCTGGCAGGAGTCAAGCAGCTGTATCATGGCCCTGTCTGCCGTGAGTTGGTATCCAGCTAAGATGAATGGAAATGCTCTGGTGCTCCTCCATCAGGAGACAGGCTTTCCAGTGGCCCTGTCCATTAATGCATTATAAATGAGCCCACTCACATCTTCCGAGAGACATGTGAAGCACGTGAGACACCGCAGAACGGTGTTTCCTGTCTTCCAGTAAGGAGCAGCCGATATCACGTGGGCTGGCCAGCAGGAAACCACGTGACGCAGCAGTCCAGACCACCAGACCAAAGAATTACTGCAGACATCAAAGGAGAAGCTCCACTCTACAGTTAAAGCCTCAAACACGTATTTTGAAATTGGTCCATGTTTCTTATTTTGACTGAGGTATGAAAAACAATCGCTCATCGGAAGTCTTATATGTTATTACATGCTTAAAATATCCATGAGTATGAAAACAAAAGAGCCTGCATGAAATTTTCATTGTGTTTCTGACTTCTGAAAGATGTCACATGATTGGGTGTCATGCATCTCTTCTGCGTTTTTGAGTTGCGCACACAGTGACTAGCCTTATTTGGCTCCTAGAACCATATCAAAGCCTTGATTCGGGAATACTTTCTCCAGGTATCAAGCAGAAAGGAAAATCCTGTCCTTTTCATCTGCTGCAAAGTTACAGTGATAACACGTTTGATGTCTGATCCAAGAACTCTCAACTAAAGCACTGCTGCACTTTGAAGTTGCTTGTTGTGCAACCACAGCTGAGAATTCATTTAATGTTCTGATAGCTGCAGCGTGTCACATGATGGGACTAAGCATGAAAGCTGAATCTGATCCGTCAGGGTGGGAATAAAGATTTAAAGCTCCGGGTTTGCACTTTGAATCAAACGTATATAGTTTTGATGCTTTGTGCTGCCCCGTGCTCATGCAAGCTGCAGTCTCTTGCATACATTCGGCACATTGGGAGCAACCGGCAACAAAAAACAGCCTGAAAATTTGTTGTCAAGCAGCCCTGATTTAAAAAAGGATCATGAATCATTAATTTAAAAAAATAATACTTACTTAAATTAACTTAAATTAATTATGATTCATCCCATAAATCATGACACACTGCTCTGTCTCACACCAGATTTGACTGCAAGCCTGACACGGGCAGTTATACAGGAGTTTTAATGCAGCGTGCTTTTTCTGTTTGTTGCGAGTCACTAGTAAAAACAAACTTGATCAAATGCCTAGCTTCATTATATGAGCATGACTATTGATTCATCACTCTCTTAATAATTTTTGAATGAAACAAATGGCAGTAAATCCTAGTATGAGACTTACATGTCATAATAGTGGCAAAAGGAGCCAAATGCAGGCAGACAGAATTAATGAAAACCAGCAAGAAACACAAACTACAAAAGTGAAAAAGAAAATTCTGAAAACGGGAGAACAAGAAGCACGAGGTGAAAGGCAAAAGCAAATATTTTTACACAGAGGGCTCATTACACTAAATTTACATTCAAAATGATGATTTATTTTGAACAGATATTTTTGCATGAACCTCTCTGAATATTTGTTTGAGTCTGACTGCTTAACCCTTGGCAAAAACTCTGCAGCCTGGCTTCATCATTTGGGCCGCAAGGCTAACATAAACATATTTTTCTTGTCAGTCGGTTAATTAAAACAGTTCACAGCACCTAGCATCGTGTAAGTGTGACACAACACTTCCTCCTTTGATGTCCTTGCCTCTTTTCCGTTATCCTCATCATCTCGTCTCCTCATCACCTGCAGAGTGCCTCCAGAAGTTAGCTGATGGAGTTTCATTGCTAGATTACCAATAGATGCTTTCACTTCAATTTGAAACCTGCTTTTAGCGGTTGCGCCATATGTGTCAGTGCAGCTATATAGTGTATAGGCTACATAACCCAGAGTTAGAAGCGATAAAAAGCACTCTCCCGCTCACCGATGAGTCAAATTCCCAAACTTTCCCAAACAGAGTTTGCATCTAACAGTGAAGAAAGGCAGACTGACACTTTAGCTGTTAAAGAACTAGAGCATGCACGCTGGTTATATGAACAGCAGCAGTCATGCTATTCACACCGCAAACACATATAAACACACACCTGCACACACACGCAAAACTGCAACAGGAGAGCGGGAGCCACAATGGAAACTCTGAGTCATGAGCGTCCTTTGCCATTCTGAACTTAAATCATTGTGGCATTGAGTCATTGCAGGGTTTCCTGTGTATTCATTTGTATGTCTGAAAGTTTGAGCGTGGACAAGCACGAGCTCAGCCTCTAGTTGAGGTCTGTGCATCTAAAAGACGTGCTCGCTTTTGTTTTCCACACCTGTTCGCTCTCATTGTAGTTACAGTTTTGTTTTCTTTTTGCTTTGTATAAAATGTGGCATGCAATATGATGCATTCAGGAGGAAACCCCTTTTATGAGCAGTGAACGTGAACATACTGTATCCTGTGCTGCTGAGAAGAGAAGAGAACCTGTACTTTAAGTGTAGACTTCAGCCCAAACACGTGTCTGGTGGGCAGCTTGTCTTACAGATCAAGGGTGTAGGCAGGCAAAGATGCTGCAAATAGCAACATAGAGGGGGATTTTTATTTTTCTCTTATTACCCGTCTTACACATCCTTCTTGCTCTCGCCTTACACGTGTAAAACCATGCGTGCCAGCATCCTACACTAACTCTTAGATTTTCTTAGCAACACAACTCATTCCCAGGGCTCCGATGTGTTGTGAGAGTACATAATTGGGTTGACATGTCAACACAGCTCTGGTCAATCACACATTTTCCACTGAGATAATGACAGCTTTTAACATTCCTGTTGCACCAACAAGATTGTGCGAATGCATGCAAGCACTCAGATGCACATATGTGCACATATTATGAGTTAAGGGAGGATGCAGGAAGCGTATGACCTGTAGGAACAGTGAGATGCGCGTGTGGTTGCAGTGGCTCGATAAGCAAAATGCCTGTATGAATATGAATGCGCTGCACATTGTGCTGAGCGTAATTCGTGATCTGCTTCTGTCTGATGCTATCATCCAGCACTTGGCAGCCAGCTAGCAGTCATGGTAACATGCTTGCCACAGAATTTAAAGATAGCATTTATAGACGAGTCACCACCCAGAAATATTGCAGTTTATGGAGATGCGAAAAGAGCTGCCGGATTCTGCTGAAGGAACGGAAAATCTGGACCAAACTGTGTCCTGGAGTTCAAGTTGTGGCCATTCTCAGTCATTTGCAGCAATCATAGGAATTATATGGACGCCAAACATCCGTCTGTGGCCACTGGGAATTTTTTTTTTGGCACCACAATTGCCAGTTGTTGATCAGAAGTGAGTCTAAGCCGGGGCCTGAATTGATTCGAAAAATCTGTAGGAGTGATTATGAGACAGGAAGGTGGGAGGCTTTGAAACTGAAACCAGCCCAAATGGAATCAGATGCATGTTCAGCCAACCGCCGTCGGCCTACTGCTGGCTGCCTAAAAGCTTCTGACCTTTGACAATTAGAAGGATATGGAAATTGTTGCTTAACAGGTTCTAAACACACACTATTGCCTGCACGAGCAAACAGATGAATACACACACAGGTTCTTGACTCCAGTGACTAGGCAAACACTCAAGAAATTATCGGTAAAACAACATGGTAGAGTGTATTGCAACACCAAGTCTCCAGTGCAGCAGCGGGGTGGAAATGTAGCTTATCGTGTGTTTTCTAACAGACATGATTCACCACAGAGAGCAGGTAGTAACTGAACATTTTAACTTGCCTCCACTTCAGTAAGGCAGACCAGGAGGAACGAAGCGGCTGGCTGCCTCGGATGACTCATCCTCATTGATGAGCTTAACAGCCATCAATTCCACTCTAGGGAGCAGGGCCCAGCACTCTCCCCTGCACTTCTGCCTGGGGTGGGCTTCCTCTACTCTCCCACTCTCTCCCAACAGAAGGCCTGGAGCTTAAATTAGAGCTCTGGCAGTGGGCCATGCAAGAGTGGAGCTGTGAGCAGGCAGCGACCATTCATTCCTCTGGAAGCTTTAGTCAGATTCATTGTAACACTGAGACAGGGCTGGGGGCCGACTTAGAATGGACCTGTTAGATTTTCCACAATGGAGCGGAATTACTTTTCATCTGCAAAGAGGTTTCATTACAGTTTGAGAAAAAACTGCTGTCAAAGTGCAACTCAGCACAAATTACACATTAACTGGTGGTTTGTCCCGTGAAGTCTGTTGCCTTTTCTACTGATTTTAATGCTTAAACTTTGTCAGCCATAATGACTCACTTTGTTTGAACAATCTTAGAAAATTTTGAAATTTTGGAGAAATAAAAGGGGAGAAACAAATACATGTGTATATGCATCTACTGTATGCTGTACATAGAGAAAGAAAAAGCTAATTTTTACTGCAATTAAGGACGTAAGACACATGCAAACTTCATCGTTCCTGATTTAAATTTGGCCGGGGATCTTGTTACATGTCAAACATTAACTCACCACATTTGCTCCCTGCTTTCAACAATTATCTAAAGGGCCAAAAACATCTTGGCCAGTTCTGATTATCAAAGCGTGACCTGCCAATCCCAGTTTTCACTGATTCAGATTTCCCGTCTGAGAACTATATTTGACAGCATAAACAAATTGTTCAGCTGCTCTTCAATGCAAAATATTATTCTCACGATAAAAGAAATCATTAAGTTTCGGGATCTTCTCTCGCATAAGCATCTGAAAGTAAAGCGTTCTGGTATTAGAAAAAGATACAAATAAATGAAAGCAGGTGTAACAAATTTTTATAACAAAACAAATGACAGGTACTCACATCGTTTTCCAATATGTTTCTAACTTACTTAGATAACAGGCCATCAAACCTTTTCTTGATTTCAATCGTCTCTATAATTTTCATGGTAGCTTTGATCCTTTGCTCATACCGAGGCTGCTGACCTCTATTATCTGTACTCTGAATAGCTTTAGCCACTTTTACTTTGTTAGTTTCTTTAAAATGCCCACACTGGGAATAATAATATGATTGGGTTTGTTGTTGGAAACATGTTTGTTACATTGTATTCCAGCAGTTAACTTTGGCAAATTTTGCATTGTTACTCACAGCGAGGAGCTCTCAACGCTAAGAATATGTTAGCATGTTAGCATGTTAGCATATGGCTGTGAGAGTGTGCTCGACTGGTCACCCGTGCTGCATTTTGTGCATGCACCAGCTGATAATCGGACATATGATAGCCTGGTCGGCCAATTCTGGAGTGAATTCCACTGATTTAATGTCAAGTGCACATATTCATGTCTCTTACATTTTATTACGGTAATTATAATTCATTATCTCAAAACCAAGTTGGGTTTTCACAGTACAGTAGCCTTGACCAATATTCACGAGTAAATGGCAGTGGATACAGTTTTGATATCTTGGTAAGACTTTTTTGAAAGACTTATTTCACCGACGTATGCAATCTGCTGTCCTATAATATTTGATATTTTCCAGCGCCTTTGTTTTCTGGGCCTCCAAAGTGTGATGTTATCACAATTTGAGGAGATTGCTTTTTGGTTCGGTCTGTCATTTCTTTGGCAGTTATTACATCTGAAGTCGGAGAGGTCACCTCGGCATATTGCACAGGTTGCTGAAAGCCATCTGTTAGGTTTCATGTAATGCAGTGGCCCAGTGGTGCTCATGGCACGTTTTAGAGCAATAATACACCACATCCAAACTGCATCCCCGAAGTAATTTAAAGACCAACATCTCTGACAGGCTGCCCTGTAGCTGTACCATATCTGATACAGCACTGCACACAGATAAGGACACATTTCACATAATGACTTTCAGTACTTACTGTGCTTTATCACTTCTGTAAGCCTTTGTAGTTATTTCTTTTTTAAACCTGCCATCGCTTGAATCACGTTTCCAAACTAAATGATTATTTTAACTGTCATCAGTGCAGCAGAAGTGTACTTGTTGAAATCTCTGCTATCATTATGATCCTTCACAGTCTCTGTCGCTGTATTCCATATTGTTCTCAGACACTTTTGAAATTATACTGAAACAAAAAGGTTTTAAACTACAAGCAAGACTTGTCGCAGACAAATTAATTCAGAGGAGATGCTAACGGTAAAGCAAATGGTAATGTTGGTGGGGAGGTTAGGGTGTCACTACAACATCTGTTCAGTCTTTTGCACAGCACACTGGAGTATTCACACAGGAACGTTCTAAAAGCGGTCGTATGATTATCTCCACCTAACATAAGTTGGCTCAACACTCAATTTCCAGCGTTTTTTCCTTGTTATTATTTTTCGACAAAAATAAGAAAAAATGCATCCTACATTTTGAAGTCGTTTGCTTTTAATTAAGTTACAAAAATCCTCATTTGCGGGTCATTTCTCAGCAGGAAATGGATAGAAGGCTGCAATAATTACATCATGCTTGTGTTATTTGCATCTGTGTCTGTGTATGTGCGCGCGTGAGAAAGGAAAAGACAGAAGGAAGAATTAGATGCGAAGGCAAATGTAACCAAATGAAAGTGGAAATGCATCTGTGTACATCTGCAGATACAAAAGAAACTAAGCAGGAAGGCCTTTGCATCCATCCTTCCTGAAGGTGTTTGTAGAATAAACACTGGGTTTATTGTTAAAAGAAATGAAGCAATGGCCCTTGACGAGGGCATCAGGTGATGACCTTCAGAAACTAAAAGGAATCTGGTATTTGCCTACACACACACACACACACACACACACACACACACACACACACACACACACACACACACACACACACACACCTGTGAGGTTGGCATTGAAGCATAGCTCGCCCCAGTCAGCAGAAAGAGACACCTAAGGTTCGACACTGAGAAACTAGCTGATGAGCTGTTCTCATCCGCAGCCTTATCTCCTCATCTCCTCCACTTGCAGAGGTGTGCTACTGAAGGGGCTGCCCTGCTCTGAGAAGGAAAAAACCATCAAAGACACAAAATCACAAAGACGGTATCTCAAAAGACGGATACACATAATGCTCCGCCCGTGGAACCCTGGCTTTTTTGTGTGTTGTACGACATTATCTAAAACCAGACTGAAAATGAGTTTCAGTCACTATCTGGCTGACATTATGAAAGGTTGTGCTAATGGTTATCTGAGCCTTCATCAGAGGGATTTCCACTGCCTTTAACACGCTCAGCCGTGATCACTTTTCATTTCTTTGTAAGCTATCATAATAAAAATATAGAGAGTAGGAAGAAAGGGGGGTGGGGGAGAATAAGCGTTGCTCTGTACTGGCTTTCCCAAATGTTGCGGTCATAGTCTGAAGTAACTGTATTTGAGCTCTATGCTAAATGCATTGAACCATGCCCAGTGCTGATTCCCGCAGGCATGCCAGCCTCAGTTAGCCAGATACAGCAGAGAAAAAAACGAAAAACGAAATCATTACTGTCAAAGCTAATGCTGCTAATTTGCTTGCTACAACAGTAATCAAAGGCCCCTCACTCCTCTCCTTTTTATTCTCCCTCTGTCTGCCCTTCCTGTTTGTCACTGTCAGTCTCGAGGCTATTTTGCCTGGAGGGGAAGGCCTTTTGAGACGACAGCCGATTATCTTAATAGCCGCATTTTCCCCAATATGTGAATGCACTCCGCATCCAAAAGCGGCACAACCCACACAAGAATTTGTTTTGAAACCGTTACAGAAAGCAGGCATTCCCTTTGCGATTCTCATCATTTAACCGTGTGTGATTTTTTTGAGCTAAATGATGCATGCACTTATCTGATATCTGCTGCCCTCAGCCTAGTGTGGCCTAGATTCTCATTTTACAGCAGCAACTTCCTCTTTGAGATTTCACAGTACAATACGAGGTTTCTGTCTATTTTGATTTTTCTTTTTTCCCCCTTTGCTTTTAGTTTTTTAAAGACAACGTCTCGAGTAAACAAGGAGCGGGCATCTTTGTTTGAATTGATTGTCATGCAGCAGTTATCCCTGCTGTCTTCAACAAGGGATTATTTGACAAGAGCAATATAATGAGCAATCACACAGAAGTGGGATTTCAAAGCACCCTTGTATGTGTGTGTGTGTGTGTGTGTGTGTGTACTGTAATGTACAAACACAAGATGAGGCTTGTCACATGAGACATAGAAGCAGTACAGGCAGGAAGTTGACTGAACTGATGAAGTGATGTCCTTCATCAGCGTCTCCTTTACCGCTATGTCTCACCTGTTTTGCACACACTGCACGGGGACTCCACCTGTCTGATTGTTCTGCAGAATAATGGCTTGAAAATAATTGCACAGCAGCTATTATTCGTCCAAAATTGAAAAGAGCAAGAGCCTCAGCTCCGTTCAAATGGATTGCATTTGTATTGATTTCATTTTTTAGTGTTTGAGTGGTCTAAAAGCAGTTTCGGAGGCTGTTTCAGGGAGAAAGGGGGAAAAAACACAGGAGAAAAGCTATTGCATATAAAATGAATACAGTATAATGAAGCAGTAATTCACTTAAGATGATGGAAGTGACAGTAAGCCAACCATAATCACGCTACGATGGAGTTGGGTGACTACATCATGATGCATGGTACAAGTAAGGGAAAGTGAATCATGACTCCTTGCCTTAATTTTCCTTTCTAAGCAGGCATGAAATGTACCTTTTGGCATAAAATCCCTCATAAACTGAGCAGACTGTTCTTTCCCAGGAGATTAGACCATGGAGTCCCTCATGTGTGTTTCACCGTGTGTAGCTGTGCGTGTATGTGTGTATTGTTATTTATGTTTGCAGTCCTGTATCATATTCCCTGGAGGAGGGAGACAGGTTGCCATGGTAGCAGCTTGAATGTAGAGTGAATTGCAGTGATATTTAGGTGCGTGCGTACGTGCGTGCATGCACGCGTGTGTGAGAGAGTTGTGCAGAGGCCAGACAAGGACAACGTGTGCTCGTCACTTTGTAGCTGATCACACAGGCTGTGGGTCGCTGAAAAAGAGCCGTTTCAGATGACCTTCCACTCCAGTGTGACCAAAGTGCAGTCACACTGGATCACAATGGCTGCCTGCATACTCGCAGATATCAAATTTATTTCATGAAGCACTTTAAGATAAACTACCGTTCATTCTGAAGCCATGAGGAAAATAGCACTGGCGGATTCAGTTGCTGTCTGAACACTGACCACTTATCCAAGTGAGTCACAAAGCAGATTATATACAGTCACTTCCATTGTATCCATGTCAAATGCTATACTACATGTTCTATTGGGAGCAGGCCTAGAATAATTAGAGGAAGCCCTTTAATAAATATCACATGCATCCATGACGGCAACATTTGGTGTTTTTTTGTTTTGTTTTTTTGCTTTGGGTTGTTTGATACTTTAAAACACACAAACACTGCTTTCATGTACTTCTTTGGTATTTGTGCATGTCGTTCTGTTAATCCCTACATGGGTAAAATCACAGGAATGATAAAAAGAATTCATTACAATGTAATCCAGTTCATAAAAAAGAGGATTAGGGCCATAGACAAAAAAACAGGGGGTGTCTGTTATTTTTGTTTTTTTTAGAATTTTGAGGAATAAAAGTCAGAATTTTTTTTTTCCTCAGAATTGATTTTAATCCTCTTCCATAAATTTAGAATAACAACAACAACAAAACAGCTACGTAGTTATTCTGGAGCCTTCAGGCCCCCCTAATGGTCTGAGACAGCAATGTAATCATCCACTTTGCCCCTTTGGTACTTCTGCCAAGATTACCTCAGTCATATGTGTTTTAGACTGTTACATTTTTGTCTACATCTTTGTAAACACTGCAGTTTACATAAGTGATTGTTTTTTTGGGGATTTGTGTGTCAAACTCAGCTTGGAAACCAACCTGTTTGCTCTGAGGCAGCAGTGATAAGCACTCAGCAGACTATTTATACTTTTATAAGTATGACTTGCCTTCAGCTACAGCTACAGCCCCAGCAAAACAAAGATCACATGTCCTTGCTAACTTAATGAGTCTTTACCTTCCACGTGCATTTTATAAATGCAAATCTTAGAATATTATACAAGATGTTTACAGGGTAAATCAACAGCATATGTTCTGCCAGAAGTCTTTAATAAGGCAACATGACTGAATGCACTTTGCTGACTGTGTTCGGCTCCTGTAGTCTGATCCTCTTGCAAGTATTGGAAAGTTGAGATTGACTCATCACCGGCAAATGTGATATAATGCCGACCTCTTCACCCTCGCCTTGCATCTCTAAAAGAGTGTCTTGTTTGAGAATTTGAATAAATCTACGTCTTATACGTTAAGCAGTTCCAAAAACATATATTTTCTGCAAAGGGACGACAATATCTGACAGAGCAGGGAGGAATCACAATTCTTTCTTGCTGGGATTGTCTTCTCCTTTTCCGGGCAGTTTTGACATGGCACCTGTAATGTAATGTTATTTTAAAACAGACGCGCTTGATGTCACAAGAGCGTCCTCGTGTCTTTCTCTACAGTGAGCCGTTTTAGAGGGCTTAAGCCAGGGGTGCCCAATCCCGGTCCTCGAGAGCTACCGTCCTGCAGCTTTTAGATGCATCCCTACTCCAACACAGCTGAATCAAATGAATGGCTTGTTATCAGGCCTTTGCCAAACACGATGGCATGCTGAAGAGGTAATCAAACCATTTGATTCAGCTGTGTTGGAGTAGGGATGCATCTAAAAGCTGCAGGACGGTAGCTCTCGAGGACCGGGATTGGGCACCCCTGGCTTAAGCTGTTAAAGCCGTGTTATTTCACTCCAGGAGCACTAATGTATGACTATTATTAACCGCTCCACTTATAAGCGAGTGAGTCACCCTGTCCAGTGACAGAGCTGCCACAAGTCCTCACTCAGCTGTCTGACTCCATGAAGGAGAGAGAGCCTGTGACGCCAATCCTGTCTCCCCTCGAGCCAAGATCCTTCCTCTCGAGGTCTTGCCTGCGTGACCTGCCACTCAAAAGTGCTCACACTTCCTGCTGCCTCAGAGTTGTAATCGGAAAAACGCCTCGGCAAGACACAGTCCTCGGGCAGCATCCTGAATTCATCGGTACAGGACATTTTCATTTTAGTTCATAAAATATAGAGGGAGCAATATCCTGCAAGCTTCATTACTGTCATTTGAATCACCAATATTTATTCTCCCCTTTGTTTTACTCTCCTGCTGATGGGGCATTTCTTCAAGCAGCATGCTCATTAATAAGCATTATTATATTTACTGTCTTAAGTAAGCAAAAAGAGAAAAATTATGATTCAGATACCATAACTGTGTTGGTCCAGTGTATAATATTTTTTAAGGTTGTGCTATAAAACAAAAAGGATCATGATTTTTACTATAATATTGCCTCCATCTGTATAACATGAGGTTTTCTAGATCTAATTACAAAGCAATATCAAATGGTTTGTGGTTGTGATTGGGATTTTTCTCAAATCGCAGTTGTTGTGCGACAAGCTGCTGCGTCAAGAAGATTATTAGGAAAGAAAGGAAAGCCTGCGAGCAAAGTCATATCACAGCTGAAATGATTTTCTACCCCACTTCCTCCTCCTCTCTGTTCCCACTACAAAGTCCTCAGCTCTCCATTTTCAGCCGCTTGAAAATGAGGTGTTGCCCGATCCCAGCACAGAGAGTCGGACCAAAGCAAAACTGAGAATATGTCTGATATTAGCTTGGTTTCGGTTCTTTCTTAGTGACTCAAAGCATTTGTCGCACTTGTCTGGTGAGGCATCTTTGCCTTTCTTGGTTTGATTCGATGCCCTTTCGTCCCACTTGTCGCCGCACACTTTTATTTATTAATCAATAGGATGCTGTGAATTTTTTGGAAACGCAAGCCGAGCCCACAGAAAGATCCCCCCCTCCCACACATTTTAATAAATGATTAATTAATACACCAGACAAATGGACCACAAACGAACTTACAGATCATGATCTTGTTCTGCCTGTGCTGTAAAGTCTCTCCCTGCACCTTGTTACCCCCTGCCTGGACATTCTTCACCTTCTTGACTAAGGAGGTGTTAGTCAAAGTTATTTGAGCTGATAATAAACATTTGAAATGTACAGTAAAAGGGTAACTATCTTTAGAAATCCATCTTCTGGGTTCTACTCTAACCCTTGTCCGCATCCTTGCTGCAGCCTCCTAGGTTTGAGTCTGCCCTGGGTCATGTTCTCCTCGTTATTCCCTGCTGTAGCCTATCCTTTCTAACAAAAAAGGCCAAAAATGTAAAGAAATAAAAAAGTAGTTTTCTGATGATCATTAAAATACTTAACCATTAGTGGATCTTCTCTTTGAGTAAAAGCAACATTATCACAGTGTGGAAATACTCCAGCACAAGTAAATTTTTCTACTTTTGTGTACCGGTATAGCTCACCAAGATATGCCAAAGGTCACTGCTGGGGATCTGGTCTGAGTCCAATCCATACCACTTCCTGTGTGGCTCTCTCTGACTTCCTGTCTACTCCGTACTGTACTAGTAAATAAAGGTTTAAAATGTCAACAACAGCGTGTGTGCACGTGTGTGCATTACCAGAAATTCTGGTTTAAAAAGTAAAAGTATTTATTACTGTTTTTTTTTACTTTTACTGTAACAACAGAATACCACGTTCTCCTTTCTTCTCCTCTCCAGCTGAACGTCTGCTTATTGAGTCGTGGGTTTTTTTGGCACCACAGTTTCTAACACTTCCACCCATCTTTGCTCTCTTTTGTCTTTCCCTTTCTCCACCTCTCATCACGTTCTCCGAGCCGCCTGCTTCACCAGCCTCCGTCCTTCTGCCTCGCTCTCCCTCACGCTGTCTCCTCTCACTGAATGATCTCATTTCTCCTGCGCCTCTGCATCCATCTCTCCTGCTATGATTGAAATTCTCAGTGGAAGTTACCCACGGGGTGTGGATGTGACAGCATCGACTCTCGCTGGTGTCAACATGAGTTAGCTGGGGTTGCTATGTGGCGGCAGGAAATTGGCTTCTCTCTGAATTTGGAAAATCCGAGAAAAATACCTTTAACGGTTCCTCATTTGATTGCGACCAGTGTGATAAAACATGAAAATGGCATTCCCCTGGTGGATCTGAGCCCCAACTGACTCCCTGTAACCTCGAGAATACTTAGAAAATTGACCTTAGATTCCATTTCTACATTCAGATCAGCCTATTAAGAGGCGGGTGAGCAACTGCTGCAGGGATTCAAGGATGCTCAGCCGTCCGCACTGACCTCTGTAGTCTTCCAGGACACATCATGTTTCAGTGGTTTACAGTCTCTCACTGGAAGGCACTGCTGGGGCAGCCTGGTGTTACTCCTCGGCATGTAGGCACGTCTGCAGAGCTGATGAGCCTGCGTGGATTTTCTCGAGCGCTGCCCTCCACTGCGAATGAGTCACACAGTGTATCAAGGAATGAGGGCAAAAGGAATCTTTGGAGATTATTATTCTGATTCATGCACAGCTGCGATTTCAGCTTAGCAGAATCCCCATTTTGGGGTTAGAGTGATGGGCAGATGCGGAGCCTGCAGAGGCATCAAACAGAAATGTACTCCAGCAAAACCCATGTGTGTATCCCTGTGTTTATTTAGCTCATAGTAACCTGTAACACTTTTACAGTTCACAAGTTCAGTTCTTGACTGAGTGGGTGAAACCAAAGTGCAGCTATTGTGCACGGAAGAATGTTCCAGCATTTTGACAAGGAGCAAAGTGGGTGGCTCACAGAGATTATCTCACATAACCCACATGCATTCATACATGCACATACATTTGACGAGCTCGTGGGTGCTGCCGCATTCGAAGACCAGAAACGATGAGGGGCGAAAAAAATGCATTTCCATGCTGTGGGGGCTTATTCAAGCACACGGTGAGAAACAAGGATTTTGAACAGAGCACATCTGTGTACGCGCACGCACATCGCACACGGGAGAACAAACATTAAATCAAACACTTCTGCCAGTGTCTTGTGTCCAGCTGCAAGCATTCCTCACACCGCCCTGGAGTCCTAGATGGAATTGCACAAGCCTGCCGTCACACCTCCTGGTTACAGTGTATAGGGAAGAACAATGAATAATGAAGCTCTTCCATGCACAACTGTGTAACAGAACAATCTGCTGCAAGACATGTCTAAGATGTTCTAGCTTTTTAATGAAGCACGCTTGGCACACAAATAAATAAATAAACATCTGGAGTATTATACTTCCACTGATTTACATTTGTAATGAGTACCATGTTACACTACTTGGTTTTTTTTTGAGTTTGCTGTAACTTTTATCTTTTGTGGAGTGGAGTGAAATATCTTATACTGAAAAATGAAGTCCCCTTTCAAAAGAAATAAATAATAATAATGGATACTTTATTGATCCCCATGGGGAAATTACTTGTTTTTCTCTGCATTTGACCCATTCACTCTGTGAAGCAGTGGGCAGCCCACTAAGCAGGCGCCCGGGGAGCAGTGTGTAGGGACGGTACCTTGCTCAGGGGTACCTCAGGGTAGCCGTTAAGTGGATTCGAACCGCCGACCTTCCGATCATGGGGCGACCACTTTACCTACTGAGCTATCCCTGCCCCCTGCTATCCATGCTAAATCTGTTAGCATGACTTTTTTGGGCTTGAATTTGAATAGGGAAATGTGTAAAATTACAGAAATACATAACTTAATTGTTTTGGTGTAACATGAATACCCATGGGGGGCATCTTTATGGGTAAAAAAAAGTTTCTGTTCTCCTTGACAGTTTACAAAGCCATCCAGTGGGCCGGATTGGTGGCTTTGCTTGGCTGATTCTGGCCCCTGGGCCTTATGTTTGACACCCCAGGCTTAGGCCCTCCTTTAGTTACACTTTCATGTAATTTTAAATATAGACTCAACTGTATCCTAAGGGCTTAGTAACGCAGTGTGTTTTCATTTACAGGTGTAGATGCCGCCACAAAAAAGGTGTTACAAATAACACGATTTTATGCGGTAACTGCGCTGAACGGCGTGTGTGCTATTGTGAGAGCGGGATCTCCCTCGCTTTCCCTTGAATGACATTTCAGGAGGAAACACATTTGTAACACAGCACGTACAGTAGCTATACTCTCACTCCGGCCCCCCCTCCCCATCCAATTTACCAGCATGCGACGCATTTAGATTCCTGGGGGTGTAGCCGCACTACATGGCTCTCACATGACTTCACCGCATATTATAAGGCAGCTCGGAAGCCAATGAGCTCTCGCTGTTTAAATGACGTCAGGGGGCGGGTCGGCATGACTCTTTGTATGTGTGTGCATGTGCGCAGGTGTGCGTGTGTACAGAAGCCCCCCCCACCCCACCCTCCCGTCCTCGTCCCCTCCTCCGTCAGGCAGGCAGGCTTGCTCTCTCTGTCTGTACAGGCGCAGTGTGTACAGCTCGGCTGGCCTCCCTCCGCACTTGAATGGACTAGATTCCCAGCCACGTAAGAAGCACAGCGGCACCACGGGAGAGGATGTCCTGCTGAATCGAGGGATTGGCCTGGGAAAGTCGGCCGGCCGTCCCTTCCTTCCTTCCATCAGATTTATATCAGCAGACACTCAAGAAAGACGGCACTTTTATTCCGCAGGACCGGACCAGCAGAAAGAGAGAGGACGTCGACTCCCGCACACAAAGAGCCACAGCAGTCTTTTTTCCGGATGGGGGTTTCTCCTTATGTGATAGATGACAATCAGCGTGCATGGATATGATCCCGGGGAACAAGGCCGTGCACTGACCTGGTACTAGTTAGCCAAGGGAGCTAACTAGTTAGCTCTGCACCTGCTAGCTACTAATAGTCTAAAAAGTCAGCAGCTATAATTGGGCTGGAAAGTTGCTTTATTTGTTTCTATTTTTGCATTTCCCCCCTTGCCTGACAGCTGTGTCTTATAAATTGTTTCCGTTTTATGAAACGTGCCATACCGTTAACCGGCAAGATAAGCTAGCAAGACGAGCTGCGGGTTTACTCTTCATTCATTTTAAAAGCTAACTTTTGGCAACCTTTGTTGCAGTTTTGTTCGCACTTAACGTCAGTGAAGCTGCAGCACGTCTGTGCTAAGGGGTTTCATCCAGCTTAAGTCAGTAATTCTTAATTTTTCCTTTACCCCAGTCTCATCCAATGAATGGAAAACAAAGGGGTGCAAGTGAGCAGTAAAAAATCAGAGACCAATTTTAGTTGCATGAAATCCAGCGAGCCAGTTTTGGCTGCACAGAGTCGGTTAGATTTTGCAAAGGCAAGGTGCATTTAAATCTCTTATTTTTTTGTATTTTTTTTTTTTTAGAAAAAATTTATTATTTATTTTTTTACTTCATGCAAGCGTAACAGAAGTACTTGGACAGATTGTCTTTCTGCACAACGAAGTGTTATCCCGACAGAAGAGGATAAGAAGAACAAGGAGGAGGAAGGCCCCCGATTTTGTGGAGATATCGCACTTATTCCTCATGAACATACAGAGGTCAAATCCAATTAACATTTCACGCTATGGGAGATCGCGGCACAAAGCGCACGATTTCGAAGAATTGTCTTGTTTAAGGACTACAGAGTCTCATCAGAGTTTCAGCCCCAACCTCGGGTCTCCCAGCCCGCCGGAGACCCCGGACTCCTCGCACTGTATCTCCCGCATCGGGGACTACCTTTTGTTGGAGCCGCTGGAGGGAGACCACGTTTTCAGAGCCGCCCACCTGCACAGCGGGGACGAGCTCGTATGTAAGGTTAGTAGGCAATATGGTAACAAACCTTCCCTATTTCGCAGCATGACTTTACTCCCCCCTTATGACGTCAATCTGGGGAGAAAAAATATATTCACATATATATATATATATTTTTTTTACTGCACGAAATATTTTTAGGGGTGCGTTGCTTGCACGTCTAGATGAATTAAAACGACTTTATTTCGATGCCTAATGTCCTCAGATGTGATGAATGTGCTATGCAGAAAAATCCTGAGCTGGCTTTTATGGGTTTCCTGTCCACCATCTCCACTTTTTAATAATTGCTTGAACTGTAAATAGAGAGCTGGCAGCAGCAGCCTAATGGAAAAAGTGAATGGAGTGAGCTGTGTGGCTTGGATTGCATGATGTAACGTTGACAAAGGAGTGAGTAACCACGCACACACTCCTCTGTGCTATTCTGGCACAGCCATGGCTTCTTTCTTTCATGGCACAGTGCTCACTCTTGGATCTGTAGTGCCAACATATCCATAGTGCACCTTTTTTCTTTTTGTTTTCTTTTTTCCACCAGGTGCTCAGTTTTTAAAGGGAAGTTGATCTGAGTAAAATGCACACATTCAAAAAAATATATAAAAAACGCTGCCCTGTTAGGCTTGGATGAAACTCATGGCCTCTCCTCACCACATTTATAGCTTCTGACTTCTGTAAATTACTGATTATGAGGGCAGGTGGGTTGTCCCTGAGGCTTAAGTGGATGAATTGAGGCAATACTTGCATGCACCCTTGGACTCGTACGCCACAACATATCAAATAACCTGTGCCTTTTGACTTGAGATAATGTTTTGTCAGGGCAATAACAAATTAATGGCCTTTGGCACAAGCCTGTGTACTAACTGCTGTTTGACCCCCATCTGCTTTGTGCTGGTTTCGATACAGCGGTGATCAATTCCCTCCCCCCCTTTTTTTTCAGGATTGATTTTTCTTGTCTAGCTGGAGTCTTAGGGTGCAACTTAAGATCCCCAGACCTGTGGGGTGTATTTGTATCGACTGCAAGAGAAGCCCTCTCACCTGAACTGCATGTACTGAAAGTCAATTGGGGGTTACTATGGAAACAAAAGAGACACTGCAACCCCCAGGCTGCAGCACAATGCCATGTACTAATACAATGCTTTCAGTTTGCCTCTATTTAACCTTACTCGCTCTGCCAAAAGACCAAGTTTGGTGTCCCGGGAATGTGTTGGATTACTCATGTGTTGGTTACATTTAGTTCAATTAGAGGGCAATTTACACCTCCTTCAGTTGGATTTAATTGTGTAAATCTATGGTGGGAAAGGTTTGGTTTATAGATCTCCAACCACCAAAAGAATCTAATGATATAGCTGAAAAAAATATATACATACGATCTAATTCTCCACATTGCTAACAGTAAGCATAAATTCTTCCTTCTTCTGATTGCAGGTTTTCGATGTGGGCCGATACCAGGAGTCACTGGCGGCCTACTTCGCCCTTGGCCAGCACCAGCACATTAACCAAATCCTGGAGATTTTGCTTGGGGAGACGCGGGCCTATGTGTTCTTCGAGAGAAGCTATGGCGACATGCACTCTTTTGTCCGTACCTGCAAGAAGTTGCGAGAGGACGAAGCTGCCAGGCTCTTCTATCAGATAGCCTCGGCTGTGGCACATTGCCACGACAACGGACTGGTTCTCCGTGACCTCAAACTGAGGAAGTTTGTCTTCAAGAATGAGGACAGGTGAGTCCCATGGAAACCTTAGCATCTTTTGTGCACTTTGCAGTTTCCCTCTGTTTTTTTTTTTTTTTTGTGTATAAGATGCTATCGGTGTGTGTGTGATATTACAGCTAATACCGCAGATAGTGTAAGTTGACACTATACAAGGTGTTGTGCAGAATGAAGGAAATATGAGCCTTTTGTGTGTCGCCTGGTTATTCTTGTGCACATATACTGTAAATGTGAATGGAATCACACTTGGGGGAAGGAAATGAGTTACACAAATGTAATCGCTACTCATGCTAAGACTCAGGAAAGCTGTTGAGCTGAGAAACATGGACAGATAAGTTATCAGGGGAAGCTTTTGCATGTCAGATGATCCATTACTCTGGGCTTATGTGTGATGGAAACTTTAGAATAACACTTTTCACAGTGCGGGTTTACTGACCCCTGCTGGCAGCATATGAAAACTACAAAAAATCTAGACATCTGTTAGAGCAGCTTTTTAAGTTCTTTCTTTTTTCTTTTAAAGAATTTGAGTGGATGCCAGTTCAGACTCAACGTTTATTCTTTTCATTAGATACTGTATACAAATCCCAGCTCTAAAGCATGTCCTTAAGTACTTCTTATTTAACACCTTGAAGCCACATGCTGCACTCAGGGCCTTCAGTCTGAAAAATGTGACGTCATTCTCTGGCGCTCTCTGTGGAAAAGAGAAGTTGAGCCGCCTCACATATTTAGTACAGGTCCAGTAACCTTGAATGTCACTGGGCTCGGATGCTGAGGGCCCCTTCCACTAAATGATTCATGCCGGGTGAATTCTAAGAGTGATGTGAAGGGCAGCACCGGGTCGCATTTACTATGTGGCCCGTCAAGACTCCTCTTACAACCTTTCAGTCCTGCTGAAACGGTGAACGAGTGCAGAGAGATGAGAGAGGAGACAAAGCTGCCTTAGAGAGACCTCCTCTGGCTCTGAGGCCAAGTGTGGAACAAAACGCTGCGATGACTGCAGAGAGGAGTGGATGAGCAGACAGAAAATGATACCCGAGCAGGCTTCTGCAGCATTCGTTGGCTTCTTGACCCGAATTTGTCATGCTGCCGTTAACCCTTGACCAAACGGCGGCATCAGTCAAACGCTGGCCTCGAGTAGAATCATGTAGCTATTAAACAAGGCTCGTTTGTTTCTTTCTTCTCTACCGCGCCTCAAGATATTTCATCATGAGCGCCGCCTCTGACTCAGCTGAAATGCACAATGTGTGCCAATATTAAATTCGGCTCCGTTTTAGTAGTTTGCCTTCCTAGGTCCTCTTAGCTCTAATTGCAGGTTTGCACATCCTCCAAATGAGCTGTTATCCAGGCAGTGGTGTGCTGTGTTTAAAATTCACACAGCTCTTTATATTGCAGGGAAACAATAGAATGTTCCTCGTTTTAAAACCTAAAATCGTTCTGCCACGTATTAATGAAAGGAAACGGCCTCATGTGAAAGTCAAACGTAGCAATAAATACATCCTTCTCTTCGATCACAGTCTCGTTGCTTGGTGCATCATATCGTATTGTCTTTACCTGCTTCTGCTGGCTGACTATTCATGTATGGGGGCTTTTTGTTTTCGGTGCTTGAACTTACACAGATTCTTCAGTGATAAAGCTTCTCAACAATTAGTCGCTATTATGAATACCCAGGGGCATTGTAGCAACTGTTGCAGGGTTTAGAGCAAAAAGTGCAAATAGATGCTTTGATGAGTAGGAGGGGGAGGGGGGGGGGGGGAGAGAGATTTTACTTTTCTGATCAGTTACCCATAATTATGTTTCTTCTGGAAAATCTGTTTGTATAATGCCACTTTTTATATATTGAAAAGAAATGTCAGACGTAAGCTGAAAGAATTATGCGATCTACTTCCATTGACATCCAAAAGTGATGGATTTAAAGTACTTTACGTTGCCTGTCAGAATAAATTACCCACTTGATGGTTTTCTTCTGATTGCTCAAATTCTTTCTATATCATCCACATTTATAAGGAGCTCAATGAGTTTTGTTTGTGTGTCTGCAGAAGCCTTGTGAAGCTGGAGAGCCTCGAGGACACGTACATCCTGAATGGGCACGATGATTCCCTGTCAGATAAACATGGCTGCCCCGCCTACGTCAGCCCCGAGATCCTCAATGCCAGCGGCAGCTACTCGGGGAAGGCAGCTGACGTCTGGAGCCTGGGCGTCATGCTTTATACCATCCTCGTGGGGCGCTACCCTTTCCACGATGTCGAACCCGGCTCGCTGTTCAGCAAAATCCGCAGGGGCCACTTCAACATCCCAGAAACGCTGACGCCCAAGGCCAAGTGCCTGATCCGCTCCATCCTCCGTCGGGAGCCGGCGGAGCGCCTCACCTCTCGGGAGATTCTGGAGCACCCGTGGTTTGCCTCATCCGGGGCGCTAGGGGGCACTGCAGTGCACAGCAGAGGGGAAAGGGAGCAGGAGCAGATGGTGCCTGAGGTGAACATGGAACAGGAGCTGGAGCAGTTCTTCAGCTGAGCAAACACCAAGCACAAACGGACGACTCCGCCACGGTTGGCTCGCCAAGCTCGCAGCAGAGCCAAAAAAATAAACAGTAGAGTAGAAGTAAATAGGTGAATTTGTCACTCATAAAAAAAGGTGTTTCCATTGTGTTTCCTTTGCCACCATTTCATGGAAAACCTTGAGTCTGGCATGACAAATGGCATCTATACATCATCTGGCGATGCACGTCCCAATCGGGGATGTTGCTACCAGATATGCAAGTTGCAAACAATGTAGCAAATGTTCTTTTTTTTTTTCCCCAGATCTGTTTTGTTTTAAATGTGGTGCTCATAGAAGTAGACACATTCACCTTTTTTTTCCCCTTTTTTTGACACTATGGAAAGCATGAAGGGACATACAGACAAGGAATCCGAGGAGAACAATCCTAAAGGAACTGACAGACTCGTAACACCCCAGCTCTTTTTATTGGTTTTCTTTAGTTTGATGTCATAGCTTTAGGTGGTCATAGTTCTGACCCAGGAGCATTGTTTAAACGGAGCAGGCGTTTTCTTGTGGTTGTCATCATAATCGACATGGCTGACCTCGCCCTTGTCTCATGGTTTTAAGTTTTATGTCGTGTGTCCATGTCTCGTTTGTCTGTTTTATATTGTTGAAGATTCTGACAGTCACTAAACTCCTCAATGGCCTTGTCTTTTGTTATGTTTCCGCCTCCTCCTGTCTCTTACCACACTTTTGTTTTTCCACATTACTTTTGTAAAGCATTTTTGTTTTTTAAAAAGCTATTCCAGTCTATTGTTACTGCTGCTTTATTGTCACTCTGTACACCTCAATCTTAATCTATTTTCATAGTCAGCCTCCCCACTCGGTATCATGCACTTGATGTATTAGGTGAAAGGATGATTCCACCTCTAAAATTAGCTTACTTTTTTTTTTTAAATATATATAATTTAATTCCATTCTTCAGTTGTAGGAACAAGAACATAACATTTATTTAAATTGTAACAGCTATATATATATATATATATATATATATATATATATATATATATATATATATATATATATATATATATATATATATATATATTAAAACTACATTGCAGGGTTTTTCTTTATCCAGAGATTCCTTTTTCATGTATGATATAGGCAATATCTTGACACAGGACAGGCGCCAACAGAGAAAAAACAAACAAAAAAAAGGTCTGTCTGAAGTTTTAGAATACACATTATCTTCTGTGCCAGTATTCCTGTACCCCCGACAGCCTCATGCCACCCAGTCTCCCTCACTTCTTTTTAAGAAAATTGATATGAGATATTCAGTGATAGTATTGCTATGACATGCTCACTCCAGAACCTCATGTTAGGTTGTTTTTATTTTTTTTTATTTTGTTTTTTTGTTTTTCTACTCCCTGCTTAGGTTCTGTGAAACGGTCATGCTCGAAAATGGGTACCAGTGGACACGTTTTGTCGTATCTCAATGTTACTTGAATTTGTGTTTTCCTTAACTAGACATTGGCATGTGCTCCATGAATGCTATAGCCTGCCTAGCAAAGGGTGGGAGGTCGGGGTGGGGTTAGGAGGGTGCTCGTTTTTCTTTTTCTTTTCTTTCTTTTTTTTTTTTAAGAAAAGTTTAAAAACAGGAAAAATTCTCAGTTTGCTGCTTTTCTGAGTTGTTTTTGGATTTAAACAGTAAAACAGCTATTGCTTTCATCGTTTTTGTAGACTGAGCTACCTTTATTTAAGCTGGTGCTGATTTGGTGCTAATGTTTAGTCCTTTTTTTTGTTTCATGGATGGGGATGGTGCATGGTGGGATATCTGCCTCAGATGTTCTGATTGTATCGTAACAGATTCTGGTGTTTTGTCCAAATTTATTCAGTAAAATAAATTGTGAACTACTACTGGATTTTGTTTTGGGGGTTTTTTTTTTTCTTTCTTTCTTTTTGTTTTTTTTCCTGTACATACAAAATAAAAGCTCTTCAGCACAACGTGCAGAATCACACATCATTACACACTTAACATTTGTAATGTTGTAATGGCTACATTTAATAAAAACACACACAGACACACCATTTCATCTTTACATTGTAAGGTAAAGACACTACAATAATACAGAGAGATCCCCAACAATCATGTGATCCCCTTTGGGCAAGCATTTTGGCGACAGGAAAGGGAAAACTCCCTTTTAACAGGAAGAAATCTTGGCACAGGGAGGGGTGGGCGTCTGGTGCAGCCGGTTGTGAGGGGAGGAAGACACGCTGTGGAGTGCCAGGGGTCAATAATAACTAATGATTAAATACAGAGTGGACACATACTTTGCAAAAGTCTTTAGCCACCCTTTGAAATCATTACAATGGTGAATTTTCACAATAAATGTGGAGAAATTTTCAAGTAATAATTATATTACTCTACTATCTACTATTGGATATCATTGTCATGCAGTGGGGGTATCCCAAATCATCTCAAGAACACAGTTGTGACTTTGAGGACAGAAGACCCCACCCACTTGCTTTTCCTGGCTTTAAAAAAAGAAGGAATAAAAGGAGCATAAACTTCCTCGCCCTTAGACAAATCCAGTCGAGTCCTGGAATAAAAATGTGGAATTGGAATTTAGACTACCAGCTAAGTGATAGTTATTTCTCAACAACCAAGTAACTGTGATGTAGATATTTGCAGCCTATTTCTGTATTTAAAACAAACAAACAAAAAAACCCAGTGCTCTTCTGGCCAGCATGCCCCAACAAAAGCACTTCCCCATTCCTAATGAGACTGCAATCACTGTCAGAACTTGAATGGATTGCAAATGAGTGAGGACTGCTCTGTCAGCTCCACTTCATCTAAATGATCGCACACATGAGACTCTAGAAGAATGCTCTTCAGTCAAATCATTTTCCTGGTGTCTCTCTCTCTTGAGAGACTCCTGCCTACAGTCCTTTCTGCTGTTCTGTGTGACAACATTGTAGTTCTGCAATTGTAGCCGACCTGCTGACCCCATCCTGTGTTTGAATCGCTCCGAGGAAGAGAATCACTTCAGATTTCATTTGTTCATGCAGTGCTTTGACAGTACTTTCATCTGTGTGTGTGTGTGTGTGTGCTCAAGAGCACTTCCACCTATCGTGTTCATTCATGGTAACCCTGTTTACGGTTGAATTATCTAATGTGATAACCCAAATTCTCAAGAACAAATTCAAGTTCTTAGGTTTAGATTGACACTGTAAAGCCATGTGTCATTGCTCAACAACACCTGCTAGTGCACTGTGTTTCATACACAGCAACACAAGCCTCCTGATCTCTTTGGGCTAACATAGCGAGATGATTTTAATTTAACAAATGAGGATCTGTGGTGGGCTTTGTTGGTTTCTTTGTTTATTAAATGTGAAACATGAAAGCTTATGAGCAGAGTACACCTGAAAACTTGTTATCAAGCAGATAAAAGAATTCAATACAGTCAACTGCCTTCATAGGAGAAAATGAATGCTGGCCTGCCCTCTAGTGGTAATAATGACACTTGACATTTTTATGTCAAGTATTGCAACACTTAACATAAAAATGAGTTTATATAGAGATATGTTTCACTGAGACACAATGTTCTGTTTTTAAACTTAGTATTTAATTATTCCTTATAATAACATGTGTGTATAATTTCCCTAATAGGGGATCTTACAAAGAGGTAATGAACTTTAATTTGTATCACTATTAGCCAATAACTATTAACTAATTTATGATACTAAACTATTTGCTAATGCTTTATAGTTAAACTGAAAACAAGTTGGGCTGCATTTATTTTTTTCTTCTTGCTACACATGTGCATTCTCTTATTATATTCATCATAAAGGTGTCTACAAATGACCTTTAACCTCACAGGAAAAGGTTGTCCCATTTAAAAATAGACACTTTAAAATGAAAATGCACCAAAAGTAAAGACATCTCTCTCCTTTCAACTTAGACAGCTGTTTGTATCCATCCTAACGTCACTGCGATCTTGTTACATCGGTAGCCATCAGTTGGCAAAAAATGTAGCTGTGTCTGTTTTACAGGCAAGTGCATGATTTGAGCTAACCAAGCCGAGAAGGCGGCAGTCCCCCCACCCCCCGATGTTTGAGCATGCGCATTGTGGATAAATCTTAGCCTTCCACTGGTAGGAGACCAGTGTGCGAAGCAGGCTACCACTTGCTTTGCTTTTACAGGTCTGAGATCAGTTATCACACAGCTAGCATTAGCAAGTAAAAAAACTTCGGTGATTTAGCATCCTAAGAGTTTCCTCTCGCTAACCACCTTGGTCAACATGTGTGATGTAGAGAAGATGGAGTGTGAAGAAGTTGTTAATAACTCAGTACCCGAGCAAGGAAAGCTGTGACCATGATGGAGAGGGGACCGCAGCTTTAATAAAACAGGCAAGTTGACCCAGGTGCTGGCTCACCAGCACTTTCAGATTAGCATCTACGAGAATGTTTGAATGTACTATGTTTAATCAGCTGCTTTACTAATGCTCCACCATCGATTTCTTTAATCCCCTCATAGATATTAACAATTAACCATGTCACACACTACTCAAGCCTTTTCATTTAGCTAATTTTTCTTTTTTGTCATGAATAAATTGTAATACATTGTACTTTTTTAAAAGGACATAAAATATAATATAATGTATTTAAAATGAACTCGACCTTAAACATATGCAACATTAATATTAATCAGTTTAACATTAAATTGACATTTTTCTGCAGAATATTTTTTTACTTTTTAAAATGTATGCACATTTTTCCAGTTTGTGTACTGGGGGTTTTCCTGGAGTTGTACCACTCTCTTTCCTGAAGGAATGGTTTGAAAAGTTTCTCCACCACTTGTCATTGCCAGCTAATATTGCGGAATTTTTGTTACTATGTTAGATATTTATTTAACTATAGAAGTAGTAATATTTTACAATTCTTCAGCCAGGAAGGAGTCCAGAAAGGTGAAGGCGTCCATATGAGAGTGCAGACAGGCAGCACAAATGGTATGTTTTAATCTGATCCAGTTTATCTTGTTAAATTGCTAATTAGTGAAGGAAGATTTTTTTTGTTTGTATTTTAAGTAATATTTACATCCACAGACCTGATGTTTAAAAGGACTATATGTTAATGATTTCTGCAGTACCTTAATATTTGCCATTGACTTCTGCTGCAGATTTGGTAGAACATGAGAAGCTAGACTTCATTACACTTTATCAGTGGCTTAAAAGCTAAATCAATTTTTTACAACCTGACAATACAAACACTCATGTAAACCTTACCTGCCAATGAAATGTTCATTTATTTGAAAATTTGTGCTTCCAAGTCTTAAGACGTTTCGCAAACGCAAAAACATTTGTAGAGCACATATTACAGCAGGAGAGTATATCAAAAAACCTGCCATGTTATGATGTAAGCTTGAAAATAATGTGAATCTAAACATTTAAAAATATAATTCATAGCAAATAACATGTAAGGATAACAATTTAGGGGTAAAAAAAAAAGCTGCCACGTATAGTTTAGCAATCAAAACTAAGTTTGTCATACAATTTTTCCAAAAGGACAGAGGTGAGTTGTGATCTGTCAGAACAGTGTTCAGGTGTCATTCAGGCAGTTCCAGCTACTCCTCACACAGCTGTGTCTGTTTTCAAAAAAGCTAGCAAAGCATACATCCAAACACACTGAAATTAGTTAAACACTATAGCTTATTAAAATAGTAAAAAGTCAAAATATCAAATTTTGGAAGTAAGGATACGTTTAAACTGAAAAATATGTTTCCAAAAAATATGGCAGAAAACCTTTTCCTCAAATAAACACTTAAAATCATTGCATTGTTTACTTACCAAACAGCAATATGATGGCAAAAAATCTGTTGTTCTATGCAATGAGAGACTTTTGATACATTGTGGCCATTCTAAAGTTTCTAAGAAGCTTTCAAATGTTTTGCAAGAACTACACGAGTAGTATCTAAAACGCAATCAGGCAGGCAAAATCTATCAGAACAATCAAAAGATCAATCTCTTCCTCACAGAGAGACAGAAAAAGCAACTTAATCAGAGCCACAGAACTTGCTAAATAAAGAACTCGAATCACCAAAACACTACTGTTCAACAGCGACCTCCAAACCACTTCACAGGAGGCGAAACAAAGCTTAATGCTTGGTTGTGGACTACACAACCTATCATTTGACAGTGAAAGTCTTATATACTCATAAATCCAAGTTTGAGATTAGTGGCAACAGAAGGGCGTATGTAAGAGGACACAGGAGAGAAAATGATACCTCAAACTAGCTGTGAAACATGGCAGTGGGGATAATGGGGTCTGAGGTTGTGTGGCCGTGAACACCTGCAACAAATCAGCTGCACCCTCAGCAAGGAGAAGCAATGCTCTGTTCTTCAGAGGCATGCTTCTCTGTGGAGAAGGATTCGCAGATTATGACCTCAAGCACACACGCTGCATGCCTTTTTATGTGAAATCTCGCTCAAACTATCAAATTTTTTTCATAAAGACATGAAGGAATGGTTACTGTGCAACTGATAATGTGAGGACATTGTGTGTTTTCTAAGCTATGTTTGACAGTCTAGCGCCGTGATCGTAGGCTTTCATCTGATTTAATTCATGCAGTTTCAATGTGTATGCTATGCAATTAGGAATGTGACTAATTAGAGATCTTCAACAGAGGCCATGAACGGGCAATAGCTGCTTTGCCGTATAAACACCATGGAAAGTGTTGCCGTTTCTATTTTGAACATAAGTAGGTACATAAACATAGAAAACTCTACTTAGAAAAGACATTACTGGTTGCAAAGATAAAGATTTTATAGGCTGGTGGAGGCCAAGAGCAGAATTACAGACAGCCACATTTCTACCGCTCCGTGCTTGTATCGCCTGTGACAGCAATGATTCATCTCATGTTTACACTATTCATTCAGTATTGTGCATTTCCACAATCTGTCAAGCTGTTGACATTCACAAACCATTTCATGACTTAGAAAAAAACACACAAAAATGTTCTCAGACTCCAGCTCTGTTTGGGCTAAATAATTGACGTGTGTTTGCAGCTTATTGTAACACCAAGACAATGCCTTAGCTATTTAGTTAAGGGGGAGAAATCCATTCAAGTGTTTGCTTTATTTGTCCTTTTAACAAGTTTAATGTGTTTGCCTAATGTCCTCGGCTTTCTCTCAAAAAGCCAGAGCGACATACACTCTGGAGGAGTTCTGTTAGCAGTTAATGGAAGATTAACTCCATGGACAAACATATTCAGATGAGTTACTGTAATGCTGCTGGTTCCAATGCATGTGCAGTGACCCGCTGGCCCGGAAAATCCTTCTGCCACAGTAATCTTCTTTTCCAATCCAATCTCTATGGAGCTTAATATCAGCATGAGATAACAGATTTAGGCTGGAAGTGCTAGGGGGATTTTTTTTAAATGATGAATAGAAAATATTAATAATACTATCACGCTACAGTGGGGAAAAAGAAAGACCCAAGAGTCTAAAAGCTAGGCAGAAAAACCGAAACATTTAAGAGCATTACCTTTTATTCTTTACTATTCTACTATACATTAAGGGATGTGACATATGAATGTGTTGAATAAGCAGACTCGTAATGTACTGTAAGACATGCCCTTTCTAAATCAGTACTGGGAGCACGATTTAGCCGTATTATACTGTTATATTACCGTAATCACAATACTCAAAATAGGAGCTTTGCAGTGTAATACTGTAAGCTATTTGGTTGACATTATGCTGCTTTTATGGGGCTCCTACTGCAACCTCCACAAACACTTCATTACAGTAAAGTCTAACTGTATTTACTCACCCATGAACCTTGACTTCGATTTTCCCAAACTATGACAAGACATCAGCTTTGTTACAACTCTCTGCACCACATAGCAAGCTAATAGGAATTCTGTTGTATTCACTGTTTCAACAAAGGCCCTAAAGATGAACACCAGACAGAGCTGAGTATATGCTACAGGAGCCTCAGTCATGCTAGCCTGTTGCTAGCCAAACCTTAACATTATTCTTGGTAACACACAGGAGGTTACGCCACATATCCACAACAATCAGTCTGATGAAAAATATGTATATATTTACTGTCACAACACAAGTGAATACATTTCCAAAACAATTTGTGTTATAGTAAAAATACAGTTGAATACTGTATTTTTACAGCAATTTGTCATAGTGAGCTCTACCATACATGATGTAGTTACTTAAAACAAGGTCTTTATTCAGTCTTTCACAAATAATTTATTGATTTAAAAGCTATTTTTAAGGGGATTCCCCTTAGCCTCCAATGTCTGTTCTTAAGTTTGTGTTTCCTGGACTACACCCAAGTAACAATCGTTATGGAAATTATTACAGCAGTGTCATTATGATTCCCAAGAAACAAGGGGAGGAGCAATGCTTCCGTGATCATAAAACAGCTCAGAAGCAAAGAATTAGTTCTAACTGTACAGCACTTACTCCTCAGTTACTCCTCAGCTCCTCAGCAGGACGATAAGTATTCTGCAATTCAATTAACTCAGCCTGAGATCAGTTTCGATTTTATGTAACTCAGGGGAACAACATCACTGCCTCAGAGTGCTGAAAGTTTTTCTGTGTTCCACCAAGCTGCTCCAATTAAGGTTAATGGCACGGTTGTGTAACGATGCAGCAACAACAAGGCCCTTTTCAAACGCCGTCGCTGTTGTGTCTGGGCTTTGGCAGAACGCAGGCACCTCCCAGTGGAGCCAGTAGGCTATAAAGGTGCCTCAATGAGCCGGTCCCCAGGCGCAGCATAGTGCACATGGGTACCCTTGGGTGTTCTGGCAGCAGAGTTTTGTGGCAGAGCACCAAAGAAAATAGACAGACAACAGATGGCCTCTGTTGTCTTTCACCAAGCCACGAGGCTTCTGCTGGCTGTGGGGTAACAAAACCCACTGAGCTACCGAGACACAGAGAAGCCTGCAATTCAATCAGGTGGAAATGTGAGTCATATAGAGCTTGATATAGCCGTACTTCTTGTATCTGTATTCTTTTTTCCTCAGGATTTTAGAGCTTTATTGACAACTTAACTTAAAGCAGTATTGGATTTTATTTAATGGTATGTCACTTACTGAATTCAAACAAAAAATCATGGGGATATTTTGTGAAGGTATAAAATCTACATAGGCAGTCTACATGAACAAACTTTAAAAAACTAATTATGCCCTTTTTTGTTTTTAGAATTTAATGAAGCACATTAAATATAATAGCTTTCAACACTAGATGGTGCTCACATTTAAGTTTCACATGATTTTCTGCACTTGGCAATTAAAATGAGACACTGCATTGAAGCATTGTTAGAAGTTTAGAGTAGGAAAAGTATAACTGCTGTACCAATTTAATGTAATGACTGCTAAAAGTTCATTCCCAGCTAAAACTAGGCTTTTCCACATTATGTGCATTGTCTGTTCCTTCTGAAGAAAGATTAAAAATGAATTACATTTTATGTGATTATATAATATTAATAACAAATAAAAAATGTAATCAGCAGTATTCAAAGTTAAGGAATTAAAAAGGAAACCGAAAGTTAATATTTATTAAGAGTTTCAATTTAAAATGTTGAATGTTGCTAAATTTGAGTGGAGGATTCTTTCATCTTTTCTTATTAAAATTAAAAAATGTATCTAATGCAGATGGCCCCGCCCCTCCCTGAGCCTGGTTCTGCTGGAGGTTTCTTCCTGTTAAAAGGGAGTTTTTCCTTCCCACTGTCGCCAACGTGCTTGCTCATAGGGGGTCATATGATTGTTGGGGTTTTTTTTCGTCTGTATGTATTATTGTTGGGTCTACCTTACAATATAAAGCGCCTTGAGGCAAATGTTGTCGTGATTTGGTGCTATATAAATAAAATTGCACTGAATTGAATTAAATGCTAATAAACCGTGAGCTATCGTTTGGTTGCTTTCGTAGTAGAAACCATAATGGCATCATTCTCTCAATTAACTCTTCAGAAGCTATTTAGTATCAGCCAGAAAAGCACAAAAGCCTCCTATGCTTTGAGTGTGTCAGGACTCGCAAGTAGTTGCGGGAAATAGGAAAGCATCATTCCAGCTAAGTGTTTGGAATATTTTTATGCAAGTTTGCTTGTATTTGACATGTCCCCCCTAAAATGTTTGTTTTTATCGAACATTGCCCCAATTATCTGGTCAGTAAACAGCATAATCAGAGCCTTGAGATGACAGAGTAAATTGGAAAGTGGTCTTGCATGCTGTCTTTGCCTTTCACACTCTTTCGTCAATACCCAATTATCCTCTCTGTTGCTTTTCCTACTGATAGCGCATGACTTAAAATAGGCTTCTTTTTTTGCAGGATTGTTTTCTAATTGCAACAATCCAGAGTGACTTGATGCATTGATCAACCATTAATGGCTCTGAACAGTGGATAGACGCACGCATAAACACTTCACTTCTTGCACGTGTGCTGCAAAAAGATATTTCTTTGGCCCATTTGTCATTTTGCTCAAAAATGACTTAAAGTGCCAGTGGACTCTTCCACCAGTCCTGACATCTGTGGCTGACTGTAGGTATCATTGGCTTTTATGTGTGCCTCAGCTCTAAATCTCATAAGTAATTATTAGACAATACATCCTCGAGGGATGCCAAGCACGAATGAATTGGTTTTGCAAGGTCTGATGTCTGGGATAATTACTTTCATATTTGTGAAGGACACTGTGGGTTAGAGGTTATGTGATGCAATGATGTATGTTTTGCAAGAAAAACATGTCAGTTATCAGCATATCATCAATATAAATGTCCAGGTAGAAAGCAGCTTTTGCAGTACAGGGTGAATATGGTACTTTGTGCTTTAAAGCATTTTTCTGTCCCTCAGAAATCAGTTTTTCACAGAGTGACAAATGAGGGAGACATGAAATAACATTCTATTTTTGTCTCTGCAACCTTTAGTGGAGCAACTTGCGCTGCTAAATATCAACTGAGAATCACGAAGCAGTTTCAGTCCATGTGGGCTGACTTGTGGCCCCCAAAAGCTTTAAATCATCTGGCTCAATGAATCAGTCTTGACTGAGCCAAATTGCCTGACTGCGCCCTGTGGGAGAGATAATTGGGTGAAACAGGTGTTTTTGTGCCTTGCTGAGGTACAAGAGAAGCAGCAGAAAGGAGAAAACAACACGGACTTCTCATTTTTTATAAAATCTCTGAAGCGTGCAGTGTCTAGTTTTTGTTCAGGATGAATTTAGTGGGGTTTTTTTTTGTCTTTTCAAAAGATAGAAAACTGTAACGCCCTACAAGATTGGCGAGAAATACTTTTTTGGGGATGGTTTGCAAAGATAATATGTGGTATACATGTTAAAAAAACTGAAAGGAATGGATAGAAGGATGTTTACACTAGCTGTAAAGGGTGAATTGATTGGTGCGCAGCTTTCATTTTAAGAGAGAGCAAAATAACGTTTTCCCTCCTTACATCTGTATAATAATACTAATAATACTACTACGAATAATAATAATGGATTGCATTTATATAGTGATTTTCGGGGCCTTCAAAGCGCTTTACAATTCCACTATTCATTCACACACTGGTGGAGGCAGCTACAGTTGTAGCCACAGCTGCCCTGCAGCAGACTGACAGAAGCGAGGCTGCCATATCGCGCCATCTGCCCCTCTGGCCATACTAGTAATAATAATAAGGAGAAGTAGAAGAATAGGGTAGGTTACCATTGTTTTTATGCATTGGTTGGCATGCTGGTAGCACGATTAGCACTGCTGCTAACCACTAACCAAGGAGGTCCAGAGTTTGAATACTCTTTGTTCCTCCAGCAGTTCTAAGCTGTAGGTGCGACTCTGTGTGTGAATAGTTGAGACCTGGAACTGAGAACCTAAGGTTTGATAAGAGGAAGAAAATAGATGGATGAAAGTATCAAAGCAGGAACATATTAGCACATTTTAAAAATTAAAGGTGGCACCTGGGTACAGTAGTTATGATAAGGAGTTGGAGAAGCACATCTTGGCTTATTATGGGGGTCTCGGTAAACGAGAGGGTGTAGAGAGGAATCAGCTGTGCACGACTACAGGAAAGGAGATGAGCGCTTAAATGAAATCTTGAAGGTGAAACAAGATTGAAAGTAGGATGAGAGATGGCTTCCCCTGATCTCTGATAAAAAAACAAAAACCCAAACAACCAGAATAAAAAGCCCAAATTCAAGGAAGTAGTTGTCTATTGCAATGAGACAGTGTATACAGGTGCCTGTGAAGTTCATTTTATGAGTGATAATGTGTCATTTAGGTACTGAATTTGCTTAATTTTTTGCATAATAGTTGCCAGCTGATGTATGAGCATTGTATATTCATATATATTCATATATATTTATTGGTAATACAAGAGTATGTACATTTGAAATAGTAGTTTTTGGTATTAAAGTGAGAAGCAGTGAGTACAGCTGTGGAAGCTGTTTATATTACATTTCTTTTTTGGAGACCTCCTTTAATTTATATGTAGTGCACTGCTATCTAACTAGCAAGCTGCACTATGAATACGCACCATAGTTTGGTAAGTATTTAGTAGTATTCAAGTAATGGGCCCTTTTTGAGCTAATTATCAAACCTAGTAAGAAAAGAAGAGTCATACTACGACCCGGCCGATTATTTCTGCTGCGTTTTAAATTCACACCGCGCGATGAAAGAGTTGTAAACAGATCAAACAAAAGCACCAACTCACAAGTGCCCGCTGACAATCAGACACAATGAATGCGAGACAGCTCTGTGGAGTTGTGATGTAATTAGACTTGTTAATTGGAAAGGAGCATTTCGCCACCTGCGGCAGGAAAAGTGTGAAGATTGTGGTCATCTCTGAAGAAATAGTCCTGCTAATTGTTTTGGTTTCCAGGCAGCCATGGCGGAGGAGGAATGTGACAATTTGAAGTTGCTCTCAAGTTACACCTAAAACTGCTAAAACCTGCCGGCATTAAGGGACATCGTGAGCAATTTGCTGGGTTTATTGTCACAGAAATGGCAATTTCATTCACATTACATCCAGATAAAAAGCCACTTGAACATCACTGCAAGAATGCCAGCCATTCAACCATCTACTAACTCCTGTGCTCACTGGCAATAAGCAACACCCTAACAGACAGGAGAAATGTTCGACATCAAAAAATCTGTTTTATACAAAGACAAGAGAAGAAATCCTTTGATACTCTCAAAGGGTGAGCAGCATAAATGTCATTATAATTTAACACAAGCCAAGTGCTTTCACCCAAAGGCCCTCCATTAACAGCATTTGCATTTCTGAAAACTTGGCATTGCTCCTGTAATAACTTGTCACAGGAGAGAATGGCCTCTCTAATATATATTTTGCTCAGCTTGATAATGTGCATTCCTATTTGAAGACGCTCTAAAGCATATTGAGTTCAGCATGCGAGCATGAGTTCAGTTTTTATAGATAGCTATGCTGAGAGCCACAGCAGCCAATTAACCATTTGTAAATTCCTTGTTGGCCCAAGTTTCATTTGAAGAAAATTTTTTTCGGAGGCTGAACCTTGACTGTTTCATTTCCAGCCAGATATGGATTTCATAATGGATAAACACAGACAGACTGTCTGCTTCATTTCCTTCTAATAGGATAAACGTGCAGACTCTGCCCTATTCTGTAATTCTGCTTAAAACAATATTGCCAACATGAGTCTCCCTCACCAGGGTGGAGCCCACATTATTTTCAAATCTGTCATGGCTGCTGAAGACAAAACACAACTTTGTACTTTTTTAAAAACTTGTTAAAACAAAAATGTTAAGTGAGTTTCTTCACGCTGAGAGAGCTTTAATTGAAGTCAAGTTAAATGAATGTAGAGTACATTGTTTATTGTTAAAAAAGAGTAAAAGTTTTTAAAAATACACACACACAAGCCACAGTTTCACCCACTGAATTTGATTACATTTCGCTAACATTTTTAGCGAAGCGTATCAGTCACATCTGCACACACACACACAAATCTCACAAGGCTTTGTTATATTTTCTAGCTTGATGGTTATTGAGAATAGTGCTTATAGGCAGGGTGTGTACATTTTTGTAGTGCGAATATACTGTGCGGTAGGAGGTATGAAAAATCTTTTCCTTTTTTTCCATTGAACTTTCTTCACAGCAAGTTTCTCCAAAGAAAGTCAGACATTTATTAAGAATATTTTTCCCCAGCTGTTAAAAACAGCACATTTGCAAACTAACTTGTTTTGTTGGGGGATTCATAGACTGACATTGACATTATGTGGACGTGACACAGGGTTCAGTGCTAGCCATCATCAAATACTGCACAGTTTTTGACAAGAATATATACACTGACCATAAAAAGAAATAAATAGTGGCACTGGGGCTGAAGTGCAAAGACTATACGCTGATATATAACCTAAAGTAAATAATAGATTTAGAAGCTGATCGATAAACCGCGGAAGTGAATGAAAGCATCGGTCAACAGTGGACTAACTCCCATAAAGTTTTTTCCCCTTCAATCTCTGACTAGAAACAAAAGTTGCTTGGAGGGCATGTCTTTGCTGAATTTCTATTTGCTTTCCATTCCTTTCACCTGCATTGTACCGAAAATAAATCTACAAACAAGATGAAATGATATGTAAACTCATGGAAGCAATTTGCTTTTTTTTTTTTTTTTTTTGTCCACTTCCCCCTGAGCCCAATTACTGTTGTTTACAGGTTCCAGATTTATGCATGTAGTGGGTACAGTAAGGCATGAGTAACACAGTGCCCTGCAGAGCCCTGACACTCCAGCTAAGTAAATGGAGACTAACCTGTGAAAGGCAACAACATGACTACACAAAAGAAAACGATAAAAACGTTTCTTTATTTAAACATGTTTTGCACCTACAATTACTGAAGTTTTTTTTTATTCAAAATACATACTAGACTTGTAAAAAAAAAATAAAAAATCATTCACTGAATGCATGCAAAAATGTTTTAATGTCACTGAACATATACACACACACACACACACACACACACACACACACACACACACACACACACACACACACACACACACACACACACACACACACACACACAGAGGAAAAAAAATCCATAATGACCTTCCAGCATATTATAATTCAAGTGGTACACCGCTGTACCTATTCTGGGTTCTGTTTTCCGGCATAAGAAAATCTAGCCTGAGGCTGGACAATTGGGCCAATCATTGGACCAGATCAGGTGAAAAGCACAAAGTGTCCTAACCAGAATCTTAAGCTGCTTTAGCTTTATTTATTTTTACGCATATAAAGCATGTGAACATGCTGGTCTGGTGGGAGAGTCCTTGAAGAAGACGGCTGCAGACATATGTAATAGAGGTTATTGTGAGAAAAGAAGAAAAACACGATTGGTATTCGCGGTGGTGGAATGTGATTTAGAATGAATGCGAGCAGCTAGACTTGTAACGATATGACACTTTCTTATAATGAACTCGTGTAACATTTTTTTTTCCTGTTTGTGTTAGCTTGTTTTCACTCGCTTTATGAACATATTTTTCTTCTTTCAGACAGGCAACTTTGTTATGTGCTTGCAACTGTGGATTTACAGCAAAGAAAGCTTGCACCCCTTGGCTCTGTTGCTGAATTTTGAAATTATATATTAGCAGAAGCATTGGCTTATGCAAGAGGAAGAATCAAAAGTCGTAGGTTTTATTTGCACTGTAACGCCTACCTGTAGACCTGCAGTTGCCACATACAGTTGACTTCTGCCCACAAACACACAAGTAACTGCAAACCTTCATGCAAAGTCACTTTGTGCATTCCTACGTTAGCTTGTGCAATACATATATATTTTTTAGTCGTTCCCCTATCCATAATAATTGCTCCATACAAATGAAAAAATGAAATCTATTTGTTCAGATATGTTTTTTTCACACGTTTTAACATTTAAATTAATTTGGACATAAACGTTTGTACAGATTCGCACTTTGAATGTATCGCCCACCTCCAGTGTATTCACCCAAAACGCCTTCACACATTCAGATGTAGTGATACACAGCCAAAGTACTCACGACCCCATTTTATTTCCATAAGAACAAAACCTCTCAAACCACAAAACACCATTAGGTTATGCTGGTGCCGTTAGTGCAGACACAGATACGCTACAATTTTGTTAATTATCAGGCAACAACGGCCCATTGTTCCTACTTCTTACAGATCTTGGACTGCAACTTTATCAAAGCTGGCATTAAATTCGCAGATGCACAGCACACTCCTTCCACCCCCATCTTTCTCCCTTGCTGAACTCTGAGTCATGTTAGCCCATCACCATTAAGTCGCTAAGAGCTTGCTCCATCATTGTACATCGTACCCAGTTTTCCCCTCTGGGAGACTCGTTCCACCCCAAAAAAACAAAGATCTCAGATAGGAAGCTTTATTTGCACAATGTAAGAAGTTCTGATTAATTCAAAGTACAACCTGCAGGCTCCGATTTGGCTCACTGGGCTCCACAACAAATTAGCACACACCATTGCACACCGTCTCACTCGCTGCCATAGCTGAAAGGCACAGCTGAAAGACTTCTGAAATTACTGCAAAATAGAATTTGACCCCTGATAAGGCCCACTATCTATTCTGCCAAGTGTGACATTTTGATGCAACGCAGGATGTCTCTGGAGTGTAGAGCACTCGAGTATTTCACCCAGGCATTTTGAGGAGTGCATACGCTTAAATTGTATTCCAGTGATCATGATATTTGTGCTCTGCCGAAAGTAAAAAAATTGTGTTAGTTTTTTAACGCCGTAGGATTTTACACACTACATGCAAGTCTGTTCTCTTGTCAGAGGTTACTGCGAAGCCATGATTCGTTTTTGGAGGAAAGCAACTCACAACAACTCGGAGTGAAATATTGCCCTTTTTTGCCCCACTTCATTTTAATAAATATTTTTTCAAATGAATAGGTTTGCACACCCGTGCAAGTGTTTTAATTACTCAGGCTGATTAGACCTAAGGTGGAAATTGGGTTGAGCTATGCTGGGAATAAGATGATGTCAACAAACTTAATCATTAAGTAAGAGTAATAACTGTATAAGAGTATAATAATAATAATAATAATATAATATATATAATATATATATAATATAATAATAATAATAATACTGAATAACAGTAAGAACTGTGCTCCAGTAGGGGGTTACAGTAAATGATGCATTATTACTGATTAAATATCAAACACTATGATAAGTAGTTTGTAAATACTATGGATATGCTTTTCAACTGCTATATATAACACTCACTTTTGATTCATATAGCTGATAAACACTTGAAAAAACCCTATATTTTAATACTTTTCAGCTTCTTTTTTGTTGTTTTTCTTTTGCTACAAAACATCCAAAACTGATAATATATAACAAATAATTACAAGACTCTGATACAAAATCATAAAGGAAAACATTTGTTGTGCTGTATTATAACCATAAACAGCCATAATTCTTATTTTAAGGGACATTATTCCAGCGTATAAGAGCCTGTAACAGCGGTTAGTGGTAGGAAGATTCAGTGGCGCTGACCCTGAAAACAAAGCAACTAAATTCAGCCATGTTTCCTTTCCATATCTGGGTTTTCCTGCTCCAGCATGTTAACTCTCCTGCATAGATACTCTTTATAAGATACTTTTAGGTCCTGTAAAGGGTGCAGGTGTTTTCACTTGGGGCTGATTAGACCCCTGCTCTAGCTGAAGATGAGTTACATCAGGAAAAAAAATCAGATGTCACCAAACATCACACTGAACTGCCTTGATATGAAAATGATAGAGTTGTCAATCTAAAGAGACCGTACACGCCCACGTGGTCTTGAGAGGAGAACTAATCAAGCAAAGTAAGTGAAAGCATTTGTACAGTGCAGTCGAGGCAGGAAAGAGGAGCTTGGTGAGAGCGAGCCAAAAAGACTGTAATGGATTCTGCGCCATGTGCCACTAACAGGGAGATAATCCATCAGGTAAGAACAAATAATCACGTTGGGCGACAAATTGAAAGTTTTAGAAGGCTGTAAAGATATGGCCAGAATTAAAAGGTTCTCAGTGGATAAGAAGGTTTCTGTCTGAGTTAATTGCCCCACAAGTAGCCGGTCCCCAGAAGGGGCCGAGATAAAGCTGAACTATCAAAACAAATAAATCTGCCGAATAGGAATTCATTTATCGTCCACACCTGTGTTTTTCCTGCCGCGGTGCATCAAAATGTCCTCAGTGAGAGGCCGGGGCTGTCTTTTCTTGACTTTCTGTAATTATTTCTTCCCACCTTTGCTTGATCGCGTGACATTGCTGATTGTGCTCATGGAAAAGTGGTTAGGGAAGCAAAAAGGACATTGATTTTAGGCAATTTGGATCAAGCTGGAGAGGGCCCTGTTGATTTTCATTCTAGCCATCTAATCAGGGGCTGATTTACAACCGGGACGCTAAGTGAATGTAATTACCAGCATTTAAGCACCAGGTAGGACGGGGAAAGCTACAGCGGTTTTGGGAAGGAAGAACAACCAGCATTAGTGCACCTATCATCTGTAATTTGGACTTATTTGGGAAGATTGTTTGGGAATATTTCAGCTGTAACCACCCAAACACTGTTTTTTTTTCTTTTCTTTTTTTTAAGTGAATAATACAATTATTAGTTTGTTTTCTTGCTTGTCTAAGTAATAGAAGAAGAATACGATTGAACCTTTGGAACTCTCTTCATGGCTGATAATGATCCAAGGAACCTCCTGCGAGGACAGCTCCACTGATGCTGGAGTGCAAGCACAGCTCTCTGCAGGTACGTGCGATGGCACACAGTGGCGGGTGGGAGGCGCTGTAGGGCTTGTGTGAGAGAAACAAAGTGAAAGGGGAGGAGCAGCATCGGGAGTAAAGTGGCCACACGGTGTGCCAGTCCGTCCAAGCAGTCGCTTACATCTCAGATCCGCCGCCGCGCAGAGAGCGCAGAAAGCCCGTCTGCCAAGTCCTGTCTACTCCACTTGGTGACGTGCAGAGCCGAGCGCAGGCAGGCCACTTACAGACCGGCCCACAGCCGCTGCCACTGCACTGTGCTGCTCCTTTTGCTGTAAAATGCAACAGCGGTCTTTGCGGGATAAAGACAGCATTCATACATAATCAGCGCCGGAGCGAAACAAGGACAAACGCCGGGGGACAGGAGCAGCGAACGGCCGGTGGAGGTAAGCGCTCGGTCAGCGGAGGTGCGAAGAAACACCGCGCTGACTCTCGCCTTTGCTTCAATTTTTTTTTTTACACGCTTTTGTGTTAAGGCAGGAGTTCACTCGTCCTATCATGAATGAATGAGGGTGATCATCAGTTTCACTGCCAGCCCTTAGCTGAGGACCATAGCCTACCAAATGGTGTGTACGGCGCTCACGTTGTGCGCAAGCGCTCCCGTTAAGAGGAGGGCGAATAAAACTAACTTCACGACTCAGATCGAGGTTTGGGAATTTAAAGGAGTGGTCTGCGTCAATGTCAAACAATTTAGGACTTACAGTTGGTCACTATAGCAACGCTATCAAATATGCACACATATTACTGAATTATTTTGGTATATATATATATATATATATATATATATATACCAAAATAATTCAGGTGTAATCAGCTGGTCATGTTCTGACAAACTGCCTAGAAGCCTTTAATCATGTGCAAACGACCTGGCAGAAGAAATAAATTTCAATGTCACTTACCCCAGTTGTGCATCTTCTGAATTTACAGCTGCACAAATCCCACTACTGCACAGATTGTAACGGAAAGATTTATTGTGGCTCTGGAGTGGATTTGAGGAAAAATAAATAAATAAATAAAATCCTGTTATTATATTCCACAGATGCGTGTAAAGTTGTAGCCTGCACTAGGCAAGACTCATCCTTCAAACAGCTAAGCGTTGCTCATGACAAGTCCCATGTGTTGTTACAGTGCAGTGCTGTGAAGTGAACTGGAGCACTGGCTGTGAAGGACACTGTGTTTTGCAGAAAGTTCCCGATGATCATCGAGTCCATGCTGTTTTACAAATGCACCTTCTGACCGGGCAGGAGATGTTGTCCTGTGCAAGTGTGAAGGCACTGTAGAGGCGAAAGCATGGATCGCAGAATTATCACATTTTGCCTGCAGTCCATATTTAGCATGATTTATTGTGAACTCTCACATTCAACAGCACACTTGTCGATCCTCCTGGATGGTCCCCCCCGGTGCTGATCCCTGTTTACGAGCCTGACTTACTGTATATAAATAGATGTAGCCTACGGCCACCCAACATGACTGCGCGTGCGTTGCTATTCTGAAGATGCATCCAACATTTGTTATTGTATTAATGGGCTGAGCATGTGGGGCAGGAGCAGGACACACTTCCCTGCTGATGACATTTGAAAACCTAGCAGGCTATCACAAATCAAGGCAGGGATTAAGAGGCTTTAGTGCTAGTCCTCTCTGAAGAGACGGGGAGCTCTGGACTGGATAAGGTAAGACAATGCATTTGCCTGAGAGCTGCTGTGTTTAGCGGGGGTCTTCTCGCCTCACGTGCTGCATTCGAGGGAGAACTCTTGCTCTGCACATTTAGGATAACCAGTCACCGCAGGTGGATGATCACACAGCAGCATTACATGGAGAGGTGTTAACACACTCTGTAGCGTGTGTTAAGCTACAGAGCCTTATTGTCAGGCAAGCTTTACCTCTGTGGAAGTATTGTCGTCTCTTCAGTTTGTCACAAGCTTCTTTGCAATAAACTCAATCAGGGATAATCCTTCTATATCAAATGTGATTTAGGTTGGTCTAGGGAACCGCTTTGGCCGGAGGAATTCATTTAGAAATTACCCAGAGGCATTTATCCTATTAGCAAAGGCAAAGCGAAAAACGACTCCTGTTGTTATGGTCAGCAAATTACAAAACTGCAGCTCAAGGCCATTTATTATAATTTTTTTTCCACCACGTTTTCCAAGAAGGAGAACACGGGGTAAGCATGTATAATTTGACCGGTGTGGGATGTGTGATCTAAATGCAGGCTAAGGAGGTAGAAAGGATCAAATGCTGTACAGTGTTTTCTTGTACTTGGATGAAGTTGTGATGCACTTGGTTTTGCCTCCGGTGATCAACCGTGTATTTCAAGGAGTCGAGGAAGCAGAAGCTGTGCCAAACTTGCCAATAAATATAACCGCAGAAAGCCAAGCTCTGAGTTATTTTCATGTAACAGCAGTCAGATAAATATAGCTATTCGGCAGCAGTTTGGGTAAGACGAAGTAATTTCCAGTGTCTCCTTTTTTTCTTTTTCTTTTTTTTTTTTTTTTTTTTTAAACTAATGTACATGTAATGCCTCTGTTTATCTGCAGCCTGCTCACCAAAGCAAAATATTAAAGTAGCCGGCAATTACGCTGATTCTGTTGGAGCAGTGGATATTAGAAGGCCAATCTGGACCAGCCCGCCCCCAATCAAAATGAGAATGAAAAGCAGTTGTGCATGTTTTTGTCTCTTTGGCACACAATGAACTCTATTTTCTCCAAGGTTAAAGAGGGTATCCTTTCTTCTGTAATCACATTGCTCTAGCAGATTTATACTGTGCTCTCTCTGCGTGTTCATAGAGGCTGCTTTGAGTATGTGAATAATTTTTTATTTATTTATTTATTTATTCTTTTTTTTGGGGGGGGGGGGTTACACGTGCACCCCTTTAGAAACACCAGTATATTCAAACAACAGTATCCACACACTGGGATCTGAAATGTGAGATTTTGAAATGTGAAATCAGATTCTTGTAGCCTGTTACACAATCAGGTGACAGTGAGTTGAATTTAGCAATAATATCTGCAGCTTCAAAATCTTTTTATTTTCTTGTTAACAAATCTTTTACTGAATTAATGTGACACAACTGTCGTTATTAAATGATTTATAAAATTTTGATTATATATTGTTTGTTTTTTTTAAGCACACACAGACAGGGTATTAAAAAATTTTTTTAATCCAATTTCAAAATACTTTTTTTTATTTTTATTTTTTTATTTTTTTTTAGAAAAGAAAAGGAAAATTGCAGTAAAATTTAAAGTACATGGCTGAATATAAACTTTTACATACAAAACTTAACTATTGCTCAAGGCATACCTCTCCGGACACTTGCATATGTCCATACAATAGTCAAACTTGTCTGTGGTCACTGTAGCCACTGCTGTTATGCCACCTTCCAGCAACCACATGAAAGTCACGAATCCGTTCTTTCTAACTGTATGTGCTTCGATTGTTACGGGTGAATGGCTTGACCTAAAGCACTTTGAAATTGAATTATTCTTTTTGATGCACTCTGCATTTCATAAATATATATATTTTTTATGTTTCTGAAATGTGATATTATTTTTTAAAATAATAAAAAAATAATTATGGGTTTTGTTCGTTAAAGAAATCATTTATTACAGGAAATATTTTTAGTGGTTTCTTTTCTTGTCGTAAGTTAGAAAACAATATTAATGTCTCTCCTCTGTCAATACAAACATAAATCTATTGCATGCTACTGCTTACTGTATTTACTGTAAAGACTTCCTTCAGCAAGAAAGCTTGCAGTACATTATGTATACATTTCATGCTAACCCTTTGATGCTAGTGGCTCCTTTGAACACGGTGTACCCAGCAGTTTTCATAATATTGCTCCTTTTTTTGCTTCTGTTTTTGTGTTAATTGAACCGTTATTTCAATTCACTAAGGAAGCACTGTATTAAATTGCCATAGCCACTTAGATGGTACTCGGGTAGCTTTTTGTACTCTTAGTGCATTTATTTCCTTTTTCTTAGGTTAATTTTTTTGGGTCTTGTGCTGCTAGCAAATTGCAAGCATGGAATCTCTGTACAGGTTGAACTTGACCTCAAGGTCAGTTTGCTTAGCAAGTTTTTTTAGATTTTCCTTTTCAAGCAGTCATGCTGAAACAACGGGAGCTGCAGTTAAAAGCAGCACGGAGCAAGAATTTAGTCCTCATCATACCTGGCATGCTTCATCACAAACATCTGGGGTGACGACTTTATAACAGATTTTACTTCCACATTTATAAAAATAATAAGAGTCCTGCATTATTATATTATTACATTAAATATTAAAGTCCTGCCTACCTAGCTCAGTTTGGTACTGGACCCGTTACCCATTATTATGTCAAGCAAATCTAGACCCACTCTGACAGGCTATTGCGAATTGTGGAATTGGGCTTTCAAGGTTGACTGGCTGCATTAACACGGTCAGTCTGCATATAATTAAGACAATGAATCTCTCGCCTCATTTGACAGAAACATATGTAGTTTTGTTAGTTGTGTGATTAAGTTTAGAATGCTTGGTTTAAAAAATTGAAGAAGAATATATTTTTGATGATTTGCATTTGGTTCTGGTTAAAAATTGTTCGATGGATCCAGAAATGCTTTTTTGCAGGAAAGAGTCTGCCACGTGTACTCCACCAACTGTTTTGCTGTTTGTTGCTGGAAAAGGAGCAGGTTAGTTAGAGCAGGCCATCTTTTAATGTGTCCAAGGACACGTTTGTCTAAAGACTGTTTAAAGATTGGGGAGGTATCCCCATCTAGACCACCTCCAAATGTGGTCTGAGCCATGGGGCATTAACCGAGTCCCTTCAGGAGCAGTCCACCTGTAGTTGTACCACCCAAGACCAATGTTAAGGCCATGTATCAGCAGAGCCTTAGATCATTTACACCCGGTTCGTGATAACAGCCGTATTCAAGCTCCACCTGGGCTCCACTGTATGCTAATGACTCTGTGGCTCATATGCAAGCTTGCTTTAACTCAGTGCTTTAACAAATATTAAGTCTCTCATTGATCAAGATGGGTTTCAGCTTGTGTTGGCCATGTTTGTTAGTGTATTCAAGCTTGATAGCAAGCGTGGAGAGAATGCTTGATCTGTCTTGATTTGGTTTACCGTGTCCTGCTTTGATATCAACATGATAAAGGCGTTTTCAGTGACAGGATGACCAAAAGGCCTCGTTTTCCTTCCAACACAAAGCATTTTGGTTTTTTCCATTAGTTGTTTTAAAAGTAACACTTGTTATTAAAAAAAAAAAAAAAAAAAAAAAGTAGCTGTAACGTCTTTTTAACGCACATTTTAAAAACATTTTTGCTGTAAATCTGAATACCATCTCAGGGAAAACTAAAATCCTATTCTAAATACTGACAGGGGAGATGCCTTTCAAGGACAAAGATGAAGATGGATCAGATACTTACCACATTAAGTTTTTTCTTTGCCGATAGTACTGAATTATTCTCCCGCAGCTTTTAAGGGAGCCTTTAAACTTTCCTTATTGGTTTTCTGGGACAGTGATGTCTTTGTTTAAATATGCCGCTGAATATTTAGCATAACTGGCCATTACAAAGCATAAAATACTTGCTAACACACGGGGCATAAGGCCATGAGCAAATGCCGTGCTTCCCAAGCTCTTTAGAGATCAGTGAACTATGAAAAGCAGTCTCTTCAGCTGCCCTCTTGAACACAGTCGCTCAAGGGCTAGTGATGCTGGTATCATATTTCTAAAAAGCCTGCAGTTTCCCTTTTCAGAGACTCAAATGGTCTCAAAATGCACTAAGCTCTGAACCTCCTGCATCCATGGAGATTTGATTTAATAGATCACTTTCAAAGCTTAGTTTCTGTTGTTGTATTTATGTTGTTGATTATGAAAGTTAGGAATTTTGGTACTGTTTAACTGAATAGGTTCTTTAATATACATTTATGTTTCAGTTTTATTTGTATTTTTTTCACATATTTCAATATTAACACCTAACAGTAAGATTTCTGTTAGTGTAATGATTTTAGGTCTTTAATCTGCTGACTTTAAAAGTGTTAAGTTGTCATAGTGTTGCTGTGGCTGTAATATGTAGTACGTGGCATGAGTGTTTTGTTGTCAAACAGCTATGCTTTCCAGGAATCTGAACCACCCTACACAAAAGGCTGTGAGCCATTAGGCCATAACACCAGGGCCAAGGGCTGCACTTAAATTCTAAATTTACCAGTAACTTTAGCTCCGATTGCATTTGTTCAATGTGGCATTGAAAGTATTTGGTCCTCCTGCCAAAAAAAAAAAGAGAAAGCATTGTTAGGAAAACTGAAGACCATTCCATTAATGCTAATACCCACATAGAGTGTTTAAATTCACTTGACATGTTTGGGGACACGGGGTGAGGATTTGGTTTGGACTCAAGCCTGTGAGGCTACATCTCAGGGCCGCTGCACTCGGGGAGGCGGCTGTGTGGTGAGTGGCTCCGCAGGGGGCAGGTTAAGCCTGTTAGCCCTATGCGATGATGCCGTAGGTTTGCACCATCAAGGGAGGGAGCGGGCTGTGAAAGAGGTAGGCATGGAAAATCTTTTTTTTTTTTTTTTTTTTTTTTTTTTTTATCTTGTAGACCATCACAACCAACAGAACCACTGCTATTTTTCCTCCTGTTTATGCAGGCCCCCATTAAGCCTGTCTACAGGAATATTTCTGCACCGCAGCTGACGGCCACAGCTCCCCAGGCATCCCTTTTATAAACCTTACTCATTTTAATAAGGTGCACTTCACTATCTTATCTCTGCTTTGGAATAAACATCATCTATAATGTAATACAAAACCTATTCAAGCTATGTCCAAGTTGTTAAAAAAAGGAGACTAAAGCAGACATTGTTTGGGAAGTGCACCGGGCCTTAAAAGGTCACGGACACATTATGTAATCATTTATTTGAAATTGAATAATTGAATCTGCCTTGAGGAGAAGCCAAGCTTAAAGAGAGGCCTGTTGGAAGAGGTTTTGAGGTGGAATGTCAGACTCAAACTAACTCTGTCTGCTTGAGGCAAACCAGACTTCAAATTACTTCAAGAGGAAAACAAATTTCACCGGTCACTGAAGTCACTTGAACTCATTTCACTTGCTTTTTGTCTCAGAACCATGGGAATTTACAATAAAACCATTTGAGCTTTGCCACTGTCATTTCAGTGGTGCCACATTGTAACTGCAGTGTATAGTCTATGTGCTGTGTGCCTCAGGGTGGATTTTTTTTCTTTTCTTTTTTTTAAATTGCCATTTGTCTTGGTATTAACAAGAAAATATACTAAAAGCGGGGTTTGCCCAGTAATCTTCTTACCTGAATCTGGGGATGCCACTCCTACTTCGTCCTTCACCATGCATTTATTTTGAAGGGATCTGTTTGAGGGGAAGCCTCTGAATCATTTATCTGCAGTGAGCACTAATTATGTAAATCGTTCACAATTAATTGTAGTATACATAACAGTGACTTACAGCCATGTCTGATTTGCATACTCCAACTGCGCGAGTTAAAAGGTGGCTTTTTGAGTTAAGAGGGTACATAAATCACGTGTTTACAGGTGGTGTGATGTGGATCTGTAATATTATCCTATTTACAACCTGTTTGCATTAGTTCGGATGTATTCTTTCAAGGGCCACAGCAGCTTATAAAATATTGGCACCATCCCAGCCATCCTAATGCTGCGATGCATGCACTCCACTGTTGATTAATTCACGTTGGCAGTAGATTTTCTCTGTATAAATACCTGCAGCACAATGACCAGGGTCATTAATTGTATTTAGTAATTACCGTATGACAGCCAGCAACAAATTAAAAAGGAAAAGGGGCTGTTTTTATTCATTTAAACTCTGTGTAAGTGGGTCACCACATTATCAAAATTGGACTATTGACATTAGCTCATATTCTATTCAATTTTCAATTGAGTTCAGGTTTATTTATAGGGCGCCAAATCACAACAACAGTCGCCTCAAAGCACTTTATGCCATAAGGTAATGAATTTAGTATATTTGGATAAAAGCCTGACAACCAACGAGCAAGCACTTGGCAACAGTGGGAAGGAAAAACTCCCTTATAATAGGAAGAAAACCACTGTTAGTACCAGGCTCAGGGATTGGTGGCTATCCGCCGTGATCGGTTGAGAGTCAAGGAGAAAGAGAAAAGAGAGACGCAGACTCGTAGGGTATACTTTATACTTTGTTTTAAATCTACATCATAGGTACATTGTAACCGCAAACCCCTCTGAAACTTTATGCCGTAACATGACATGAACGTCCCTAGAAATCATATCTACATGTCTTAATGCAGCCCACAGCTATTGTAACTGGCCTGTTCAGCACTGTTGATGACTCCTGTGTGTTCCGACTACTTTTTCACCACGGCTTTTTAATTTATCAGTGAGAATAACAATCATTGCCTCAATAAGGAATGATAATCATTGCTCCAATATAAGGACTCAGATGGCAGCGAATTCCTGGAGGGAGGTCGCTGAAACCGTCAGAATGGACGTGAGGGAATTTACAAAGAAGTGGAAAATCTGAAGGGACAAATATGTTTGCCTCCCCCCTCCAAAAAAAAGGAAAACAAAAAGAAAATGACCACAACAAAGAGCAGGGGCGCAGGATGGGAAAAATGTACCAGCATTTTATTTGTTTGTGTCGTGTCTGGCACCGCATATAAAACACGACCACAATGTAATTAATACATAAAACGCTACACAAAAGTATGAGTGCTGGCAACGATTTCAACCACCTACGTAGGTTATGTCGCACACTCTGCAAAGATTCACTGCATAAGTCTAAATCAACAGTAAGAAGACAAAAATGTAATGATATGTTGGTGGCATATAAACACACGGGGAGTGAACAGAAGCGCTCAGTGCCTCACTTGAAGTCGTGTAGCACAGAGGTGAAATTTGTGTTTTTCTGCATTTTTATCAGTTTTTTAAATCGTTTTTATCGTTAACTTGGTTTCCTTGGGTCTTTCCCCGTGTGTTATGAATAAATCTTCTTTTTTGGTACTGTTCTGGTTCTGGTTTTATTTTGTTGTATTTATCCGGGACACCTTAAAGGCCGGTCTGTGAAAATATTGTCGGACATAAACCAGTCTGTGACGCAAAAAAGGTTGGGGACTGCTGCTGTAGCAGTTTGAGCCTACAGCACCATAACTAAGGCAAAGTTCAGGTCACCTAATCAAGCCTTAACTATAAGCTTTATCGAAGAGTTAAAACTGGACAGGGTGTCTGTCTCCCAAAACCAAACTGGGAGCTTGTTCCACAGGACAGGGGCCTGATAGCTGAAGGGTCTGCCTCCCATTTTACTTTTAAATGCTTTAGACTAAGCCTGCAGTCTGAGAGGGAAGTTTGTTATTAGGATAATATGGTAGTGTGACATCTTTATGATATGATGGGCCCTGATCATTCAAGACTTTGTGCGTGAGAAAGATTTTAGTGCATAAAGCTTAAAAAGGAAACGCCAATGACAGTGACTTTGGTTATACAACTGCCTTCACTCAGATGCAACCCTGGCTGTTTAACCTCTCTTTACATGGACACAGTTCATTGGAGTAGACTTAAAAGTCAGGCAATTGCCACTCATATCAGCAGCCAAGCAAATGCAAAGTGAAAATCAGAGAGAAGAAAACTCCTGCTTGGAAAGACATAAAGGGCAGTGTTGCTGCTTGGTCTCTGTGCCCCTGGTACGTTTTATGCGTTGCAGCTTGGCTGTTTTTGCATTCAAAGATGAACAGACTTTGTCCGCAATAAAACTGACCATAACGTTAATAAGGCTGCAGCTGAAGGTGGCATTGTAAAGATATCTGTCATTGCTCTGTGCGTTTGCAAGATAGGCCTATCCATTCCCTCCTCTGTGGACAAGAATTCATTGCCACTTGGAAAAGAAGCCCTTTGATTTTTATGAGAGAATTTTTTTTAACTGTAGTCACACCAGTCATTTGACGGCGTGGCCATAACGTGAAGCTGCTCGGCATTTGCAGTTTTTTGCCGTACTCTTTTTACTTTGCTTTCCTGTTCCTGCTGCAGCTCTCGAGTCTTGCGGCAATACCTTTACCCTGAAATGAATAGTCCACTTCAAAACTGCTCAAACACCCTTTTGAGAATGGAGCCAATGTGATGGCAGCCAAGTGTGATTATTAATGGCGGGTCTCTATCTCTCAGGCCTTAATTGGTCTCTGCTGATTGCTCAGCGTTCTGATTAAGAAATGTCATTAAAATTGATGTATTATACTTCCATGTGGTTTTCACAGTTAGCTGCTTCAATCAATTGATAATTACGTAGATGATTTATAACTGGGGTTCATTCTGACAAGTTTACAATAACGGACACGGTAGAACTTTTTCTGTACATCATTTGAGTAAGGCAGCGAGTGACTGAAAGTTGTACCGCTTCACCTTTTTATCCCAGTGATATTTTTCATTTTTAAGGTTATTAAGTATGTTAAATGTCATTCAGGAGTGGCCTTTGGACTGCAAGTATTCGAATTTCATCACAAATGCGTAGACAATTAGAGGAAGAGAGCAAATATAAATCTATAGGGAGAAGTCAATGAGATGGTTAATGATGTTCCTTTGTGTGGAGTTAATGGAAAACATCTCTAATTTCATGCCAAAGTAAACATTTCTCCTACGGGGGTTCAACTCATTTTGTTTTTAAAAAAAAAAAAAATACGAGAAAGAAATTCAAGGTTTTCGTTTACACACCAGTGCCAATGCGCTTGGTTCGGATAATAAGTATTGGTAATTTTTGTCACATCAAACTCAATATATACAATATTGCCTGGAAGTTATTGACTGTTTATGTCGTTAAAATTCTAATCTTACGTTCCATAAAGAAAATGGGTGGTGGCACCAAAACACATCATATTCGGGTGCATATTCATTATGACTTTCTTAAAATATACTTCTTATATATGCACACTTGGTTGTGTTCTAACTTTTAATGAGATTTCACTCTGGATTATTTTGGCACTGTTACATAAACAGCCATATGTCACAAATTTTATTTATTTTTTTTAGACTCTGCAACAGCAGATGTATTTTAGCCCCATAAATTGATGGTGGAAAAAAATGTTTAAAACCCAGCGAGTTGTTGTCTTTTATCATCCTCTCGAGAACGATTTGGCAAGGTAGCCCTTTCCATTCCTGCACAACATCACAAATGCAATCAGACTTTTTTTCCTTCCCTTCACCCCAAGAATAAAGAAATAAGCTTTCATTCACTGTGTTTCATCTTTAAAAAAAGACAAAATGTACTCAAGATCCAGCCCTGCAGAAAGTCTGACGTGATGCGCGTGACTCGGTGGAAGTGTCAGCGAAACAGGATAAATGAGCATTCAATAACATTTCCCTTTTTGAAAACGTTTCCCCGTCTGCTTTGCCCATCCTGGGAACTAATATACCTATATCGGTGTATTATTTTGAAGGAGAAGAAAATGTTTGTGGCATAGCTCACAGAGGGACAGTAAAGGAAAAGAGAGATGTAGCTTCACATCAAAAATGTGTACACAAATGCTGTGATTATCGGTTGTCTAACAATCACAGCGATAAAAGGGCACCAACAGTGTTTTGCTTAAATACAGCGCGTTTTCGTTTGTATTGGAGTTTTATGTGGACTTGCAGAAATGTGTAAACAGAAGTGTTTTTTTGTTCCGATGAAGGGAGCCTAATTTAACTTTTTGTTCTTTCTCACACTGCGTCATCTACGATGTCAGTGCATGTTTGGTGTGTCGGTAAAAAGAAAAGGCAATGCTCTTTGTGAAAGTAGAACAAGAGGGTTTTTTGGCAGCTCTTAAAGTTCAGTGTGGCTGTATTGCATAGTGGTTTATGTAGGCTGCTCTGAGAAATGTATGTATACGTATATACTATATATATTACATGACAGTAGTGCTTTTGACAATATCTAGCGCAGTCGGATCAGACATCCTTTAATCTGCCAGTTTTCTAGTCTGTACGAAGCCTGTGTGATGTCCAGTACGCAGTTAGGAAACCGTCTTCCTGTGCTCTACCTGTACTAAGGCAAGACCCTTATCTAAACCGTAACTGAGTAAATGTGGTAGTGGGATTGCGTCATCTCCTATTGTGTGCTGCAGGGGCATCAGCTAATTCACCTAACATTTTGTGGAAAAGGCTCCTGCGTGACCTGCGGTGGATATCTGCTTGTTGAAGCCCCGTCTTCAGATATTAGAGAATCCACAAAAATGTGATTATACTCTTTTTATTTTTTAATTGTACGCTGCCGTGCAAAAGGGTCATGAAATTTTTTTTCAAAAAGACAACAAAATCCCGACACCATAGATTGTTTTGTTTAAAGCCTCTTTGTTTGCCAAATTGATCTTTATTTCTTTTATTTGCGGTGATCAAAACGATAAAAAGATGTCTACCAAGTTTTTTTTTTCCTTCCCCCCCCCCCCCTCACTTGTTTTCAGCAAAAAAATGTCATTGTGCATAGATTCCAAACAGAAGCACGTACTCTTTCATAAACAGACAGACACAAACAAAGAAGGAGACGTGGTGACTTCCAAAGGCTGCCACCGTCGAGGAGTCAGATGATCGCTGTTTTTACCAACACCAGCTCTGTTGTTACGTGCGACAATGAGGCCCTTTGAAGTGTCACGTCCCATGCAAAAACTCCTTTGTCGTCATCTCAAAAAGAGCAGAGCTTTCACTTTTGTGTATTATTGGAAGGTTTTTTTTCTCACATTTTCACTCAGACATTTGTTTGCTACTAATCCCAAGGAGCTTTCCAGCCATATATGTTTAGTTTGGCTGTCTCCCACTGCCAATTGTCTATTGTTGACCTCCGATATTCTCTCGGGACTGTTGTAGAGCCATTAATAGTACGTCTGTGTGTAGATCTGTCCTCACTTTCATACTCTTTGAGTGAATGGAAACCTGTTTCTTATTCATTTTTGAGAACACCAGAGTATTAGGACCACGTTTATAGCAGTGCTTTTTTTTTTTCTCAAAGCCTTCCCATTTACCAACTGTTATTGTTTCTGCAGGTGTAGACAGCAATACTCAAAAGATCTAATTTGTCTGTGATGAGCATCCCCATCCACAAGAGACCAAAGGTACGGTAAGATAGGAAAAGCTCATTATCTTAAGTCCCAATAAACATCTTATTATGCCACCGACAAGCCACACGGCATAATACAAAAGCACAATAAAACATGAGTCAGTCATATTCTGCCATGTCTTTTTATTGTTTTGTTTTTTTCCATGGAAACTCTTTGGAGCCATTTTAATTTCACAAATTTTACTAACGATATTGCTGTAGAGGAGAAGGGCTATAAAAATCTAATCTGATTATGCTCTAATGCGAGCTGACAAAACCTTGATTGTTTGATACAGCTTACTGTGCATAACGTGTAGTGTTGGCCTGGTTTGGCGGGGGGTTGATTGTCTGGAATTACTTGATATATGGTGTCATTAATTCTGCTTGACTTCCCTGCCGTGTCCATAAAATGAGTTGTGTCTGTCTTTGTTTCTTTCCCGCGATGATCTCGCAGTTATGTCAGCAAGCAAAACAAAGTTGGTCTCGAAGCAATTACTTGGGCTAGAGTCTGATCTCGGGTCATTAAGAGATAGGATTACTCCTGGACCGCGGGACCCCAGGAATGTGCAGACCCCTCCGGTGGTCTGCTCACCGCTGATGAAATAGAATTGAATTAATGGGGTTGCCCACTGTGAGGACTGATTAGAACGACATACTGGCTTTGATCCCGGAGCGAGGTGACCAGGCATGGGCGCCACAGGCATCGAGGCGGGGTTTCATGTGTGTGTGTGTGTGATTATGTGTATGTCCTGTCTTGGGTCAGTGCATCACTAATGAACGGTGCTCATTACGTGTGCTCTTTGCTGGGTTCATATCTCACTGGGGTGCTCCAGGTGTAAAATCACTCGATGGTGTTGGGTTTGTGGAAGGTGGCCCACAATCATCCTGCTTTTAGATTTGGCAAATCATCTGTACTCCTCAATGCATTTTAAATGCCTCCCCTTTGATCACAGTTGCAACTTGTGTGTTGTAGTCTGAGGTTAAATTTAGTTCGGTGCTATAGGCCGTTCCCTGCAGTCCATCATGTGCTGAAGTCTAATAACACAGCTGGAATTTTTAACCACCAGTGTTTACCACTTTTTGGTTCAAGTAGTGTACGAGTTGGTAATTACCAGTTGAGCGTAACATTGGGCTTTTGTGCATCAGGAATTTCTTTGCTTAGTTATTAAGTAACAGAAATGCTCTGCCACAGCTCACAGTGGGCCAGGTGTGGAGTAGAGTGTTTACATTTTGGTCAGTCTAATGCAGCAGATTGAAAATACAAGTGCTGTTCGGGAAAGGTTTTCTTAAAGTGTTCAAGTGTTGAGATTTGAGTGGGTTGAGATATTATCAGGCATTCTTGGAGCTGCTAACGCGGCCTAAAAAATTCTGGCAAGGAGTTATAGCTTTGTCAGAGAAATCTGAGCAAAGAAGGGACTCGGTGACAGTGAGATTGATATGCTTAATCCTTTAGAAATTAGCTTCTGTCAGTGTATGGATTCATTATGAATACTGCTTCATGTAATGAAAACTTCACTTGAATAAATTTAAGTCGTATTTTACAGTAGCCGACGAAATTGGCAACCTATAACGCCAATTTACACTTGCACTTCTCAATTTACTTGATATTAATAGGCGAGAAATGTCTCAGCTGTCCTCAGTCCTTGTGAAAGGCCTGTTATTTGTTTGTGTGATCATTGTGCTGCTCGAAGGTGGCAAGAGATCCAGATCCAGAGATCATCACTGATGCACTGTTAGCATTTATAAAGTTGCTTTTTTTGTGATCGCTTCTTTTTTACAAGTTATAATTGCATTAGTTTGGGGATGACGTGAAGAAATCAGCAAACGCTGCACTGCAGGATTTTATTGACTTGTTTCAGTCATTTCAAGACTACACTCCATGGACAAAAGAATTGGACCGCCCCTTTTCATCTAAATTCGCCTTGGTGTTTCTGGTCCCAGTCCCAGGTGGCCATGCTGTCTGCCCTTCCAAACATTTGAAAAGACTCAGTCATTCTACAGAGCGCACTAAATACGAGGCCACTGTTGCCAAGTCAGTTTGTCTCCTAAATATTACTTGATCAGCAGTAGGAGTTATTATTGCAAAGATCATGTAAAGTTACTTAGTGGGGTCACTGAGTGCTGAGGTGTTTAGTTGGTGAAAGTCACCAGTGTTCTCCTGACTCAGTAACCACAGGGCTTAAAACCTCCTCTAGCATTAGCATCAGCACAAAAACTGCATGCTGGGAGCTTCATGGCTAAGCAGCTCATTACTTTTGACCTTTCTGCATTTTCTTTCCTCTTTTTAAGAAACTCTTAATACCTTCTAATACTTAAAAAAAATAAAATAAACGAATACCTTAGGAGTTCCTTTAAACGACTACAATAGTTGTTTTTTTTTTAAAAGGCAAAAGGGGAAATTCATTTAATTTCAAAATTTCTAGAATTTTGTCACTATAAAAAAACTCAGTCACTAAACCCTTGATGCCATAAGAGATCATTCCACTCAGGACAGGAATGGTGTTCACTCAGAAAGCCTTTGTATCCTTTCTAAATGGACAAATGCACCCAACCATGCCAACAAAATACCCCCAACTAGGGCTGTTCGATATAACGATATATATCGGATGACGATATAAAAACATCTATAGTTTCATTTTACGCTATTGTTTGTTTCGTGGTGTCGCAAAATAAACTCTTTACGGCAATATTTTTTCATCGTTTTGATGGTCACTGTAGTGGCTATATTAATGTCTTAAAGTTCTCTCTTTCTCTTATATTTAATATAACCACACTACGGACGGACAAGCGCCTGTTTTTATGCGTTGTCGTTGGCAACAACGACGGTAACATCATCGCGTGTCCGCTTGTTTATGTTCCACATAAGCCTTTCACAATAAAGCTCAAGATCCTGTTGAGACTTTTCAAAATAAACTGAATCACATGAAAGATGCAGATTATTTATGGATGAGAATTAAAAAAGAGCCGTCAGGTGCTAAAAAATAAACCTTAGACTCAAACCTTAGAACAGGCTTTTCCCCGCAGCAAGCTGTGTAATAAATACTCACAAAGAAAACGGCGGCTGTTACAACTTATGTCTAAAAATGTATCGTTTCATGCATCGGTTAAAACACTCGACTCCAGGTCCACGACGCCCAGCTGGAAACACTTCACGCAAGTCGAGCTGCCCGAGATTCACAGAATTTACAGAAAATGTTAAATTTTTGTGATTTATATCATTATCGGACGATAGAATTCTTATATTGGGATATGAGATTTTGGTCATATCGCACAGCCCTACCCCCAACTGGTCAAAGATTGAGTTATTTTTATTAATATGTCCACCCTCTATGTATTTAAATAGTAAAATCTTTTATTTGAATTAAACACCAGGCCATTGTGATAGTGTTGGTCGTCTAGAACAGCCATAGTCACCTTTGCCTTATTATGTTGTATTTATACTCCAGTCCAAACTAATTGTTGGATTACTAATCAGTAATCCAACAGTAATCTTTTGCTTTCGGTGATATTACAAGAATGGTCTTTAAACCTTTGAAGGCCACTATTTGATACCCTGCATTTAACCCATCTACCCACTAATTGAAAGTGTCTATGGGAATATCTTACAGCTAGTGGTTACCCGCTGGCTATAAGGTGTTACCATCTGTCTCCATGTGCCCATAAAGCTCAGAGCGGTTTGGGGATTTTTCCATTAGTTGGTACGACTGTTTTACGCCAAACAAACTGCACCACATTCAGCTCAGAGTAGCACGCTGAGTTGCATTTTCATGGGGCCATGGTGTGGTTATTTGTTTCTGAATGCTGCTGTTCAAATTTCAACCAAAAAGAGTTAGAGATCTAGAGTGTTTTATCTGCTCCAGACATTCTTTGTGTGGATGTGCCCTAAATCCACACAGCAACATGTGAAAAGGAAAAAGAAAATACCGAATTCTAATGATCAGAAATGTCGCACTGCCTGCCAACAAAACTCAATAAAGTTTTGTTTGTTTGTTTGCTTTTTAAACCACATATCTTGGGAAATAATGGTCATCATCACCCTTGTTTGCCCAGCAGTGTGCTGTTTATGTTGGGCCCCCAGACGGTAAGCTTGAGCTGTCTGCCAGAATCATTCTCAAGGCCGCCTCAAGTAATGATAGATGACAAGCTTCTGCGAGGAGGAAAACGGGTCCCTCCGGTAGCCACGCAGAGCCGCTCAGACAAAGGTGCTATCATCTGGCAGCCCATCCTCTGTGCTATTGTGGAGGAAGGTTGAGGGGTGGAGGTAAATAAAAGAGTGGAAGAGTGTCTGCAGCGGCTAATGAGAAAGAAAGTTACATCTCTCCTGTTGAGGAGTGCAGTAAATTGCTGTGAGGCGTGTGCATTGACTCCTTCTTGTCAGTGAATACTAATAAATCACGGTGGTCACCTTGATTAAGCTGAACATGAAGTTCCAGTTTTGTGCTCTCGAAAAGGGCTAACCTTGACTTTAGACTGAGCAGGAAATCTCTCGTCGTCATTAATGGATTCAAAGAAAATGTATGTTTTGCACTCGTTTTAGGCTCTCTCTCTCTGTTAAACGCTGGTATGTTTCAAGCAGCAAAGACGACGTAATTTTTTCCTTTTAATAAATGTAACAGGAAAAATATATTTACCATGAAAATGAGATTTAAAAAATAAATCTTTCCCTTGGCTCTGTGACTCCATTCACTGAAGACACTGAGATGCTGTAGCCAGTATCCAGACCTTGGGTTTACATTATTCTTACATTATTTTCTGAATGTCCCGAGGTCAAGAATAAATAAATAACAAACAACCTTCCCAAAGATATTCATATCCTTACTTGAAAATACTTCTTTTTCTATGTTACCATGTGGGCTCAATGTCGTTATGCACAGTTCAGTTCAAACCAGCAATGTAGTTAGAATCTAGCCTTCAGCGATGCTAATATTTCATTTAATAGTATAGATTTTACACTATAGATACATTAAGATATTAGCATTAATTAAAAAGTGAACAGCTGTTTTTAAATTTGATGTGGTGGGAACAGTAAAAATGGCTGAATAAGTAACTTTATCTGAAAATTTGGACCCAAAGTGATTCAAGGAAGGAGAAATTGTTAGCATTACAGCAACAGGCATCGAGATCGGGTGGATGTCAGAATGTGTACATGCTAAAACGCCATGTCACGCCAGAGGTCTCTGTGTGACTTGCCCACAGCCTTAGAGAATGATACTTCTTACTTAGATGTCTTGGAAAATTTCAGAGATGATGACACCGCTGATCAATAAAGCAGCCTACAGTCATACCATAATTAACTTTATCAAACCACACAGTGCTTTAACACAACAGGGTGCGTCAGAGTGGTAGGATAGGAAGTAATAACAAAACTCAGGAATAAAACAAAACAGGTTAAAGAAGAGTTTATACCATAATACCATATAATTAATACCATAATTCCCTCCACACTCACCACCAAGCTGGAGCATCTGGGACTCAGCTCATCTATGTGTCAGTGGATCTCCAACTTCCTAACTGGCAGACCACAGGCAGTAAGGATGGGCGGACATGTCTCAGCCTCCACCACTCTCAGCACTGGAACCCCCCAGGGGTGTGTTCTGAGCCCCCTGCTGTACTCTTTGTACACATATGACTGTGTGGCCACTACCAGCTCCACCACCATCATCAAGTTTGCTGACGACACCGTCGTGGTGGGCCTGATCTCTGATAACAACGAGACGGCCTACCTGAAGGAGATTAGGAATCTGGAGAACTGGTGCCAGAGGAACAACCTCCTTCTAAACGTCAGTAAGACAAAGGAGCTGATAGTGGACTTCAGCACTAAGCAGGAGAGGAACTACCGGACCCCCGTCATCAACGAGTGCCCAGTGGAGAGACTGGACAGCTTCAAATACCTCGGAGTTCACATCACGCAGGACCTGTCATGGTCCTGTCACATCAACACCGTGGTGAAAAAGGCCCGACAGCGTCTCTACCACCTCAGACGCTTGAGAGACTTCCAACTGCCCTCCAAGGTGCTCAGGAACTTTTACTCGTGCACCATAGAGAGCATCCTGACGGGAAACATCTCAACCTGGTTCGGGAACAGCACCATGCAGGACAGATGAGCTCTACAGAGGGTTGTGCGGTCAGCTGAGCGCACCATCCGCTCCGAGCTCCCTGACCTGCACTCAATCTACAGCAGGCGGTGCTGGACCAAGGCCAGGAAGATCGTGAAGGACCTCAGCCATCCCAACAACAGACTGTTCTCTCTGCTGAGGTCAGGAAAGCGATTCCGCTCCCTGAAGACCAACACAGAGAGACTGAGGAGGAGCTTCTTCCCGCAGGCGATACGGTCTCTCAATCACACCACCACACAGTACTGACCCACACATACAGTTCTTACACACACACTGGACATTCTGGACATTGTTTTCACTTCATCACTTAAATCACTTTAAGCATATTTGCACTGCACAAGACATAATGTGGATTGCACAACACTGGTCACTATATTCTTCATTTCCAGTTAATATTTGTACAGCTGCTGTTATTGTGTATATATTCTATTTCTTCATACATTCTTATATATTTCTATATTGTGTATTTTGTTGTACAGTTATTTTATTTTCAACTTTAATTTATATATTTTATCTTATTCTCCCAGTTAAATTTACCCTTCATTCTAATTTGTGTTGTACAGTTATTTCATTTTTAACCTTAATTTATATTTTATTCCCTCCTAGTTAAATTTACCCTTTTTAATTTTTCATATTTATTTCCTATCTTATTCATAGCCTCTTCCTTTTTTTTTCTTTTTTCTTTAGGTCACGAGCAGTTGTCTAAGCATTTCACTGCATATCGTACTGTGTATGACTGTGTACGTGACAAATAAAATTTGAATTTGAATTTTGAGTTTTCAAAATCGCATTCAGCAGCAGCAGCTTATTTGTTGTTGAAGCCAAAATCCCAGGTGAAAATAGCATTTAGATTGTTCAGCTTTTGTTGTTTTAATGTTGTGGCTGCTTGGAGTATATTCCTTTTTATCCTTTAACTAAAGTCTGTAATATTACACTTTGTGCTTATCCACACATGTTCCTTCACCTAATGGACTGTCCCACTGTGACGGGATAAAGACATTAAATGCAAAAAGGTGCCTCATCTCCCACAACCACTTACTTCAACTCAGTGGAGTACAGCAGAAGTTGCCTTATGTAATGTTTCATAGTGTTTTTAAAAACCCTACGTCTGCCACTATTATTAAAACAGAGTGTCTTCACCTGCCGACGAAGGGGAAAAGAAAAAACCTTTAGAAAGGCATTCATTGGGACACAGCGCGCTGAAGTATTAAGCTGCAGAGACAGGAAGTGTTGGGAGTGTAGTGGAGGGGGGTAGTCCTGGGGAAAGTAATGTTCTAAGCAGAAAATAATGGCACTAATGACATGACCTCTGACCTGGGCACCATGAAGCGCATGTCTGATATTGTCTTGGTTGAGAATAATCAGGTGTGTAGGAAGGGCGGGGGGCGTTAGGAGCAAAGTCAGGGCCTGGTGCCATTCATAAGACAACCTCTGGCCTTCACAGCACACACACACACACACACACACACACACACACACACACACACACACACACACACCTTTAATGATAGAAAGGGGTGGGAGCACGGGGATCCCATTCACATGCTGTCACCAGACCATAACAGAGTCGGAACATAAACGCACATTCATAAACACTGACTGCGACCCGCGCTGTCGTACGTACCCGGTTATATTCTTGTCACATAAACAGTGAGGCATTGTCTCCTGCACGCCCCTGGAGTGATTAAGACGTACGGCGCGGCAGGGGGTCGGCCCGTGGTTTAAAGGAGCATAGAATCGGAAGAGGCTGACACACAGAAACGCGCACACATACACGCAGCAGGGGTTTTAGCATGGCATCTTATCCAGGCCATTGAGGCTAATATCTGTGAATGGGGCATGCTGGCATTTTCATGGTATTGGTGTTGTCGCTTTTCCTTAAAGCGCCCTGAGGGACTGCACGGTATGATCACATCATAAGGGAGAATGGGGGTGAAAAAAAACTACCCTACCACTTTACCTCTAATGTCCTCAATCAGGAGCAGATGACTACAATAAAGGCAATAATATTTAAAAGTCATTAAAAACTGTCGGCTCACGTTTGGCTCAGCAGATAAAATTTCTCCGCTTTGCAGCTTAAAAGGTGCGAGGCAGCCTTGCTTTGGCTCACCGTCATCAAATCAAATCACTTTTTATTGTCACATCACATGTGCAGGCACACTGGCACAGCACATGCGAGTGAAATTCTTGTGTGCGAGCCCCACAAGCAACAGAGATGTGCAAACACAACAACACAAACGAGCAAAATACAAGAATGGCCAACCTGAAACTAATAAATATATGTACAATATATAATAGTGTATGCATTTCTGGATGTGTATACTAAATATTTTCCTACGTGTGTGTGTGTGTGTGTGTGTGTGTGTGTGTGTGTGTATACACATTTTTACAAATTAAATAGTAAAAAAATAATAATAATAATAATAAAATATATAAAATATACAGAGTTGAATATGTGCAAAACAAGTGGCATTTATATACAGTGTGGAGTGCATAATGTTGAAGTTCCAGTAGTGAAGCTGAGGTGTCTATGACGTGTTCAGCAGTCTGATGGCCTGATGGAAAAAGCTGTCTCTCAGTCTGCTGGTACGGGACCGGATGCTGCAGAACCTCCTTCCTGATGGAAGCAGTCTGAACAGTTTATGGCTGGGGTGACTGGAGTCCTTGATGATCCTCCCCGCTTTCCTCAGGCACCGCTTCCTGTAGATGTCTTGGAGGGAGGGAAGCTCACCTCCAATTATCCGTTCAGAGCACCGCACTACCGTCATGTGCTCATAGTGATGTTTAAATGACCGGTTTTATAAGCTCTTATGTGCAGCATTTCAAATAGCACACTGTAAATTGAATAGGCTAGAAAAAAAAAACGTACTGTATTCATTACAGCTTCAAAATGTCACTTGACCTTCCACCTTAAAAAGTGCTCAGGGTTATAAAACTTAATTTGTTTAAATTTGTGTTTAACCAGAAAACAAAAAAGACACACAAAAATCACTGAAATTAAAAAATAAATCAGTCTCTGCAGCGTGTGCATCACTGAGCCAAGGATGAGCACGCTGGGACAAAAACAATAAGTCTGATGCTATCTGCCGGCTGCAATTCATTGATTAGACCCATGAGCTGGAGAAATACCGGGATTTGCAAAAGCGTCCACGCGAAGAAAAAAAATCATTGCATTGGAGAAGCGTCGATAAATAGGCTTTACCGGGCAGTTTATTGAAAGACCCCTTCAGTTCCCATTTTAAATTGCCAACTCGGGCGAGGAAAGCGAGTATAACGCTGCGATATGATGCAAAGAGAAAGCTGAAAAATGTTCAGCATCGCCAGCTGTCCGTCCATCCATCTACTCATGCACAGAGTCCTGTCAGCCGTGCCTCGCCTCAGCCCTCCATGCCAAACATTCGTGTCCCCCTTTCGGTGAAAACGTCTTGCAGCCTGATGATATCAAGCAGTGGGCTTTGCCATTTCAGAGCACACAGTATGTCTGTCATGTCAGCTGTCTTATTTAAGAATATCTACACCTCAACGTCCCCTATTGCCCGGCCTCCATGCAAGTAATGTCGTATTGATTTTTATGCTTGGCATTTGTGCTCCGGCTATAACGTTAAGTCACGACCCGTAAATCAAAGCTTGGTTTGCGTCATTAGTTGGCATGCTATTGTAAGATGGTTATCGCTGCACATGAGGTGTATTGTTTCACTTAATGTCTTGAGCAGCGCTCAGCTCGAGCTCAGATATAAAACAGTGTGTGCTTCTGGAACAGAATCATAGGTAATTTCATATTTGCAGAACATTATATTGTATTTTATTACATTGCTCTTTCCTCCACGTACCACAGAAGCGACTATAAAAAAGCTTGTTATCTTTGTATTTTTTCCTCATATATGTTTGCATCTGGTCAAGCTATTGTATTCAAGGATACTGAGAGTATGCGCATATAAACTAGAGCCTACACAATGCATTATGCAATATCAGAGATGGAGATAAAAACCATGACTTATTGCTGTTCCTTCCTCCTTGTTGTCTGCTAAACTTGATTGAACGTTTTTCCATTTTTCAGCTGACTCAAGCTGTTTTGCAGGCAAAAAAAAAGAAAATGTATATAGGATTTCTTCTTCTTTTGCTTTCTGGGTCGAGCTGTTAGACAGCGTCACCGCTTCCTGTCCTGCATCATTTAAAGAAAATGAAATAAAAAAGTAAAGCAGCACGCCGATGTTGTGAATATCCCGTGTCCACCCCGTTCCAGCCCCTGTCAGATTCACAGATATGTTTAAAAGGAAGCAATTTCCATGCCTGGTATGAAGCCTCCTTTTTAACCTTAATTACATCGCAGCTCTGTACGGACCAAATGTCCTCTGCCGAAATTAATTTCCCAACAGGGACTCTTATCAAAGAATTCAGATGTACCTCCTTATCATCAGCGGTCAGTGCCACTGCGTTATAATGTACTTGCTGCCAAATTTTTATTTGCATAAATGTTGACACGAGCCTTTATAGCCATCCAGAGAGTGCATCTCATTATGTCACCTATCGCTTATGTACGGCGTCTCAGATGTCCGCCGCCGTTCTCAGGCGTGACAAAGATGTCAGGGTTTGCATGCATGAGACACAGAAAAGCATTTAACTGCATTTTCCACTTAAACTGGGATTCAGGAGTGCGCTGTCATTTATGCGAAAGGTTATTGTCTTTCAGCAGAGATGGCAGGGCGAATACAGATTCCGAGTAGTGAGCCATTACCGACATGCTACAGGTCATCTGCAGTTATGTGTTTATCCGGGCTCTTGTAGATGGAGATTTGGTTTTCACCGTTTTGCCCTGGCTTTAATGACACAATCCAGGAAGCTCTACGATGATCCACAGGTTGTGCATTTTAGTGTGCATGTAAAACGATTAAAGTGATCCTAGTGCAGTTTTATGGATGGCACACATGTGTAGCGCAGATGTCAAAGCAACACTATAGGGGCTCATACTTATGAGCGAGCATTCCTGCACCATATGTGTTTTTCCTTAACTCCGCTGCCCTCGAATCTTCTTTCAGAAACCGCTGCATACTGCTGAGGCAAAACAAATCACCTTTCAGTTTAAACTCCCGCTGCTTACTAAAATAATCAAAATTCACATCGAGCCTCAAAACCCACACATCGAAACCGTCTTTCCTTCCAAGCTGTAAACCCCCTAAAAAATGAAAGTGCGGCTTGTAAAAATTGATTTTGAGATTGAAGCAGAAATTTGTGTTGATAGCAGTACTTGGCACTATAGCATTGAGAATCTGAGCTGGGGAGAAAAGTTCAGTATGCAGTGAGTACCTGGCTCTGTTTCTTTTTGTTTTTTTTGAGTGTACTTGAGGTGTCGGATGAGCAGGTTGCGTTGGCTTTTGAGAGCAGCTGAAAAAGAAGCTCGTCTATACGCGCTGACCTTCCGCGGCTAGACGAGCCGATGAAAGAAAAACAATTAACGTCAGTGAAAAGTCTATTAAAGCACCGCGGCTCTCCGTCCGTCTGTTGCGCAGGTGTTACTTCAAAGATGCCACCTACAAAGTTTTGTAACAAACTTGCATCGCGACTGTTAAACACATTATTAAATCCATCCGGTGCGCATTAATCCGAGCCTCTCCCGGCTCTTTTTCCTCAGTCATTATGTCTCATAATGTCACTCGACTATCACTCAGCTGTTTTTGTGTTGAGTTTGCTTCTCTGTATGCCAACCTCTGCTGCTTTTGTCAGTCTTACAGCCACCCACCGAGATCAGATTAAAGCAGATATGTCGAACACAGCACCACTGAGTGGCATGCCTGGAGCAAAGCATGCTGGGATTTAGCGGCTCGTACGCTGCTCTGTGACAGCTGAATGGGCGAGTGATGTAAGTGGCACTGTCCCTCCTGTAATTGCTGTAAACTAATTAGGATGTATGGTTTGTGGGCATTTTAATGGAGCTGCACTGTAATATGTTTTTTATGAGATTTTCCGTAATCTTGTTTTCTCTGCGACTGTCGCTGCACATATGTCGTTCTCTATTTTATCGAAACATTTCACTTGGTAATTAGGTTCCTTACACCTGTGCTTCATCAGCAGACTCATAAATGCTGAAGGCCTTACTTTTCCTCAGTTTTTAGCAGTTCTGTGCTGTACTTTAAGTTGGGTATACTTCCATGTAGTGCAGTATTTACTTCGTTTATCCCGCCGCCATCTACCGGTCACAGCCGATGGCGTCCCCTCACTCAGCCTGGTTCTGCTGGAGGTTTTTCCTTCCCACTGTCACCAATTGCTTGCTCATAGGAGGTCATCTGATTGTTGGCGTTTTTCATCTGTTATTGTAGGGCTTACAATTTAAAGAGCTTTGAGGCGACGGTTGTTGTGATTTGGAGATATATAAATAAAATTTAACTGATTTGAATTGGTTTGAATTGTGACGGGGTAGTGTAGTCCCCAAACTGAATGTGGGAAGCTCCAGCCATGACTATTTAACACACATAAACATCACACTTAGCAACGCATTTATCTTCAGTGACTAAAAGTCCAGCTAGATAGAATCAACAGCTGATACTAGCTAGCTCGCATCACAGTCAGCACTCCTGATATATCCTCCACCTCCCACTGGATGAAAATTGGTTGGGGGTCCCTTCCGTGGTTTAGATAAGATGGCAACCACTAACTGTGAGAATTAATCTGGGTTCTTGCAGTGCTCTGTACACGTAGCTGTACTTGTCAGTGTGAATGCACTCAAAATAGCAAGAATGTGCAGGCAGATTTGAGACAGAGGGCACGACTCCATCATTCTGAGATTCAGCACATCCAAAGTCAGAAAAAAGACTCTTAAGGGAGATGGTTTAATTATAATTTGAAAGAGCAGTTAAGTTCTCATCCTCTGTGTATACCCCTTCTCTCTCTTTCTCTCAGTCTCTAACTCCGGGTCTCTACACCACACCAAATGTCTGGTTACTGGTGTAAACTGGTTCGCTTTCAACTTATTTTGACATTTTAAAATGTGAATGGGGAGAGGTGGGACCAAATAATTAAGAGCTGAATCTCAGCAGGTTATCTGTTCAGGTGAATTCATGTTTACTTGAATGTTTTTTTTTTTTCATTTACTTGAATAAAACATACCAATAAATATAATTTGAGGCAATAAATTATCGAGCAAAGGTTAAATGTCTCTATGATGAGTTTATCATCACTTGGAAAGACTCGACCGTTTGAAGTTTGCTGCCTCAGTGAGCCACCACATTAACCAGTTCTCAACCAGCTTCTGCACAGAGCGCTCCACCAGCTCATCGAGGGTCTACAGAGCCGATTAAGGAGTACCCTCGCTGGACCATGGTGAAATGGTGGAGTTAGTCTGTCAAACCAAGAGATGGGTCTCACAACAGTGATCTGATGAGCCTGCTGATAGAGGAATAGGAGACAGGAAGAGCCCGTTCTATTTGCTGTTTATTTTACTAATTCACTCATGAATTATGGTGTACACATGTATTAAGCAGAGGAGTTGATTGTACAGTAGACTGACGCAGAAACAAAGACATTTTCTACCAAATTTCATGGTTCCTGGAACCACGATCCAGGCTTCTTTTAAAGTAATCTATCATGTCCGCTCAGTTAAATGGATTTTAACACATTTAACCTTCCTGTGAGGACGAATGCTGTTTTCTCCAATGTGTAAATAGAGCTCAATATGAACTCTGAACTCTTCTCAAAGTGCTAGTAGACTAACATTTTAGTTAGAAAGGATAAAAAAATGTTATATTGCAGTATGGACTACTTGGTAATTGAAATATTGAATTTCTAAGCATTTTTGAGTAATGCACTATGTGTGCTCAGAGTGTGTAGTGCAGCAAAATTATATACAAAAATATGATTAAAGAAGTGATGAAATAAACCAACAGATCAAACATCTATGAATGCACGGGTTCCTCATTTGCTGTTTTTTTTTCTACGGTTGGATTTCCTCTATCTGCTTCACACCACCAAAAAGTTGAATTTGCTGTATTTTACCCCAGATATTATGTAATTTTTTTTATCCCCGTGGCAAAAATGCAGAACAACTTTTTAAAGTTTAAGATCCACTTTCTTATCATCTCTTGGGAATTGCCCCGAGTGATTTCTACACATCCAAGCAAAGAACTGACAGGGTCACCAACCTGTGAGCCTCAGTCCCTTCCCCTCACATTACACCCGTGCCATCAACACTTTCTTCTTTTTTTCCACTCACTTTTTCTTTTAAAACTTCTTTTTTTTTTCTTTTTTTTTTTAACCAAATCAGGCACTTCTGGGTGGAGAGAGCCTCTTGTTTAGTTGTGAAAAATCAATAGCCATTACAGGAGGGAGAGAGAAAATGAAAGAACATGCTCAAGAGGGCGGGAGACAGACTGCTATCCCTGTCAGTCTGACCCTGCCTGACGGCTGTCATCTCCCTTAATTGCTTTGCTAATATCATCCCCGCTCAGCCTGGATCTAGGTCAGCAGGGCCCCTCTGTTGGAGCTGACTTGAGGCTGTCCTGCTTCATGATCTCTCCCGTTGTCTGCCTTTTTCTTCTCCCCCCTCCATTAGGGCCATCTCAATTAAAATAAAAACACACAGTAGGAGAGTGAGGAAAAATGCATTGTTTCTTGTTCTGATATGACCCTCGTTTGAATTAATCCAATCAGACACATTTTTTCCTGGCAGTAGATAATCATTTATGCACCCTGCTCTATTCTGGGAGGGGAAATAGACTTGCCAGAATGAACCTTTTTATGTTTCCCTCAGGTGATGCAGGATCTGCTTTTTCTTTGTCTGTCGTTCTTTCTGCCGTTTGCACCTTTAGGTCAGAACACAAAGCTTCTTAGTTACAGAGAAGCTTAACGCCGATAACTTTGGCTTGTGTTTCCGATTTGTTTAACACGGCGATTTTTATAATGAAAGCATTTGAATCATTTTTGTTTCACAGTTGCAAACTGCCTATTTTGGCTCAACGAGATTGAACCGAGTAGATTTAATGATGGTGATTTATTAAAAGTGAATAATTACAGCTGCTCTTGAGGACGGTTGTATTTAAAAAGATAAAAATTTATGAAAACTAATTTATTTAAAAGCAATAAAAACAAAGGATGAGGACGGACAGGATGATATCTAAAGCTGACGGATACATGAGTTTAAAGGTCAATACACATTTTTTGTGAATTAAAAATCTGATATATTGGCAGATATTTTTTCCCCACTAGTGATTCATGTAAGAAATAATAGTACTGTAAATATCAGGGATATGTAACTGAAGTAGATATGAACTAAAAATCACAAATAACAATTTATCTCAGTTTCAATTAATAAAGAATAAAAATTATTATTATATCCATCCATCCATCTCCTTCCGCTTATCTGGGGCCGGGTCGCGGGCATCAGCCTAAGTCTACGTCTACACTAATCCAGATAAATTTGAAAATGGCGTTTTCGTCTAAAAACGCTCCGGGTCCGCACTGTTGTTTTCAAAAACGCTACGATCCTGTACGGCACATGCGTGAAACGTGAGACGATTCGACCTGCCTCATTTCCGTCTGCCGTTTATTTACTTTCCGGCTCTTTGAAATGTCGCGGCAAAATGTCGAGGAAAAGTGCCAAGTTTTATCTGGAGCTATCTGGAGCATGTGCAAACTGCTACTAACCTTTAATAGGGCTGTCAAAATTGAGAGCAAACAAAACAGCTGCCATCTTAGTTGAATTGGTCACATGACTGCATCATATGACTAAAATGTGTCATCGTTTTCCAAAGCCTCCGTTTTCGCTGTCCACGCTGCGACGCGCAAACGGCGTTTTCAAATGTATCTACTTTGGAGAGCGTTTTCAAAAAGCTCAGTTTTCCAAAAACGCCGTCTCAGTGTGGACGAAAGCTCCACCCAACAGCCAATTGGATCGGTTGGTCTTTTTGTTTGTGGCATTTGTTTGTTTCTCTCGCTCTTTCTTCTCTGCCATTATAAATGCTGATATCAGTTAACCACAGATAGTTAGCTCCGACTGATAAATTGGCCCTGCCGATATATCGATCGGGCTCTAACGACATGTCATAAATGTGACATCAGCAGCATCATATGCGCTTCCTCTGTAAAATAAAGGGAAGCCCATTTCACTACTAAGGTGGTTTAATTGCGGCGTTGCTCACTCTTAAATCAGGCCAAAGGACTCGGCGCCTTAATGGGTGTAAGGTGCATCATTTGTTTACATGTGAATTTGCAATCTTTATAAAGATTTCCTCTCTCTTCGTTTTTTCCCTACTTATCTCATATAACGCGGCTTAATGAAGTCTGGAAAGCGAACTGCAACCTAGTTATTGTTGCCAACACACCACCAGTGTAACGCCTCGAATCATTTGATGCTCCAATTATTTTTACAATCAAGTAGGCTTGCATAACAAAACACTTTCTGCGATGAGACTTGAATTTCGCTTCCAGCTTTGCTTGGCAAACTGTCCACTGGCTAAAGAAAGTGGGCACTGTGAGGCTGTGTGTTTGAGAGGAAGAAAGGGAGAACATTAGTGAGCGTTGGGGATGAATCACAGACCAGCTGTTTTCTGCCTTTGGGGAAAAATGCTAGTGAGTTTGAGACGGTAGGATTCAAGAGCAGCTTGTTGGTTGTTTTTCTTCATACCTTTTTCACCTTCACAAATAGTTTTATTAGCACCAAAGAGTGTTTCAGATTTGTTGTTGTATCAAGCTTTAGACTAGTACCTGGATCTATTTTGATAGGACTGGACTAGGCATAGTGTCTGCAAATCCAAGTTTATACACTTGAACGCAACAAATAAAATGGAGAAAACATTGGGGTGTTTGAAAGCTTTTCTCGCTAGTCTGCAGCTTTTCTATTGTTTGCATCTCCAGTCATGGCTACAGGCAGCCATTTTAGCACAGACAAGGGACGAGGAACTAGTAATTGTGTCAGCAGCAGCGGCTCTCAGCCAAGAGCTGCAGATACTTTGTACTTTTTCCCCCTGCTCCCTGTTTAATGGAGCGTGTGAAGGCCAAGGTGTGCTGCCCCGGCCCCAAGTCTAGGCTCGGTTCAAATGGCCTCCCGCACCTTCTCTGATAGGCACAGTGGAACAATAAACCAAAGGTGGAGCAGCTGCAGAAAGCATTAATGTAAGGCCATTTGTTCCTCGCTCCCATTTCAGCCTCGCTGCCCTCCGTTTGCTCCCACAATAAGACCCCTATTTTCATGACCTTTCACAGAGCCTCGAGTTGCATTACTGCAATTTAGCATAAATGTACAAGTTTATGATTCACACATTTGGGTTTGGAAGCTACCTACAGTCTGCTGATCTCCCTTCATGAGACCAGAAGGAGGTTTTTTTTACAATATCTTCATTCCTTGGTGGGCTGTAATCTTGTGTATATTGGCCCACAGTTGCAGATTTCAAGCACAGTCCAAACTGCGCTTCCCTTCACCATAAAGAGTGGAAGTCCAGCTGTCACCCAAACTGTTTGGTTTGGAGGATCTTAGGGAGCTGAATAGAGGCAGACCCTTTGGTTAGCGCGAGGCCTGTTGTTTTGGAACTATTGATGGGAAAAATGCCCAGATTTGTGGTGCCACTGTTCAGACCACATCTAGCCTTGTCATTAATGAGCTTTTGAGTCAGACAAATTTAGAGATATGAGTCAGACAAATTTAGAGATATGAGGTCTCTCTAAACGACGAGGAGTAAAGCCAATCGCTTTGCCAATCTGTCGAATTGTTTTCATCGTCTTGATGATAAATTCCATAAAAACTGTTGGCATCAAATCTGTTAACCACCTAGATTCTACACACCTAATATGGCTGCAACCCCTCCACGTGTGTTCATTAATATTAAGGACAGCTGAGAGGGTAGTAACCCTCAAGATCTCCATATAAAGCCAGGCCTAATTAATCTATACAAGAAAGAAAGGCATTAAAGCTAAGAAAAAGTAAGTAATCAGTCCTTTTTGGCAGGTTTATAGTGCAGGATTAGATTTAATTAGGCCTTATTTTTTTGTAGAGGCCTTTTTTTCTGTGTTGTTTAGTGAAAACTCCCTTAAGACTACTGTGAAATAAACATGTTTGCCCACTGGTGAATCTTCAGTTAGCCTATTTTTATTAGCGTGTTTGTGAATGCCATAAAAGTTTGTTTTGCACTGTTAACGCTTTTGGAAAAACTTCCATCCTACCAGAAACTGTTCTTCGCTGGGATAGTATGAGATGTTGCGTGATCGCCAATATTGTGCATGCTTTTGTGCACACTTGCACATCTGCATTTAAAATTTCATGAAAGACCTAAAGGACAAAAAGCAGTCAGGCCATTACAAGAACCAAGAAGCGGCTTTTTTTTTGTTCACATCTATGGGGTGGTGTACCATGAATTCATCCGCAGGTTCAGGTACTGAACACTGAGGTCTGCTAAGCTATCCAACGTAATGCATTACTGTAAATACATTACATTTTCCAGTAATGCATAATGTAATCCATTACTGTACAAAGTAATTACATTAAAGTAATGTAATTATAGTACACAGGCTATTCATTTATCTGCACACTGCATTGGGAAGCATCAGCACAGACTAATTTGCTAATGCAAAACCAGCCAGAAACTTAAAGTGATGTTAAAGCTGAGTGTATGCTGACCCCAGCGCAGCAGCCAGAGCCTGAACTTCAACAGGTATCAAAGGCAGTGATGTCTGCTAAGGCTCGCAGCATTGTAGCGTCTGTTTTTACCTGCACCTGTTTCTTGGGTAGAATTACCTTTAATCTCTCTACTCATTACTGAGAGTGTGTAATGCATTGCTTTTCTTTGAGTTACAACCCCAAATCTGGTCCTGAGGCATCTGAGGGTGGTACTGTGGTGCAAACGACTTGAACCTGAGCGTGCGTCAGCTCACAGTGTGTATATTTTGACTGTGTCAATGCACTTGATCCTCCTGACCCACTTTTTGTGCCGGATTTACAATTTCTGTCTCTTCCAAAATTAAATTGGATTTAGTGGATCGCCATTTTGATCCAGTTGAGGAAGACCGTCTATGTGAACTTGACTTTTTAAGAGCCTTCCAAACATGGGATCAGAATAAAGTTCCAGCAGACTAGTTGGAAGGGGATGGGGACCAACTTTACCAAATTCTCGGTGTGTCTTTTTGCTCCCTAAGTCTTTGGGCACGCCTCCTGCATTGAAACAATGATGGAGGTGGTCATGGCAGCTACTCTGACTCTAACTTGTTACGTGCCTGAATTCCTTTATTGCACTGGGCTAACAGTTGCTGTCGGGTTGTTGCTTTTCAATAATGTGCTACTGATAATTGTTTTAAACAATAATTATAACTAAATTGAATCCAGTCTGTAATCTGCCGCGTTTTGCAGGCGAAATGAAACAGTTATGAAACTTGTCCTGCTGCGACAGTGTTCAAACCAGAAGACTGCAGACAGCAGAAGTCCAGGAAATAGTGCAGGTGTTTCCAGCACATTGTTTCATCGCCGTCTGCTCTGTGCCCAGTGAGCACACAGACTGACTGTGTACTCATGTTGATTAGCCACAACAAGCCTGGTTGCCTTTTTTTTTAACCATCTGCATGCCACAGGTTTTAGTGTTTGCCCCACACTCCCAATCCCATTCAAGAAGTGATTGCCAAAACAATCAGACAGTCGGATATTCACATGAACACACACGAGGCTGAGTTTGTGACTCATATTCCCCCTTTGTGGCCCTGCATCCCGGTAAACAGATTTTTAAAGGTGTACTTGTTGATAGGTATCTTTAACACGGTGCAAGGCCAAAACCTCACAGGGGAAAATACACAGCGGCACCCAGGAGTGGATGAGATCACAAGGCTATATTGGGATGATCTTTCCATTGGTTTTTCAAATGGCTTCATTTCTTTCTTTCGGTTTTTTTATAGCCTGGATTGGCCTAGGAGTGTGTGTGTGAGTGTGTCTATAGGAAACTGTCAGTTATCACGTTTGACATCGGCAATTGACTCCCATCAGTCTGCAGATAGGAGTCGCTCCACCAACAAAGATGTGGGAATGAAAGAGGCATATTTTCTCACAACCAGCCCCAGCTCCCCCCTCCCCCCCGGCAGCACCTTTTTTAAGGATTTTGTGCTTATTCAGGCAATTCCGTGTTCTCTCGGATCACGTCGAGCTCCGGGCCGCGTTGTGCTCGAAAATACTCGAGACACAAGAGGCCAAATGAAATTGCTTCAATACCTTCTTGATTATTTTTTATGTGGAAAGGCGGGGGGGCGGGAGGGGGTGCGCGTGGGGAGGGACTGTAGATAACCGGTCCCGACACTTAAGAGTGACATCAGCATTATCCGTCCTCATCTCTGCGCCTTTATTGAAACTGGAGAATAAATTCAGAGTTGGTTTCACTGCCGGCACGGCCGCCTGGGAGTAAACGCACTTGAACTATTGTAATAATCCACAAAACACTGCACAGCTAGAGGTGAGACGCTATCTAGTTCACGCAGCATAATGGTTCACGCAGCTGCCAGTGGTTGGCTGCTGGCCTCTGTCTGGAAAATATAGATTAAAAATCTTCATCCGTGTTGCAAAGTTTCACAAAAAACATTCTTTTCCTTCTTTTTTGTGTCAAGCTGCTGATAGCACACGTTTAGCTGCAGTGAAAACCTTTTAGATTATGTGGTTTTTATTTTTAGGTAAGTGTAGTTTTTAAAAAAGTCGCGCTGTAGAAATGAAAATGTCAGCCGGACCACTGCTTCACCCCAACAGGTATAATTACTGCCTAGTGGATGGATCTGACAAGTTGAAGTTTACCTGCGAGTTTGTCATGACTCATAATTATTAGGGATGTAAAGAGGCAATCTGCAACACCAATGTTCCATTTTTGTGTCACCGTACATTTGGGCTGTAATCTCGAGGCTGACTCGTCCATTGTTCAGTTGATGTCACAACCATAGACTCACCTAAACCTTTTTTTGACAGCTGGCTACACTTTACTGAACTTCTGCTGAAAGCTGGCTCCAATATGGCACCATGTCAAAGAAATCAGAGTGTGGCTGCAGTTTTTAAAAAGAAGTTGGTAAAAAGTTGAGTTTTTGCATAACAATCCTATAACATATCAGCAGAAAACTGCAGGATAGCTTGTCTGTGTTTATTGCTTTTGGCTTTGAACGTACCAGAACTGGTACGTTTTCATACGTTTGGCACAAACGTCCAACCGCACCTCTGATCCTGACCAATCAACTTATGGAAGAGCAGGCCAACTCAAATTTCTTTGGTTAGCTGTACAGCCACAGTATTTATCCCCTCTGAGTGAGACTCATTTAAAAGACACTGTCTCAGTGGTGATTTTATTTTTAGAAATTTGCCTTTGCCAGTTTTGAATCAGCAAGTTGAGGGTGTAGATTTGCAACGCATAAGAGCCTAACCGTGTAGATGAGTGACTTCTCGCGCTTTGTCACCTTCTTTCACACTCGCACACATTTCATATACTAAAGGTAAATATCTTCCTTCCCAGGCCAGTGTGGCGTTGACTGGGATTACTGTGAATAATGTGATGATTGTCAGAGCTTTGGGAAAATAGTGAAAGGTTGTTTACTGCCACACCAACAGTTTTTACAGTTGATTGCTGAACGTTGTTTGATGTTACTCCACTTGGAATTCTCTTTCACACTTGAGTTGTCTGTCTGTGAGCTCTGTTACATTCCCTTTGGCATTTGAGGTCCAAAATGATTTGGAGGTTGTTACTTTTAAAAAAAGAAAGCACCAAAGTTTGTCTTTTTGCTTCTGTTACACTTTGTGTTGAAAAATGGACAATATAATGTTCTTGGAGTGAATCATGTAGATTATTGACCGTTTGGGCATAAAATGGTGTGTGTGTGTGTATTAGGGGTGCAAGGATACACAAAATTCACGGTTCGGTTCGATACTTTGGTGTCACTGTTCGATATGTTTTCGATACAAAAAATGTTCATGCTTTTTTAATTTGTCATTTATTAAAATTATAAATATATATTTTAACTCAAAAGTACAGTTTTTAAATGTAATGTTGCTGAAACAACATTAAATGTAATAAAAAAATTAATCTATCTGATCGAGAAATCACTCATCTTTGGAAAAGAGAGTTTATTACAGAGAAATGTCTCTTTCCAAAATAAAAGCTATACTATACGCTTCTTCTGGGGTATACTCTCAGCAGCATATTAAACATATCAGGTCCCCATAAGGAGAATCATGTGCTAACGGCTGTCTAAATGACTCGGGTAAAGTTTGTAGCATGCGTGCTTGTTGTTTTTGTCTGCTTCCACTTGTCTTTGCACTAGGATGATGTCGTTGTAAATGTGCAGTCATATTCATTGTGTTCCCACTAGTGCTGTCAGCGTTAATCTGAAATGACGTTAACGCCACAACACGGCAAATATCCGTTAACGAGCTACCGCGGATCGCCCCGTGCGTGGGGCTGGACGGCGTCAACACGTTAACGAGCAAACTGCGCTAACGCACTAGTTCCCACCCATGTAATTGAGCATTGCGTGGCACATCCGACATACTGTTTTACTTTTGTCCATGACGCGCTTACCTTCAGGGTCATACGTCACATGAAAACCAAAATAGTTCCAAACGCCAGATCTGAGGGTGGGGGAGGTTCAATTTGCCATGTTGCAACGAGCTTAGCTTCTGTCTTGCTAGCTTGTGTTGTGCTCAGTGGATCTGCGCTCGACAGTGCAGCCTAGGCGGAGTAGTCGAACGCAGACCCACTGAGCTCTCAACACAGACAGCATCGTCAGAAGAAAAGTTAACAAAATAAATTAAAAATTTTGTATTGTTCAATACATATGTGTACCGAACCGAAAGCACTGTATCGAACGGTTCAATATCGATACGAGTATCGTTGCACCCCTAAAAAATATATAAAATAAATAAATAAATAAATAAATAAATATATATATATATATATATATATATATATATATATATATATATATATATATATATATATATATATTTTTTTTTTTTTTTTTTTTTTCTTTTTTTTTTTCTTTTTTTTTTTTTTTTTTCAGCAAAAATAACTTATCTATCATGGCATCAAGAAGTCATGCTTAATGAAGACAAATAAGGAGGAAAGGCCAAATTACATAAGCACTGGACTGTAAACTGGAGTGTAAGCAGTTCATATGGAATGATGAATCCAAATGTGACATTTTTGGTTTAAATTATCCTCATTTAGTCTGTAAAAGTATCAGGAGAGAGTGTCTATAGCCACCTGTAAAACATGGTGGAGACTGTCGTGCTTCTGAGCTGCATTTCAATAAGTGGTGTTGGGATCCTGTCAAAATGAATGCAGTAATGAACACGGAAAAGTGCAGCCAGATATTGATTTGCCGTGCGATACCATCTGGAAGGTGTCTGATGAGCAACAGCTTCATTTTCCAGCATGACAATGATCCCAGACATGCTGCCAATGCATACCTGGACAGAAAAAAGCACACAGTGGAACAGTATCAGTCATGGATCGGCCTCCCCGGAGTCCTGACCTCATCATTGCTGAAGCAACGTGGGATCATTTTGACAGAGAACAAAACAAAAGGCAGCAAACATCCAAAGAAGAACTTTAAATGTTCTTCAAGAAGCCTGGAGAACTGTTCCTGAAAGAAAGAACAAGAAAGCTGCATGCACATATTGGTCCTTAACAAAATGTTTTAGAGCTCCCAGATAGAATAACGTGAACCTGGGGCCAGTGTCTGCAGTTTCCAGACAATGCCGGTTCCACCAGCAGGTCAACATATTCAGCAAGTGAGTCATCATCTCCACTTCGAGCATCCGCATTCAGAAATTTCACATCTTTAAATTATGCTTGACACTTAAATAATTAATTGAATTAATAACATTTTAATAAATCTCTTCATCCTCACCTTGAATCCCTCAGATCTGATTCACTGTGCCTGTTAAATAATAGAGCAAGTGAAATCTATGCAATGACCCCCCAATTTTAAAATTTCAGTGTTACTTATGACACAGACAGAGAACTTGAGCGAATGTGATATTTAATAAATGAACAACAGAGTAGTTCTTTTTTTCCCCAAAGTCTGCAGGTCATGTTAGATAGATGTGGCTGAAATCATATTTTATGATTGGGCTAATTAAAGTGGCCAGTCATTTTTTATGTCTGTGGCAGGAAGCTTTACTACCTCGTTTGGGGCGGACGGGGAGTGAGACACTGTGGAAGGACAATGAGCTTCCTCCATTACTCAAGTCGTCCTCGTATTTTTTCTACCAGCGACCAGTCAAACAACCTTTACATATAGTTAAGTTTAAGATCTCCGTGGCAGCTCTCTGCCTGAAGGATACTCTATTTCTGTCTCATTAACCTGACGCATGAATCAAAAACCGCAGCAGCTATTACTCTTCAAGAGCTTAGCATATATATCATTCTTATAATCTTGATGGATTTGTCGTAAATGTTCTTATAATACATATTATGAGAAAAACGGTGAGTCAGGAACTCTTGCCGTTTATTAATAACTAATTAGTGATTCCACTAAAATGTGTTTATTGCGTAATTAATTACCACCATCACATTATAGCTTGTTCTGACGAGTCCATAGACTTTCCCGCTCAGGTCTGTGCAGCTGCGTTGCTTTATTTTCCCCATGGTTGTGATTTGATATGAGATTCACTAGACAATTTCCAGTTTATTACTGCTGTGTCCAGGTAGTCCCTGATAAGATTACCCAATGTCTATGAATCATTGCTGGAGTGTGTTTGAGGTGCCGGTCAGCGGCTGAACTTGTATATCCCGGATTGTTCACCAGAGCGAGCACCGTGCCCTTGCGACACGAGCAACGCTTTGCAGAAACTGCCCCCCTGACTGCCGATCCGGGGCCTCTGTGATAACGTTGTGCTTCTGTTTCGGGTTTGGGTCGAGCACACGGGTGTGCGATGATCCCTGAGCTGTGGAGGAGGCAGTGATATGCCTGTGGGGGAAACACTCTAGAGCCCCAAACCCAATTTCCACTGAAAGATTGAGGAGGCTACCGTGCTCTGGGCAAGGCGCTGGACTCTCTTTTTTTGCCCCTCTTCTTGTCTTTTAATCACATCAGGCTTTTAATTCTTTCATGAACTAGTCTCAGACCTTTTTTTAACCTTTTATGAAGAGCAGGCTGATGTGAGAGCTGAGCAGAACTTGGCAAATTGCTGCACTTTTAAAGGAGAGTTTTGTCTTACTTTTAGTTCACCACTCAAAAAAATAAAGCATCCCTATTTAATCAGAGTATAGCAGTGAAACTTCTGGGATATTGATCTGGTCAGTTAAGTATCTGAGGGGGTTGTTAATCAGTTTCAGCTGCTTTGGTGTTAATGAAATGAACAACAGGTGCAGTAGAGGGCCAACAACGAGACAACCTCCAAAACAGGAATGGAGGACACTGTCATTTTTTTCCCCTCCTCATCTTTTCTGATAGTTTTTTCACTAGTTTTGCGTTTGACTAGGGTCAGTGTAACTACTGATGAGCCGAAACCTGGACCCTACAAAGGTTGCGCAGGTAGTCCAACTCCTCCATGGTGGCAGACACCTGAGACTGTGCAGCCTGGTCCAGATCAACGTCCATCCTCTCATTAGGAGCATTCCCGGACAAACACACAAGCATGTGGGAGCCATAGAAACTACTGAGAACCATTATGACTTGCTTCATCAAAATGGGCTAGACTAGAATTATTTCCCCTCAGTCATGAAAGGCTGATGGGGTATTGTGGTCAACTCGGAGGGCAGGAGATATGGACATCCAAGTTTGTGATGCAGTAACTCGAGAATGAGACAACGTAGGATAGGGCTGTTCGATATAACGATATGTAGCGGATGACGAAATGAAAAAGTCTGTTTCATTTTACGCTATTGTTTGTTTCATGGTGTCGCAAATTAAACTGTTTACGGCAATATTTTTTCATCATTTTGATGGTCACTGTAGTGGCTGTATTAACCCTTTAAAGCCGGTCGGAGCGGGCACGCTCTGTTTTGCGTAACTATTTTTAAATCCCGGTAGCTCTGCAACCACATAAGCTAGCGCAATAATTTTTTTTGCATATGAAACCAGAGGAGTTGTACTTACATCTTATGCCATCAGCTTGTCCTCGGTCACGGTTTCCTTCCACATATAGCTTTGCAAAAACTGCATAAAAAGCGCTTGCAGCAACAAAAACATAATATTCCAGAAACACGCTTTGCCGATCCGATCAGCTGTTCATAACACTTCCTACGTTGGAATAGATGTCAGCGTGAACTTTTGCATGTCCACCATTACCTGCCTGAAACCGGAAGTGACGTCATTTTCGCGGAAATGTAGTTTTTTACCATCAGAGCCTCATGAGCCTATACTGGTGTTTTTAAAAGTTATCTTTGACTTTATGACTTTCTGTGTCGTTTCTGGGATGCTTAGGACTCATATTGCACTGCTGGAAATAGTTTATTTTGATGCACATGCTACTTTTTTGCAAATTTGCAGTATAATATTTATTTTTCGTTTTTCCTGCAGTATATAAAAATTGGTGTATTTCAAAAATAAAATTATGAAGACACTCAAAATAAATTTCCTGTGGTAGGAAACTATTTTGTGCAACTTTTTTGTATTTACAGTTTTGAGGGATAAGCTTCTTAAATTTCTCTAACTAGAAATATATGTTTAAAAAGCAAAAACAATTTTCAATTTTTTTGTAGTTTATTGCACTTTTTTGCAATTTATGTAATTACTATGCACTTAATGCAGACATATTATTAAAATCTGGGCTATAATGGTTGTGTTGATGTATAGCAACTTGAAATGCTCCCAAAAATGGAACTACAGCATGTAAAAATATAATATAAGCTCTGGCGGACTTGGTTCTATGGTAGGTCTTAAAGGGTTAATTAAAGTTCTCTCTTTCTCTTATATTTAAAATAACAACACTACAGACAGATCAGTGACTTTTTTATGCGTTGTCATTAGCAACAACGACAGTAAACCCAGCTTGTGGATCCGCCGTCTGCTTGTTTATTTTCCACATTAACCTTTCACAATAAAGCTGAAGATCCTGTTGAGATTTTTCAAAATAAACTGAAATGATGACAAACAGAAGGACCAGTCCAAACAAATCGAGGACCTTATTCCTAAACGAGGGGCTACCTCTGTACCATCGACGTGGTTGGGTTATGAAAAGTCTGACACGGACCAGAAAATTGTACTATGCAAGTTATGCAGGGAACCGGGAACACGACAAACCTCTTCTACCACCTACGCAAGAATCACGTGAAAGAGTTTACGGATGAGAAGCAGAAAAGAGCCGTCAGGTGCTCAAAGTAAACCTTAGGCTCAAATGTTAGAACAGGCTGCTCCCCGCAGCACGCCGTCTAATAAATTCTCGCAAAAAAAAAAATGGCGGCCGTTTCAACTTATGTCTAAAAATGTATAGCTTCATGCTTCATGAGTTGCCCAAGATGCAAAGAATTTACAGAAAATGTAAAATTTTTGTGATATATATCGTTGTCAGGACGATAAATGTCTTATATCGGGATATGAGATTTTGGTCATATCGCAGAGCCCTAACGTAGGATTGCATCCCAGTGATCTTGAGCTCAAGAGCTCAACGTCAGAGGTCAACTGGTGTGAAAATGACCTAGGGTCATCCCATAAATGAATCCTTTCGCTTTGATTTTCGAGGTGTCTTTGAATTCACCTCTTTGTAGGCTGATAATCTTAATTTCCCTCAAATGATGCGGCATCCTTTCATTCCTAACACATTACCCAGTCAATATAAATGTAGATATCCAGCGATTCCCATTGAGATCCGATGTGTTTTCAAAATGTTAATTGCATGTTGTCGAATTGTCTGATGGTTTAACCCTCACACATACACAAGAAACTAATGGAATATATATTTTGCACTGGAGACAAACTAATCAATAGAAAGCGTCTAGTCTTCTTATTGATCATAAATGTGTTAATGTGTTTTTCACACTGCTCTGCATGTGCTGCTTTAGGCTACACGTGATGCATGTCAGCAGACAGGGACCATTTTTTACATCTTTCAGTGTCTCACATTGAGCTGCAAGGAGAGCTATTTGTCCAGTGTAAATAGATGGATCCGATTTTGGCTTCCATGTTTACATCATGCTCCGCTTGTCTTTGCCGGGCTCTGTGCACCTAATCCTGACAGGTGAAAATGTTGCCTGTGTCGTCCGTTGGGGCTGTTGCGTGCAATGGCGATAAACTGTGTGAAATCAATAAGCTTCCATTCTCGCCTATGCACGCTTTCCTACCTTTTAACTTCTAAAGGTCACGGGCCGACTACCCTTTACCCCGTCAGCGTTTGGTCTTTGTGTAACGCCTGGGTCCGCAGAGCACAGTCTGCCTGCAAACGCTGCACAATCACCGTCGCCGCCGGCCCCTCTTCTTCCTATTTTGACTAGCTCCGAGATGTCTCGGAAGATGGATGGTTCTTACGTCCTTCACTGGTTTGCAATAAGTGCTGCCAAACCCTCCCTCCTATCCTCCACGTCGAATCACTATTCTCTGTTTGATGGCAGGCAATTACTGGAGATTGTTTCTTCTTTGTTGTACATGCCAGTTGGCACCGTGCCCCTTCTTTTCTTCTTGAAAGCTAGTGTCCTGTTTTTCTAAGTGACAGACGCACAAAGCATGAAGATGAGCATGATTTGACTTATCAAGCACGGAGATTGATAGGTGGTTTATGAGTAAATACAGTCAAAATTGCTGCATGAAATTAGTTGCCTTTCCTCGTGTATAATCTGCAGACATTCTGAAAGAATAATTATTGTTTATATTGATGGTTGGGTGTCTTGTGTTGAACACAACTGGCCGTCAGTGTCTGGTGTTTTTTTTGTAGTTGTTTTTTTAATTTATTTACCGCTTCGTGTTTTGCGACTCGCGTTCTCGGTGTTTGAAGAAACTATTTGCTACGCTGCTCTTTGGTTTTTTGGGGATGGGTTTTGTTTAAGAAGGTATTAATAGTGCAACTTACTCACAATAGTTCAGCCAATTATGCAGGTTTATTCAGATTTGATAAGAGCCTTTAATTAAAAAGGAAAAAAAACTTTAATCTTCATGGAAAAATAATTAGATCAGTCTCAAATCCAAACAAACAATGATGAGCTTAACCGGGAGCATGCTCTCTCTGACAGATTTAAGGTGTTTCCTAATCAAACATATCATTTTCAGACAAAAAAATACATGCAGTATTATTTGGCACCTGTAAATGAGAGATATATATATTTATATATGACCTGTGGGGAATGTGAGAGAGATGATGCAAAGCGATAAAGAGTTGCGGCTAAATCTGATGCATGGAACGACCTTGGCATTCGTATCAAAAGATGTGGGGGAAATAATCAGAGGCAACATGCCCCTGATGGCAGCACTGCAAACAATGAGCATCACTGATGCTGGGAGTGTGTTAGAGAGATGTGCTTCAGTTGCTCTCCTGTTTGTTTCCCCGAGTCCATTTTGGCTCCGCCTATAGCCGACAGGGGTCGCTCATTAAAAACGTCTCCGCGCCCGCCGAACTTCAGAGACAAAAGCTTCTCCTTTATCATTTGTTTGTTTGCACCTATGAAATAGTAGATTTCTGCACTAATATTGTTTGTGTTCAGTTTGGGAAGGAAGAAAGAGGGAAAAAAAAATCAATATCAAAGCCTCTCATTCAGTTACGGGAAAAAATAAGCAGCATATGTAGCCTAGAGAAATGACAAAAAAAAAGTTTAAGCAATATTCAGCAGCAACGCGCCGGCCAATCGCCTTCAGTCTCTCTCACTTATTGATGTTTGCTTGGCTCAAAGCAGCTGTGGTTTTGTTTGTTATTTAAAAAGCGGGGATGCAGGATGTTAACAGCGGGGATATAGACGTCACAGAGCTCTGCGGTGTTAGCAGTCACCCCAACAGTCTCGCTGACATTCAGCAGTTGGAAATGGCATTTGTGACATTCACTGAGTAAGAGTAATATATTCACCTCGGTTGGCTCATCTAGCCCTCACCAGAGCAGACAGCTGCTTTAAAGGCTATGCGCACCAAGTATTCTCACTCTGTCAATAGCTTTCTGTAGCCGGGCTGCATGACTTTATCACCCACAATGGAAGGAAAAGCTAGCGACACACGACACATGCCTTATTTAGCTTTATGGGATGTTTTTGTTTTTGGAATATTATATATAGATATACATGTATAATGCACACAGTGGATTTTCACACAGCAGCATTTACAGGTTGTCTGTTCCCTTCTTCCCCCCGTTCTTTCTTTTATCACTTGGCTCCGTGGTAGACCTGCTTTAACCCGCAGCTAAATGTGAGAAGATGTGACAGTAGGCTATTACTTTCTGACATATTGCAATGCATATGCCATTTAACATTTCACCGAAATGATGGACAGGGACGTGGCGCCGCATTCGGCTTGTCACAAAAAGCATTCCTTCAAAATTTTGTGTTCCTCACGCCGTGTTAGGAACTGCTGCCATTCTCGCAGTGCAGATGTGGAAGCCTGATGCCAGATTTTTTTTTTGAAATACTTTTTATTTACTGTCACCGTGGAGTGTGAAGCTTGCCTCCTCTGACTGTGGGAGAGGAAAACAGCCACTCACCTTCGGCCCCCAGAGGAGCACCCGATTCCCACTGCACCTGCACAGCTTTCAGGCTCAGTGATCCTACCAGTGCTTTACATGTTTAAATCTGCTGTGCTGACTTCAAGCTCTTAGGTTGTGCTTTATGAATAAACCTCATTTGCTCACGTCTTTGCACATGGATGCCTGGGATGACCATTTTTGCACAATCATCAAATGTGTTTTAGTTTTAAACAATAACGCAAATAAATACAAAATACAGTTTTTCAAATAATGATCACATTTTTTAAGGGAAAAGCTATTTAAACCTACCTGGCTCCGTCTGGAAAAAGTCATTGCTCTTCTTGTTAAGTCATAAGAACCTGTCTGTCAACGTTTAATATGCTAAAAGATTTCAAAAATCAACACATCATGGCACGATCTAAAGAAACAGCTGAGGAACAAAGACACTGACGTCTGGCTCCGTCGCCAGACGTCAGTGTCCGGCGAGTGTCTGACCAACCAAAATATCAGAGTGCATCATAAACTCATGCAGGAGTTTCACAAAACAAGATCTAAAGAACTGCAGACCTCAGTCAGTGCTCATGAGTCAACAATAAGAGAGACACTGTGGAAAAATGGAGAAAATATTCTGAAGGCTGATGAGACGAAAACTGAACTTGTTGGAAAGTTTAAGTCCCGTTACATCAGGCATAAAACTAACTCAGCATTTCATCGAACATGTCAAACATGGTGGTGGTGATGTGATGGTCCGGGGCTACTTTGCTGCTTCAGTTCAGTTCAGTTCAGTTCAGTTCATTTTTATTTCAAACATTTCAAACATGTGCCTTCACAATCATTACAAAATATCATTCCATTATTTGTTTGAAAAGGAGTAGGCTGAAGTATTTACTTATTTGTCCCTACCCCCTCAAGTTTTACCTCTCATTCATTTAATTTTTTTTTGTCTTAAATTAAACAAACAACATATGAAACATATAAACATATGAAGTAAAACAAAACATAACATACATAAATCAAAAACAAGAAATTAGCAAGCCCCACCACAGTATAGTTTCTTTCATATGAAAAATACAGAATGTGTATATTTGCAGATACACAAGTTATGGAAAAACAACAAACCAAAACAAACCAAAAAAACAAAAAAACAACCAAAAAAGAACCACAACACCATTACCAGCAACATTACTGTCCTGGGTTAACCCCGTTTTCTTCATTCTTATACTTATTTAAAATTAGGTTTTTATATTTTACTTTAAACTCTTTTATGTTTTGACTGTCTTTTATTTCTTCTGTTAGACTGTTCCATAATTTAACTCCTGCAATTGAGATTGACATAGTTCTTAAAGTTGTTCTAGCACTTTGTATTTTTAAATTCCATTTCCCTCTTAAGTTATACCCACCTTCTCTTTCTATGAACAATTTACAGATTTCTTTGGGAAGCAATTTATTTTTGACTTTATACATTATTTGCGCTGTTTTAAGCTTCACCAAGTCTTGGAATTTAATAGCTTGCATTTTGACAAAGAGTGCATTTGTATGGTCCCTGTACCCTACATTATTTATTAATCTAATGGCCCTTTTCTGTATTATAGTTATTGTTTGTGTGTTACTTTTGTATGTGTTTCCCCAGACCTCTACACAGTAGCTCATATATGGCAGTAGTAAAGCACAGTATAAAATGTGCAGTGCTTTCTGATCCAACATATGCTTTGCTTTTCCCAGGACGGCAATGCCCCGTGCCAATTTCCCCCGAACATAAGTAATGTGTGGCTTCCAACAGAGCTTGTGGTCAATGATCACCCCAAGAAATTTTATTTCATTTACTCTTTCTAAATATACATTGTCAACACATATTTCTACTTCGATGTTTTTCTTTTGGTTTCCAAACAACATAAATTTGGTTTTATCGAGATTCAATGATAATTTATTTATATCAAACCACTTCTTTAATATCGTTAATTCCTGTGTGATCATTTCCAAAACCTGTGGCAATTCCCCACCTGCACACAGTATATTTCAGGACCTGGATGACCTGCCGTAAATGATGGAAACAAGAATTCTCCCGTCTATGAGGAAACCTCATCTGACCAAATGATCCACGGTCTTGTGACACAGTGAGGCATCTGTCTGTCTTTCCACAAGTCATGAGAATCTCTACTATCCTGCTACTGTTTTGGTCAGATTTCAGTGACCTGATCTTGGATCTTGTCCTGAACATGAAATAAAATCTCTCAGCTGTCATTAGTTTATGCATTGCAACCAGCTTATGTCAGGAAAACTTCCAAGTGTCTTGCAGGACATCCCACATGTGAAATGTGAAGCACCCAGAGCTACTGCGTCATTGACATTCTGGTTTCACATCAACGTCCAACACGGCAACATTATTTTGAAAAAGCATTCACTGCAGGTTTTGGATTGATTTCCCTCCTGTGGAGCCGTTGGTTTCTATTTGATTTACATTTGAAAACCTACTGGCAGAAACTTAAACTTTGCTGGAAATGGGTAATCCATCACGCTGAACATTTCATTACCTTTCATTTTTGTCAAAGTTAAAACTTCGCTCAGTCTGCTCCTCTGCTCCGCTCGCTCATTCATTGCTCCCTCTCAGCTGGGCCTCGGGACACTTACCAGTTCATGGATTGCTTTGCTCTTTTATCCTATTAGTTCAAAATCTGAGAGAAAAAACTCTTTTCGGTCTTGCTTATAAGCCTTAAGCTGCCACTCCTCTCAATTATCTGCACGGGAGCCAATTATGCTATAAACTATTCTTTTTATAAACCCAATTATCTGCATGTTTTGACAACTGCTTCCTGCTGCTGACACTAACAACTCCCTGACACCACCTCCTCTGTCACCATCCGGAGGGACGGTAATGGTCAAGAGTTCCACCTTAGGACACCTGTCTTTTCTTAACGCAACAAACCATCGTTCACATAATACTTTCCACAGCTTCCCAACTTTTTTTAAGCATTCAGATGTTAAACAGACACACCAAAAAAGAGAGCTCTCCTCGTATCACACAACACTAACATAGCCATACTCAAAAGTGGAGAAATACTGGTCACTGCCCTGCAAAAAGGTGAAACTGTAACTACCAAATATCAAACAAGTAAGGGAACAGACTTCTTCCGTGCAAATGGAAGTGGATATTTTAGGAAAGAAGGCATCCTCGCACCTACACCCATTCTTGTGTAACGTTTACAAACTAAAAAAAGAAATGTGCGGATTGATGCTCGTTTCTAAGTGCAAGAACTGATGACAGGAAGAAAATAGATCTGTGGGGTCTGTAGGTGATGTTCACAGATGATTCAGCCTTTCGGGATTTTTAATGAGAATTGATAACAGCCGTCTTCGCTGCCAAACCCGGCGCTGCCGATTCCCCGCTGCGCTTGAAGGACGTCAGTGCTCCCTGCAACGTCCGCCCTCCCCTCGCTTTCCACTCTCCTGCCTGAACACCCCGTAATTAGCCGACTCCCACATTTAATCAACACACTCATAGCTGCTGAGACCCTGCAAGAATAAATAGACTCGAAGGGATGCTAAAGACATGGATTTTCCTGTGGTCTCTGGCTCCATCGTGCTACTGCGGAGCTGTGATTGACTTGGCACGTTCAAAAATCAGGGCTCGTCTGGCTACTGTAACGGAGGAGATTGACAGGGAGCACTATGAAAGCGAAAAAACTGAGCCCGGGATTACGCTCGCGGCACGGGAAAGCGGGGCTATTGTATTTACAAGCCGAGCATGCAGCCTGCGCTCTCCTCGCCCTCTCCCCATCCGGCTTCTCCACCGGAGGGATTGAGAAGGCGTGTAGAGCGGTGTCTGCAGAGGGTTCTCAACACCGCCGTGCATTTTACCGCTTGTAAAGCAATCATTTCCATCCCCACTTCCCTTGCTTACCCCCCCACCCCCCACCCCTTCCTTCTGTTCCCGAGACTGCTGAGTCAGCTCACCTTCATATGGAGAGTGGCTCCCTCAACCGAGACGTTATTGATTTGCCCCTGTTTGTAAGGGGGAAGTGTTCCCAAACCTCTCAGGCCAATTTTGCTGTGCTGCAAAGCCAGCAGGGCATCTGGGTATTGGATTGAGAAAGGAAAATAACATCAACATCACTACCACACAGTCATGAACTCGCAGGCGGTCACATGCACGTTTAGACAAGCTGTTAAGCGTCGGACGTGTACGGAGCACGAGCGCGTAATTGCATTCACGGATGTGGATGGAGCCGCAAATGCAAAGCGGTCGTCTTTTCTGTGCGAACACAGATTTCTTGTTCTTGATTTAATAGAACGTGCTACACAGAGGCCGGCATCAGAAGCTACACTAAGCGCAAACTGCCATTTAATCAAATTTGCAAGGTAAGCAAGGCTCAGTTAGGTGTAACTGTTTCTGCCGTGCCACAGATTTGATCTTGTAAACAAAGTTGTCTTTTTTTGTTGTTTTTTCCCCTCCATGAGTCGTACTAGGAGGGATTTTTTCCCCCAGCTCCCCCCACACACACTCTGACCCACCTCGCTCACGTTTTTTTTTTACTAGCACACTGTTTCACTTCAGTGTGGGCCCGGGCCAGTGAGCTACATCATTGCTTCATTTGGATCAAACTCTGGAGCTGAGGAGTCATTTATCTACATAGTGTGTGTGTCTAACCTTCATGCATCCCACTCTTTGCCACCAGGAGAAATCAATGGCATGGTGTAGAACAAAGAAGAGGGGAGAAAATAAAAAAAACCAAGGTTGAGATTTAAATAATTTATTTTTATGTTTCTGCTACACACAGTTCACTAGTTTGTATACACAATATGCAGGTGCTCTGTTCTTTTCTTTATGGTTTCATTGTTTCTGTATTTTTCTTGTTGGATCCTCAGATCTACAGCGTGCGTGCTGGAAAAAACCTTAAAAATAACACTAACATACGTTTCTTAGAGACAGCCGCGCAATGAAGCTCTCGCATTTTAAAGCGTGCATGTTTATTAACCTCCTTTCTGCCCTGACATTGGATCTGATTGTTCACACTTTTTAGCCATTACCAACTTTGTCTTAATTTGCACCGTTCTTTATTTGTCTCTAAGAGAAGCACAGTGGCGCTTTGCCAGAGGAGAATGCTTTTATAAAAATGTCAAGGAGATTTAGACAGCTGCAAAATTCATGAAGTGGCAGTTTGCTATTATCAGCATGTCTGTGTGTGTCTAAGCCGGAGTTTCACAAAACCTTCTCCAGTATCAAGAATTTGTTTGCTGTGTGTCTTCTGTGTGTGTGTCTTTCCCAAGAGTGACTGATGATATCTCACTAGACCAACACTGTCCTTCCTTTTGTACAATCTGCAGCACACACACACATACAGAGGTATAAGAACATACACACACCCCTGGTGTCTGGCTATCCTGTTCTCACATCTCCTGTGACTCTCTCTAGCTAGTACTGCTTGAGTGACAGCTCTTGGTTTGTCTGGGTATCCGTGGTTACAGCCCAGAGGCCTGTGCCGGGGGACCCAGACCTGTCAGCACTCTCTGAATCCTGAAACCGGAGATGGATGGCCGAAAGCCACCTCTGCCCTGAGCTCTGTGCTCTGCTTGTCTCTTCTCCTCCTTCCTCTCCTTATCCCAGACCCTTCTCCTTAACACACCCGCTGCTGGCAGCTCAATATTGCCGAGCCAAACGCGTCTTGCGTTACCTGTTTATTTTCAAGATCGGAGAGGAAAACCTGATAAACAGAGGACACGGTTCAGTTGTCTTTTAATGGTTTCGGGGACACAGCTGTTTGAATTATAAGTGATAGGTGATACAGCAGAAGCCGAAGGTTGAGCAGAAGTCAAGTTGCAGCATTTTGTTAGGACAGCTGGTTCGGTTAATCTTGAAACTCCGTGCTAACAACCCGGATCATCCGTCCCACAGGGGAACAGCAGTTACAACATATCGGGTGTCTGTCCGTCTTTGATGCCCCGCTGCTTCTGCTTTGACAGAGACACGTATGGCAGCTCTGATGCCAATATTGCCTCGGAGCTGCCAATGTAAGCCCCACAACCGATGGATTGAGACGAAAAGAGAAGAAGGGCGATGCTGGTGGGAGGAGAAGAGAACACAAGTGTGCTGGTGGTGGTGTTGGGTGGGGGTTGTTTTGGACCGCCGGAGGCTCAGACCGTTAAGGGCACCAGCACTGCTGCTGGAGTGATCTTTCAGCAAGCTAATGAGAATATTTAACATTTGCTGAGTCTACAGTGTGTTGGAAGTCATTCGTCACTCCATTGATTCAGATCTTGCTGGTATATGTTGAGTGCATAAAATGCCTGCCCTCAGGCATGAGGAGGATCGTCAAGTTGTATGTTCAGTGCAGAAAAACATGCCATAATACCTCATTAATTTTTAATCAGCCAATTAGAAGCTGAAGCATTGTGTGTTTCCAGTTTTTTAATTTTTTCTCTGCTTCTCTGTTTGGTTTTGCGCTGCTACAGAAACAAACAAGCAAAAAAGAAAAAAATTAAAGATTGTCACGACTATTTTAGTGCTTTATTTATCAATAAACAAAGATGTCAGATGGCTGCTGCTCGCTGAGCCTGGTTTTGCTGAAGGTTTCTTTCTGTTAAAAGGGAGTTTTTCCTCCCCACTGTTGCCAAAGTGCTCGTTCATCTGATTGTTTGGGGTTTTGTCTGTATTACTGCAGGGTCTTCACAATATAAAGCACCTAGAGGCAGCTGTTGTTGTGATTTAGGGCTATATCACTGGCTGGTGGGAAGGGACATTACAAGGCATGGAAAAGAAGTTGGCATGGGAATTAAAATGGTAAAATGGTAAATGGTCTGTACTTGTATAGTGCTTTACTTGGTCCTAAGGACCCCAAAGTGCTTTACACTATACACAATCATCCACCCATTCACACACACATTCACAGACTGGTGATGGCAAGCTACAGTGTAGCCACAGTCACCCTGGGGCGCACTGACAGAGGCGAGGCTGCCGGACACTGGCGCCACCGGGCCCTCTGACCACCACCAGTAGGCAACGGGTGAAGTGTCTTGCCCAAGGACACAACGACCGAGACTGTCGGAGCCGGGGCTCGAACCGGCAACCTTCCGATTACAAGACGAACTCCCAACTCTTGAGCCACGATCAGTAATGCCAAAGATGGGCAAAACCACAAACTTAAGCAAGTGATGAAGTTATCCGTCACTCCACGTCCAAGTGACGAAAGTCAGCCTGACCTCAGTGTGGCTGCCAATTAAGAATTATTAATTGATTGCTGTTGTGGACTGAGAACCTTCACAGACAAATTGATTGCATTATTATTATTAATCAACCAGCTACTATATAACTATTTCTAAAAACTAGAACTGCTTGTCAAAGGAGCTTGCAAAGAAAAGCATCTGGACTTCTTTAAGTTACTTGAAGACGTTTCACCTCTCATCCGAGAAGCTTCTTCAGAACTGCTTCTGCTTGGCATTTTGAAAAATCGTGTCTTAAAATAAAACCCTTTTATCTGATATTTTGACTTTTTCTAAAATGGTTATTTGTCTTATAATTAATTTTCGGATGTGGGATAAAAAGAAAAAAAATCATAACTTGTACCTAGATCCACCGTGGACGTCGATAAGACTTCAAAGAAATGAATGCAAAACAAAAATTGTGCATGCCAGGTTGCTTAGCAACACGTTTTGATATGAACACTGCTATAAAAGGAGCCTGAGCTAGCTAGATGTGACGGGTCGATGAATATATAGGCGGCTGTCGTTAGATAAAAGATGATTAATTACTGCAGGGCTGAACGGGCCACAGATGGGATGTCGAGTCGGGGCGGAGCGGGGGAGTGTGTGAACCCAGCAAACATGGTCAAAACTGAGCACAGTACAGTCGCAGAACTGAACCGTGGGTGGACAGATTTTTATTGTTGTTCATTTTGTTTCATTATAATCATTATGGAGGAAGTAGAGAGTAATTCTTGATCACAAGCTTTTGCTTGCTAGAAGGTTTAATAATAGCATCTAGGTGGTGTTGAAACCCAAACCAATGTTGTAGTAACATCCACAACGTCGGTCCAGCTAAGAGAGACCAGGGCAGTTTGCAGGATGTGTGAAGCTCTGTGGGAATTGTAGCTTAACTCGGCTGAGAGTCCAGAGTGTGGAGAACTAATGAGAGCAAAAAAGAGAGAAATCCAGAGCAGAAAGCCGAACTGGGCCGGCTTCAGACCTGGCGAGCAGAGCTGTCTGTGCCAAATTGAGAGGCTAACAAGTTGAGTATGGAAGAGAGCAAATTAAAATTAGATTTTTAGGAAACATCATTTTTGCTTTTGTCTAGGACACGTTAAAACATTGACCAACCAAAGGTAATCAAAAGTTTGTGCAAAAAGTAATAGTGTGCCAACCTGGCTGATATTAGTTACATTGTGGCTAGCTGTATTTTACGCTCCTCTGTGACAGAACTGAACTCTTATACACACACACACACACACACACACACACACACACACACACACACACCATGGATTTTTTAAAACTGAGCTGAGTGCCTTCCTTTGTGAGCTGTTACAGGAGGAAAAAAAAAAAGTGTGACAGAAAACCAAACATCAAGAACACATCGCTGAAGCCTTTCCAGTCTACAGTCGGGTCTCATTTGGCTTCCACAGTGGAGCACTGCAAAGGGTAGCGCTCTCTCTCTCTCTCTCTCTCTCTCTCTCTCTCTCTCTCTGTCTCTCTCACACACTCTCACACACACACACACACACACACACACACACACACACACACACACACACTCTCTTATCACCCGATAAAACCTCAAAGGGTTCTTCCACTTTCATATGCTTTGCTTGGTGACCTTCACAGCTTACATACACCCACTCAGAGAAGAATATGTAGCAACACGCGTGCTCACAAAAAAGACAAGATAGATAGCCTTTCCAAAAAACACATAAGAAGAGCCCATCTCCCATCTGCGTGACGTGTCAAACCGCTCAGTGACCGTGATGCGACCTTACTCAAAGCAGACAAACCAGCCGGCTTGAAGCGAGGTAAACGCGCGCGCGCCCGTGTGGCGTGCGCAGAGACTCTCATGTAAGCGCAGAGAAACCGGTCCCGTAACCGAGTAGCAGCCTTGCACTCTGCCTGACCCCTTGCAGCGATGAGCATTACATGACCAGTGATGCTGAAGCAGCCCAGCTCAGCCTAGCATGGCACGGCATAGCTCAGCACAGGGACCCATGACTATTTAATGACCGTTTCCAGGGCACAGGCCTGGAAACATGCTTCCTCCTACTTCACTGTGTGCCTTTCTTCAGCCACAGAGAATCAAACCGTACCCCAGAGTATTAACATGGATGGAGGCTGACAGGCAGCATGGGAGACTCGGCACTTCACTGCTGGAGTATGATACAAGAAAAGAGAAAAAGGAGGCCACATGAGACTCTGATTTCTTGCATTGCCCTGCGACGATTCGGATTATTTTCAGTTTCCAGCTGAAGCTGAAACAACACCGGCTGCCGGTGACCCCACCACCGCCCCCGCCTCATCCATTTTTAATGGGATGTAACAGCAAAAGATCAATTTTTAAAAAGGAATTGTTCATTGCTAGCAGCATTTCTATTAATGAAGGAGTCTTCAGCAGGGCACGTTGTTGTTGTTGTAATCACAGACATTGAACAGTAACATGAGAAATCGTGGAAATCTGCATGTTAGCATATTTATGTTTTACTTCAGATGTGCTGTAAATCGCGGGTCACTGCTTTCCTGTGAAAATCACATTGTTCTTAATATTAAGTTGCAGGACATTAACAGAAAACACAAATTGCAGTAAGCTTGCTGCGCTTCACTGTCGAGGAGCAATTTCCTGTTAGTGCAATCTGCTATTTTCAGACAACATCCTTAATATGCTCGCTATAGCCTGTAAAAAGCCGTGACCTGCTATTGACGGCGCGGCGTAGAAAGTAAACGGCACTCACAGCTGATCCGGCGGCGGTTCAGGGGTTTCATAATTCAGACCGTCTCAACCGACTCAGGAAAAGTTGGCTCGCAGTGTTTTCCCGTGGCCCTTTCTGTTTCTGTCTTCAAGTGGCCTCCTGTGTGGGCGACTGCACAATTATCTTCCTCTGCCGCAACCTTATTAAAGGTGACTAAGGAAGCTGGGATGACGGAGGACAAGTGAAAAGGTTAATAACGACGGGTGAAAGAATGACAGGTATTCTTGTTTTTCTTGTATAGAAAATATGCTGCCGGTGACTTTGTGTGTTTGATGTTTTTTTTTTTTGATTGGCTGGGACTTGTGTTTTAGTTTGACTTTAAAATGACTTCGAGCCCGATCCTTTCAGCACTGTGATCATATCCCTTTATTTGCAATCAACTTCTTACACGAGCACGCCTGAAGTAAAATGATTTTTATGATCACTCGAGCCGTTTCCTCAAGCAAATTAGCTCCTATTCAATGCAGCGGCGAAGGGTGAAAGCTGAGTTTGAAAAGTAACGCTCACCGTGGTGAAAGCACAGTTTAAAGGGAATATTGATCATCATTTCATATCATCCTGTATGAATAAATGTGCAGAAAGACAAAAAAAACCCCAGCATGTTGCATCAAAGCAACAGACGGTTTATGCAGAACTTCTAAACAAACATTCTGATATCACCTCAGCGTATGTAATGCTTATTTTTCTTCCTGTAATAGACCCTGTGCACGAGAAAATGCTAACTTCCTGGTTTGAGACCGGATGTGGGGTTGTACATTTCCGGTAGCTTTACTTTGCGGTCAATCGCTACTGCGAAGATATCCTCCAAAATCATGTCCAAAACTCTAAAACGGAAAGATCGCGTTAAGTTACAAAGAGGAGAAGGTGGGAACACTCACCGCTGTTGTTTCATAAAAAATCTAATGATCAATTTTGACGTTTAAAGAGTTTAGATCGATCAGTTGTTTACATCACTCAACACAAGCAGAACTGCATCACTGCAGCAGAAGACACATCGTCCACATTCAGAAGCATCTCTGTATAGTGACTGGTCTCATGATTCAAACAGGCAAATGTTCAGCATTCAAACTACAGGTGAAGAATAGTCAAACCAGATGTTTCCCATTATGTCGATATCAGCTAGTCAAGTACAAAAAATGAATGATTGCTGGTAAGGGTTTCTATACATTAGTATTTACGAAGGGTATGTTGTGACTTACCTTCAAAATTACAGCGGTCCCTCGCTAATAACGCGGTTCACCTTTCACCTCGCTGTTTCGCAGATTTTTTTAGTGCAAGTTTCCATGTTTTTTTTTACGTCACATTGTGTCCTGTGTCCTGATCGCTGCAGACGATCTCCTCCGTGACGTCTCTCCTGTACAGTACAGAATCGCTGCATCGATCGCTAGCAGTGTGACTCTGAAGTGCAGTACTGGATGTCCACGATGTCCACGAAACGTTTTGCACCGTCAAAAAATAAAATTGGCTACTTGATTTCACCTATCGCTGGTTGTTTTTAGAACATGACACCCGCGATAAACGAGGGACAGCTGAGAAATATAACATTTGAATCCCTTTTCTCTTTTGCTCTGAGGCGCGGGGAAAAAATATCGACAAGTCGATGAACATCATTTACAGATATATTGGGTAAATGCCCAAGACATCTATAGAAATGTAAATCGCCGCTTGATTCATTCATTTGCTTAACTTGTTTTGGACTGTAAACAAGGCGCGACTAGGACACCGGAAACAAAGCTCCCCACAGGAGTTTCTGCACCGGAAGTAGCATATGCTAACGTGCACATAGTCTATCTGTGCCGTTTGTCTGTCTGTTTGTTAGCAGACTAGCATCCACTTTTTTCAAGTTATCATTTTCAAATTTTGTGGTTGTAGATACCAAAGAGCTCAAGCTGATTTAAATTTGGTGAAACTTGGGTTGAGGTCACAAGAACTTTATTTATTTAATCGATCGTCTTCAAACTTCACAACAGTACACTGGGCCTTGGGGGAAACGAGGACCTGGGTTCGCTAAGCAATTAACCCTGACCTTCATTGTTCGCATGCATAATCAAAATCACACACTGCATGAATGTATTTTAAAATCTGAAGTTTTCACAGTTTAAAGAAGCCGACGATTTTAGTCCGATCTGCTCGAAAAGGTAAACATAATAAAATACAAGATGCTATACTTTAAGGTCATGTGTCAAAGGTCAGGGTCACATGAATTAGTATAAAGCTTTAGTTTCCACTGGATCATCTCCAAACTTTAAATCAATATGTTAGTGAGTGAGAGATAAGCACTTTATTTGTTTGAGATCTTTAAAAAAATATATATTTATTTGACTTTGACAATGACACAAAAAGATTAATACGTACTACACTAGATTCAATGTATCAACAATTCTGATATCAGCGTAAGACATGGGGTTTTTTGAGGGGGGGACATGAAGAACAGGAAAAAATTATGCAGTTTGCAACAGGAAGGAAATAAAGGACGCAAGTTTCACATAATGTTTATAATAATGTTTTAGATGAAATCAGAACAACATAAGAGTACTGTTGTCGGTTTCTATGGAGGCTGGATGTTTCTGGATTCAAAATGCAGAAGTATTCAGTACGTGCACGGACAGATCTGGAGTTAAAGATTCAAGAATGCCGATCTGTCACGATTTTCGGGTCGCGGGCTCGCACTGTGACCTTTTTCCCTTTTGTGCGTGTCCCTCATCGTAGCCAATCGGCACAAAAACTGACAAGTCATTGTCTTCTCCTAAGCCACGGTAATTCATCAGCACTTGAGGCAGGCTTTGGCTGATTGCATTTTCGACAGAGTAATCTCCACTATGTCATAGAGAATTTGGCTTTTATGGCGGAGCGAAACTTTGATGCCAAATACAGGAGGACAGCGAAGGCGAATGTTGAGAGTTCGCCACGCTGGGTCTGATTACAAATTGAAAATCCCCGTGTGCATCTCCACCTATGCATGACTTGTGTACTTCACACTGTGTGTGTGTGTGTGTGTGTGTGTGTGTGTGTGTGTGAGAGAGAGAGAAAGAGAGTCGGTGTTTGTACCTCTCGAGATGTGATGGAGCTTTTCCATCTGCTGCTCCCTCAGGCCTTATTTCTTTCATCTCCTGAGATATTCATAAACTGTAACAAAAATAATGGACGCTGAAAACCACCTTTCATCAGACTTTTTTTTTCTATTCCCTTCTCTCTCTCTCTTCTGTGTGCTACACAAAAATGCACTTTCTTTTTTTTTTCCATTTTCCATCTCTGCGGCCACAGAGCAGCAACAATAGTCGCCGTCCAGCTTCAGAGCCGTCACCATAACGGCTCTAATTAACACAGAAATCCCTTTGCGGCTCAACAAGAAAAATGGAAGCATTTCCCACTATTTTAGGGCTTTTTTTTTTTTTTGCTTATGCGTGTAAACTGTGGAGGAAACTAATAAGCAGGCAAAGCAATGCTAAGATGTGCAGCTTTTAAATGTCAGTATGTTGCACGAGTTCAACTTCAGCCTGGGAAAACGAGCGTTTCCTAGGAATGCACTCAAGAACCGGGCTATATAACTGGAAAAGGCTGATAGGGCTCGGTATCTAGAAGTAATGTCAATCCCTGGGTCCATGATAATACTTCACTGTCATTTAGAGAAATGACCATAAGAAGCTATTTAGAAGAAGAAAAAAAGGAAACCGCGAAATAGCCTGAGGATATCCAACCTGCGAGTGTAGCCTAACGGCCCCTGTGCGTTTTTCCAATCAGGGCCGGCCTGCCAAAGAATTATGCTCTTTGATTTCAGGCGTGGGGGCTTCAGATCTGAGGGGGGGGATATCATTAAATCACAACTAACTAACAGGATGCAAGAGTTTAAACTTGTACATCGCTCTCGCTTGTTAGTGTTTCATCTAGACTTGTGCTCCATGGTTGATTAAATCCAATATTGTCCATTAACTGTTCATACTGCAGTCATTTGGAAATGTAGAGACTCTTTATAAGAAGATTTCCAAACTAAAGGCCCGGTGGAACGCGAATATATTAGCACGTATTATTCTGCCTATTGTAAATCTCTCCTACTTATTGCTTCCTTGTGACAAGTAATAACGTGGAACAGTGTGTGTACTTTCATTTGGCTTCGGCGGCTCTGTGGATTTTTTAAAAGGAAACCCTTCAAATTTCCACTCGGCGAGCTTTAGCTTTCACCGGCAGCCCCTGAGTTTTCGCTCAATGCCCGACACCCCGAACAATAAGAGACACTAAAGTGGCCTCCGCAGAGCTGTGTGTTGTGGGCTGCGTTAATCGATACTTTTAAATTTATATTTACTTCACTCCTGAGCTCAGTTTTGATTTCTTTCGCGGGCTGTAGTAAAAGCTTAACATTTACGGTAATAAATGGGGAAAGCGTGTCGCCGCAGTGCTCCCGCGCACCTCTCAGATGAATTCAGCAGTCATGTAGTCAAGACACTGCCTGCACTGCTGATTGAATTTCCTCATTATTGCATTATTGCCCTGAATGTGGCTCTTGGCTATGCAATGTGCTGTGTGAAATGTGCACTTTATTATACCAGCTAACCCCACTAACACCTCCGCTTCGTTCCAGTGGCTCCACCCCTCAGCCTGTTTAGACCTGTCTCAGGAGTTTGGGCGTAATTGGTTGAATAAATAATTGCGGCTTTAGTAGCTGATGTTTGCAACAATCGCAGTGAGAAACACGGCTCAATCACACACGGCTCAATCACACACCTGATCTGTCTGTTGATTGGCCGTCTTCCTTGTGTCTCTTCCTTGTATTAAGCATCCTCGGGAGGGATTACCGTTGTATGTAACTCTTAGGTGAAGCCGAGGTGTGCATTCTAATTAAATGACGGGTTAGCACACTATTTGAGCATATTCACTATTTTGACTGACATCCTCAGTTCACACTGAGCTGACGAAGACAGAGTGACAACCGAGCTTACCACATGCTCTCACTACACTTGGATGTTGAGATTCAGACTGAAAGAATCTGTGATATGAAGTCAAGTGGATAGAAATCATATATCATCTGTTAAGTGCGGTACTCTGGGGAAAAAAGCTTTCAACTCATACTAGAAATGTAGTCACTCTTTCAGTTCAGTGTGTTTTAATTGGACCCCTATTCAGTTTTTAACAACCCCAAACATAAAGCCAGAGTAATAAAGGGCCATCTTCAGCAAAAAGGAGTCATGCATGTTGCTCTGCATGATGAATCAGTCTTTGATTGCATGAATTCACTGAAGAACTCCCACCAACCTACCTGCCACCTACCTTGAAACTCTGAATGCAAGTGTACATAAGAGAGCTGTCACACCGATGTGGCCAATGTTTGCCTTTTTATATACTTTGTATCAAGTTGGAGAATAAATACTGGTTGTGATATTTTCCTATTGGGCAGATGGTTATAATCATTGATGTGTTGTTCTGTCTGTACACACGGTGGCTCTAAAAGTTTAAATGAATATTTGATTTACATCCACCAAGTTCTTCAAGGTCGGCTTAACGATTTATTGGCCGGTAACTGACAAAGTCTTCGAATTTGAAAGCTTTGATTCTGGTGTGCAGTGTAAAGATTTCAAATATGTCAAATGTGACGTCTGAAATTTGACCCCGAAATGTGTTACATCTCTAAAGAAAAGAGAACAAGCTGCTTAGTTAGACATATGCTGCAATATAATAGATTTTAATAATAATTTAATAAACTCAAGCTATTCATGTCTGATTTTATTTGGCCTGCTACATAATGTTTAATGTACAAACTAGAATTTTATTCCCTTAAAAGTAAATACTAAAGTTAGCTTTAAAATAAATTTAAAATTGTGAGTTTTGACACATCACGTGTCAAATCATTTTTGCAAACATTTTGGATTATTTGAACCAAAAAAAAAAAAAATCATAAATCAGAATGCAGCACATCTACACCGGGAGGAAGCGGCGGTTACTAATTCTCTCCTGAGCTCCACAGAGTTCCCACCGGAGCGCCGCCTGCGCATTGCCAAAAGTGATCTTTGCCCCAAACAACTTCTGAGGGAAGAATGGCAGGGCCGGATGCAAATGAAGTGGGGTCGAGCCATTTAATACATGGTAATTAGACTCCACTGTGGCATTGAGGGTGACCTTTTCAGCCGTGGCCACGAGTTGTATCTCAACAGAATGAACCCTCTCTAGAAATAAGAACGGCATTAAGTGAAGTCCGGCGAAGTTGGGAAGGAAATTATTCATCTTGTCAAGCACACACAGTCTTCCTGCTTTATTTACTTTGTCCTACACACTCTTCATAATTGCATTCTGCTCTCGGGGAAAACGTAACCAGCTCAATCTCCCCCTTGTTTTTCGTGGCAGAGTTTGTTTGGCGCATATATTAATATATTTAACATTCACTCCTGATTGTACAGGCTCTCTCATCCACATGCACATTAGTCATTTTGGAGATAAAACCAATTTCAAAGCTGCTGATGTCGATGGATTTGCCTAACAGATAACTTTGAACAGTGGGAGGAAATGATACAATAAACAAAGTGCTGAATCTATTAATATTATTATTGTTATTTTATTTATTTATTTATTTCGCTGTTTTTTTATGATGCTTCGGTGTGATTGCTGCAGTTAGATAAGATAAGATAAGATAAGATAACTCTTTATTGTCATTGCACAGTCATACATAGTACAGTAGTACAATGAAATTGGAAAAACTGTCCTACGTCGGCACTACATATAACACAACACGACACGATATGACACATCACAACGTAACAAACAACACAACACAGTATATTAACTTAGTATAAAAAAGAAGAATAAGTGTATGTGTATTGCACACTGTTATTATTGCACATTAATTATTATTGCACCTTGTTATAAATATAAATATTATTGTTATCGTTTTAAACATTGTTACCTCCCCCTAAAAAGTCCAGGGAGGTATCCAGTCAGGTCAGCTATTTGCATTGATCAGGGCTATTGCCCTGTTGTAAAAGCTGTCCTTGAGTCTATTTGTTCGGGACCTCAGCAGCCTGAACCTCCTGCCAGACGGCAGCAGCTTAAACACCCGGTGTCCTGGGTGTGTGCAGTCCCGTAGGATGCTGCGTGCCCTCTTGAGACAGCGAGTGCTGTACAGGTCCTTCAGGGAGGGAAGAGGATGTCCAATGATTTTTTGGGCCATGTTGATGACCCTCTGGAGTGCCTTTCTGTGTGCTGTGGTGCAGCTGGAGAACCACACACCGATGCAATATGTCAGCACACTTTCAATGGAGCAGCGGTAGAAGACGGTCAGCAGCTCCTTCTTCAGGTCCATTTTTCTGAGGATTCTCAGAAAGTGGAGAAAGTGGAGTTACCCCGTCAGGAGTGTGTTCACATTAAAATGTTTTATCCACGATTTGTAAAGTGTAATGGCCACTCTGTTAACCTCTTAGGAAAGATGGTAAACTGCTTCATCGCTCACCTGAGTGGACTGCGATGCCCCTGTTCTACCCCCCAGAGACTCATATAACAAAAAACAGGAGAGGAAATTAATGCAAAAGACATTTACTGAAAACCTGCAACGAACACAGACGTTCCAATCACAGTTGAGCAGCTGTAACTAGGTTTGGCTCATTCACCATAGTGGTGTAACGTACAAGGTGCTTTTAGGACTCTGCAGACCTGAAAGTGATCGCCTCAGTGAATCTACCTTAGAAACAGCTGATTGTAGCCATGCTGTCCATGACAGGAGCTTCTATTTTATCTGCCCCCTGTGTAGATCATTAAAGGACCTTTGTTATTGCGGCCTGTCCAGGGTGTGCCCCGCCTTGAGGCCTGTGGTGGCTGGGATAGGCCCTGACAGCGCTGCAACCCTGATAAGGGTAAGCGAATGGATGGATGGATGTTGTTATTAAATTTGGTGTTGTAATGAGCTCCTTTACCGTCACCAAAGTCACACCAAAACATGTGATTTGAATACAGTAACTCTTCGTAACACATTAATTCAACTCAATTTTATTTACATAGCGCCAAATCACAACAACAGTCACCTCAAGGTGCTTTGTATTGTAAGGTAATACAATAATAATATAATAATACATAAAGGGGAAAACCCCAACATTCATGTGACCCCCTATGAGCAAGTACTTTGGCGACAGTGGGAAGGAAAAACTCCCTTTTAACAGGAAGAAACTTCCAGCAGAACCAGGCTCAGGGAGGGGCGGGGCCATCTGCTGTGATTGGTTGGGGTGAGAGAAGGAAAACAGGATAGAAGGAAGAGAGCCAGAGATTAATAACAATTACAGCCAATACTGGCTTATGTGTGCTGTTATTGTTTGTTTCAACAATAAACTGTAATGCCATTTATGAATTTTTATTTAAAGTCTAATTTCAAGCTGCTGCGGTCGATTTAGTGAAATACATTAAACCTATTGTAAGTATGGAATTGTTTTGCTATGGTATAAATTAAAGTAAGCGCTTTGTATTGATGCCAAATGCAAGGTTGTCATAGTGAGGATTTTATATTAACCACCTATTCTAATCAAACAGGAACTAAGAAATGAAACAATCCTCTGTTGCAAGCTTGTTTTTAATATGGACTTGTTCCCTTCTACAAAAGAGGTGAGAAAAGTCTTTTTAGTGCTCTTTCATGATCTCCACTATGAGCTCTTTGTAAATTCTTCCAGCTTTGGAGCAGCTAGCGATACGTAGTGTGCAGGCCACGCTACATATTGCATGAAGCAGACACGAGGATCCCGTTTTTAGCCTGGAGACGGGCCCAATTTTCCAGACCTCAGCCGAGTTCAAAGTCAGTGTCAATTGTGAGCCATTTAAAGTCCAGTCCTTCGACATCATAAAACCCTTGTATAGAATTTGAAATGAGAAAGAATTCAGCCATGACTTTAATACACGTTGGTACTGACCAAAGATGAAATAAAATGAAAATATCCTCTCACAGCGGATTTTTCTGTGCTGAGTATACAGTCCGGCGTTAGACTCCAGAATCCTTGTGTGGAGTAATTGCTGAGGCATACATCCACCTTTTTTTTTTTTTTTGTATTATCGATAAAGAGGAGCGAAGGCATGAAAGAGAAAATTAGTTCTGTAAAGGACACGAGAGAGAGGCTATCGGTAGAATGAGAGGAGTCGCTAGTGAGTGGGCTGGATTTACACAATGCCGAATACACACACCCACACAATATGCATGCGCGAGGTCCACAGCTGTGGCGCCTCATAATGGTTTGTTGAACACTCACTGTGAATCCAACCAGGGCCGACCTTCACTTAAATAAATAAATATATATATATATATATATATATATATATATATATATATATATATATATATACACACACACACACACACACACACACACACACACACACACACACACACACACACACACACACAGTAGCTGCCGTAGCTTTAGACACAGTTCTGCGCTGCTATACGTACAGTATGTATTTTTGTGCATACCCTTATGCACGCGCTCATTCATCCTCTTTATCGTAATGTTGAAATACACAGGTTTCCAATACCGTGACATTGCTTCCACCTTTCTACTGTGTTTGTGTGTGTTTGTGTTCTTGTGTTGGTGTGTGGCGAGGTCAGTCAGAGTGCACAGAGAAAAGTGTGTCATTAGGGAGGAGGCGCTCTGGTCTCTCCTGACTGGTCTTTTCAGCCAAGTGTAACACCGGCACTGACAAATAACTGATGCAGAAGCTCTCTCTCGCTTTCTAGCTCATTGACAAACTTCTCTCTGCACACACACACACACACACAGAGTCACTTTGTCACAACCCGTCACACTTTTTCGTAGTGTTTCACACATACCGTAGCGTACGCGCGCACTTGGAGGCACTGGCAGCAAAAGCACGAGCGCACACACACGCACACATCAAATTGCAGCCCGAGTTCTGCAGTGTTTCGTAGACGCGCACGGCCGAGCGCAGAATTGCTTTGTCACATTAAGTCACACAGTCTCAGACTGTCTCTCACCCGTCTCGCACAGACAGAAAAGCTCACATGTAGATGACAGTCGGCAATATTCTTACGTAGACGCAAGCTAACGTGAACACATGCTGGTAACTCAGATGTATCGGTCAGAACAGTTTGGAAAACGATATCGCGTGTCAACAGAAAGCTCAAACAATTTACACGCAGCGCATGCTAAACACAAACAACCGCATCGGTGCCAGAGCGATCGATCGGGAGAAAGCGAGTCAACCAAAAACTGCAGGCTCTGTATACTGGGTCTTTAGTCTGGGGGTCGACTGGTCAATTCATCAGTCAATATGCTCTCGTCAGACCAAATTCTCATTTGCCAGACAATCACAGGTGTTACTCTCATAAAGAGAAAATCGCTACATCAGGATTAGTCCATTATTGTTTTGGCAAGAGAGGAACAGACCAGCTCGTTCGGTCTTACAGAAGCTGCTGGGTCTAAATAATTTAACCTGAACAGTTACTCGGCGACTTCCAATCGAAAACATCTGAAGTCACTGGTGCGATCACAGTTTTGCTCAAGCGGATTAGCAGAAATTGTGGTGTAAAGTTTCCAGCACGCGGTATAATCGCTTAAAAAAGATGTAGGCCGTGTGCAACGTATCAGAACTGGCATGTTTAAAGAAGTCTGGCCTAATGATGATTTCATGATGGCGGGCAGATCCAGCAAGGGTTTTGGAAGCACAAGCGTGTGCCAGCTGGAGCAGCTTAACCCGGACCAAGCTGCATGTGAAGCCTTATTTCTTCATCTCATCAGAATGCAAAAATTATACAGCAGAGGTCACTTGTGTTGGTCTTATACTGGTATTATCTTTGAGTATTTGAAAATGCAACATAAAAAAATATACATAATAGTTGAGGATAGCAAGTCAGCAAGAGAAAACTGAAGGGATAGAGAGGAGGATGTCTAACCTCACATGGCCCGCCTTCTTTTGCTCCAAAATGAGTCCTTTTTGGTCAAAACTGTGCCCCTTCCCCGCCGCCTGTAACGAAGCGCACAGGAGAATGCACTCCAGCGCTTACAGCGTTCACGTAGCAGTCGACGCACGACCGCTGTAGGTTTTGCTCAGCTGCGGTGAATGAGGCAGGCAGTGCAGCATAGTGGTACAAATCCAGTAAACACATTTGCAGCCAGGCAGGGAAGTTGTTTGAGCCGGCGAGGGCCGTCCCCAGCTGAGCCGGCTGACTGAGAGTTTTGGGCCATGGTTCTGACAGGAACAGACCCTAAGAGAGGAAAACATGGAGGGGATGTGCATTTTAAGGAGGATGCTGCAGTATTTATTTGTCTATGTACAAACAGAGTAAAGAAGAGAGAGAATATGACATTCTGTTATCTTTCTCCATCTTTTTTTCTTTTTTCTTGTGTGTGTGTGTAAGTGCGTTAGTATATAGTTTGCATGAAATTGAACTTTGTGCTTAAAACTTTTCTGCGAGCGGTCTAATGGTGTGTGATCTTTACGATTTTCCTCGGAACAGAATATATAATATATGGTAATGGTGTGTCTTGAGCAAGTGCTTTAACTCTCCTTGGCGCCTTTTAATGGGTAGCTTAAAAAGAGAGAATTGATTTCCTGGTTCATGCCGTAGAGAAGCTTCTGTGCACTGTTAAGAAAAAAAAATCAGATTTTGTCGAACCATCTCGTCTTTTCGGGCTTACTTCTTGGAATACGTGAATGCTTTTGAAATGTATCTTTAATTTGCCTTTTTTGTAGATTTCGAGACGTTTGATGGGATGAACATGTGAGAGTTAACTCGAAGTTCACAAAGAACAAATGTAGTATATAGGTGTAGCCGTCCCCTGGGGCGCTGTTAGAGTTAAAACACCCTGGATTCTATTATTTTTTTTCTTTTCTTTTTTTAATGGATTTCAAAAAAAGTAATGGAAGCTCGCTGCGATCTTTTATAACACCTTCAATTAAGCGACTGTTTCTTTTCATAATAAATAAAGCGATTCTAGCCACGACAAAGGCTAGCACTGAGTTCAGTCTCAACCCCCACAGACCTGCAGTGGTTCATATATTGTAAATTTCCTCAGCGGGAGCAGCCTGACAGGTCGGCTTTGTGCTAATTCTTGTACACAATGGCTTCAGCTGCTTGTTCTCCGCCCAAATTGAAGACTTGAACTCTTTAAACTGAGAAAATCTTCAAAAAGTAAAGCGTTCCACTTAATCTTAAGTTTGCTTAACTTTTCCCGAGTTCCTTTAACCAGATAACAGAACTAACCTATCAGTCAAAGTGCAGCTATTTTCCACTTTCAAGAAAGTCTGAACAGCAACTTTTGAACTTTGCAAAAAAAAAAAGAAAAAAAAAAGTGCTTTCTTCTCTCTCTTTTTTATTTTACAGTATGTAGCTCTGTGGGCGACTGCAGCGTTACATATTTCTCTCTCTCCATGTTAGCAGAGAGGGAGACAGCGGGTGAGAGAGAGCGAAAAGCATGAGAGACAATGAGACTTTGCAAAAAGGGAGAGTTTAGTTTCTCCCCCGCTCTTTAGAGTTTCCCTGGTGAGTTTGCTGGCACAGAAACAGGAGGAGCAGCAGCAGTCGGAGGTATAGAGATTGCGATAAGCCCCTTCAGAAGCAGACAATAGACGGTATAATGCCGTTGGAATTAGCGTCCCATCGTTTCTCATCTGATTAAGACCCAGTGACAATCTTCTTGCTACAGTCTCTAGTTGTCACCAGCTATGACTAATGAACTGTGATATCCTGCTCCTCTGTCTCTCTCTCCCTCTTTGCCCGTGTCTCACTCTCTTCACGCTCTATCGATTATTGAAATGCTCTCCTTTCCCTCCCATCCTCAACACGCCCTGGAAGCTTCTCTCTCTCCTCCCCTCTGCTCCTTTCACTTGCTCGGTCCGTGCTCTCCCTCCTCCCTGTGTGCTGTCCTCTATCTTGTACCATTCATTTGGCTAATTTGATATTTGGAGTTGATAGAGCTCTGAATAGAGGCCCCGTGTTTTCACATACATTTGTCTCCATCTTCCGATCTCTCTCACCCTCTTTCTCATTCCATCTCTCCCTTTTCCCTTCCACCTTCCTCTCTCTCTCTCTCTTCCTTTTTTTTCCGAGAGTAGCGATAATGAAATCAGGCTCCAGCCCCTTCATCTGTATTAGCGGCATTTGCGGGTCTAAGAGAGACTAACAGCCTGCTAATTCTCTGCCTCTGATTCGTTAAACTGACAGACATTTGCATAATTTAGCTGCCCGCTTCCTCCTCCTTCAGAGGCTGCCTGCAGACGCTGGTGACATTGAATGGAATTGAAAGCTGTCAACATAACGACTTGTTTGATCAGATTTAGATATTTGTTTGGAGATCGGGGAAAAAGTCCAGTCGATTTCATAAACGCCAAATTTGGAACCTGCCGTTCCAGCGAATTAAATGTTTTATTTTGTCTCGTGACAAGTCAACCCAATTCTTTTTCACAGTTAAAAAAAAAAAATAAATAAATTGTGTACCTCTCTGATTCGCCTCACCTTTAAGGTCTTACAGTATGCAGGCATGCCCACAGGAACACGCCCCCCCTCCCTCCCTCCTCTCTGTGATGCAGACAGATATGAGCTGTGGCATCTCGTTTTACCATTTTCTTTTGAGCTACCGTGTCTCAGAGCTCAACAGCACTTCCAGTGAATAATGTACACACTGTCACATGCACCAGCCACATGAGTCTGCAAAAGAAAGAAAAACCCCCGCACACAGAAAGGCTTCCACCGATTTACACACGATTCCCTCTGTGCGTTTCTCACACAGCGTGCATACAGGTGTTCCATTAACCTTGCAGGCTGCGTGTCTAGGTAGCCTCATTATGCTGCATGATTAGCTTTAAACTCGCACGCACGCACGCACGCACAACAGCACGCTTAGTCTTTCCACCCTCCTCGACCCCGATGTCAGAGGGCAGCCGCAATATATAGTCATGCTTTTCACCATAGATAAGTGACTGTGTGAGGGAATGAGAAGTTATGCGAATGCGTGCGGGAGACCCTCCTCCCTCCACCCCTGCCTCCATGCATTAATAAAGAGATGCGGTACCAGGTGCCCTCTGTGAAAGAGACAGCGAGGAAACCCAGTAGCAATGAAGCTGGAGGAGGAGGATTTTGTGTGTGTGTGTGTGTGTGTGTGTGTGTGTGTGTGTGTGTGTGTGTGTGTGTGTGTGTGTGTGTGTGTGTGTGTGTGTGTGTGTGTGTGTGTGTGTGTGTGTGTGTGTGTGTGTGAGGGAGGGTGTCGGTAATGTGGTTTGGCATTTTAGCGGCCTCCTTTTCCTAATGGTGCTTCGGTCTCGCTGGGATTATCCAGCCTGCACGCTGTGTCACGGTCGGTAAACTGCTCCGCGCCGGAGGGGAAGGGCGTGCTGAGAGGGTGGGGAGAGGGGGGACAGAGGTTTGGAAGGTGGAAGTGTCAGCAGAGAGCGGGAAATGTTCTCGAAAATGCCCGGAGGTATGCAACCTTTATCAAAGTGAAGGGGCCTGAGGGAGCGCATGAAAGAGCAACCCGCTAACCCCGTCGCTCTGTGCTCGGGCTTCACGGGGAGCGAGGCGTGGAGGGGTGGCGACTGAGCCGATGTCAGCTGCATCGCTCCACAGAAAAAAACAAAACAAGATGAAAGATGCAAAATTTTATCAGTCTTTAACATATCATCAGTCATTATGTTTTTCTCCCCTGTTTAAATGTTTCCATCACCACTCCTTGCCATTTTTTTCATATTTGACTTTTACAGGGCAATTAAAGAATGGCTCCAAAGAAAGCACTTTGCCCTGCTTGAATGTTCTGGAGGGACTACTTGAGAAAGTGTTCCACTCTCCTCTGATGAAAAATGTCTGTGGAAATTTATAAAACTGCACTCCCTCCGGAGAGCGGTTTGGCATTTTTGTTTTACTGACGTCCCCGCCAGCCCTGCTTTTACAATACCTGTAAATTATTGCTCTGCTCTGAAGCCTTCGCTCGCCACTTTCCCCTTCCTCTGTGTCGTCTCTCTTTGTTGTTGTTGTTGTTTTTGTTTGCGGTGGGTTTTTTTTAACCTTCTTATTGATAACCCCTGAATAAAATGTGTCGTCCAGCACCGTTAACATTGAGCTTCAGTGCGGACGACCACACGAGCTGTGGGCACATCTTTCACGCATTTAGTGTTTTTCCCGTGCTCTTGCTGTCACAGCTCGGGTCCATCCGCACGCTGTGGATTCACAGTGGTGACTGATATATTGCTGTACACAAACATACACCATCCTCCTCCATTTCTGGCTCATCTGCTTTCCACGTCTCTCTCAGAACCTGGGGCTGACCCGTACAGCATATCAAATTCTGCATTTCACAGCTTTTTTTTTTTTTTTTTAACTGACACTGCTGAGTACAGGAAATGTTATCCACATATTTATTCCTCTCTGGATGCAAGTTTCTCTCTGAATTTGCTCTTTACATGTGCAGGCGTGTTTATTGCCACCGTAGGTCGAAAGGCCGCAGAATTGCCCCACGTTTGCTTAGCGTGTCTTCCATTAGCGTTGACACCTCCCCCTCACCACCACCCCTCCATTCTAGCTGAAAAGCGCAGTTAGTAGCAGGCGAGTATTTCGGCTTGTTTTATTTATGCACACGTGTGCCCGTGGAGAGATCCATTATCTTCAGTGGTCACAGAGTCCCAGTGTAGGAGCTGTTGGGTGTAGGTGTGTGTGTGGGAGTGGGGGCGGTTATTATACTGTTTCTACCCATCTGATTTAAACACTTTCCTCAATAAAGGGACCTGGGGGAATTGTGGATCACTCTATAACTGTACTATAGCTAATATTTTAGCCTTGAAGTATGAAAAGGCAAGATCCAGATAGTTCACACTGCGCATTGAGAATGAGAAGTGGCTGGTTAAAAGCCTGCAAAAGAGCTCTGACTGATCCGGTGTAGTGCGTGGTAATTTCTTTGATGCCAATCAGAAGATAAGCCTCTCATTTGAGAGTGAAAAAAAAGCAGGGAAGCAAAGTGGTTAGGCTCGCCATGTGTCATCGGGATGTCACAGGCTAATAAGGCTTAATGCAGATCATTAGGACCCACATATTATTAAAATGTATACTGTGGAATTTGAGCAACATTAAAGTGTCTTTTACGGGGAGAACTCGATTGAGTGAGACGCCTCATCTGCATTAGTAGTAATGTGCAGCTCTTTCTGGTCAACTAATTAAGATTAAATTAAGTGAAGTGATCGTCGCAGGGATTGTAGCGCATTCGGCCGGCCTGTCAGCTGAACTGTCATAGGAGCAGTAAAAGTGTAAGAACAAAAGAGAGGTAAGTGCAGTTTTAGTGTGTGTGTGTGTGTGTGTGTGTGTGTGAGAGGTGGTGGAAAGTCATCAACCGTTTCAGCTGCAGTCGCAAACTAATTCCAGCTTCCTGCTTTTCCATTGGGTGAGTGTAGCTATATTCACCTTACAGAAAGTAGCGGTCTCAGAACTGGTGTGTGTGTGTGTGTGTGTGTGTGTGTGTAATTTTATTTTAGACTGTGTGAATTTTGTAAGCTGTGCAAACGGCATATTAAAAGCCAAAGATGTGGAACCAAACACTGAGCAGGTGGTTCGGGCTAGGTGGAAGAACTGGTGGAAACATTATTAGCTCCTGATCTGACTCAGTGACCGTCTCAATTCTGGTTGCCCATTCCACATTTAAAGAAAATGTTCTGACGCAGCAGAAAGAGTTGGTCCCTAAAAGTACCACAGGCACCCAATCGATGACATGAAATGATCAGTATTCTGATGTTTGTGCGTACTACAACATCACAATTTAACAGAGCAATTCCAGACCAACCAAAAGGGAGAATAAGTGATGGTACGGTCACACTAGGAATGGTTGGAGACGGTGCGTTCAATCAACTTTTGGTCTCATTACCTGTGAAATGGTTTCTTTGAAGATAGGGACCGGGTCTGCAGTCAGCTGCCATCTTCAAAGTGACTTTGGTTGGTTGTTAGTTTGCGATTGAATGGGGTCAAATTAGCAATTGAATGAAATCAGTTTGTGATAATACAGAGATTAACTCGGTTACATTTGTAAAAATTTCTAATTTGTTCCTTTACATGCACAAAAATTCACAATTTTCCCCAAAAACACAAATTTAGATTATTACTTGATTCAGTGCCTAGCATGAACCTCATAGCTGTAAAACAGAAATGTAGAAATTCCTCCACAAATAGTTATTTAGTTGCTGCAGACGGTGATCTGACTGCAGATCAAATACTATGTTTAAATCAGGATGTAATAAGAATAGATTCCTATTACCAGAGTTAGCAAACAATATACATGTGTCGCTTAAATAGAAGCACAGATCTGTGTTGAACTACTCATTCACATTTTTTTCTCAATAGAGACTGTAACACACTCGGGAAAGTATAAAAGTAACAAGTTGTTCTTCAGAACACATTTCTAACAGCTAGTTTTGCTAAGATAACTCAGGTCATATCAATATCATAATAAAATAATATTAATTCAAGGGAAAAGTCAGCTTGAGCATTTTTTAAATCTAGAACACAAGCAGGGAAAAACAAAGGGAATGAAAAAATAACAGCTCTAATGTTTTCTACATTGTAGATTGATGACTTTGACACTTAAACTGAAAAAGCAAAGCCAGGAGTTTAAAATGGGATTCAGGAGGTGTGGTGGTGCAGCGTGGGGAAAGAGTGAGTCAAAAATAAGTCACAATACTTTCTACTGTGAGAGAAAGTGGTCTTTGCGTACAGGCTGCAATCAGCTGACCTTTGGGGGTGCTTTCTGTGGCTTTAGCCAACTAAATGTAATAATATAAAAGCATGTTACATAGGCTTTCATGGCTAATCTCCAGCCCCTTGACACTAGAAAGCTGGTACAAAGGTGGAAATCAGTGAGGAAATCTAATCGACATCATCATCTTAAACTTAATTTGATGTCTGCTACCCTTGATGTAACCTAACACTGACCATGAACACCACAGCCACTCTGCACCAAACCAACAGCTCTGCAAACTAACCAGTGTAGCCGCCACTAAATCTCCAGTTTATGAAATGTCACTGAGCACACTTTACCTTTAAAAAGACTCCTTCCTCTCCTGTCCTGTCTTTGCCACACCTTTCATTATCTCTGAGTGAAGTTATCTTTCTTTTCTCTCCCTGAGAAATGCAGCAGCTGCACCTTTAGCTAGCAAACACACTGTGTGACTAACTGCACACAGACAGTTTGTGTGTTTGTTGATATTTGTTGAGCTGTTAGAATTGTTGCATTTGAAATTACTCGTTACTCCCTTTACGATCACGCCTGTTCTGTTGTGCATGCTAGATGCTGAAGTACTGCAACCGCAATTTAGCCTTAAATGATGCAAAATTCAGTAGCAAAGTATTTGCCTGTTGCAAAGAGACGCACCTCAGACGGATTGGGCTCATCGGCACAGACAGACTGTCCGTTTTTATGAATTAGATGGTAGTTATTTGCAAACCTTCACCAATCTGTCTGAGAGTGACTGCAGTCAGTCTCAGTTGTGATTGTTTGGAGACTGGTCGCCTAGTGGGAGGCAACCAATCACACACAAGTTCAGGGTGTTGCACCTCTGGGCAAACCAGCTGGTCTTTGCAACTACTTGCAATTGGTTGCTGAATGTGAAAAAAATTTAGTGCTGTTACCGGGCTATTTTTAATCTACTGTGACTCATCCACGAGATAATCACTTTGCCTCAAGTAGCTTTTTTTTTTTTTTTTTTTTAAATTCATTTTACAATACTTAATGCAGATCATTTGACCCACATTTTATGACAATGCGCAGTGGGAAGTTTAAAAAGAAAGAAAGAAGTGGGCTGGGTGAGTGAGACGCTTCATGTGCCTCTGTAGTAATGCAGAGCTCTTTGTGGTCAGCTAATTAAAATTAAATTATGTGAACTGATTGCAGCAGAGATTGTGCTTCGGTTCGGTCTGTTGTCAGCACTGTCAGCAGGGCAGGAAGAATGCAGCTTTGTTTCTGATCTTACTCTGTGGGGAGTTTCAGTCTCTGAATATTGTTCTTATAGGATATAATATGGGTTTCAGTTTGGTCCAGTGATCATTTACAGAAAATTCTTTACCAAAACAAAAAAGAGAAATTTTAGTTTAGCCTTTTTTTTTTCAGTTTACATTTCTATTTTATAGCAAACAGTAGAGCAATCTGCTCACATTCGCCAGCACAACAGCTTGTTGTAGTAACCGTGAAAAGCTGAAGGACTGTTTAACCGAGGCAGAAGGAAGTGGAAGGGTGAGAGGCAGGATGCTGCTCAGGAAAGACGCTGTCAATATGTTCCACTTGTCTTAATGAACATTTTTTTTAAAATTTTATTTTAATTTCGTCTTCACGAGGAAGCAGCCCAGTCTTTTGTTATTAAAGCTGTACACCCTCTAAGTGTTTTAACTGCCCGTTTTATTTATTTTTTGAATAAAATGCCGAAGTTTACGGTACCCATTACCTACAGAGCAGTGCGACCATAAACGACAGCTCGTAGCGAGGTGATAGTAAACAAGTACACAAGTGTAAAGAGCAAATATAATGTACAGCTTCTAAAAAACGATGACTTGTTACTGTGTTGCGTTTCACCTCTGAGTTAGTCACATAACCAGCCTCTCTCTGTAGTTTGTGCACACGTTGAAACTGTTACCAGGTTTGGGGTGTTGAATTTCAGAGCTCACATATTTTAGCTCCTTACACCGATAGGCCATTTTATCCAGGAAGTGCTGCTGCAGATGCACATTACTCATTTTATTGTCACTTCTACAAATTGTTTCGGGCTTAGGTTTAGCCGAGACAATGGAATTTGTTAAACATTTATTAGGCCTGTGATTATTAGTGAAAGGTCGCTCCATCTACCTGTATATTTCACCCTCCTGAATCAATGTACACTTTGACAGTTGTCCAGTTGTACATAAATGCTAATCAATGCTATATGTCATTGGGTAGTGTTATAGGTTGGTTGGGAACTTCCATTTAGCTCATACATTTGTCTCCATTTGTTCTTCCATTAATCTCCCTTTACTGTAACCCATCCAGCTACTGGCTAGCCAAAGCAGATGAGATGCCCCATTACTTATTTAGCACCACTTTAAAGGGGACCCAAGTCAATTGAGAAGCCGCTCTCGTTTACGGTAACAACATTTGCCAAGCAGACTCAAACATAGCAGGAAAAAAGATGGGATTGAACGAGATGGAATCAAGTCAATAAAAAAACATGGTGGACGATGTGCCCTGCGGTCAGATAGTTGAGTGAAGGTCAACATGCCGGGACATTCTGTAATCTGGTGGCTCTCTGGACGGTGACAGGCAGATAGTGGTGGGAAAGTATCAATATCGCCCTTAAGCGATATAACCAGAAAAAGAGAGTGATAGTTCTTCCCCGAGTAATGAAATTTTTTCTGACCCTCTTGTATTATAGTACATCCTTGTTCTGGGGAAGGCAAGTTTTGATGCATTGGGAGCTCATGTGAAAAGACATACGATAAGGGGGGGCGGGGGGTTGTGGGAGAGAGAGGACACGTTCGCCTGAGCAGCTCCAGCTTTCCTTTGTGTCTGTGTGAGTGTTTGCGGATGGGCCAGCGTGGACACTTTACCCAACCTAATCATGATTCCCTTCTTTTATCTGGGTGCAGACCAACTGTCCAGGTCCATACATCACAGACCCCACCACCCCTACCTCCCACTGTCTTGTCTTCTCTCTGCCTTCTTCCATGCTATATATTGCCGTGTATCACCCACTGACACTCCGGCAACATATTAAAAAGAGGGATAGTGGCTGCTCCCTGTTATTGCCAGGAAAGTGATTTATCATGGGGCCACATTCCCACCATATTGATTGAAGGACGTGTGTGTGTGTGTGTTTGTTGCACCTTTTCCCCATCACTCTGGGCTTTCTAATTTTCCTTTTCTGTCATTGCCTGTTCTTCTTCACTTCTTCTCTGTTTCCTCTACTCTTTTTATCTCACCTCACTTCCACTATCTGTGATGTTACCCAACAACTTCATCAGTGCTCTCTCGCTCCCTCTCAACTATAGAGCCATATATAATTAGTTTTACACACTTATGAACGTGTCAGGTTGAAGAGTATTTCTATCAGTTTTGCCCAAACCGAAATGGCTTAGCCCTGAAATTTTACACAGACATCAATAGTCCCAGAGGATGAATGCTAATAAGCTTCACCTAATGGTGTTGGGTGAAATTTGTCCACCACTTTTGGCTTTGAGGTTCCATCCTGCATATTTACTGAGTTTCGTTTTGTTTTTTGGTAATTCTTTAACCAAATGTGACATGTCTGAAACTTAGCTGTATTGTCCTTAGCTCTATTTTATCTTTAATGCTAACAGGGGAAAATTAGCCTGCTATGTTGCTCAGTATTAGCATGTTAGCATGCTGACTTTTAGCTCAAGGTACAATTGACCTTAGTGTTAGCTCACAACGCTGCTAGCATATCGTATTGTGTACAACTCGTGACAGAGGAGTTGATTTTATTTATTTTGTGGTTCAGGAAGTAAAGTTTGCCTATGAAATGAAGTGGTTGGTTTGATCCCTGGCTCCACCATCATATATATATATGTCGAAGTATCTCTGATAATGAAGCCTGAGTTGCCCCCAAAACATCCATGAGAGTGCAAGTGTGTATGAATGTTAAGTTAAAAGTAAGAAAACACTGAATGCATTTAATGCACTGAATTGCGTAGAAAAGCACTATAAATGTAGCGGCCCATTTTATCAAACTATTTGTGAGATCTTAGGATTTAATACACATAAAATACGTGCCATTTTTTGGACTTATCTACTCTTAATGCAGTCGTTCACACTAACCACATAATTTTGCAGCATTTATTTATTTTTGGATCAAGCGTTCGTGATACAGCTTCAAATCCTGGATCAAACCACGAAATTCCACCTAGAACCACTATTCTCCTCCTTTTTCAATCTTTAAGTCAAAACTGCATCAGACAAAAGCAGTGCTTCATCTTTTTGCTTAAAAAGTTGCTGTGTTGATTAATTCTTATAAAAACCTTTCCAATTAAATTTTGCCCAATTATTAGTCTGTGAAAAGTTTTGTTTTCATCAAGTTTAATTGAAGTTGAGCTTGTCTCTCAGCTGACCATTCGCCCCTCTCTCTCTGTCATCTTTTTTGGGCTTGTCGAGCCAAAGGAAAACGTTCATGAATGTAATCTCAGTCGAAGTACGTTACAGAGTTTCCATTCCCCAAAGCAAAGGCTCCTCATTAAATCCGGGCATTGTTTGACTTCCATCCAACCTCTGCTGTCAGTGTGACACGGGTATAAAACTGTACAGCGATAGAACACATTCCCCAAGTCCCTTCCTTTCCTACAGTATACGTTCTCTTTATCTTTGCCTCACTTCCTTTTTTTCATCATGGTCATTTCAGTGGCCTCTCTGTTTGTTCATTCCACTTGCCTAGGCTGTCTCCCAGGCCATTAATCTACACCGCTTCAACCGCTCCTCTGGGCCAGACCAGGCTGTGGCGCCACTCACCATGTGCTCTGAAAGGCTACTGTGTTCATACAGATACGAAACGATAGACAGAGACAGAGAATGGCTTTTAGAGAGAGCACCTAGAGACATGAGATAAGTGGAGAGAAAGGGAAACATACGAGCAGCAAAGAAGATACTTGCCTCTTTTTCACTTTTCATGTCATCTAAGACAGAAGTGAAAAAATCATGTATTTGAGACCAGAGATGATGTTGCCTCGAACAACTGCACTGAGATTACCGTTGGGTCTGCCCTTTGGAAAAGGTTGAGATTTGAGGAGATTAATATGCTGTTGGATAACGCGGGGTGGTGGTGGGGAGGGATTTGTTGCTCGCCTGGAGCCGGTCTGGACAGGCAGCGGCCGTCAGCGGTGATGAGGGAGTCGAGCAGATGGCCCGGCTTAATCAGAGAGTGCTGTCCTGAGTGTACATTTGCGTATACCTGGGTTTCAGATGATGCGTGTGTGACTTATAGTGAGAGAAGTTTTGTGCTCGTCTTGCATTCATAAGTCTATCTGCACTGATACGTGTGTCTGCGTTTAATAGGTAAGAGCAACGAAGACATGAAACACACTTGGCGGTAAATACTGCTAGCCTTGATTTCTCTGTCATTAATCATCATAGAAAGTATTGGAGCTGACTGGGTTGGGAATTTGTTGCTCAGCACATCTGAACTCTGTTTTGCTTCAGCTTTAATGTAATTGACTCTCTAAGAAGGAAACATCAGCCTTTGATTCATTAGATATTCCCCCGTACGCTTACATTTGGACTTGAATCTATAAAAGGCCCCGTTTATGCTGCTAAATAAACAGAACAACTCAATAATCTAAACCTGTCTCCGAACATTAATCTTTGCATGCGTTCACATTTTCAGCAAACTGGGTCCATCCGCTTTCGATGCCATTACTGCAATTAGACAAATTAGCATGCAATTACATGCGCTCCGAAAACACTGCTGTTTCATTTCACTCTTTTTGTGGGTTTTTCCAGAGTGAAGTTTGACTGAGGCCATGTCCAAACTAATATGTTTTCATTTTAAAACTTATTTAAAATCCATTTATTTATTTATTTGAGAACTCTGGAGTTGCATTTTGATTTGAACTGGCAGAAAAAGAGACTTTTTTTGGAAATGGTGTTGCAGGCACCCTCATTCGACTGCTAATTGAGTCTGTCATGCAATGGGGCGGTGTGGTGGTGCGGTGGTTAGCACTGTTGCCTCATAGCAAGAAGGTCCTGGGTTTGAATCCACAGTTTGCATGCTGTCCTCCACCAGTTCAAAGATACAGAGTTTGGTTCACTAGTGATTCTAATTTGTGCCCTGCTTTGAGCTCCAGCACAACCATTACAATTGGATAAGTGGATGAAAATCTCCATGGCTTTCATGTGACAAAAGTCTAGTCATTTATTAAAGGGAACAAGGAATTTGCAGGTGCCTCTGACCCTTATCTGTATTAGCAGTTGTCATGGAGTTGAATATTGGGCACTAGGGTTGGGCGATTGGACGAATATATTGACTTTCGATGATAAGCTGAGCCCCTCGGCGATCGTTTTTACACGGGCGATTTATTTATTTGTTTGCCCATGAGTTTGCTAATAATGACGGAGCTAATAGAAGCAGTCAGCTGAAAGAAACTAGCACTGTTTTAACAGCACCCTCTTTCTTCTGCGAGCAAATGCCCCCTCCTCAGAGTGCGCCCAAATGCCTGTTGGTGGAGCTGCAGAAGCTGCTGATAGTCGCATACTCAGTCGGATGGTGGACATGTACATGCTCATGCAAGTTAGCTGTGTTTAACTACTTTGCTTGCAGTATATGTCTGCACAAGCGGCACACCGCCTTGGTTACATCCTCAGGTTTACCAGTTTCATCTGGTTTAAAGCCAGAAAGATCACAAATTGGTGACTTTTTTAGTGCTGCCAGCTTTAACGTGCCGTCATCACGACTAACGCGATTAATAATGAACCCATCTGGAGTCAAAATCCCTAAAATGTTAATGCGTTAATGCTGATAGCCTTAATTTTTGGGGGAAAGTTCGTCCATGTTTGGACTTCTTCTGTGTTGTAAACACGCAAATCAGTCCGTGCATGATTACATTGCTCCGCCCATCAAAAAGTCTGCGCATGGGTGAATATATCTCCCATCATTGATTATTGGACTGACGATTGTCGGTTGGAAAATTTTTACATATCGCCCAACCCTGTTAGACACACATATTGGATCCCGACTGTCCATGAATGGTGTTCTGAATCAGTGATATATATATATATATATATATATATATATATATATATGGAGCCTCAGTGTCTGCTTCTCCACTTCTGAACAGTACACCACGTTCTCACCAGGGAGCTGGATGGTACAACCACATTGTTAATGTCATCTAGGGTGGAAAGCAAGCCAGCATAACAGCAGAGCATCAATCAGCCAAAGAACCTGGGCTCGAATTCCTGGAAATCACCAAAAAGAGAAAAAACAAAATGACTACAGTTCAGCAGGGACGGGTCCAAGTAAGGACGGAATTCAGTGTTCGGTGTAATTTGGGAAGTTGTAGAACAGTATGTCACGTTCAGTGGCTCATGGACAGCATTTGTTGGAGGCAGTGTTAGTTATTCATTTTCCTCTTTCCGCAGACAGTCTGTGGATTCAACCCAGTGGGTTTCCCTGTCATAAACAAGCTTTCTTTACCACTGTCCGTGCCATCAGGGACTAAAGTTTTAAGAAGGAAAATGGTAGCTGTGTAAGATGTCATTTCCTGCTCGTTGCCTCTAGAAAAGAGGCTTAACGAGAACAATTTAACGAAGGCTTTTTAATAAATTTCCTCTAAGGAAAAGTACGTTCTGGTGGCATTTGTTGGATTATTTACAGTAACGTGTAGTAACTGACATGCACAGCGACAGTATTAATCTTTTTATTTCTTTATGATTTGCTCTTCAGCGTCTAGATGCTCTGCGTTTACGGGATCAACCACCTGGAGGGGGTCACTGGAACACAACTTGCTCAAGGAAACGCCGCTTGTGCACGAGGAGGATCAAAGCCGAGGCCCTCCACTCTGAGGATGACCTCGGTTACCGCTTAGCCACGCAAAAGTCAATAACGCGCGCTCGTGTAAGCGATGGGAAGAGCGAAATATGGAGCCATTGATGCTTCACGGCGGGGTCAAGATAGTATCCAGCCCCGAAGCATCTGTATGGTAATGGTGGGAAGAGTAAAATCGAAAACGCGAGGCGTCGCCATGGCGACAGAGGTGATGTCATGATCCCAGCTGCCGGCGAACTCTCTGTAGCTGAGGGTGCAGCCGCATATCCGCGGGGCCAGTCGGCTTACAAACTACTCCATTGTAAATCATTGTCAGAGGAGCCACTCCTCTCGCTCTCCTCCACATTGTCTCCTATCTCTTGCTCTCGTTTAATTCTCTTGGCCTCTTTTTTCACTCTCTTATTGCTGGCCTGTCTCTCTTATTGATGTCTATATCTCTTGATCTCCCCTCCTTGGCCGTGCACTCTAAGCTGGTGGTGTTGAAAGAGATGGATGCTCACTGCCCTCAGTAATCTCCGCAGCAGCCATTTAGATAATTAAGTCACTGTTCCTTCACTTGGCTCTCCATGTCCCGCTTCCAAAGCTGACCTACACACTCGCACACACAGACACACAACATCACACGCATGTTACAGTAGCTCCAGTAATGCCGCAGCCTAAAGACCCGCGCGTGTGTTTATGTGTGTAAATGCGCGCGTAGCCGTGTGCGGCGTCAGCCGGGAGAGCTGTTTGTTTTGATGGCGTTGTTGGTTTTTGTTTAGAGAACAGAGAAACACGCGAAAAGGATGCGACGGGGAGAGAGAACAGGCGACAGCTGCCACGGGCCACAGAGGATACACCCGGAACGCGCACACAAATACAAACACAGCGCGTGATTGGCGTCTGGAAATTCACCGCTCACGCACCAAGTAGAAAAAACAAAACCGAAAAAACAGCACGTAGGAAGGAAGCGTGCACGCTTGCCTCGGGGTTTTTCTCCAGCTCCGTGTCTTGCTGTTGTGATAATGTGGCGTTTTGTTGAAAGTCGGTGTTTTAATTAACTGAGCGCCGGCGCGCAGTGGTGGAGGTAGCAGCTTTCTCTCTGTTTGGGCTAATCATCACGCCCGGGCCGCCAACAGTCATACACCGTCGGGGTGTTTCTAACTCAAGTCGGCTGCACTATTTCCGCGGTCGTGCACGCTTTCGGACAGAAGAGCGACTCTCGTGCTGTTTTCATCATGCACAAGCAAAAAACACACCCCCTGTACTCAGACCTCAGCAAACAAGCAGCTTAGAAAACCTTGCATCACACAAAACACACACATGCATTGCACACGCACTCATGCAGCTCCCCCTCTATTTTTTTTTTCTTTCCACGTCGCTAGAAACTTTTACTTATTAATGCTCTGCTAAAAGAATTGTGCTGATGCACACGGAGAGGGTAATTTGCTGTCAGTGGTGTCGGCATATGCAATATTTCTTAATCTCAAGAAAAAATAACCCTTGGCCCCCACTTCCTTTTTATTTCTCTTCCTTTTTATGTCTCTTCAGGTGCCTAATGCACCTGATCCCAATTTTTTTTTATCCGCCTTGAATGATTTGGCCTTTGCTTGCATGCTTTATCAAACAGGAGATAATCAGAAAGTGTCTGTCTCAGACAAAATGAGGCAGTGTGTGCATGTCACCCACCAGTATTTCATCCATCAAGGTGTCAGATTAATATACAAAGTGCCATCTCTCACTATCGTCTCTGAACCTGCGTGGAAATCCTAATAGGCAGATGAGATAAGGAAATGTGAGGTGCTGGATTCAGATTAGTTCCCGGTCTTGCTCGGAGTGACTGGTGATTACCTCGTGGTTTGGGTTTATTTTCCTGCCAAAGACTGTAGCGGCAGCTGTTTAAGTAACACCCGGCCTATATGCCTCTAATTTGCTCAAACCGAAGCTATTTTTGGTTTCTATGATGCTTAAGCTGGTGGGTTCTGTTATGAGAAGCCCTGCAATTTTTTTTTTCTTTTTTATGATGTGCTGCTGCCTGTGTGGTGTCTCTGGATTCCACTCAGACCACTAATGAGGTGTGCGAACAGTAGCAAAGTACTAATTCCCCTCAAACCACTGGGATTAATTCAACCTACTAATGCTAAGAATCAATCCCAACAATAGGCTTGTAGGTTTCCACTGTAGCTACATTTGTCTTTTCCTCTCATTTCTAAAGATGGCCCTTTCCTCACCTCTCTCTACATCCCCCCATAACTCACCTCCACACTTACAATGTTCAAGCACATGAAATACACACTCAACCTAATTGTTCCTTTCCTGTGTTTGCCTTTCCTCTGGGTTCTGCTCTGTTGTTCCAGCGGGTTTTTTTTCCACCTCTTCTCCTGGAACATCAATTAGATTTTCTCCTGTTCGCGTCCTTAAGAAGGAAAGCTAAAAATACCCAGGAAGCCCTCTTTCTTTCCCGGCAATTCAGTTTGCTTCATCAAGGTGGGAAAAAAGACAAAAAAATGCTGGAAAGAAAAATTCTCTCCCACCAAGAACGTATTAACTCTCTCCCATCCAATTTAGGTTCTAGCACATTGCCTAATTAATAAGGCTTGTGCGGGAATGCTTTTATAGGCAGGTGTGTGTGTAATGGCAGCGAAACATCCAATTTAAGACAGCGCTGTATCTTCATCATCAGGCGTGACTCATCATCTGGGACGGACTCTAGCTGTGAAGGAGAATTTTAAAGGCCCGAGACTCTGGCTCACTGCGCTTCGGGCTATTCCTGTACCAACAGTCTCTCCCATTATTTAAATATCAGGGCGAATACCTCCGTCGTCCTGGAGGGACTGTCAGCACATTTCTGATTGCTGTGTATGCGGCGTGTGTGTGCACCTGCGGTAGTTACTCTATACTCGGTGCATGTCTCCCACAGGGCCGCTCATTTACAGCAATATCTTGTCCTCATAAAGTTACAGCATGCCATCTATCCCCAGCCCTCGTTTGTACCATCCAGCCTCGCTGATGGACGGGCCGATCATTAGCGCAGCCTCGTGAGTCTAGCACGTGGCTGTTTGTGCGCGAGCACGGTGAAAGCTGGGCTGTCACTGGGTCAATAGAAATAAACACTACTACAGATTGGAAACGGAGCCCTCACTCTTGGGGAGTATCTGTAGCAGGAGGAACTGCTGGGTGGTATTAAACACAGGGCAGAATGTGCTAGCAAAGCAAACATCACACCCCAGAACAGACGTATGACACACCACCCGCCCCACTCCACCCTGATCTCCATCCTTAACACCCTTCTCTCTATTTCAGGCTGCGTGTCGCGCTCGCACACACTCACAAGCGCACGCACGCTTTACTGCTGTTATATCTCGTTTGCTCTCTCTCTCGCACACTGTCTGGCTGTCTCTCCGTCGTCGCTGCGTTCTGTCCATCTGTTACGCTGCCTCTTTCCTCACGTCTATCTGTGGCTCCCCGCTCATTCCCACATGGCTTTGTTAACGCGGTTCTGTCACGCGCACCCCAACATGCTGTGTGCCGCCTCGGAGTGACAGATGCTGCTCTAAAGGGTGTGTGTCTCACATTCCCAACCTGCCAGACAACTTTTTTTTTTTTTTTTTTGTTTCCCCCCCCAAACCGTTGCTGCTTAAGAATCTAAAGTTGTCGTAAACTCCTCGTTTCGCAGGGGAATCTAATCTGATCTCTGTATCTGTACATGTGGAGCTGGCTGAAATTTGGGTTCTGATTCATCAATATTTCTTGATGAGTCAGTCAGCTCATTAGGCTCGATTCCTGACATAGTAATTGTGTTACTTTCTCGAGTCCCTTTGCTCTCGCTGGAAACCAAAGCATTTTTGTTGCTATTTGGGCTTCCAGACGATTAGTAATTGTACTAATTTTTGTTTTTTTCTCATCTTACAGAAGAGATCATGAGCTGTTTTTAGTCAGAAAACAGCATTTGGCGTGGGAAACTGATACCCTCAGGTTAGATTATTAACATGCTGGCAGGATTGCAGGAGCTGAAGAGCCTCATTAATTGCTGTAGGGTATGACTGAAGTGCTGTCATTATATCTTATGAACTTTAAAAAATAAAAGCCCTTAGATTGACTTTAAACACGTGAGCCTCACAGCGAAGGTTATCAGCCCTCCTCTTGAATCGGCGTCACCTTGTCCAGAGTTTGACAGTGACTTCATTGGATGTGAAAGAAAATGGGCAAATCTTCATTGGCACCATCTCCCCAGAGCGGAGATGTGATCATTGGAGATGTGATGCATTCAAGTGTTTATCTGGTCTGGCAGAGTCCACAGGTGTGTTGGGTGTTGGTTTCCACGAGGACCTCTGAGAGCGACATTTCCTTTATCGCCTTCTCGTACTTAACCTAAAAAAAAAAAGGACAAAACACACACAGAGCACGCACTCTCTCAACGTGGGCTCGCACGCACATGCAGACTTTCAAGCAGTGGCAGAAACGTAGCCGTGGAGGGAATTTAAGTCTCTGTAATTAGTAGCTTAAATCCTTCTGTTCACCGAGGACCATAAATGTAGTGGGATTTGTCTCGGTGACACTCGTTCTGCGGGGATCTGTTGCCAGCCTCCAGTTCCACAGTACATACTGACATGCATAGTGCCAGGATGACAGGAATTCACTTAGAGGATTGTGCAGATATTGAAATGTAGAGCCAAGAATCTGAAAATGCCACTTGGGTGAGTGATAGAATGGGAAGCATGGTAATGTGAGAGTCTCCTCTAGAAAACAACAGAAGCGTTTGTCGTGTGTATGAGGCGCTCGATGATGCTAAGCTGGATGTTTGCGTTCGCTATCTAAAGTAAGAATGGAAATGTGGAGCACGCAGACCTCTGATTAGGAGCCGTGATGTTATATGAGACATGAGAAAATAGCAGCTTTGCATACTGTTTATACAAAACGGAGCTAACCCTTTAATTGTTCTGCACTTGTTCTGTTGTGCAGAAGCCCCCTCATGAGCAATGCTGTCAGTCATGAAGAACTGCATTTGTTTCATAGTGACTAATTCTTTTCTGTATCTCGAGTTCTACATTTAACCTTTTCTAATTAATCAGCTCGCAGGCGCTGTTGCTTCATTGTGTTTTTCATTCTCTTGTGCCTTTACACAGACATATTAGCGTTATATTGAGTATTTTCAGTCATTTTAACATCAAAATGCACATGCAAAAAATCACATTAGTACAGCTGTTTATAACATGGTTTTAAATTTGTTTGAATTGTATTTACATCAAAACATTAATTATAACACTGCCTGGGATTGGACTGCAAGGACCGCTGACTGCCGCTTCTACAATGCACCAAACCTTACAGCCCCTCTTGTAGCTGTTTCAGGCTAGCTCCAACCAGGCCCCTGCCCCAGGGCCCGTCAGCCCTGCCCTGGGTACGGTTGTGTCTCTTGAGTTTTTATTTCCTCATAAGGGTTTTCTGTGTAGAGCTACTCTATATCAAAAGGAGCCAATTTAGGTGGTTTGGGCATCTGACTAGCATGGTGGGCATGTTCCCAGGGCAGATCCAGGACAAACTGGAAAGATTACATCTCTGGCCTGGGAATGTCTCTGGAAGAGAGGAAGGAGGTGGTCGGGGTTGGCAAGTTCTGGCAGTCTGTGGTTAGACTGCTGCCTCCACAACAGATCCAGTAAGCAACAGAGGACGGATGGATACTTGAATTAGTACAAATGTTCTTACAGAAGTTATTTTGACTTTGTCATCAATTTGTTTTCACCTTATTTAAAATACGGAATTCAGTGGATAACCTTACATTCTCATCACGTTACTCATTTTTACCCATTTTTTGATTTGACATTCATATGATTTGAAAGCTGTGAAATACTTGAGCTATTTTATGTGTTTAAAACCTTAACCCTTCACCCTGAAGTGCATGTCTTGTTTCCTCAGCCTTGGCTACAAATAACTCAGAAGTGCCAGATCAAAATATTCCATCAGACAAACTATTTTTTGCATTTCTCTTAACAGGACTAATTTTGAAAAACAACATTTTTTTTTATTGAAATGGGCACTGGATAATCCCCACAGCGCTCCAGAAGGTATTTGAATAACTTTGTTCATGTTTTGAATTTTAGCCGTTAGCGAGAAATAGAAGACGGCAAAGGAGGCGACTTTGCTTGTTTCATTCCTCTATCCTGTGCTGTGTGGTGCTACCCTAGTGAGGTTTGTTCCACAGAGCTTGCTAGTGTGAGCACATGCAAACTTGCTCAATGCCTTTTCTTTAATCAAATGGATTGATTTGTTCTCAAGTGCACCGATGTCCTAAGAGGTTTACCGGGAGACAAAACACACTCTGTTTTCCAGTGAATCACCATCTAGACTAGATAGCACACTGGATGCACAATAGCATGTCTTCACTTCACATCTGAAACGCGCTGAAATTGTGAAAGCAAATGCACTCTTGCCCTCAATTCTGACTTTTGTGGAGATAATGTCCCTTTTTTTCTGCTTTTTCTTCCACTCCACTTCCACTCATGTGGAGGAATTTTTCTAACTGCCCTCTTATTTCTTTGCTGAGGTGTGGAGCTCGGGAGATAAGAGAATATTACCTGGCTCTAACTCTGCCATTGTTCCACTGGCCTAGAATCTTGTTAGTCTCTCTGTACATATTTTTAGAGATAATTCGAGCTTATTCTATTGGAAAATTTGAGGTTATTAAAAGGGGTTACTATGGAGAAGGAGTAAGGTTATTGCAGAGAGAGTGAGAAGAGAGCGTGAGAGAGTTGTCCCGAAGCGTTCGGTTGCTCCGTCTGACTCTGTCGCCACGGATCAGCTTGCTGTGTTTGCACAGAGTAGACCTTGTATTAGAGAGGGGAATGAAATGAACTGAGGATTGAGAGAGGTGGGTGTATATATAACATAAGAAAATACAGACGATAAAAACACAAAGGAAGAAAGAGAATTGTAGTGGATAAATAAATGGATGGTTACAGCAGCTAAAGTTACAGTAGGGCAGGTGCTCCCACCGCAGGCTGCTTGGTGTATCGCTTCCATCAAAGCTTTGTAGAGAACCTTTCATTTGCAGCTTCCTCGTAGACTCTTATACTGCACGGCTGGGCTTAAACACATTCAGTTGTATTATATGCTGCTTTTGTACACTAGCGCGCGCACACACAGAGATACTCACAGAGAAGCCGGCATTTCAAGGCGTTCCCTCCTCTGTGAGGCTAAGAAGCAGCATGACAGACCCCAGCGTGCAGAATACAGACTTATCATCCGCTGTCATTCTCTCCTTGCAGACCAGGGGATTTTGCATGGGGCTCGCTGAACCTGGTGTGAGCTTGTTATATATTTATTTCATCTGTTATCAAGGGCTTTGAGAAGCATAACGTGCCTTTGGTGAGGTTGAGTACAATGCACTAGAAACCCATCAGTGATGGATTTCACTGCTCAGATCCCGTACCACTTTGATTTATGACATAATAGAAGAGTGATACGCTGCTCCTGCTGCACAATAGCGCCGTGCTCCATTCTTATGTAATTCCAGCTTGCTGTCACCTCTTAGCCTATCGCAGCTAGGGATGGGTATTGTTTAGGTTTTTATCCGAGACCAGTACCAAACCGGTACTTTTGAAACTGTGCCGGTGCTTAAACGGTGCTCGAACTGGTGCTTAAAGAATGTAGAACACAAACTTTGTCCAAAAACCTCTTATGTTTAGCTGTTTTTTTGTAAAAAGATAACAATGTTAGCCTTTTCTGCAGCTATAGGGCATATATGGCATCACTCTTGGCTGGAAGCAGTGCTTAAACAATGGAAAAAACACAAACTTTGTCCAAAAACCTCTCATGTTTAGCTGTTTTCCACTTTTCCTTTGGTCATTTTAGCCTTTTTGGCCAGGGTGAAGGGAGTATCTGGCATCAAACAAGAAGACAGCCGCATGTAGCTACGACGGTGTTTGCTAGTTCACCTTACATGCATTAATTTAATAACGTGGTTAGCCTACTCAACGTAAATTACACACGAACAACATTAAGCGACTCACGCAGAGAAGAACGGCTGCTGCTGCCATCATCATCCGTCATCATTTCTGCTACACTGGCAGGGCTAGGGGTCAGGACTCTCCTCTTTGGGTTTTTGGGGGATGCTGCTAACTCCGGGTCTGATAACAGGCAACCCACGCACAGTAGATGTGCACGGTGTGAGGTCTCGCAGCAAGCTATCAAATACGGTGCATTTCTCGGCTTTTAAAGAAACGCTATGCGTCGCCAGGTGTTTCATCAGATTCGAGGAGTTACCTCCTTTGCACAGTATCAGCTTAAAGCACTTGTTGCAGGCTGCTGAGTTTGCATCTTTTGCTGTGGAGTACAGCCAGACTTTAGACCGCTTCGCTTTGGGCGTTTTTTTAATCTGTAGCTCTGCTCTAAAAGAACGTACGTGGGCCCGCTTACTATGCTCGCAAAGGTAAAATGATTGGCTGGAATCCAAAGTGTATGACATCTCAGGAAACAAAAAAGCACCGAAATGTGCGCTGCTTTTCGGTCTGGTTACTACCGTTTATGTCACCGGATACCGGCACCCATCCCTAATCGCAGCCTGCTGTGCTTGAAAAAGGGAGAACCCTCCAATGCACTTCAAGGGCAATCTGATTGAATTAACCAGCCATTAGATGTATGAGATGAGTTGTAATTGGGGTGTGGGGGTGACGCGGGTATTATCTATTTAGATGAATGAGTTTTGACCGTGTGGTCGTGTTACTGCTCACGCTGCCCTCAGGACAACTTGAACTGAGCGTGTACCTGCTTGCGTCTGGCTCAGCCATTTTGTTTGAACCTGTCGTCGCCGTGCCTAGACGCCTCGCATAACACATTTGGCTCCTTATGGTTTGGCACTGATGGTGTTTTTTATAGAGCTGCTCAGCGGCGCTCATTTCTCTCGCTCTTGTCGCAGCCCTCGTTAATGACTGGGAGAATAGGAATTAGAGGCAACAAATGAACCGCAGTGTATTCGCGTCAGTCAGGTGCGCTGGGAGCAGATGCTGTGAGCATTTACACCTTCATGTCAACATGTTTTCTCCTTAATTTACTGACTGACTGTTTCACTCTGTTCTTTGTTTTTTCCCAGAAACTTTTATTCTATTCGTGTCTGTATCGCTCGCTGCCGCTTGCACGTCGTGGTTGAAATGACCTTTACCCTCTTCCCGTTTCACACAGGCCTGCCCCTGTTGTTCCCTCTGAGAGGAAGAGGAAGTGATGTCACGCCACCACCATCGCTTTGAGAGGGACTACCGGGCACCCTGGGAGCGGAGAGACATCCGTCCTTCTGGCCTCCACAATGGAGGAGCCAATCATAGCTGTGCCTCTGCCGTTGTCAACGGCAACAACCGTCCGGGGCTCCTTCCCCTCCCAGTCATCCCCTCCCTTCTTCCAACTCCAGTTACAGTTGCCGTGACAACATCGAGCAGCGACTTAGTGGTCAAGCGAGGCATCTCGGCAGCAGGATCGGTGGCTCCGGCATCAGCCAAGGTAAGAGGCTCATCCAAATGGATGCTGGGACACCTGCTTCCCTCTGACTCCTCTTGGACAGCTCTCGATCTCTTTTACTGCTCTGTCAGGCTTTCTTTCCTCTCACTGTGTCAACTTTTCAATCTGTGATGACTCCCCAACTGGATGTAATATCTAACTTTTTCCATGCTTTTGAGACTCTTCTGCTTTCTTCTCTCGCTCTGTGTGTCTTCCAGTTCTTCCCTCCCACTTTTTTTCCCAAAAATTTCTGCACTGGCACGCCTGTCTTCATGGTTCAACTGTCTCAGCTCCTCAAACCCCCTCTGTTGTTTCTCTCTGCAGCCTCTTTTGCTCTTTACCTTTATCCCTCACTCCAGTTTTGCTGCTCTCTCTGCACATTCTTGCCAAACCATTTTCCTTCCATCTTCATTTTCTCTCTCTGCCAAATTGCTGGCTTGTCCTGCTTTTGCCTCCTTTGTCATTTTTTTCTTACATTATTTAAATGATCTCTGACAGCTGACTCAGATGGGTTCTGCTTTCAGGTGATGATTTGTAGTGTGCTAGAAACAAGCAAACAAAGGGAGCCATATTATTATATACCATATCAGTATATATTGATCTTGTAGGTCATTGATTCCCCAGTGTCCCAGGCGATATTTCTGCATTAACCAGTGGGAAAGATTTAGCTTAGTTGTTACAAATAATAAATTAAGTGGACCCGAACAGGTTTGCATAGAAGCATTAACGGATAATTAAAATTAATGTACGAGCAGTACAAAGCAGCATAAGAATGCATAAATATATATTTTTTTAAGTTACTTTAATACATTGTATAGATAACCAAATTAATTTTCTTTGCAAAAATTATAACTGATAGTTCACACAGTAGTCAGCAAAATTAGTAAAAGGTAATTTTTTTGGCTTGCAGTTGAATTGCAAGGTACCATCATGGATTAACAATTAATATTGTTAGCCAAATATAATAGATACACACCTGTTATGGTAGTCAGGTAAAAATATGAACATAAAGTTGTGTTGAGTTTTTTTGAAGAATTTTCAAATCTCATGTTTTAGTACTGAAGAAGCCTCTCTGATCAGAGGTTACTATTTTTTACTAAAAAATAGTAACAAAGTAATATTTGTTACTAAATTTACTAAGATCACATCTTAGTAAATTTCCTAGTTAACAATATGTGTTAAAAGCTGAAATTGTTAGCTGTTACCTATCTAGCAGTCAATGCATATTGTGGATAGCAATTTAACAGCAGGTAACAATAGAAATTGTTAGCCAGCTAGCTAAACAGCTAATGTGGCTATAAAGCAAAGTTATGAATATAACACTGTAAATTATTTTGAAAAAGTATGACTAGCAATTATATTGCTAGATAACAGTATGGGTTAACAGATGAAATTGTTGTCTAACTCAGCGGTCCCCAACCCCCGGGCCTCGGACCGGTACCGGCCCGTGAGTCGTTTGGTACCGGGCCGCGAGAGTTGAGGCTCAGTGAAATGTATGGTTTTCAGGGTTTTTAATCGGTTTTCAGCGTTATTTTGTTATCGTTTTTATCGTTAACTTGGTTTTCCTGGGTCTTTTCACGTGTGTTATGAATAAATTTTCTTTTTTTCGGTACTGGTACTAGTTTTATTTTGTTGTATTTATCCGCGACACCTTAAAGGCCGGTCCATGAAAATATTGTCGAGCATAAACCGGTCCGTGGCGCAAAAAAGGTTGGGGACCGCTGGTCTAACTAACCAATTAATAAACAGTTGAAATGGTGTAGACAGGTGATGTAAAAGTGAGGCTAGCAGTTAAACTGTTTGCAAACAGTATGGAGCGGTTAGCGTGTATCAAAAAAGTAGCCTAGCATGCCAGAGTGTTAGCTAAATATTAGGGGTGCAACGATACTCGTATCGATATTGAACCGTTCGATACAGTGCTTTCAGTCCGGTACGCATATGTATCGAACAATACAAAATTTTTAATTTATTTTATCTTTTTTTTTTTTTTTTTTTTTTTTTTATCAACTTTTCTTCTGACGATGATGTCTGTGTTGAGAACTTAGTGGATCTGCGTTCGACTACTCCGCCTAGGCTGCACTGTCGAGCGCAGATCCACTGAGCGCAGCACAAGCTAGCAAGACAGAAGCTAAGCTCGTTGCAACATGGCAAATTGAACCTCCCCCACCCTCATTCAGATCTGGCCTTTGGAACTATTTTGGTCTTCATGTGAAGCATGACCCTGAAGGTAAGCGCGTCATGGACAAAAGTAAAACAGTATGTCAGATGTGCCACACAATGCTCAATTACATGGGTGGGAACTACTGCCAGTTTGCTCGTTAACGTGTTGACGCCGTCCAGCCCCACGCACGGGCGATCCGTGGTAGCTCGTTAACGGAGATTTGCCGTGTTGTGGCAATAACCTCATTTCAGATTAACGCTGACAGCACTAGTGGGAACACAATGAATATGACTGCACGTTTACGCCGACACCATCCTAGTGCAAAGACAAGTGGAAGCAGACAAAAACAACAAGCATGCATGCTACAAACTTTACCCGAGTCATTTAGACAGCCGTCAGCACATGATTCTCCTTATGTGGACCTGATATGTTTAATATGCTGCTGAGAATATAGCCCAGAAGAAGCGTATAGTATAGCTTTTATTTTGGAAAGAGACATTTCTCTGTAATAAACTCTGTTTTCCAAATGAGTGATTTCTCGATCAGATAGATTAATTTTTTTCTTACTCTGTTGTTTCAGCAACATTAAATTTAAAAACTACTTTTGAGTTAAAATATATATTTATAATTTTAATAAATGACAAATTAAAAAAGCATGAACATTTTTTTGTATCGAAAAAATATTGAACCGTGACACCAAAGTGTCGAACCGAACCGTGAATTTTGTGTATCATTGCACCCCTACTAAATATATTAAGTAAATTGGCCAATAAGCATAATAAAATAAGTGGATCTTAAGGGAAGTAAGTTAAAAATATCCAGCTAATAGTTAATTAAAAATTGTGGTGAAATATTTAGCTGAAATGAAATTCATTAGAACCAGTGTTGAAGACAAAGGAGTTCAAGTGTAACAAGGCTGTTGAGGTAGATCAGAAGCAAAAGATGGTGAACTGCCGTCAAAGATTAAAAGCAATCTCTTCTCGCTCCATTGTGACCATGATATTTAATCCAAACTGTATTATAAAGCTATTTTTTTAAGGCCTCAAGTGACTTAGGTGCATTCATTCCTGATTTGATTATACGTTGTATTTGTGTTTAGAAAATAACTGCAGCTTGAAAGTGTCTTGAGTGGTATAGTCAAGAGCTGTAGTTTGTGTTTTCCACCCCTTCGTCTTGGGATTTGCTAGCAAGCTGGCTGTCAGCAACGTGTGATGAGAGAGGCCTTTACCAAAAAGGAGTTAGACATTTTAGCCTCTCCCCAGCCTCCGCTTCCATGGATACCATTCATCTTCTCTCTACATTCCTCCTCACTGTCAGATCATTTTCTTTAACTTGGACTTCTTGGTCTCTTGCTCTTGGTGGAATCTGCTCTGTAAGAGCAGAGGTAAGCAATGCTCTGGTAATTTAGCCCACAAGTGCACATCATTAGATTCCCCACTGAATACACTGACCACAGACGCAGTGAATCTGCTTTGGCACCGCATCGGCCCTTCCTTTTGTGCAGCTGAATAATTACATACATTCAGACAAAGTCTCGCCAACTCCCACCGTGGCCGTTGTCATCATTCAATGGCTGCCATAGCAATTAACTACTTTGCATTGCATCTGAGTGCACACTTGTTTAAACATACAGCGTATGGGGGAGTGCGTGCACGAGTGCGAGCGTGTGCGTGCACGAGTGCGAGCGTGTGCGCGCACAGCAACAACTGTGTGGTTATTTCCCAAGATGCCAATTTACTTTGCTTTGGTTTGCTCCTGACAGTCCTTTGTAATGTAGGCAGTAGAGACCAGCACAGTTTAGAAAAGCAAATACATAGTCTGGGTTCTGCTTTAATAGTGGCCTACAAAAGATACCAGAAGCCTTAAGAACTGGCCAACACTGTGGGAGCCTGTCTCTCTATCTTCTTCCTGGCTGCATACTGTCCTCACTTGATCTCTGTCATCTTTGATCAAAGCTGTTGGCGGTCACAAAGAGTCTGATGGACGGCTGTAGCTCGCTCTCCACGGGACCCGTGTCCCTGCTCTGTCCACATATACACTAAAAAGCTAGTGGACTATATTGATTTCCACTGGTCCGATGTACATGTGCACGTGTATATGTGCAGGTGTACATATGCGTGTAGGGTAAATGCTGACATTCGAAAAGGGCCATCTGGCTGCATTGTCCATGTAAAGCTAACCACATGGAACGATGAACCGTTGCTAATCTAGACCTATGCTCTGTTATCCCTTTAATTATTTTTTTAACTTAATTTAACGTGCATTTTGTGCTGCTGTCACAGATGTTGAATTGGATGTAATTATCAAACAGAGCCATTGTGTCTCCGGCTGATGAACAGTATCGTGAATGTCAGGGAAAAGCTCAGTTTCACTCAGCATGCTAGTCGTTTTTCCAAAGCATTTTTTCCTTAGAATATCAATGAGAGTCAATTTACTAGGTAATAACTAAACAGACATCGTAGCATCTGAGCAGGTCGAGGCAAGAGCTGAGGCCTGGTGCCTGTCAGGAATATTACTGTAGGCTCACACAGCAAGGCCAAATTCCATAAAACTTGGTGGAGAGGTGGAGCACGGGTAAAGGAAGTACTCGTCAGATTTTGGTGCGAATTCTGAACGCTTGCCTTAAACTAGCAAAAAGGTGCAATGGCCTTGGTGGAGGTTGTGCTCCGACTTTGTGTTATTTACTCATCATTTAAAAAACAGCACCTTTTCTGACATATCTGTGGACGGGTATATGTGTGCCACCAGTACAACCAATGTTTTCTTAAAGCCAACTGCATATTAAAAGAGGGACATCTAATATTTGGTTACATGGGGATCAAAGGAGTATGTGTACATGTCCTAAATCATTTAGTGTGTGATGCTCAGTTCTGGATGAGACTTCCTTGCTTCACTATTCTGTTTAATTGAACGTAATTGCATCGAAGTTGCGGAGCGCTTGAAGTTCCAACCAGAACATATTAGCTGGACAAGCTGTCTGAGCTAAACATTTGCATAAGGGACATCCTTAAAAGGCACATGCTGTGCCGTTTTATTAATCTCATCTTTTACATTGCGTTAAGTCACACGCTTAACGGAAATACTATCGTCCAGCTGCTTTTGCCTGGGGACAATTAAGCAATGCTTATGCAAACAGCATAGTCGCACGTCCTCACTATTGACATAAAAAGAGAGAGGTGACATTACTTTGCACAGTTTATAAAGCTGAAGACGCATCGCTGGCTTCAATAATGAGTTAAAAAGAGTTTCACACTTCTTCTGTGTGATCCACAAAAGGGGTGTGCTTTTAAAAATGTGTAGATGGATGGATTTGTATATGTGTTAATGCTTTAATGCTGCGGCTAAACGTTTGCACTTTCATGTTACAACCTGTTATTAAGGTTAGCGAGGATTTTATAGACTTTATATGTGCACTAAAGCTGGAATTTTTTATCTCCTAACACATTACTCAGAAATTATCTTCCCACAGATAGGCTGCTGAAACATATGGATTTTGCTGCATGGACTAATCCCTTACTGTGAAATTTTTAATCCGTCCTTCCCTGATATTTAACAGTAGTGGTAGCTGGAATTTCTTCACCAGCCCTCGTATAACCCAAATGCAGCAGACACAACTAGTACAGCAAGAGCATGGTGATAAACTGAACGATTCACTGGCAGAGCACCGATGATGTTGGATAAGATGGACAAGATGACCGCTGTTTTGCAGCCTGTCTGGGGTCCACTTTTATAAATTTTAAATGTGTCCAAAATCAGAAAAAAATCCAAGAGTCTCACATCAGTACAGCCTTTATATCGATCAAGGGACCGCCAAAAATACATCATTATCATTTGCTTGAAGGTTTATGTTGATGGACGGCATCACTGGCATTTTGATTTCGCTCTGTTTACATCTCATTCGTTTCTCTGTTGAAAATGTTTCTTGATGAGATTTTGGTTTCTGATCTTTCGAGCAGTCTCGAACCGTGATTGCTATTTGTTTAGCCTGTAGCCATCTCATTAGTTTAATGTTGTTGCACTCAGTAGGTAAGTAATCTTGTGTTATTCTGGTCAGATAGCTGTTGTAGGAAGGTGCAAAACGCAGAGAGTCTCTAGCTAAAGTCCAATATGAATTATTTAAAGACAATCTGTGGAGGTTATGCTTTGTATTTTGTAGCGTCTCAAAAAAAGTGTAAAAAAATCTGGGTAGCAGCGATTTGCAGTAAATAGAAGACGTATAGTTTGTTATCAGCCAACAGTTTGATCTTGAACTTGATATTTGCATTAAAAGTGTTGCTTCAGCAATGATTTGATCCAAGATAAGCATCTCAAAGGGGGGGAAAAAAAACCCCAAAAAACAAAAGCAAAACGAAAAACCCTCGAAGCGCTGACAGCAACAATCAATAGAGCTTCTCTTAAAACAAAATTACACATTGTATCTCACTGGTCATTGATTTCAGCCAGGTCAGGTAGCCAGTGGATTGAAGCAGACCCCATACTGTGACCAACACAACACTGAACCGCGGGTGTCATGGCCTCACTCTGACACAATCAAAAAGAAGAAGAAAAGAAAGAACGCTTGCAAAAAGCACGTTTCTTCAGAGAGTCTTTTCTATTTCTGCATCCCCCCAGCTAATATAGTGATAGATGTTCTGGTCAGCGCTGAGGCGTTAAAAAAACTACCAGTATGACACGACCGGGGCATCACCTTTGTAGTGCATTAGCAGCGGCTTAGCTTAGCTTTTATTCTTATTATCTCGCAGAGCCTTAATATCTGCGTAAAGAAACACTCCATGTGAATGTCACGGCGGTGTCAGGGAGCCTTGTAATGAATAGACTGGAAGAGCGAAAAATTATTGAATCTCTACCGAGGTTGAGGCCAAAGAGGGGGGTGAGGGTGGGGTGGGGGGTCCTTTGAAAAATGGGATAACTTTGTGACGAGTCGCTGTGAAATGTATTGAATATGAGATGATTAAAGTTTAAGTAGGCACACACTGGGGAAGCGGGATGAGAGCGCCGGAACGGAGACGGGAGGAGAGGGAGGGAGGCGGGGTGAGGCGCCAGGTGAGGGTTGCTTTTGAATTAGCTCGAGCTAGTGGAGGAAACCACAATTGTTCTGTCAAACACTGCGATGCAACTCCATCATCGAGATAAGATGAAAGTTTACATTTTACAAAGCGAGGCAGACTCACCATGGGGTCGCGCCGAAAACGCTGCTCGCTTTTTACGAGGGAAGCTGAGAACACTGATCATCGCAGCGAGAAAAAAACGATCGCTTCACAGCTTGAAGGGATGTCATCCAGCGTGCCTTTATGCTGATGGACATAAACTGACGGTGCAGATAATTCAGCGAGATGGTTTACAAGAGCTGGTTAAGAATAGTAAAAAGAAAAAAAAATATCACGTGGTCCTTTTTTTTATCATCCCTGACATTTTGACTTGCATTAAGAGTCAAAATATATACTCCAAACTAGAGATGGCACGATACCACTTTTTTATGTCCGATACCGATACCGATATCATAAATTTGGATATCTGCCGATACCGATATGAATCCGATATAATGTTTTTTAATCAACAAAACTGTTTTTTTTTAAATATCTTGCTGCATTTTGTATAAGTTCATACTCAAGTTTAAAACAACAACTACACTAAAGCTATTCTGTTATACCTGTATGCAAAAAAAAAATATTTCATAGTTCAGCAATACTGATCAATCTAATAAACTTAAACCTACACCATCCTCCCTATTCTGGTATTTTAAAGAGTACTTAGCGTAAATATTAAGCAACCTAACTAATAGGGTTCAAACTCCCAGCAACAACAAAAATAAATAAATAAAAAATAGGGAACCACCCCTCACACTCCACCTCATGATGCTTAATCGACGTAATCAACCTTAATTTGATGCAGTGTGAAAAAAAATGCACAGAAATCAATTATTTTTCAAGAAATATTAAATAGATTCAACATCTTTCTTCAACAAAATTGCAGACTGCACAGATGGTACCTTCCCAAAGGAAAAAGTACTATAGCTTACTAGGGTATATATATTAGACTTAATAGTCACTATATACAGTAATGGACTTCTATTCATTTTACATCAAATTAAAACTTTGGGTGTAAGATTCGGATAATTATTTATTAAAAGCTAGACATTTTAAATGAGAATAAGAAAGAAAAGTATGTCTTTGTGCCCCCTTTTCCCTGTTCATGCCCTATCGGCCCCCCTGGCTAAACTTTGCTAGATCCGCCCCTGCACAGTTACCAGCCGTCAGCTACGTAGAAAAAGATCCTCGAGTAGAAAGTAATAATAAATAAATTCTAACAACAGCTGATCAAGCTTAAACGTGCTGCTGTTGTTCAGCCGCTGGTTTCCTCTTTCTGGTGCAAAGTGGGCCAAAAACAAACCAGAGAGACGGACTCGCGACAGAAAAGCCGATCAGCTGATCGTTAAGCAGTTTCATGATTGAAGTAGCAGCCAGAAGAAGCAGTCGCTCCATATATCGTTTGGTAAGCTTAACGCAGGAATGCTTTACAAACATTCAGAGATGGACTTACACACTTGCTTTACTTCTCTCGGGGATAACTTTGTCGGAGATGAAATGCCGGGTTGCTAGCGAAGCTCCACATGCTATCCAGACCACGACAGGTCCCGCATGCCACAGCCGCTCTATCACGTGATGCATACTGCTCCGACATGCTAACGTTCTGAGGTGAGTTACGGCGTGTTGCAAGTTTTGTGAGGTGCTTTCGTGATATTTAATGGATCGGATTAAATTTTTTATTTTTCTCCGATATCCGATCCAGTAATTTAGGTCAGTATCGGACCGATACCGATACGTAATATCGGATCGGTCCATCTCTACTCCAAACTCTCCCTAAATACTAAATAGTGCGATCTTTCTAAGGCACCTTTATCTTTCTCTTTGAGCTGCAGCAAGGTAAACAATCTTCATGCCGCCGCTGCCTGGATGTGATTTATTAGCTTCTACTGTACGTGTTGCCATCCCATCGCAGACTTGCTGCGTGCCATTTTCATTCACTGCAAAAATGTCACCAAAATCAAGCTTCTAAAAGACAATTCCTCTGAAGTAGAGCTGACTGATTGATGAGAAACCCTTTATTTCAGCACGGCAGCTTTCATTTATTATCTATATGGCATCATGTAAAACCTGAAGGCGTTTTCACAGGTGAGTCAAGAGTCCCTTTATGTGACTTTCAGCGTTTGAACACTTATTCAATTTTAAATATGCGGAGCCAGAGGTCTGTTTCACTCTTTCTTTTCCACCCCTCCTTCTTCTTCTCTTCTTTGTAAGCGGTTAAGTGGTGCATGTGTCGGAGGATATTTTAGCGCTAAAAGTCAGCTTGTCTAACAAAGAGCTGAGCCGAACCTGTCAGCTCTTTTTCCGCCTTGTCCATCTGGTGGTGGTGTCAGTTTGGATAAAGACAGCCCTTCGGCGGGTGCGTATGCAGAAAATCCGCCCTCGAGCGTGCTATTAAAAACGCCACTTTCTTTTTGCTTCTTCTGATTGGATTTTTTTTCTCCTTCTCATCACTGGAAAATGAGAGTTCGAATTCCTGGCACATACAAGCGAGGAAAACATTCAAAGCTTGCCGATGCGTACACCTGATCTTAATTGGTCTGACAGTTAATGAACTAAGACTTCCTACTTCAGTCTTTTACTTTCCATTACTCAGGCATTAATTCTTTTTTTTTGTGTGTTTGTGTGTAATCGCAAACATCATCGGGGTGTTTGTGGACAAACAAATGTGCTGTCACCCATCTACGACAGAGGTACTAAGAAACGGCGGGCCTCAAGGGAGCAGTGGGAGGATTAGGCAGTGATTTTCCTTCACATGATACAGGGAAACTTTTGAGTATTAATGAGATGCAGCGATCGTGTGTTTACCTGGAGCAACGGCGCTGGGGTCTGGACGTCTCTGCGCCATGTGGGAAGAATTAAAGCTTCCCGCTTTGAATCAGACCACGCTACGCTGCCATGATTGCTAATCAAGGACAGAGATACAGAGCCAGCCAGCCAGCCAGACAGATGGACGGACAGACACAGAGAGAGAGTCAGAGACAAGACAGAGAGACAGGTGAACTCCTCAGTCATGAGGACTGCATACTGTCAAACTGTCAGAGGGAAAAAGGCATTGTAAAAAAGGAACTGTCAAAACCGTATTTTTCTTTCTTTCTTTTCTTTTTTGTCCGGTATTCACATTTTAAATCGGACGGGTTGTGAATGGGAGTCATCAATCCGATGACAGATTTATCAGAAATCTCTCGCCCTCATCGCAAAGTTAGGACAACGTCATCTTTCGCTGTCCAAAAAAATATTGATAGCTGTCTTGATTTAGGGAGGAAAGGTTGGTAAAAGAAAAGAAAGAAAAATCCACATAAAAACGAAACAGCGGGCAGATGTGGGAGGATAACGAAGCAACAGGTCAAAGGACAGGTGATGGAAAGCGTTATCTTAGTCTGTCTCGTCACTCTCGCGGTGACAGGAGTGTCCCGCGGGCTTCATCTAACCCACATCTTTTTTCACGAGTGCTCCCGTGTCTGTCTATCCTGTCCACAGACCCACAGAGGTAGGATCCCAGCTGACCTTTTGTCTCGACAATGTAGCACTGCAATTATCCATCCAGCTCTTCCCCTGTAACGATTCTGCAGCCCGGCCAAGTCTTCCCTCTCTCTGTCTTTTTCTGCTTTCGGTGCACGTGTTGGATTTGGACGCCTTTTGGGAAAAGAAAAATAAAACAGACCGAGATGAGCTATTGTTCAAAGAAATCCACGGATACCCCAAAATAGGAGACCTTTGTGGGTAGGGGGGCTGGCTCTGCGGTGTGTCTGTAACTGGTTACGGTGGGCTTTACAAAAACATTCTGCATGCACGGCTCTGGCATTAGAAGAGAAGATTGTCCAGTAGGGGCCTGCTCTTCTCCTTTTTTTTCTGTTGTGTTTTTGTGTGTGTGTGTGTGTGTGTGTGTGTGTGCGCATATATGTGTGGGTGGAAATGGAAAAGCAGCCTTCTCAACACACCGGCTGTCTTATGAGTCTGGCTCCAAACTGGCGGCCTGATGGCTCAATCTAATAAGCAGTCATTGGATATCAGATTTGAATCTTTCTCTGCTGTGTGAAAGACGAGACGCAAGTCCCTTCTCTATTTATGTCACAATGACTATGCAATATGAGGGTGTTATATTGAAAGGGTTTGAGGAGTGTGTTGTCATCCAATACTGTACATCTGCTCTCCCACCAGTACATGGAGATCATTGTCCCTCCGGTCTTTGGCTGAGGAGAAACTGGCACGGTGAGCGTCACTAGACAAATAAAGGTGTGTTTACGAAGAGCGGATTTGTCTCGGAGGCTCTCGTTGGCATTAGTTTGTCTCCTGTGCTCGTATTTGTTGGGGAAATTAGTAGCTTATGCTACCCTCTGCAGTTGCATGATTTGATGACAGCAACAAAGGCCTAGAAATCCCAGGCTTTTTTTTTCTCTTCTTTTTCATCTTGCTCCATCACACCTCTATTACTTTTTCGATCTAATTCGTCTGCCCATCTCTGCGCTTCCCCCTCCTGTCCACCACCCCTTTTGCGACTTCAAACAACTTCTTGTCTTTGTTGAGGCATAGATCCCCACTCCTGCGTCAGCAATGCCACCCTCTGAGCGTGCTTGTGTGAAATTGGATTGCTGATCCGTTGGTTTTGAGTGGCAGAGATGTAATATGGGATAGCGGCAACCGCATGCTCTGATGCCAGAGACAGCTGTTACAGGACACCGAGGGATCACAGACGACGCTTGACTCCCGGTCCTCATCTCTTCAAGACTGTAAATGCTCTCAGTAAATCTCATGACAACATAAAGGAAAACAGCGCTGAACAACAAGCAGAAACACACAAGGCTGTGGTCAGGCACGTCGCGCTGCCCGGCGTGTTCAAGGCTGTCAGATTTGCCCGATTCGCTTAAGTGTCAGGAGGTCACCGTTGATCCCTGGGCAATTTGAAGTGGATGTCGTCTTAGATTTGCCATTATCATTTGTCATCGCTGCCGACGGTGCGTGTCACCGCTCCTCTTCCTCACCACAGGTTGAGAGGTCTGAGTCAAAGGGAAAAGTTATTCTTCACACAAATGTATCTTGCGATTATCACACACTCGGACTTCTTTGGCCTGAAAGGTAAAAGGTTTGCACTCTTTATCAGCTTGAATTCATGTCACTGGCGGGAGCATTTTTTTTTTTTTACCCCCAAGGCAAAAAATGGTATAAAAGCAAGTGCAGCTACTTCTCAAAACCACTCTTGCAGCATAGCCTGTCTTCGACATCCCTCCATTTTTCTCCAGTTGTGTTTTAAACACTTATTTTGCTGCAAAGTATGGCTCAATCCACAGCGCTCACTCTTAGCTCTTATCCTCCTCGAAACTCAGAAACAAGGTTGCTTATTTTTTTTGTGCTGGCTGCAATAACTTGATTCAAAGTATATCATATTCTGAAAACTGCTCCGAGTGTAGGATAAAGCCGCAGCCACGCAATATCCACCTGAGGGCTGAAAAGCTCCCCCAAAATAATTGAGCTGGCTAAAAATATCAGTTTAGTAAGTCAGAGGATTTTTGTTGTTGTTGTTTGTATATTCTGAAAGAGAACTATGTCTAAGTTGTTGTTACAAAGGTAAAGTTGGTAGATGTTGCTAGTACTGGGTGGGCCCCTTTTGCCTTCAGAACTGCCTTAATTCTTCATGTAACAGATCCAGCAGGTACTGGACACCTTCAGAGATTTTGGTCCATGACATGATAGCGTAACACAGCTGTACATCCTTGATGAGAATCTTCCATCTCACCATCCCAAAGAAGCTCTGTTGGATTGAGATCTGGTGGCTGCGAAAGCCATTTGAGTGCAGTGAACTTGGTTTGAACCTTAGCAGGTCGTCTTTCTACATGCCTAAATGCATCAGGTTCCTGCAGTGTGATTGGCTGATTAGATATTAATCATTTGTACAAGTTTTCCCTAACAAAATGGCCAACAGGTGTACTTAACAAAGTGGTCAGTGACTGCATATTAGTAGGCGGCCATTGTTAGGTATTTGCAACTTAAAAAAAAAAATTTAAAAGAACATCCAGTTACTGCTAATTTCTTTATCACCTTCTGGACCCAGTTCCATAGGGGATGGCCGTAAGATTGCTGAGAATAAATACCACTGTTTGAAACTTCAACCCAAAAGTTTTCATTATTTTTTCAATTACCGTATTTCCCGGACTACAGAGCGCACCTGAATATTAGCCGCACAAGCTAAAATCAGGGGAAAATCCTGTTTTGTACATACATTAGCCGCACCTGACCAAAAGCCGCAGGTGTTTCAATATTGACTTATCATATGTAAGAGAATATGCACAAAGCGAATTGTCAGGAAAGAGATGGCTGTTTGGAGACACACCCCTTTTATTAATATTTTGAAAATCAAGTTATGGGTACATATTTGCACATGTGCTGTGCTTCATAAATGAGTAACAAATGTAGTACATAACAGTAACCTACAGCACACCAGAAAAATAGATTCAGACTACCTTTTAGGCTCAGGTGCAGTGACACGGCTTTAACAAGAAGAAAAGTCAGTCATTCACCACCATCTTCCTGCGCACTAAAACCACCAAAGTCCTCTTCTCCAGTGTCGGAAACGAACAGGCTCAGGATGGCTTCGTCATCCACTCTCAGCTTCTTTCCTTCGTTGTCACTTTCAAAACCAAAGATAATCCTTGTTGTCAGTGTCAGAGTCGAACACCCTCAGAAGGGCCGTGGCGGTGTCCTCCTCTTCATCATGCAGCAGTCCAGCCCTTCGAAATCCGTTGGTGATCGTGGATGTTTGCACACTTTTCCACGCTGTCAGAATCCACCGGTAGAGTTGAGCACAACTTGCTTTTCGCAAGTTTATCGCCGCTCGTCATCCACGACTCCCGCTGAACGCATAGCGCTACTTTGAAGTTTGTTTTTCGCGCTACTTGTACGGCACTATGTTGCCTGGCGGATGGACATGTGACCAACATACCACTCTTGAACCCCGATCCTTCCGCCAGGCAACGTAGTGCCGTACAACAGCGGAACAAACAAAACAAATCGTCTTACGATATCACAAAAATCATGGACAATCTATAGAAAAGCCGCACCTGACTAAAAGCCGCAGGGTTCAAAGCTTGTGCAAAAAGTAGCGGCTTATAGCCCGACAATTACGGTAGATACTCTATTTTGCTAAAAGTATTCATTTTCCCAGCCAAATCATTGAATTCGGGTGTTCCAGTTGCTTCCATGGCCACAGGTGTATAAAATCGAGCACCTAGGCATGGAGACTGTACACACATCTGTGAAAGAATGGGTCGCTCTCAGGAGCTCAGTGAATTCCAGCATGGTACCATGATAGGATGCCACCTGTGCAACAAGTCCAGTCGTGAAATTTCCCTGCTGCTAAATATTCAACAGCCAACTGTTAGTGGTTTTATAACTAAGTGGAAGTGATTATGAACAGCAGCAACTCAGCCATGATGTGGTGGGACACATAAAATAACCGAGCAGCTTCAGCAGTTGTTGAGGTGTATAGTGTTAGAGGTCAGCAACTTTCTCCAGAGTCGATCCCTACAGATCTCCAGACTTCATGTGGCCTTCAGATTAGGTGTCGCGGAAAAATACAACAAAATAAAACCAGTACTGGTACCAGAAAAAAGAAGATTTATTCACAACACATGGGAAAAGACCCAGGGAAACAGAGTTAATGATAAAAAACCCTGAAAACCATAAATTTCACACCTGAACCTCAGCTCTCGCGGCCCGGTACCAAGCGACTCATGGAGCGGTACCGGTCCGTGGTCCAGGTGTTGGGGACCGCTGGCGTAGAGAGCTTCATGGAATCAGTTTCCATGTCCAAGCAGCTGCAATCAAGTCTTACATCACCACACCCAATGCAAAACGTCATGGCGATTATGGCGTGGGGTTTTTTTGGACTTGGGCTTGCCCCTTACTTTGCGGAAACAGTTTGGGGATGGCCCCTTCCTGTTCCGACATGACTAATCAGCAGTGCACAAAGCAAGGTCCATAAACACATGGATACGCAGGGATGGTGCGGAAGAACTTGACTGGCCTGCACAGAGTCCTGACCTCAACCTGACAAAACACCTTTTGGATGAATTGGAGTGGAGACTGCAAGCCAGGCCTTCGCATCCATCTTCATCGTTTGACCTCACAAATGTACTTCTGGAGGAATGGTCAAAAAGTCCCAGAAACACAGTCTTGTGGAAAGCTTTCCTAGAAGAGTTGAAGCCTTTATCACTGCAAAGGGTGGGCAGATATATGAGCAACATGGATTAATGATGGGATATTACTCAATTTCATATCCATGTGAAGGCAGATGAGCAAATAATTTTGGCAATATAGTGTAGTTATGACTTTAGTTGTACTAAAACGCTCCAACCACTTCAAAGCATTCATTATTTAGATGTGTCCTCATGAAATCAGCAGCAGCAGAGAATTTTTTAGCACTCCCCACTAATGACAGCATCATCTTTAGTCAAAGGAGCTTGCAAAGAAAAGCGTCTGGACTTCTTTAAGTTACTTGAAGACGTTTCACCTCTCATCCGAGAAGCTTCTTCAGTTCTAAGGTCAAATGGTGGAGAGTCCCAGATATAAACCTAGTGGGAGTGACCCCCCACAGAGGGACAAAAGGACCCCCTGATGATCCTCTAATCGCCTGAGCCAAGGTGTGAAACTGGGTGTGGGTCCCAATCAGCCAGAGTTTCGGGTGAGTTCATTGTGAAACCTGGCCCCACCTTATCATGCGAATTCCTGAGATCAGATGGCCCAGGATGTGAGTGGGCATCATCTTTACCTCTCATACACTCGTACAACTTTTTGTTTTGATTTAGCAACACTTCTCACTTGTGTTTTAACAGTTATTAGGGAATGGGTGTCTTTGGTGGAGTACGTCATGTTGTGAATCCCTAAAGAAGCATTAGCAGAATGCTAGCATTTAATGGGTTGTGCAAGAAAAAGTGGTGAGACGTCAGATAGCAGTGTTTCCTTTTGGTTGTGGCACATCATCTGTACTGTTTTCGTGAGAACTAGGGCATTTTTTGTGTCTAGAAGCATGTGTAAATAGTCATTTTAGCCTTTTATGTAACAGAGAATTGTTCACCGAGTGTTATCTCATGAGCACCCCCCACTGTGCCCTCAGCTGAATCGCAGCCAATTTCTGTACAGTGGAATTAATAGGAGGTATAAAGACTCCCCTACATTGCTGACATTACGCATAGCTGTCTGAATTATCCACATTTCACTATAACACAAAATGAATACTGTGAAATTGCTTTAGTTTAACCTCATCAGCGGGACAAAAAAATGCTTGCTTCTTTGTCTGATGCCTCCTATCTTATTGCCTGCATCACTTCTACTACGGGCTCTTCTTTAGAGAACAGCTTTTCGATAACTCGTAAAAAGAACAAGACTCGCTTCTGTGACTTGTTTGTACCGCAGACGTCTTTTGTTTTCTGTTTTTTTTTTTTCTTTTTTTTGTATTATGTGGTTGTGACAGAGGCAGCTTTATAAAGTGAGTGGAATCACATGAAGTGTTTTTTCTCCCCGTGTGGGTGGGACCTAATTGTGCTCTGTCTCTGTGCTTATGCAAGTTTTAAACTAGCACTTTCATCTCCCACTTAAACAAGTTCAGTATTTAAAAAGGAATTTATAGAAAAATGAGTTGTAATTGACATTGTCCGCATTCGGTTGTTTACGGCACATTTTAGATAATAGTTTTTACAAAGCAGCAGTCAGATGTCTGGAGACGCTAAAGCCCCTCTCTTCAGTTCAAGGCTGCCATTCATTCATCTATGTAATTGAGCACATCATCGAATGAGTGGATCAGCACTCTAGCCCTTCATACCCGCAATTTGTACCCAAATTTCCTTTCAAGTGTTAAATGAACCCCCCGCTGATCCTCGCTGATTGTATGTCATTTGGATTTTGTCTGGTGGCAATAAAACCTCATCTGCCAGCATCGTTCTCCTTCCTCAATGGCCACTCCTTTCTCTTTGTCTGTCCTGTTCCACAATTGCGGAATAAAGAGAGGTGGCATTTAAAAAGGTCCACATGTGGAGGGGTTGACATTCAAAGTACTGCCACCTTAAGGTTAACTCCATGCGAAAGGTGATAGTGAATGCAGGCTTTTAAAGCATCAGTCATGTCGTGGAATATCAGATATCAGTGAGGAGGCAGACGGAGTAGTGTTTAAGATGCACAGGTAAACAATACAACCTCTCTTTGGCATATCTGGCACTTCAGATCCATCTCACCTGTGGTATTAAGGCCTGATGTGCTCTTAGCGTCAGTTACATGCTGCAGAAGACAATGAGGGATTTTTGTCTTCGTGTTTTGCTGCCAAGGCTATATTTGTGTAAATGCATACGGCTTCAAAAGAAGTAGTTATGGACAATTGCCCTCAGATGCAGCCCGAGGCTGAAACTTGACTCCTGGTAGAAACATTTACTTTTTTCATTCCTATTTGAAAAGGCTAGACTAAAAGTGTTTGTACTTTCTATGGCTGTAAATAGACACTGACAGGCTTTGCTTTGAAAATTCCTTGCTTGACTTATTGCCGTTTTCAGCTGGGTGCACAAAGGAGACAATAAACGTAAGGCTTAAGAGAGGTCCTGAAAATACTTTGGAAAAGAAAAATCACTAGCCAATTGGCCGTGCTCTTCTCACTCACTGAGCTGATATCTGGAAAGGATCTTAGGCGTTTTGTTTAGCTTTAATGTGTCTATTGAAGAACACAAAGTGCATGGAACAGGAGAAGGAATTTTGCTATTGACTCCGAGCGGCTCTGGGGATGGGAGCATCTGTCGCGCAGCCCAGCACTTTGATTCAGACTGACACATCTCCACGTTCCCTAAAGTTTTCTGTAATGCAACCGCAAAGCTGACATTTTTGGTTTACGTCTCAGCAAATGCTGTGTTAAAGCTCAGTAGAGATCTGTTTCAGCTGATGCATCATAATGAGGTATTATGTTCTGATTCTGAACTCTTCATCACGCCGCATTGTCTAAAGTTTGAGTTTGTCTGATACTGTAAAGTTGTTATTGACCTTTTCTTTAGCTTTGTATTTAGATATCATTAGCAAATGCTATTTTAGTTATGTTACAGATACAACACTATAAAAAAGTATTTGCCATTCCTGATTTTTTTTTTCCTGGTAATGAGTATTTCACAGCGCCGTAGAGGAAATTTGGCCCACTCTTTTTAGCAGAATTGTTTAAATTCAGACATTTTTGGAGGGTTTTCTAGCAGGAATGGTGTAAAAAATTTAAATCTGGTTTAAGTCTTGACTTTGACTAGGCCAATGCAAAGCCTTTGACTTCCTGATGTTTTTCAAGATATGGTCTTGCTGCGCAACCCAAGTGCACTTGAGCTTTAGGGCAGAATTCATAGTTTCATCCCAACCATCCCAAGAAATTTGCAGTACCACCACCATCTTTGACTGTTGGTATGATGTTCTTTGTATGAAATCCGCTGTTAATTTTATGTCAAATGTAAAAGGACTCAAAATTCCCCAAAAGTGGAACTTTTGTCTCATCAGTCCACTGAATATTTTCCCAAAAGTCTTGTGGATTAAAATGCTTTTGGCAAGTGTGAGGAAACCCTTGGTGATCTTTTTGGTCAGCAGTGGTTTTCACCTTGGACTCTCTCAAGGTAAAAGTTGTTCTGGGTTCTTTTCTGACCTCCTGGATGAGCTGTCGATTTTCTCTTGGAGTAATTTTAGTAGGCCGGGCACTCCTGGGCTCACTCAGGTTCACCGCTGTTCCTAGTTTTTGTGGATAATGGCTCTCATCATTGTTCACCAGAGAACCAACGGCTTAGAAATGACTTTGAACCCCTTTTCAGAGCGATAGATATCAATGATTTTGTTCCTCAGCTTGTTTCTTGAAATCTTGTTGCCTATTCTACTTTGTCAGTTTTTGACAGTTGCTTGGTTCATTTTTGTCTAATATTTAAATTGTTGTTTGATGAAAATTATTTGCTGAAAAAGATGTGAAAAATATACAAAAACAAAGCTATAAATAATACTAATCATTGGTGCGACATATTAAACAAATACATTTGTAGTTGACAGAAACTTGGGTGATGCGATTAGTAGTAGTATTAGTAAAAGTAGCTGGTGATAGCTAAGTCAAACTTTGTTTTTCTGGTGCAGGAATGTAAAGTACAGGTTGATCTGCTCTAGCTGTGCTCTGATAGGTATTTTTAACTGGCAGATAAACATTTCCTGCCCCTAACAACCCTCGTTTTTATTTGTCCCTGTACTGTGTTAAAAGTGAATGACTGCATCCAAGTAAAATCTCTGCTGGATCCATTAGAAATGTGGCGCATACTTTAGCTCGCGCTTTGATTAGGATGTCCAGTTGATCTGGGCTAATCTCTTTAACGAATGAGTCTTGGGTCCCTGCATTCATCATGGTCAATAACAACAAATGGCTCTACTGTACTGCTGATAGTTTCTGCTTGGGGCGATAAAATAATTGCCCTTTTTATGTCAGATTGGAGGATGCTGATTTGCCAAATGTACAGGGCTATAAGCTTATCTTCAGTCAGCAATTGGCAATATTACCTCTCTGCCTTGGCAATGTTTCTTTGAGAATGCAGAAGCATTTTTTAGGGACACCACTGCAGCATAGCATTTCTATGGATCTTATTCAGTATGTTTAACATCTTACATGCACATTTAACACATTATTTACACTTAATCTGGAGACTTCTGCTGGCTAGCAGGCCCTGCTTCCTGTATTCTATTTTTACCATCCAGCGCATATAACAAACTTTTTTCTCTCTCACCTTTTTTTTAATATAACAAGGTCCTCATTATGACAGAAGCTTTTCCTCGACTACAGACAACTTTTTATCTCTCTCTCCTTATTCTTGCATTTCTATCAGTCCATTATTCGACTGCGAGTCCCCAGCATTGTGGCCTACTTGCTGTGGGCCTTCCCTGTGCACCAGACTCAGGGGATCTAAAGCCGGCCATTTTAATAATACACACATAAATAATAGATATATTTTAAATGCAAATTCTAATAGGGACTTTGGGGGCGACTCAATCATGCAGCATTTGCGGTTTTGACCTTAACTCGGGCTAACAAATTACTGGGAGCTCAGTGTTTCTCATTAGGTGCTCCACGCATCATCACACCGCCAAGTTGCCTTTGGCTATAACCACAAACCCTGTATACACGTGTTCAATATTTTCCTTTCATTTTTTGTGTTTAGTAGTTTTTACCTGTGCGCTTTTTTTTTTTTAAGTAAAAAGTAACATCAAATACCTCACAGTTGATGTTGCTGATAAGAGTATAATAAATACAGAGGTAAAGTTATATAAATGCCATTGTTTTTGTTCTCTTTTGAAAGAAAACATCCATAACTAATGCAGAAAATCGTAATACATACATATAGTAAGTACAAGTAAGAAGTTGTCTGGTGAAATAAAGTATATTCAGTGTATAAGTAAATGTCCCATATTTGAAATTCAAGCAGAGTATTATTGCAAAATGCCTAAATAGCTAAAATCTAAGTGCTTTGCATGAAGATGGCTTCTTCTGATTATGGCTGTCTGGGGTTATTGCCAAGCCGCTGAATCAATTGTGATGCCTCTTGAATAGCACTGCTCTTATTTCCTTTTCGCCACATAAATTTAGAGAAGATATTAGTAAGAACACACATTTTTTGTGTGCTTAAGGAAAAGGTTCTCCTAAAATTCCATCCATATATTCATACTCTTTGCCTGCCTCTTATGTTAAATATTTGAGCTCATCTCAACATGAGCTCGGTGAGCCGATATTTTGGAAGGGTCACCAGTGGACCAGTGTCTGAGCTAACAAACAAACCATTTTGCATGTCTGGGCTCACACAGATGAAATAATAAAGAAAAAAAAAAATCAAACCAAGGACCTTCTTGGCTGTGAGGCGGCTCTGGTAAACACTAAGCCACCATACTCCTATTCATAATGATAACAACAGTGGAACTGCCGTGTAATTGGAAAGAATAAATCTGGGCCGTGTATAATAGCGGGAATGGTTATTACAAATTGCACACATTCTAATGTGTTTCCACAAAAGAAAGAAACATTCCACCCATCCAAGAAATAGATGCAGGTATGCAGCAAAAATGTTAGAATTACTATAGCTATTGTGCAGAGAGGTTATGCTACGAATAAGGTCATGTTTTGTTGAATGGGTTTAAGATTACGCCAGGCAGAAAGCTCTTTACAGCTTCAGCATCAATTTTTTTCTTCCCCCAGTCCTATTTCACAACAATTGCTCCAATGTGCACCGTGACCAGCCCTTACATTTATTCCTGCTAATATCAACAGCTGGCCGTCACATTTACCTACAACCTCAAGTCCCTCTGTATTTTCATAATCTCGCCGTGCACGAGATGCACAAACACGCGGATCATCGTCTGTGAAACAACAAAGGCCACACAGTTTGTATTCCTTTGTAATTCGGCTCTAATAACAGCCCTGCAAACTTTATTGCAACCCTAATCAGATTAGATACTTCTGGGAAATAACAGTTGATAATGTTTGAAGAGGAGGATAATATCCCTATTCAAATTAGTCTGCAAATTAGAATGGAATAAATTGTCTGTTCAACATAATATTTTACCGAGTCTGGAGACAAAGCAATCCAAAAAAGTAATTGAAAGCAATTAGATTATGATTACTAAATTTGATTAATCTGGTGGATTACACTACTGGTTGTCAATTTCAGGTTGGTATTCTGTTACAAATTGCTAATATATAACATTATATTTATATATCCATTTCTCAAGTGAATTTTTATTAGGACTGTGCTTTATAGCACCGATGACAGAATAGTGGATTTTCTATGGAAATAGCATCGCTCGGTACAGTATTAAATTCCATACTCGGGACCAAAAGCCTCTCTTAATATTGCCATTCATTAATCTTAGCTCTTTAGCATAAATCCTGTTCCTAAACTTGCTTTCTACTGACATCAGCTATAAAGCTTTATTTAGGCAAACTTAAAGTAAAGTAAAATTCACCTTTAATCAATCACTGTAACCTGTAATTACTTTATGAAATTCAGTTCTGCCACAACTTTCTTTACAGGTGTGTAAGCGACACTGTGGGTCCTCACTCACCACCCAAACGTCAGTATGAGAATACACGGGACACTTGTTGTGTTGTCTGTGGCTTGCCACTGATCTGTCAGCGTTGCGTCGTCGTCTTAAGTGCCGGTGGGGTCGGCGGTTTTGTTCGTCGCCGTTCTCTTCCAGCCATGCCAGAAGGCACCGTTTGTCACGGCCTGTCATTTCACAGGGAGCGAGCGAGCGCGCGTACCGTGATTTGACATAAATGAAAAAGTAAGGTATGATTGTTGCATCGCTGCCCGCTCCCCGGCTTCCATCACGACATCCCTCGTTCATTTTGATCCATTCCTGGTGCTGTTACTGTGAGCTGGAGCCTAAATGTCAGCCCAGTTTGAGTCATATTTCCATCTTTGAAGGAAGCAGGAGGGGGGGAAAAAAAACGCTGTCTTTATCCGGCCGCGCAGACGTCCTTCTACGTTTTGGTTGTTTTTGTTGTTGTTGGCGATTCTACAGCTGTCATCTCAATTAGGAAGCTGATTTCGAGGGACTGTTTGCGCTCTCGCACCACATCTACTGTCTTCCTGATGACGCGCAGTATGTCAGAACGGTGCATGGAGAGAAGGCTCTCAAGGTCAGATTGAAATTGGAACCATTTCATCATGAATCATTATGAGAAGTGCTGTGCATCTGTTGGAGCAATAAATATTGTCAAACATGAGCCAAGCACAGTATATACTATAAATGATACACTTGCAGCATGTTATTTTAGGGCCACAGTTTATTGCAGGCTTGTTTTTGCTGAGCTATTGCACATCTATGAAACCCATGTATTGATTTCTTTGTCTTTTGTTTTTTTTACTGTTAATTGCACGAATATTTCACTGCACTAAATGAATTTATGGATGTTGTTCAAATGAAAGCCCCCTCCAGCTCTTGGCAGGTGTTTTTTATTCAACAGCTTTTAGCCATTGGCCAGTAAATGACTTTGCTATGATAGTGCCAGCGACTTGAGTCAATTTGTTTTTCGTAATGGCTCGTCTTCTGTTGGTGCACAAAAGCATCTTGAAACTATAGCGTGTGATAATTAAGTTTGGGGCTAAGATTCAATTAGAAACTGACATCAATATCTCTGCTTGAAAGAGCAGTGCATGTTTGACACAATCCAGGACCTGTATTCTTAGTTTATTTGGGCAGAATTTTCATATTTTAGGTAGGAAATCATCAGGAGAGTGATCAGAGAATACGGCCTAAATTTTTTAAAGGGTTCAAAGAGCTCTGTATACAAGTCTGAGTAATGTATACTTGCTTCCAGCCATAAAAAAAGCCTTTGCGATATTTCCCAAATGTCTTTCGAAGGACCGTCAAGTCTGCATCACATTGAATCACAAAGTCCAGAACAATTCAATTGAAAATCAGCCGAATTATTATCTCGGGCTTTGTGAACCCACAATGAAGATTATTGAAAATGAGGGTGATTGTCTTGTTACTGTGAATTTTGTAAGCCAACTTGGAAATGAAACATTTTATGCAGAGTGTTGTGGGTTCGTGTGTTTGTGCATGTGTGTGGTTTCTCTCTGGAGAATAAAAGCAGAGAGATGAACGTGTGGGTGTGTCTGTCTTCCTCGCAGAATGATTACCTTGACAAGGTTAAAAATGAATAAGTGCAGCTGAATAAACCGTCTGCGATTCATTTAATGACAGCTGCTGATTTGAGCCGTGATGCCTACACAATATGAGACAGACACGAATAAAAAAAGCAGAACATCCGAGATCAGCAGTGTTGCTAGCACTTTCTAATTTTTTTTCCCCTTACAAGATTGCAGGATTATTATACCTGCTTGTTTCATAAAACTTTATTGTACAAGTAAATCATCATTCTCAATAGGCACACACAACAAAAGAGAAACGCACAAAAGAAAATAGAAATACTGCAGACTGAATCTTGAATGTCTTGAACCATATCAGATTTCTCATGCGGCAGATTTTCCCTGATAAATGGCGCAGAACTCCCACAAATCTTTTTGCCAACCATCATCGAGGGCAGCTATTGAAACTGTTGCACGAAATAAGACTCGACTCTAGATTTCTTAGGCTTCACTTGTACAGTAAGAGTATTTTAGAGCATAATAGTGCCCCTTTTAATTATATTAAGTCACAGAAATACCTTCTTACTTTGCAAATTAATAGTTTAACCTTGCGTGGTCTAAATCCAAGTTAAACCACCAGCTAATTTTATTTTTTGTTATTATTATCCTGTCGTTAGGGGATTAAATCTCTTTTTTAAGACAGACCTCTATAAAATAAAAGTCCCACGGTTTCTGTAATATACACCAATTAGCCGCCTGCCTGTACCACCAGATCTGACCTGTCTGGGCACAAGAGGGTCAAAGTGTCTGACAGCAGGAAGTTCACACTGGATCTGTGGGGTTCTTTATGTTTCAGGTTGGGAGTCTCTGTGGATTTGGCTTGTTCGGGCACATCTTGCAGATGCTCAGTTGTGCTGGGATCTGTAGAGTCTGGAGGCCGGGTCAACACCTTATCCTCTCTGGCTTGTTCATTGCTAAGCAGTCTTTGACAAGCGTGGCAGGGAGGCGTTTCCCTACTTTGTGATGTGAGGCTCATTATTGTTTGGGTGTGTGTTGTGTGTCAGAGTAACCCAAGGTTTGCCAGCAAAACACTGGCAAGCAAATTCCAAATCAGTGTTGTTCAGTTTACCTACACCGTGGTTTTATTGTTGACTGTTCAGTGGTTAATTAAAAAAAAAAAAAAAGGTGAAACCATATTGAATGTGTTGAGTCATTCATGCCGTGTAATCGTAATTCGGTATTTACTGGCTCCTCACGATGAACCTGAATGTCAGCTATTCCAATCACAGGTAACCAAGCTGGAAGGCCAGGGACCTCATTTAAGGCCTGTTTACCATATGCTTGATTTTCAGTGGAGTTTCAGACATCAGCAGAATATGGAAAAAAAAAAAAACCTGCAAGAGAAAAATGACTAAAACCCAGCCGTCAAACAGGATCATTTAAAATCTGATTAAAGTATCTGATTGCTCACCTGCTATAACTCATCAGCTTCACTAGCTTGTTGCTAAAGGCACATGTGGCACATAAAAACTAGCAACAGATTCAGGGTAATAATGCTCCTCGTTCAGTATGTGTGAACTTTTTAACGCGTTCACCATGTTTTCATGTTGCTGTCAGATCAACATTTAAGAAATTATCAATCGTACTATTAAATAAAAGTGATGCTTAATATTAAAAATCTTCCAAACAAAGTGGAAATTTTAATATTTCAGTTTGTGTCTTTATCTTCAGGTTCCTGCACATTTGGGTTTATTTTGGATTTTTTTTATGCTTCGGCATAAAAGTTTTGCTTATTGGCTTGAACTAGACAGAAAATTTGAATTTATAGTAAACTATTATGAACCATCAGAGCTGTAAGCTGCCCTATTAAAGCCTCTAATACAGAATATCTTACACAGAAACATTTGTGTGCATACAGAGGCAAATTTAAATGTTGTGACTCTTAATTCAGAATAAAATCTTTTTCCCTTCCCCCAGCTTTCTTTTTAAACCATTAGCTGATATTTTGAAACAGCTGGTTGCACTTAGTTATCTCTGTAGGCGTTTCTGAGAATACCGAAAATATGTTACACAATTACTGCCATAGATTTAACTCTGTATCTGTAATTTAACCTTTTAGATTATACAAAAGCCTCCCCTGTGTTGCTAAACTGAACAATGTTCCTTCTTTGTGTCTCCTTATTTTATAAGGTGCCCCTCAAAGATCTGGGTTGAGCTATCATTACCAAGTATAAAGGGTTTTTTCTCTTCCTGCTGTAGGCACCTACTTGAATAGAATAGAATAGAATAGAATAGAATTCAACTTTATTGTCATTGCACATGCACAGGTACAGGGCAACGAAATGCAGTTTGCATCCATCCAGAAGTGCTTTAGTGATATAGATATATTACAATATATATTAGCAATAATATAGATATGTGAGTATATTACAGAAATGGGTCTATTATGGTATGTTATAATGTACACGGTATGAAGTATGTTGTGAATATTCTATAACTATAAGTATGTACAGGCTGTAGTGAGTACAAGCTATGTACAGGATATGAACAGGATATAAATATGAAAAACTATACAGAATATGAAATAAATAACTTTACAGAATCTGGGATATACAGCTATACAGAAATGGGAACTATGCAAGTTGTAAACAGTTGTAGGATTAAAGATTATCGAATGTACAGAATGATTATTTACACAGAGCTATACAGTAGTGCAGTTAAGATAAGTGAGGGTGTAGATAGTTTCTACAGAGGCTATATAAAGTGCTAGTGGTTGTGAGTGGTGGTTCAGTCCATGTTATTATTGTGTTTGAGGGTACAGTTGTCCATTGTGGGGGTGTGTATGTTCAGTCCATGAGTTTAACGTGGGTCAGATGTCAGGAGGCAGAGTTCAGGAGTCTGACAGAAATTTATTGTGGTCAAAGAAAAGGGAAACATAAACATTTATCAGGAGGAAGCACGAGAAATAGAAGAAATGTAATAGTTGTTCTAATTCAAATCTTTTAAATTTGAATCGAGCGTTGTAAGGGTGTGACCAGAAATCTCTTGGTGTGTGACCTGCATATTTTCCTGGTAAATGAGACATGTTAAATGATGTGCCAGAGGGAAAATGGGTCTTTTCAAGCAGCACACACTGTTCCGATCATCACAGATAACCAAGCGGGAAGGCCAGGGACCTAATTTAAGGCTATTTACCATACGCCAGATTTTCAATGGAGCTGCAGACATGGGCAAAATATGAAGAAAACCTGCAAGAGGAAAAAGGACGAAAACCGAGCTCACAAATAGGATCATTTAAAACCGTCCAGAGTTCATAAAGACGCGAGTAATTAATAATTCATCAATCTCATCTTGAGATCTTTTACCGTGAATGATATTTGAGCTTCTTCTCAGCCTTACCCGTGCACTCTGAAATGAGTGAATACAGGAAAAGAGGACTCAATTTTATCAAAAACAAAGAGATGGAATGTGATTAAGCAGGATTAAGCAGGATTTGTCTCTAAAGGGGTGATTGCTGTCACTTCTGAACATTTTAGGCAACTCACAGAAGTATAACAGTGAATACTGAACTGTTTCTCTTGGTCTTGGTCTCTTTACCATCTAATTCACCAGTCAGTCATGCATCCACCACACACAGTATATCATACATGTTGAGACACGGTTGGTATAGACATTATGACTCTTCTTTAGGAGCAACGGCTGAAAATAGTGCGTTGTTACATGTGTGATCTCATATTGCCATGTTGGTAACTGGACTGTCACTACAACTGACCAATCAAGTTGTTGCATTGTCAAGGACATTCGAATTAACATAACTCCAACTTAAAAGCAGGCTGCACAATGAATCTAATTTTCATTTCCATGGCAGAATTGGCTTCCTACAATTTAATGAACATGATTGAGTGATTTTGAACATGTGTGCTTGGCAGCAGAGAGCAAAGCAAAAGCAAATCAAGTACTTCTTAAATCTGTGCCTTACCATGTGCGTTTGAATTTTCTGGAGAAATTTGGTTGAGTAACAATACATTAAAAGGCAGATATACGACAAAAAGCAAATGTCTGGCACATCAGAAGGTGAAGACCTGAAATATAGAATTTGATCTTCATCCATTATTTAGAAATATTTTGGATTTAGGGCACGTTATATTAATCAAGAAGAGTGTTGTAGAGTTGTTTATGCATTGCAAAGCATCACAACAGGGCTGTGTTCTTTCTCCTCTGCTCTTCTCCCTGTACACCAACTGCTGCACCTCCACCCACCAGTCTGTCAAGCTAATCAAGTTTGCAGATGACACCACCGTTATTGGGCTCATCTCGGACGGGGATGAGTCTGCCTACAGGAGGGAGGTTGAACGTCTGGTGTCTTGGTGCAGCCACAACAACCTGGTGCTGAATGCCCAGAAGACAGTGGAGATTATTGTGGACTTCAGGAAGCACACAGCTCCACTCCCCCCCCATCATCCTGACTGACACCCCCATCACCTCTGTGGACTCATTCCGCTTCCTGGGTACCACCATCACCCAGGACCTGAAGTGGGAGCCCACCATCACTTCCGTCATTAAGAAAGCCCAGCAGAGGATGTACTTCCTGAGGCAGCTGAAGAAATTCAACCTGCCAACACGGACGATGATGCAGTTCTACACTGCAATCATCGAGTCCATCCTCACCTCCTCCATCACCGTGTGGTACGCTGGAGCCACTATCAGGGACAAACAGAGACTGCAGCGTGTTGTGCGCTCTGCTGAGAAGGTGATTGGCTGTAGACTCCCATCTCTGCAGGACCTGTACACCTCCAGGACATTGCGGCGTGCAGCTCGGATCTCAGCTGACCCTTCTCACCCTGGACACAGTCTGTTTGACCTGCTCCCCTCAGGCAGGAGGCTCCGGTCCATTCGCACCAGAACCTCTCGCCATAAGAACAGTTTCTTCCCCTCTGCTGTTGGACACATGAACAATAAACGTACGACTGTCCCCACCACTAACTCATGACCCTACGCTGTGTTCACTGCATGATTCCATGTTTTGGCACTGATCACCACCTGCACTCATGTATATATCTTTCTACGTAGCACTTTTAATTCTTATTCTCATGTATATATCTCATGTATATCTCATGCATATATCTTTCTACGTAGCACTTTTAATTATTATTCTTACTTTTATTTTTTCATGTCTATTTAAGCGCAATTTATGACAGCATGTTTGCACTGAAGCACCGCAGCAATTTCCTAATGTTGTAAACCTGCTCAACATTTGGCAATAAAACCCTTTCTGATTCTGATTCTGATTCTGAACTAACTTATTCAACTGGCTAAAAAGCACAAACTGCAGTTTGATGAATGTATGAAGGCCGAGTAAAACGATGCAATGGCTGGTAACGTGAATCATCCAACATCAGCTCAGACATCCACGTGAGCTGTGTCCATCCAGCTCTGAAATCACGAACGCCATCGCATTCTGTTTGGCCAAAGATATCTTTCCATTAAGCACGATGAGTACCGAAGGCTTCATGAAAACAGTCAAAACGCCGGACAAAAGATATGTTATCCCCCGGTGCAGTTATTTCTCCGAACTGACAAAACCTGCACTGTATGCAAAATGTTGCAGGGAAGATGGAAAGTTATCTCACAGCTATTCAGTACTTTGCTACTTTGAGTTTCCTTCACATCCATCATGCAGGTGCAGCAAATGGATTGAAAGACTTTATACTTTGCTTCTAGGAAATGCACTTAAATGAAGTGCATAAACAACTCATTTGTCTGCAAAGATGTTTTAAGTAGCGAGATTGCAGCACATGTAAAAGTGAAAGCAGCGCCCTGTTGGTTACATTTTGTGTTAGTTTTTTTGTTACCATTTTTTAAACTTGGATAACATTTTTTTCTTCCAAGAGATGCACTCAACTTAGGTGAAAAAGAAGGCCAATTTGTTTATGCAAAGACGTGTACATTATCAGGAATGATAATTACACAACATTAATGCGAAAGATGTGTTATTTATTGCAAGTGCAATAAAAACATTTCCTCAACAAATTCAGTGAATAATAATGGCAAATAATCGTGATCTCAAAACAGATTAACATTATCAAAATTATTTTGGCTGTAAACATCCAGGCCTAATAGAACTTTGCTTGCATATTGCTCTTTATTTTGAAACTAAGTAGAAGAAGAAGCATTCTGAGAGTGCAAACATCTGCCAAGGCCTCTTTCTCTCTAGGCCGTATTTACCTATCAACCAAAACCAGCCACGGCAGGTGGATTCCCTCCCAGAACCTGGTTCTGCCAAAAGGTTTCTTCCTCTTGAAAGGAAGTTTTTCTTTTCCACGGTTGCCAAGTGCTTGCTGAAATGGGGTTGTGAATTGGCACTGTTATAAACTAAATTAACTTTTAGGGGAATACTATTGTATTTTGTATTTAGTTGTCTTTGGTCATTTTAAGAATAGAATAACTTAATTGTTATTGTAACTAGTATATTAAAATTACAAAATTAAAATTGCTAATCCCATCCTTGTGCACTCATTAAAAAAGCATTAGTCTAAAAATGGCAGTAAATAATAATAATAATAATTAAAAAAGATAAACCCATGCACACACACACACGCAGGCATAGACAGGTTGTATTGCACTCATGCCTAATTCCACAAACAGACTTATGTTACTGCTTTGATGAGTGTAGTAATTGCTGCTGGGTAACAGCTGTTTAAATTAATTTGCCCTGGTTATACACCACCTGCCTGACAGCAACAGCTCAAACAGTGGATGACCCGGGTCTGTAATGTCTTTTTATATATATTTGAGCTTAAACTTAAATGTAGTAATGACGTTTGTAGTAAAAACAAGTACTTGTGTGGCATACATTTCACTGTTTAGTAAAAGCAGTTTAAATTTTGTGTATTTTGTTTTCCAGAAATAAAAGACACTTATTCAGGACCACAGTAACACGTATTGACATGTTACTTATTTAACAGTTGTAACCTGTCACTGCAATGTAAAAAAAAAAAAATCAAAATAAATAAAATAAATCAGCTGAACTAAATAAGTATCCTATGCCAGCATGTTTTTGTCAGTGTGAAAACCTCTACCTCTCACTCTAATAGCATTATCATGATGTTGAGCTTCAGATCAGTGTATTGACCTTGTAGGAGAGATCAGAGGTCAAATGTGGCACGATATTTAAAATCTATATATGGTACTTACTCTTTTTGTCAATTTTCAACCAATAAATCATTAAGTTGACCTTGAAGACTTCAATGGATGTAAGCCAGATTCTAATGATTTATTAACTGACCCCACTCTACATCCCCACTCCAGCCGTTCAGATACCAACATCATGAGCTACGTTGTTGCAAAATTAGACAGGAAAGACCATAATTAGCTTAATGTTTCCTGCAAAGGTTATTGTACATTCTTAACTATACCCACACTCAGTCCTCTGCCTGTACCAGGTAGATTTTTTAAGGCCATATTTTATTTTATTTTTTACTGTACTTTAATGAGTTGTTTTGTAGCTAAACCCACTAACATCTGCAGAGGAATATTAATCTGTTTGGTTAAAGTTTTCAGTCAGAAGTGACCGTTGGTTTCTTTTTGTTCTTCCTCTGATCACCATCAGATCAGGCCAATTATGTTACAAACTATTACAAATCCCCACTGAAAGACCAATATGTGATAATGCTAGAGTGTGGTTAAATTGCTTATTTGTCACGGTTTGTGCATTATCATTGTGAGGATTACAATAATACCATGTCCTATTGTAGATTAGGTCACACATTAAGATAACTTTGCAGGCAGCTGAAAACGATCTAATTAAAGGCATCCTAATGGTTTCATCACGTTCAGCATGCAACGCTACCAGCATGCTGAACCTGCTGTTGCAGTTACTGCTGCTCTGAAAATGTGTTTGTGATAGAGTGCATTGTGAACTGGGACTGGTGACTTTTGACTGCCAAACTGTTTCACCCAAGCTATTCCCTTCAGCAAGAGTTATTACATCTTTCACTGTGAAGACATTGTGTACCAGTGAGAAATGGCAGACTCTTACTTTTGTTTCTACATTCAAATATATGGCCTCATTTCATCGGCTTAACAACCTCATTTAAATGGGCCTAATGACTCCAACTAATGTCCGGGCATGGCCGAGAGATTGCAAATGTTCTCACGAGCAATGTCCTCTGCATGCACGTTGTATATCTCCATTATGAGGTCTTGTCTTTATAAAAAGCACAACCCATTTTTTGGTCTGCTCCAAATGTTTTATTTTGATATAATATGACGGCCTCTGTGTTGTAAGGTTTATGATGTGATTTCTGGGGCAGGATTGTGAATTTTTCTGAGGATTGTAAAGATGCAAATTTTAGTCAAAAAACACATTTTTGTGAAATTTATATCTCCACGTGTGTGTGGGTGTGTGTGTGTGTGTGAAAGTAATTATTAAATCATGTTGAACAACCAATTATTCTCACATACAAATAAACGAGCAGCCTAAAGATACATTAACAAATACATTATGAACAACAATAAATACAAAATAAAACATTCTGACACAACTATAAATTAAAATAAGTTGTTGATCTGCAAGAATTTGGTTAAAGGATGCTAATCAACAGCAACACGAGAATTTCAAACTCGATAATCGGCACCATCAGACAGGGAAAAAATGACAAAAAATTAGCAGAGAATCTTTGCTTTAAAAAGATGAGAACAATAGAAACAATATCATCACAACTTTTAATAATTTTTTAACGAAATTTTTCAGTTGTCTCGCAACTTCTAAGGTAATGAAAAAATAAAATATATTTTTTGGTAGTCGGAGGTAGTGCTGTGTACTCCCAGTGTAGAGTTATTAGGGTAGGTTTAGGGCTAAGAACTTGTGCTGGCTACTACATGAACTTTCTTTTATTATTTGCCGTTGCTGCTATTTGCTACCTTTTTAATAGCATAAGCGATGGCTAATATGGCTGTCAGAAAATTGCTAATAGTTAAACAGCTCATTTTAAACATGTGCTCTAACAAGATTTACATGAGAATTTTGTCTTACTTACATTTTGTTGAAACAGAAGCTTTGCTGACCTCTCGAAATTCCTCAGTGGTGCTGTGTGAACTTGTTTGTAAGCTGGAGGAGGTGAAGACAGTACTGCTGGTTTCAGCACTGCTGCCAGTAATAATGTTTGTTGGGTAGTATTTTTATTTTTATTTTTTTAGTATGGATTAGTATGGTCGATTAGCATAGCTCAGGAGGTAGATCAGGTCAGGTACTAATCGGGATGTTGGTGGTTCGATCCCTTCGATTAAGCTGCTCCAGTCTGCAGAGTGTCCTTGGCAAAGATCCTGAACCTCGAGTTGCTCCTGATGCATTCATCAGTGTGAATGTGTTTGAATGTTAGACAGAAAGCACTTATGTATGTAGAAAAAAATTCTTGTGTGCATAAAATGCTCAAGTAGAGTAGAAAAGCGTTATATAACAACCAGTCCATTTATAGATTGCACCACTTTGTTGAATAGGATATCTCTAATAGGACAAAGAGCTCTCAAGAACAAAGACATCATGGACAAGATTTCTAACCTTGTCCATGATGAGGCTACGATCGGCTACCATACCATCGGCAAATAGCTTGGTGAGAAAAATGACAACTATTGACAGAAACCCCCTTAAAGCCTGGGCCTCATACAATACTGTGAAGCTTTGTATATCTAAGTAACAGCCCAGAAACATTAAGGATTTGATGAAGCTCTGTAAAGACAAGTGATCTGTTTCTAACCCTAACCAAATCTTCTGTTCCAAAAGAATTAAATACTTAAATACCTCCGATCCATAATGCGCATTATTTTCTGATACAGAAACGTGTTTCGTTTTCTTGGCGAATAACCTTTTGATATTAAAATAAACCTACTGTGAATATCTTTTTCATACAGCCATTCATGACAGCAAGTGTTCCAAGACAAGCCTAATATTAATTTGATCAGTTTTTTAAAGTTTATCCTGCTTCATTTGGTGTATTCCTTCCCTGCAGTATAGTTTTTGACAGCAGAACTGAGTGCTGGAAAGGTCACTGAAATGCTAATGCAAAAATATAATTTTAAGTTGGCTCTTTAAAATTCACAGAAGATTCATTGCAGGGAAATGTTAAATCTACACACACACACACACACACACACACACACACACACACACACACACACACACACACACACACACACACACACGCATAAAGCACTTTTGCTGTCTTTGTGTCAGCTCGGGATGACTCCACTGCGTCGCACTCGATATACAGTGCGATAGTTTTTCATTAAACATCATAGTGTGAAGCAGGAGCCCGGTTACCCTGTTATGGATCCATTTAAATAAAGAACTATGCTTAGTGTCAACACGGATCAATATGTGGACTGGCATCGTGATGTGGTCTTAACCACCAAAGCAGGGCCCATTATGTGAAGCGCTCTTGTCAAAGACACTTAGAAAAGAACGTACAGTCAAATATGAGGCAGGAAATCAATGCGCTCTGATAGGGACTGAAACCTGACAGCTCAATAAGCTGGAGGGAAGATGTTCCCTCCTCGTCCTTTCCTTGCAGCAATAACCGTGTCCCACTCCTGCAAGGGACTTAGCAGCTCAATTCTGCAGACTATTTCAGATTACAAGCTGCCGTCAACAACTGCACGGTGAGCAGGTGTGCAGGACCATGCGAGGGGAAACCGCACACAGCGCGGACGCTATCACTGACAACAGAGGTGCTATTAAAGTCCAGAGACATCATCGAGTCATTCGGGTACAGTAAAAAGGACAGGTGCACACTCCTGGCCAACAAGAGGGAGCTTCTAGATAAAGTCCATCAAAGCCCTTACTTAAAAAACTGCTTCAAATGCATTCTTACTGCAGAGGTTAACAGTTCCTAGAACATTGCTGCCTCCATGCATTGCCGCATAATCGCAGACTAACATAACTGTGGTATGCAATGGATGTTTGTCGTGGATCAGTAGGCAAAGCAACACTCTCCAAGTATGAAGGCCCACTTCAGTGGAGCATGCTAGTTATATATTTGGCTGCAGGACCTTTTTTTATAACGTGACTCATCCGTGTTGGTGATTAATCATCTAACTCATGAATATTAATGTTATCTGTCTGTGTTCACAAAGCAGAAACACTTTTAATCTCTTGCACTATCACACAACAAATGAGTAAACTGAAAGAACAAAGTAAAAATGATTTTATAAATGCCAACAGGAGTAAATATTGGCTTTAAAAGACCTCCCTACTTTTTTTTGAAGTACAGCCTTCTCAGATGTGATAAGTGTATACCTGTTAGAGTGATCCAAAGCAACACTTTTGTTTTTTAGGCACGCCTGTTTCACTGGCACTCTGACTAAAGTGAATACTAAACCTTGAGTCTCTCAGTTTTAAGGTAAAAAAAAAAAGGACAAATGCTAGCTAACGAGAGGAATTTCTCCCTGACACGTTCGCTTTTGGATTCCTTACAATGATGCTGTTGGTCGCATTTTAACTGCAATATGAGTTTACTGAAGAGAGGTGGACACTTTGAAAGCAGAAAACAAAGGAAGCGGAGAATATGTCTGCACTGCAACATTGATAGGCACACTGCATCGATTTTACCTCTTGAAATATACACTCGCAGACTGCACAGACCTTCTCTAGCATTTATTAATAAAAGCAAAAATAGATTTCTCATCCTCGTAGTGGTCAGAATACATGATTGTGAGGAATCTTTTTTGCATACAATTCAATGTCTAGTTTTCTCTTTAAAGTATTTATCTGCATTCTAACGAGGAGATGAAATGATTCAGAACAAATAGTTTTTAAAAAAAAAAGTGCTGTTAAGAATCAAAACAAGCTTGTAGACATCGGCCGATTTGCAAAAACATCCTAATTTCACTTGTCAATTGTAACTTTCAACACAGTAACCTTGAAATTACTTTTGCCATCTGTATAGAACGGCATTAGCATTTGAAAAACCAACAACATTAGGCCAAATCAAGAGAAGCTCATTCACAGGCAGTTGAAAGGCGGCTCCAAACAGAAAAGTCTTTTGCTTAAAAAAAAAGAAAAAGAAAAGAAAAAGAGAAAAAAATCCTCCCATAATTCAAGCAAAGGTCTGTTTATCCACCTGCCGCTGTGTAGTTCATGGCTATTTCTCAGTTTCTTTAGGAGACTTGGGTTTCTAATGATCCCAGCATGCCTCTCCAGTTTATATCTTACCCCAAGCAGCGCGCTGTTTGGACTCCCCCCTGTGATTGCAGAAGCACAGAGCTGCACTGACCACTTCATCTTGTGGGATAAAACCAGTCTTTTAGCCTCCTCTCAGTCCCTGGGGGAGCAGGGCAGGAGTTCCAAGACCCAAACCTCAAAGGCTGCAACGCCACCACAGGTTACACATATGGCTGCGAGAGCACTGCTTCTTGACTGATAAAAGTCCCAGGCTGAAGACCATATCCCTCTCACAAGTCACGCTGCTTACATAAAAATGAATCTGCGTTTAGAATACGAACACGTTTTTTTGCTTTGTTTTCATGTGATGCTCAAATTTTTACACGCTGTTCCATCTGGAAAAGCTCTTAAGTGAAAACACTGTTATCTACCTCAGTGAAGAGTTTTATTTCCACTGTACCTCGCTTTATACTGCCCCCCGAAACCTCGATGAAAGGTGATAGGCACTCTTCAGCCAACTGGCATATTCATTTCAGTGTCCAGAGTTCATCTGAGTGGAGCTGATAAACTTGGCCATTGTGAGCCCATAATGCCGCAGCGCTGCGGCGATAATTACGCACATTCACAGCAAATAGTGGCCACTGGCAGCGCCTGAATTTTCAGTTTAATTACCAACACTTGTAGTCTGATTAGAGATTTTGCCTTCTGGGTGCCGAGGTGATGTAACACTGTAAAATGCTTCAGCATGTGCATTTCTAGCAAACTAAATCCGGTGGATTTGGATGGGCGGTTAAACAAAATGCAGCTCTGCTTATTTTAATGCCGTCTGATTTGAAATCAGCTATTGGGGAGGACAAATTTGGGCAATTTGTCAGGCTGACAAGAGTGCCAGCCAAAACCCTCTTCTGTGTTTATCCTTTCTATTGACCAAATGCATTTTTGTTTTTTGTTTGCCAAATCTTTCATGTCAAGCAAAAGCCAATAGAAGACATTTATATACACTGCATGCACGCTAATAGGGAATGTATATCAAATGCTTTATACCTGCAAGAGTCCCTCTCTTGACTCTAGATGCTATTAGTTTATTTTTTCCCATCTCATTAGCAGATTCCTATAAACACCAAGCCAAAGAATTCCCATAAAGATAAAGAAGATTTTCTGGGCAGCATTGAGTTGTTGTTAGCAGACACGTTAGCTAGAGAACTCTGCTCTCCTTCAATTAAACCCTCCTCCATGCTGTGTGAAGCGAGTGTCTCACAGGGGTAACATATTCTGCCTTCTCATCACATCCCTTTGACAGTTACCATTATAGAGAAATAAGTGTTAAATGGAGTGTGAGGTTATGGTCAGGCTGACAGAATACATCAGAGGTCAAGACAGAAGTTTATAGCTTCTCCTCACAAATTGAAGTTCAATACTAATTTATTGAACGCTGCCGCTAACTCGTCCTTGATTTTTTTTTTTTTTTTTTGTAGAAAAGAAAAAAGAAGTTTGATTCGAAAATTCTTTAGCCGCTGCTAATACAACTTGGTAACACAGAGGGAGGAATGGGTTTTCATGCATAACAGAATAAATGGCGTCGCTTGTTCCTGAAGCAGCCACATTCACTAAGCATCCAAAAGTCAAGGTAACGCTGATGCGCTGTGCCACCGATTGTAAAGCCATAGCAATGTGTGAAGTGCAAATGAATATGGTGGTAAAGAAGTCATTTCGTTTGGTCTTGACACACTATATAAACTCTCCCCGGGAATCTGCTATTTGGTCTGTCTGCCCAGAACATCCCAGTATTTGGCTTGCTGATTGCATGCATTGTAAAAAAATGCATTTAACAGCTCCCCATGCTGCTCTCTTGGCAAAGCAGATATTGTTTCCCTTCATATTGCAATATCAATATAAATTCAATTTATTCTTTAGCACTAAATGGCTGTTTGCCCAGTTAACGCTCATTTATTACAGCCACACATTGTGGCTTGGGCGTGTGTGCGCCCGTGGCCACACGTAGCAGTCGTTTCACCCACAGATAACAGCTACACAATCGTCTCTGATGCTGTCGCCGTGACAGGCCGTGGGTATTTTGTTCCCAAAACGCTCGCCACATATCAAGGCAGGGTCACGGCCTGCCGGAGTCCTGTGTCTCTAACTATCCCAGGCTGATCCGAAGGAGGGCAACATGGTTCCTGACACTCTCCTTTGGGAGGTGTTACCATGACATTAGGATGTCTCCGCGATTCACATGTCCAAGCACTGGTCAACCTCCCTAAAAGCCTGACCACGCCGCTCGGTCCCAAAGCTAAGACATGTTCACAGTACTGTAGCGGCCTAGCCACTTACTCGGTCTGAAAAGGAAAAGAAAACAAAGAAGGGAGGTAGGGTTTGGAGGGCAAACGCTGCAACCTCGAAGCACTCATGGGATATTAGGCGGGGTTTCCAGCCCTGCTTTTCCACTGAAGCTTGTCGGCCTCGCCCCTGCGATCACGCTTCCCTTTTCTGGAACGTGTGCATCAAGCCAGGAGCTGTCGGAGTGTCTTAGCTGGAATTTTAGTGGAAGCGAAGTCCGTTCCCCTTCACTTGTTTGGCCCGCGGCTTCAAATGATAGAGCCTGTATCAGTATCCCTTTCTGTGGTGCATCAGCAGCATATATATATCCACCAGGCACTCGTGTTTTCATTGTGTTTGTCTGTTGTGCTGCTGGGGGTCAGTATTAAGTGTTGGTGCCTGGAAGCATGTGCGCTGTGTTTGTGTTTAGTTTTCAAATTTTCGGTGTATTTCTTTGCCAGTCAGCAACCGGTAACGGCTGATATTAGTCTGGTATAAAGTGATATTTCTGAAATCCAGATGGCGACTGTGGATGTGGCATTTCTGTAGACCTTTGTTAGGGCTTTGTTTTATGTCGAGAGATCACGGTGTCCTTGTTTCTCACTGTCGCTCTGTGTTGTGTGTGTCCTTGTCGCTCCTCGTTTTCACTTCCTATTTTATTTTGCTAGTTGTGTGGCTTAGGTGATGTTACTTCCTGTCATTGCCATTTCCCCACCCATGACGTCCTTATGCCCTGCCTTGTTCCAGATAACGTCGGAATTTCTGCGTTGCCAGTCAGAATTTTAATCTGGAACGGCCCCTTCCACTCGTAGTAATACGAGAGTGGCTCTACCTTAAGAACCAAAACAATCCTGTTTATGCTCACTTTCCTGACTTTTTGGACTCAGGAGTGACGTCACTGCAGAAAAACCAGAAACTTCCTGACGAGAAATATTAAACTCGGTTTAACGGCGTCAGTATCGGGTGTATTTGTCAGCTGTCAAACTGCTTGTTTTGAGATATGTAATTTCATTAATGTCATTTGCAAAACTAAAGAGATACATTTAAAAATGCAGTTGATTTGTGTGATGCTGCAACACTCTGCAGTTACATTACCCAGTACTTTATAATGTGTTAGGTGTGATGTTGCATCTTGTGTCATAATTGTTTTACTGTTATTGGTGGGTAAACCGCAAGACTAGCATGCACGTAGTCACGTGTGCAAGTGTGCCACCTATGCATGAAGGCTCCTCTGAAAGCTTCCTCGTTTCCTTAAGGTGTATTTAAGGGATTTGAGGATCCTCTGTGGTGACGGAGAGGGAACGGTTTCAGGGTCACGGGAGGAAAAGGGACATGAGGCAGCATATATTAGCATAATGAAAAGAACCCCGAGTCCCGCTTCTCTCCTGTCAGTTTTTGCTTTTTTCAGTTTACCCTCCACTCGTCCGTCTCTTTGTGTTTCCAGTTAGGCCCTGAGCTTTGTTTTTTCTCTTCCTTGCACCCCCCACCCCTTTATTTTTCTTTGAATAAACTTTGTCTTTAACCTTGGACATTATTTAGGCAACCTGCGTTTCCTCAGCCTTGTTTTTCCACATCTATAACTTTATTTTTTTTTTTTAAAGAAAAGTAACTTTTTAATCTTTCGTGCATTCGAGTCCAAATGCAGACTTGAAACATGGCGTTCTGGAGTTTCCAAAAGGCTGTGATAGCTGGCATACCAAAGCTTGCAGACTGAAAGTAATGCAAAAATTGCATAATAATAATGTAAAAGTACTTTGGAGTTGTAGTTTTTGCAGTCACAAGCATCTACAGAAGGTTATTTTTTCGGTTTAAATTGGTTTAAACCTGTAGGTAAAATGTAACGCATTTTGTGCTTCGGTAAGGCTAAAACAGCTTCGCATTCACAATAAGGTTTTTTAAACAAAGATTTGCTTCTCAATTTTAGAGAAAAGCGCTTCCACATTGCGCTCGACACATCTAATCGCAGCATTTGAAGACATTTCGCTGGACCGGTCGGAGTAAAAAACAGCATTACCTCGATTCCTCTCCATGTTTTCAGCGCGCAGCCATCACAGTGAATACGCGCCTTCGCCATCTATGCCACCAGGCTGTTCGGCACGTTGGTGCGCCGCTCGCTTTTTAAGATGGCTGCCAAAAATGGCGCAGTAGTCTCTTTGTTTACTTGTGAGATGCTCTGCTATGTTCCAGTCTAATAGATTGGACACAGCCGCCCCGTGGTTTCGCTCCAGCATTCAGCACTATTATGACGGAAGTCCAGAACAAATCCACTGCACATTTAGGTGTCAGCGCGTTGTCATGGAAAGGAGATACCTCTCTACAGTAAGTGAATAATGTCCGAAAGAAAATGAGTTGTGCGCTTTTGTCCACTTCTTCACGCTCCTGGTCAGTTTGGGACCACACTTGGTTTGGAGCTTTGAGTTGGAGGAGGAGGAAAAAGAAGATTTTTTTTCTTTCCCCCCCATCCTCTATTTTAGAAAAGCTGAAAATGATCTGTCAAAGGTAATGATAAAAGGCGACGTGATGGATGGGTTTGTCTTACTCTGCCTCTCAATCTTTCAGTCCTTCCTTCGCTGACATTCTTTCTGTTTCTTGTCTCCGGGGAGAGCCATTATTTCCATCACCCACCACATTTCAACCAAATTCACTGTATCACTCCATGCCCAGCCAAAGGGAAGAAAAAGCCATTCTGTTAGAGTAAAATTTCATTTCCTTACCAGCATACAGTGTTGTTTTTTTCTTGGGAGGGAGGGTATCTGTTCATAGTGTGGAATTACAGTGTGATATTTTTATGGGTTCATCCAATATAGCAAGGCAGTGACTTCTGTTATTGAAATTTTGATTACGATTACAGTTGTGTGCGTGCATCTCCCCAAAGACAGCAGTCTGATAGCAGGCGGGGAGGGGAAGAGTGCGATTATTTATTTATTTATTTATTTATTGCATATAAATGAAACCATAATGGCGGCTCCTGTTCAACCAGCAAAGAGCCCGCGAACATTTCTTGGTGCACCATAACCCGTCCTGTAAAACAGCTACACACTGGCCACCTGATAACCACAGCGAGTGATTGACTTCGCACGGCGGCGACCCTCCTCCTCACTTGTAGCCCGTGTTTCTCCCCCTTCGCTACAACACAGGATTTTAAAAGGTAGAACACAATCAACCTGTGTACATAGCACCGGCCTGCACGCCGCGCATCGCTATCTCATTGTGTTTGGCAATTGTGCTAATGACATTTCACAAGATTAGCTTTTCAATGCGGTATTGTTATTGACCAGCTCGGTGTGTTTGTAGGAGCCCATTGCTCCATTTAAGGCCCTCCTGAAGCACTCCTCCTCTCCTCCTCTTTTCCCTTCTTTTGCAAAAGCGGCTTTGCTCTCGCTACACCTGGTTTTTTTTTGGTTTTTTTGTGTGTGTTTTTTCCACCCAGACCTGTTATTAAATCTCGTAGCAGTTAGTTGATTTGATCAGTGTGTGCTGTAATGTTGTTTACCCCCAATGGGATCTGGGCGTTACAGACATACTCATCCCTCTCTCTCTGTCGCTGTCTTTTGCTCTTTCCTGCAGTTTCTCCCCAAGTCGAGCAATGAAGTAATTTCTCTCAGCTGGATCGAAGCGCTGTATCTTTACGCTAATGAATGCAGGGCCCATATTAGAAGCACAATAGGTACAAAGTGCCGGAGCTTATGCAGCATGTCCGTGCTGGTGGTTTCGCCTGGTGTCCGACTCGGTGTTTTTATAGGATTGAACCGGTGCAATAACTCTCACAGACGAGGGCTGGCTCGAACAAAATGCTAAGGCAAACACAAAGCCATGAGCAAACGCTTTTCTGTTTATTTGGATGTGGATGTTGTGGATAACTCAAAGCAATCAAAGCCCAGAGCCCCGGATCACCACAAGGCCCCTCCTATATGTACTCATAGCAGATGGTAGCCAGTGGCAAGAGGTTCTGGTAAGCACAATAATGCTGCCTGCTATTGCAGGATGGTAGAGAGCACATAGTGACAGATGTCAGTGTTCGCCGTGTCCGAGAAAACGGCCGATACGCCGAGCAGAATATGACCGCTGTGTCCAGGCGAGGAGGACGGGCGTATGTTCGGGCCTGATTCGTCTCGATTTTTATCTTCCTTCCTCTCTTCGACGCACCGATTCTGACATGTCTGCAACACTCAGAGGTTCAGGAAGGGTGGGGGATGTTTCTCCTATTGCTGCGTGTGCCTGAGGAGCAGATGGATAGCTGTTTCAAATTCAGATTGCATGTTTTGCAGTACAGCAGTGAGCAAAATACGCAGAGTTCCTGTTAAATATAGAGCAAGTTCAGTGATGCACATTTTAATAGCAATGTTCCAAGCTGTTAATGCATTATGCGCCTCTGCAGAAGCTGACCTGTTATGTGTTCGACCTGAAATAATAGTTGATAAACTGATTATTCGGTCCAGAAAACTGAATAACTGCTTGTGAGTTTATGAGGTTTTGAATTTAAAATCTAAAGATTTCCAGTTTTTGTTTTCTTTAGAGTTGCCTCAGTGTCTCGGGTATGAGAAATATTGCTTTGATCAGCCCGTGTAGTTAAAAGTACTCTCGACTCAGGTCTTTTATTGACCCAAAAAACGAGTTAGTTTACATAAATGTGCTGTAACATTAAGAGCAACTGGATCTCCCACGAGAGCACCAGAATCCCGGACCAAAATAACCTAATGTGTTGGCCAAGGCCCCCCCCGCCATGGAGTTGCAACCATTAGCCCTCACTCACATTGCAAAATGTGTGGAACGTCTCTCTAATTTTATTTATTTTTATTTAACCTTTATTTAACCAGGATAATGTGACTTTCACATGCTACTGTAAGCCTGCACAGACATGTCTGGACTGCACTCTACTACACTGCCCTCTGCCATCACTCTTGGGGGAGGTCGCCGTTTTATTTTCATTAATAAATCCATTAAGGGCCGGCACTTTTAAATACAGCACTCTCAGGAATTAGCACGTATGTGCAGCTGGACCGGCTATCAAAACATAGAACGAAGGACCTCGAGTTACAACTCAAAGTGTGACTTTATACTTCACATCACATGATGTTTGAGGCTATAATAACATACGAGCCCACCCACCAAAATAGTAACAATAACAGTAAGAAAAAAAGATTCACGACTTGTTAAGATCATCGCTCGTGTTTACGTTTACTTATGTGTGCAGATTTGTGTGCATAGGTGTCAGCAGGTGTTTGTTTCTAAAGCGCCACATTGCACGTCCGCATGCACGGATGTTGCATGCGGACGTACAGAAAGCGCTCCCCGGCCAGCTCGACAACAAACACAGAATGGTTTGGCACGGCTCTGGAATTATTTATCTGGCTTCCCTCCTCTTCTCCAGCATGGTTTTTGTCAAGTCAGAGGAAACCATCTGCTGCCCAGTGATAATGGGTGGCCAGGGAGGAGGGGACTGGAAATAGGGAGAGCAAATAAAATTGAGAGAAAATGGCAGGCGCTGTCCCAGAACCTACAGTACCTTCCTGCCTGCCTGCAGCAAGTCTGCCATCTTAATAAACATCCCTCCTGATATCTCCTGGCTTCTGTGTGTGTGCGTGCTTGTATTTCCACCTGCTGTGTGTACATACACACCTGTGTTTCCACTGTGTATATGTCTGCGTGTCTGTGTATTTCCTATCTAACCTTGATCATTTTGAAGTCAGGATTGTTCCTGAGTCTAGCTGATATGCTGTCAATGTGATGGCGCTGACTAAGAACCTTTTCCCCCCCCTCTCTCTTTTACCTGGTGCACTAAAACCGTGACAGACGGATTGCTTTTCACTAGAAGAGATCTTTCCTGTTTCCTGTTTTGTTTTTTTTCTTTTTTGCCTTCTATTTGGATAAATGGACGGGGCGTATTAATGAGAGAACGCCACGAGTCAGGTGCAGGGCTAAAAGAATGTAAGAGAGTCAATACTGCGAGTTAATGAGGAGTTGCCTGTATAGAGGGGAAAGTAAAGCATGGCTGGAGAGGAGTACAGTGAAACACACAGAGCAGAGGAGGAAAAAAATGCTCATTAAAATAAATAGTGGGCCACAGAAAGCACAGGGAAAGTCCACACCTTGAAAATGGTCGGCGTTCTCTATTTCCCAAAGTCTCCAGGGCTCTCAGGAGGAATCGAGCGCTTAGGGCATCCTCTGAGTAAACCATTTCAGTTTTCTCTTGTCTGAAGTCGACAGGTTGAGATGGACAGAAAGACCTGACAGCCTGTCTCCCCCCTAAACCCGCCTCCATTCTCTCACTCCATCACACTGTTTTCTATTTTGCCTTGAGATGTTTCCTCTGTTTCCCCCCCCCCTTTCCTCCTCCCCTACAAACACATACGAACTGTCAGATAACTTTCAGTATAGATTTATCAAGTAAGTGACGCTCATTGAACCTGTCTGCTATTGTGCAGCTGTTTATTAGACAGCAGATGGTGGCGCTGCGTCAATACAGAGTAATATCTTGGTGTTAAAGGTCCTGCAAAGCTGAGATAAATCCATATTCAAGCAAAAGAGGGACATTTTCCAGGAATGGGATCGATCCAGTATGTAAAGCTGCACATTAATTCACCGCGGGAAGAATTGTTTGGATTGCTTTTTTCTTTTTCTTTTTGGGTCTTTGTGCGGTCAGTCCGCGCTCTGCCGGGCTTTGTCGACACAGCTGTTGGAATGCATGATGGCGTGCTTGATGAAGTGGACGCCGGGTCAGGGGGGGATAATGGAATTGAGGGATGGAGAAAGAGGGATGGAGGGATCAGCCGGGCCACAGGAGGGGCCTGGTGACCAGGTCTTTTCTATTAACTCTGGTGTGAGCAGGGCTTGGAGGGAGGCCCCCTCTCTCCCCGCCTGGTTGTTAGAGTGTGCGTCCAAAACTGGAGATAGGGGAGGCGAATATTGCTCAGAGGTCCAGTGGTGATTGACCCTGTGTTTTCATCAGCCTGCGCTTGCCTGATAACATTTCTTACTGCCCGACAAGAGCAAAATATTACAGACGTGGGTGCAAAGAGAGGCTCGGGGAACTCTTAGTTTGGTTTGGTGAAGTTTGATTCGCCCACCCAGCGCACACATTGTAAGCTAGCTTTTCATTTTCTTTTTTGAAATTACATTTTTCTTGTCTCCCGTCCCCGAGAAAAAGATTTCTCTCTTATTGAATCTATTTGTCATGTTTTGGTTCACAATTTTATTATCTCGCTTGAATGAACAAAAATGTTAATAATTCAACACGGAAGACGATAAAGAAAATCTCTAGGGGAGAATTTGAATGTAGCCCACGCCTGAAAGTTTAATTGTTATTAGTATACAACAAGAGAAACATTGCTAAGATTCTTGAGGCCCTGAACAGGATTTTTCCCCCTTTGTTATAGTCTGTAATCATCACTCACTCACAGCTAATTATACACCTCTCTACCATCATCATGGCTCACTTCAAGACCTTAAAGAACAGTTGAGATTGCTGTCATTTGTCACTTTTTCTCTTCACATCATAAAGGAACAGGTGCTTTTTTTATATAAACATGCTTAGTGAAGGATGTGACACATTTTTCCTTTTTTTCCCCCCTGTTTTTCTTCTCTCCCCCCTCCCATATAATCCCCTAATCGGCACTGTTGTGTGTGTCACCGTGCTGCAGGTCTCCGGACTGTCTCCCGGAGACAGCCAGGCCCCGGGACTGCTGCTGGCTCCAGGCGTGAGGTGGGGACAGACTCCTATAAACCAGCTCACACCGTGGGATACAGATGAGCCCCCTGCTAAGCAACATCGAGATGCCGAGCCCACCGGTAATGAATCACACGCACAGCATTCACAAACACACGCACATGTAGCAGGGATGAAGCCAATTCTGAGAAAGGTACATGTGTGTTTGTATTTTTTTATGAATATTTATTTCATACATATATATTTAAAGAAAATAGGAAAGGTAAGAAAGATCGGGTGTTTTGTGCTGATGTGACCAAATGATGAGAAGCTGCAGACTGAAAAAGGAGCAGCCTGATTCAAATCCAGGGTATTTTTTTTTTCCTTCCAATTAGGCTCGTCTTTTCACTCGCGCCAGCTTGTCGAGGTAGTCTAATACAACATTATTTGCGCCTTTGTGTTCCCGATGGACCTGCAATATGCGAGGCTGTATGCGTGACCCTGGAGGAGGAGATTTAGCTAGTCCACTTACACACCGTGCTCCCGACTCTTCCTGTGTGTCACATGGTAGCAGATCTCGCTGTAGGAGTAGAGTGCTATGAAAGGGACAGTTGACCTCATAATCAAATGTATATATTGTTCCCTCTGGCTGTAGAGCTGTTTATCCATCCAGTTTCTTTTGGTGTTGCTTGGTTTTGAAGATCAATGCCCTGGAGATGTTTGCCTTCTTTGGAAGAGAACGGAACTAAATGGCAGGCGGTGCTGGAAGCAAGAAAATAAAAAAATATGCAGCAATGCCTCTTTCAAGAAGTGATGAGGGTTATTCCACGGAGGAAATATATTCTCTTCTACTAATCTACAGCCGCCAACCGTTGAACTGTGGAGATGACAGTATGTAGCTACACCTGATGAGAAGCGTGTGCCAATAAGAGGGGACAAGCTGAGCTGTAATGCTAGCTAGCTTTGGTTCGTGGGTGTAGTTTGAAAGATGATTTTACTTAAAGCCATTTGGCCTGTGTGATGTTAAAGGGTTAAGAAAACATCAGCCAGTAGAAAAATGCTGAAAAAGCACATAAAACACAGCAGAAGTGCTTTTGAGGAGACAAAATTGTGACGGAGCAGAACATGTGAAGCTTCGCTCTGAGCCGCCCTCAAAAGAAGTGGGAGAAAAATATGCAGGTAGTGTTTGTTTTAATCCCGTGATTCATGTAATATTATAGATACAAGTTTACTGTTAGCATGTCATTTCACCAGCTGTTCTGTGACATCATCGTCTCTCCAAAAGCATTTCCGCTGTGTTTCGTGTGCTTTTAAAGCATTTTTCTGCTTGCTGGTGTTTTCCTGTCTTAAGTTGCGTCAGAGCCGCTGTAGTCTATGCTTAAATCATATAACAGTTAATAATTGTTACTATGCTAACAATTAGATGAGGCACAAAAACAGGACTGGTGCACCTTTTGCCTGCTTTCACTTGAATACAAATAATGCTTCAGCAAATTGAGGCATAAATCCAGGCCCCGTGTTGTCTGTGCAGCCCCAAAATGAGCTTACAGAGCTGTACATTACATGTAAGCGCAGAGCAGGATGCACACACACTCACACACACTCTACACTTGTGCTTCGCATCTAGATGCTCTGGCCAGTTAAACTAGCATCCAATGCTAATAAGCCATCTTTCGTTGCCCTAAATAAACCCACTCGCCTCTGCAATATGCTTGCTTTACATACACAATCATGCATAATGTTCATTCATAAACATGAACTTTACATAAACCAGCTTAATTAGGCATATAATTACAGAAATGTCAGTTTGCGTCAGGACTGCGGTGAGCGAGGTGGGCTGCATCCCCTCACCCACATTCCAGACTCCCACCATCCTCCTTTGCCGTCATTTTGTCACCCTCGTTACTGTGTCACTAATCGGGGCTGATTTAGCCTCAATCAAACCGATATAGCAAAACCGCGAAAGTCCTCCAAATGATCTCCAGCAGGTCTAATTTAGATGTCGACCTTATTCTGTTCACGCCACTTTAAGACGTGTACGGAGCGGCGGCGCCGACAGTAACGAGTTGAGCCAATGCTGAAGTTTTTTTTACTCCTATTGTAATGAACTCACCCAGAATGGCTCTGCCCTAGAGCTGTTAATTTCCTTACATTGCTCTGTTGGCCCGTGCGCTTCCTGCTCATCACAAATGTGTCTCATTTAAGAGTAATACTGGCCCGGCGCGCGCTCCGGTGGAAATTCTGGCTCGACAAATCCAGATTACAAACAGCTGTGACTCTGTGGTGGCTAAGTGTCATGTTCAAAACATGTTGCAACCCCTGCTGCTGCCTGTTCAGTTCCCCTCCTAATTATAATTTGCGTGGTCTGCGGATTAATTATTAAACAGCCGATCAGTTACTCGAGGAATGTTTCTTTAGCAGAAGCCTGCTCGCTGCAGGAGCGATGCAGTTGCACTAGGACGGCGTGGAGCTTTTGTGCTCCGTCGCCACAGCAGCTCCCCACACCCACACCACAGCTTGGAGTTGAAGCGTGAGGAGAGTGAGATGTCACCAGCACCGGCACGCTGTCGCATATGACGCTCCAATTCTAGCATAGTGTTGCATATTGATTCACGTGCGCGCGCTATTCCAAGCTGTGACTGGCGTTTGCAACGAAGCCAGCTCCTCTCCACACTTCACTGAACTGTGTTGCCAGAGAGCTCTCTGCCAACTGTGCCAGAATTAATCAACGGTTTCTTTCAACAGAAACTTCTCTGTTCTGTCTGTTAAAGAAAGTTTGCCTTTTGAAAAAGAAGTTTTGTTTCAACTTTCGCTTCTTTGTACAAAAATAGTCGTGTTTTTATTTTTTTAATGTCAGTCTTGCACTCAAGCAAATTGCTCTGCAAATAAATAAATAATAAACGGAGTTCAACGGTTAAATCTGAGGGAATAAGACGAAAATTAGAGACGCGGATTCTTCATTTTTGTTAAACCTTGCAGGTGAGCGCTATAAATTTAGGTTGTTGTCGGGTCACGATGGCAAAATTCTTTTTTTTTTCCTCTTAAAAGACTGAAAGAAAAGTCAAGAAAGAACTGCAGGGCAGATGGAAAATGTGTGTATGTTCCAGTCAACTCCATTGCTCCTTTAAAACCTTGAGCCTCTGCAGCATGTGCAACCATTATACCAACACTTTTGATTACCATCCCTTATCAAGATGGGCTTCAAAAGAGGGGAAATGAAAATGCAGCGTTGGTGCCGATTGGCTCAATGACGTGAATCATGAACTGGACTGACCTCTCCTTTTATTCGCAATGTCTGTCTTTATCTCTCTTTCCCTCTCTCTCCATCCATCTCCGCCCGGACTGTTGCAGGGCTAGTACCATGAATAATGCGGGCTTCTTCTTCTTCTTCTTTTTTGTTCAGCTTTTTGCATGCTGTCGTTTAGCCTTTGGCCCCTTAGCAGAGCGCTAGTCTATTTTTGGAGCTTGGGCCGTGGCAGGAGGAGCCAGAGATGAAGGAGTTGGAGTGGATGAGGGAGGGAGGGAGGGAGACGGCGTTTAGGTCCAATATGGCCTTCCCAGCACATCCACAGCATCTAACGCCTCGGGGTAGAGAAATGATTGGCTCAGAGTGTCTGGGTAAACACAGACTCCTGCACAGATAATGGTGCCAAATGCCGAATGCAATGAACATGTATGCCTTCACGTTCAGGAAGCTATTTGTTCATCTTGTAGCAAAATAAATCTCTTAATCTTATTACGATGTTGATTTTGGGTGCTGATCTGTACATCCCTTCAAATATTTTGTGTTTTATATTAAGTCTCGAGTCAAAAACAAACTTAGACTGAAGTGGAGCGGCACACTGACAGTTGTGGCGTGGTAAGGAACACAACTCAAGCTGGAGTCTGTCTTCTCATGCTGTTTTCTGTCTGTATTTGATCACGTAATATCACGACTTAAAATTAGCGCCCTTCTCTTGCTTTCGGCTTTGTGCAGCTTACCTAAATAGCACGGCAGCATAGAAGTCTTTATCTTGACTTTGTCTTGGCGTTAAAAAATGTGAAATTGATTTGTAGTTTTTTGCCTCTTTCCCCTCAGCTCCAACCTGGCCTGCACCGGTGGCGGCGGTGAGCCAGCCCAGTCTCCTGTCCCACACCTACGCCCTCCCTCAGCCGCCTTCTTTCAACCACAGCGTGACCGCGCAGTCTCCCATCATAGGAGTGACCCCATCCATCCAGGCGCCGGTGCCCCCGCAACACCCCCTCATGACCGCCCACTTCCAGCTGACGCCGCAGTCGACCCAGCAGCCGCCCTCTATGGTGCTGAGCATGCCCAGCCAGCCTCCGTACGCCTCAGCCCAGCCGACGGTCACACCATCCGCCCTCACTGCCCAGGCCAACCCGGTGGTTCATCCAAACGCTCACAGCATGATTGGCAACGGCCACTTAACCTCTCACCCCAGCCTCATCCAGCCCCACACCCTGCCTCTCACCAACGGACAGGCGGCGGCGGCAGCAGCAGCAGCGCATGGCCAGCAGACGGCTGCCGACAATCAGGACGGTCCCAACGGGCTGCAAATGCTGCGGACGGTTGGGAGCGGGAAGTACGAGTTCAGCGACCCCGGACATCCCAAAGGTAAGCAAGGGCACTGTAAAAACTCTAAAGACGATCTTTTCTTTATGTTTTTTAAAAAAGATTATAAATCCCTTTCTAAAACTTTGAAAGAGTACATCAAAGCAGATTTGTTTGGTCGCTCAGACGAATCCAAGCTAGGAAGGTGGTATTTGGTATTAAATCGGCGTACTCTGGGCTCTCTGCTCCTCGTGACCTCCTGTTATTGTGTGGTGGCGCTGGAATGAAATGCCTAGGCCTCTGCCCTCGGTCTGTATGCCCGGGCTGTTTCAGATGCCAGCAGTCATAAACAAAGCTCCAAACACTCAAGCGAGAGTTGTTACCAGAGCCAGTTCACTTCAAAGCTGATCCAAGGTCACCGAGAACATGGAAGCACCTCAAGCCAGCAGAGAGATCGGTGCTTCCCCCAAAAAATATATAGATATATATCCTGCAAGAAGGCCCTTTACTGTTATTCTTTGCAAAGTAGAAGGTATCTCTGCTCTAAAACATCAGCATCTGTAGATTTGTGCTCTTCCAAGTGTGTCGGGTTAATCTTTCTCACTGCTCCTAGCTGCACTGCAGAAGAGTCCTGCTAAACACGAGGCAGGAAGAGCTTTCAGTCCCTGCCCTCACATCTCCCTAGAAATCTTTTGAAGCCTTGTTGACTTACGCTGTGTTTGTGAAGGTGCTTCACAGCTCCAGCTCGTGCCTGAGACTGCACGCCATAAATTGGTGTTTGCTTTAACCTTGGAGTTTATGACGCAGGGCGCTAGAAACAGATGTTCGCAATTCCCCGACCAATTTTCACATTTAATGAAGCTTTTAATTTAGGTTTAGATTGTTTTCTTTTTCCTGACTCATTTTGATCAATAAAATGTGTGCAAATGAACTTGTAGATTGCAAAAAAGCAATTATTTTGGGGGCTGCCTGTGATACATCGAAATGAGACTGCAGGTAGAATTGGAAATGGATAATTAGATGGGCTCGTTTGCTTGGTCCGGTCTCTATCGAATAAGAGCTTTTTAGCTTCTGCCGTGTTGAATAGACTGTCTCGATCCATTAAGCATCCACATGTCAAAATGGAGTCTTCTAACAGGCCAAAGAAGCTTAATTTTTTGGCAATTATAGTGTTCATACTGATCAGTTTTACAGGAAGGAAATGTGCTGCGAGGCTTTTTTGTTTAACCCAGCTGTGGAAGCACACACTGTTCCTGTTACTGTAATATATTCAGTTTGTGTGGGAACAGTTTTTGTCAGCTCCTCTGTTTCAAAGACAAAAGAGAAACATCCCAGTGTCAATTTGCAGACATCATACACTTTAAATCCTGTGCGGGCCTCTGTGAAGGTCAAACTGTAAATTGAGGCACTTGAATCTCACATCTCCTCAAGCATTTTGTCTGCTTTTTTTTTTAAAGCTCCTGCCTGGCACCGAATAGATATTAGTAAGCATGTCATTGTGGTAATGTCACAAGGACAGTGGAAATAGGTAAAGCGTTGAGCACCAGTAAATTAGCAGCCGTGACGTCTCTTCAGCAGACTCTCTCGGCTGACGAGGGCACTTCACTTCGCTTCTGTAATCCCAACAATGCCATCCCAACCACTCAGCGCCCACTGCGGCTGATCTGTCTTTTTGATTATCTCTATCTGCCACTTCCCCTGTCCCTTTTCGTTCCCCTCCCTCCTTTTAGCATGCTTGAGAAGTCTCAAATTCCAGCCGCTCGCAGGTTTTGGGCTTTTCGTCAATTAACACCACGTATTAGCGTGGCAAGGACACCCACTGTCCTGCTGTAGCGGCATACTGTTAAAATATGGAGGGAAAACTCTCGTGACCTCCGTTCTGGCTTTCTTCTGTTGCAATTATCGAGGACCTGCTGTTAGCATTTTCTGCTTAGGCGGAACACAAAATAGTAAATTAAGTAGTTTGTGGGAATCAAGGAAAGCAGCTTCAGGTTGGTATTCGGCAACTCTAATGGCTGTGGAAAGGATAAGAGTCACGCGTGTGTGCACGGCTATCAGCTTCTGCCCTGATTCCAGGGAAGGAAATGGTTCTTAAACACACGCCTCCTTTTCCAGAAAAGCTGGGATGCTGTGTGAAGTTGAATTAAAACACAATGCAGTCATTTGCAAACCCTAAAAAGGGAACTTTAGATATACAGCATGCATCCAAGAGAAGCATCCGGGGTAATAAGGCTATATTTTTTAAAGCTCACATTGATATAGAAGTATGACTCAATATGAAGTTTTGCATACAAAACACAAATGCTCAAGGTGTCCCCCTCCAGACGCCCGGCATGCGTCCATACTATAGTCAAAGTTGTTGTGGGCAGATCGATCCAAATATTAACAGCAATCAGTATTAACGCTGGTATCGGCATCAGATCATTACTTGCACGATAGGACTGATACTTTGTTCCTGTAAGTATCTGATAAGCGTGTGTTCACTGTGACAGTCCTTTTTTTTTTTTTTAAAAATACTCAAGTATGACAATTTTAGTAAAGGAAGTTGAACCAAACTCCTATAGATAGATACTTTATCCCACAAGGGAAACTTTTGTGTTACAGCAACATGACAAAGAGTAAAAAATAGTACAGTCACAACACAGTGACCCAGTTAAACAAAAGTGCCACAGGCACCCGGTAAGTGGCTTATGCTATTAGGGAGTGCAGGAATTTATACATTTACAGCAGTGATAACAAAACAAAAGTAAAAATGAAGTTAGTTAAAAACAGTAAAAGCAAGACTCTTGTGTAAGAGAGGAGTGCAAATGGCATTAGGAAATATTATGTCCACTATAAATGTATGAAAAACAGCTGCATGAAGGTAAAATACAAAATGTGTGTGGGATCCTATGTCTGACAGGTGTGCTCACCTGTCACAGAATAAAGGGTTATTATACAGCTTCATAGAGAACGTTAGCAATGAAAACCTGAAGCGTTCTTTAAGAGACGGACACATTTACAGTCGAGGTTTCCAAAAGAAAAGCCAGTTTCAAAATACGTGAAAATCTGAAACGTGTTTTGCTGTGTTAGCTCATTATTGTGGACAGTCAGAATCACAGTGACTGAGTGATCATTAAAATGTGTTCAGAATTTTCAAGCTAATGATTAGACCAAAAATATTTATCACGATATACATTTGAAAATTTGCGATAACGATATAACTGACGATATAATTGACACTAGACAAAATACTTTACAACTCCACAACTTTATTAGTGCAAAAAACCCCATCAGTGTATTTTCACTTAAACAAGCAGCTGTTTTTTTGTGTGCATTAAAGTTATATAAAAATTTAACAGTGCAAATTCCTCGCAGACAGTTTAACCAAAAGGCATTTCCAGTGGAAATTGGCTGACATATCCTCAGCATAACCATGTATAATATCCACAAAACTTAAAAAGAGGTTATACACACACAGTACGGTAATGTTATGTTGAAGCACAGTACGTATCACTCCGCGAGGCGCCTGCCTACGATAGCTTTAATGCTCCGACAATCCATCAAGCGGTGCGGCTTCGTAGCTCAGCAAAGTCGTACTAAAACATTTGACAGATTTTCGAGCGCCGTGTACATAAAATCGTTTCCAGGTCAGTAAACACAACCAGAATTCATACATAAGGCACACGGGATTATAAGGGGCTCTGTCAATTTTCAGAAAAATCAAAGGATTGATTTTAAGTGCGCCGTATTTTCCAAACAACACGGTAATAACGACGGCCCGCTAGCACGCACTACCAAAAATAGTGCTTTGTTGTGTACCTGATGGACGAAAGCTAAACCAGTTCCACACCACTGAAGTTGCAGCATTTCTACAAACCAATTCTGGTTCATCGGTTTCATTTAACGATCCACTTTCGCTCTTCTCCTTCTGCGTCGTCGCCATGTGCGTATGTAAACATAGGCACTGCGCATGCGCTTTTAACCCATATTCTATCGCGATATTTCATTTTCCTATCGTTGCCCAAAATTACACCGGTATTACCGTGAACGGTATGATATAGCCCAGCCCTACTAATGATGATCTCATAAATCATAATTCACTGTTTCTGCCCACTTTAGCTTAAAAGTTTGGGTACTGGGATCAGCAGTACTGGCCCTGTATTTACTTGGTATGGGATCGATACCAAAACATGTTGCCCTAAATCCTGCAAGTATCCTTTAGCCTCGGTAACTTCCACCACCGAGGCTAAAGGAACCAGAACCAGCTCTTCTCTGATAACAACCTTCTTCTTTAGGCTGGAGGATGCCACATCTATAATTTATAAAGCAAATAAAACATTTTAACTGCTCATATTATTTCTGTTTTTATTTTTTCTTGTGACATTTTAGCTCGCATGTGTTTACTGATAATGTTTTTGGAGGTTTTCCACCATGCAGTGATCCCTTCTATAGCCTCATGTCTGTTTTTTTTTTCTTGTTGTTTTTTTAAATGTTGTACTGGACAAATTTAAAAAGAAATTCTCTGCTTCAACATTTGAATTGCAAATTATGACACTGCAGCTTTATTTAGATTTCAAAAAGCATCCCAGCATTTTTGGAAATGGTTGTAGAAAACCGCCGCAAATGTCAAAGCGTTCACTTCAATGAAATAATGCCACTTTCCCAAATTTACACATGGTCTTTACTTACTTTGTATTTTTTTAAAAATGAATATTTATGACATTTATTAGAACTAACACACAACAAGTATGCTAATTCACTCATATTTGTTAAAGATCGTGGTAAAAATTTCAGCAAAGGAATTATAAATGAGGTTTCAGAACTTTTGCTGTTTGCCTGACACGCGCAGAATTTGCTTTCCTTTCAGATGTTCAAAGAGTAATGTCATGCAAGCAAAGCACGCGTCAGCCTGGGGAATATGTCCATTCTCATATTGAGAAACCATGCTGTGATCTGTGGTCCGATCCCCAGCTCAGCGTCTCACGTCTGCAGATTTTATAGATGAAATATTGAACACCCAGTTGAAATAGTAAAGCCACTACTTAAAAAGACTGCGTTGCTCTATTTTAAAGAAGTTTAAGCCTCCAGACACAATGCTGGTAAGCACTGATGTGGATTGTGGAGGAGCTGACAGAGCTCTTCCTCCTTAATCCAGCTCCACAACAGGCCTTATGTGCATGTGTGCGCGTGTGTGAATACGCACGTGCCCAACTTCTTGGGCGTGACTGCATGCATGTTTTGTCAGATGTCAGCCTCACAGCCTTAAAGCCAAACACTCCAGTGACAGAAATCACACTCTGTGTTTGATTTGGCTTTGCCTTCAAAGCGAGCAATTTGTCTTCGCTCTGCATCAGTGGGCACATCAACAACTGTCTTCCCCTCTCTCTCCCTCTGCTCCTATGTGTGTGCGTGTCTGCGCGTTAGTCTGCATTTCTGTTTACAGTACGGAGCATACGTGGACGTGACGTACGCTTGTCTTTTTGTGTGTGTGCGGCTGAAGATCCACACAGCGCGTCGCGGCGGCAGCTTTAACTACATCACCTACTGAGATATGCCAGTCACCGGGTTATGATCGGCCTTACCTGGTTTCTGCATCCACAGCAGGGCTTTTTCATAATACCTGCCTGTCATAGCGTACGAATCAAACTCCACACCTTCTTGCCAGTTGTTAATTTCCTTCACACCACCCTCTCCTCGCTTCTTTTTTTCCCTGTCTCCTCTTTGTTTCCCTCAAGTGTGGATTTTATCACAATTGTACCAGAATCTCGCACGGCTTCTCCGCTTTTAATAATCTGTCAACATCTGCATCTTGAGCCTCAGCAGTCACAACTGTTAAGGAAATTTTCTGAAGTGCAGGAATCGGGAGTGACTGACATTATTTATAAAGATAGTAATAAAAAAAAGGAAGAAAATCGGCACACGGAAGGAGGTGAAAGTAAAAAGAGATGCATACAGGAGAGAGAAAGAGAGCGAGTGAGCATGAGGGAGATGCTGGGAGTGGAGTCAGTGTGTGTCTATTGACCAAGTCATTAAAATCGATGGCTGCCCTGATGAATATCAGCCTGGAAAAGCTAGTGCAGAGCTCAGCAGGGATGAACCCGCTCACTGCAAATGTGATTGAGCACCATTTAGAGGCAACTCGTGACTTAAAAAAGAAAAACACATTAATATCAAACAGGAAGCCGTTAGTTTTGAGCCCTGTGTTCAGTGACGTTGTCACTGTTACCCGTGACGACCACTCGAATCATGTGTTTCATGGTGCTTTTTTTGTAGCTTAACAAATGCAGAGACAGCTGTTGGGAGCCATGTTGCGGTCGCGCGGCGCTCTGTCGCTTTTGAAAATATGCTGTTATTGTGGGTAAATGGCTAATGGTAGTGAGCCCACGAAGCACGGTTGCCATATGTGTTTGGGGGCTTTAGCAGAGATTGAAGATCTCACTGAGTGTGCCCTGTATACCGTACACCTCTTTTGTGATGTCAAACATCATTTTAACCTTCCTTCCGCCTCACCAGGCCTTTACATGCACATATGCACGCGAGGGCGTAGCGCAAACAGCTGTAAGTCAGCCTCCTCCACCGTCTCTCGCACACAATCGGCAGGACCCCGGCCTCTTCTCTGCCCAGGAAGTTCATCTTCCAGTCAGCTCACATCAAGCGTAATCTGGGGACCTAGCCGCTCTGGAACTGCTAGTGAATGCAATTAAGATGTCTTGTTGAGTTAAGATCAGAGTTTTACTTTGCTACAGCACGATTGGCCCAGCCTCACAACCGGGGCAGACCCATCTTTCCTCTCGTGTGACCATTTCATCTCCCTTATCTGCCTTATTCATACCATGGGCAGAGTAAGATTTTAATTACGTGTTCGCCTTTGTTTACTTTTGGTCTGAGCATATCGGCACTGCAGCATTACTGTCCACTTGCATATTGGTTCTCTGGCACATTATTGCTGCAATATTGCCACTAAGTAAGGACGTTACAGATCGCCGTATTAGCGAGATAGCGACTGTTTACAAGTCCGGGTTGTGCATGCTGCTGCTGTTTATTCAGGGGAAATAAGTTCCTTGGTTTCCTTAGGCCTTCCCAGGACTCCCAGAAGGTTAGATCCAACCTGACATCCTGTTGTAGCGCTTGATTTGACTTTTTACTGGCTTCTAATGTCAGTGGATGCAATAAAGATGTGTCAGGATCTGTTCACGTGACTGCTCGTCATATTTGTCCACTCGTCTTTGCTCCGTTTACGCAGTAGACTTGAAGCTTTCAGTATTTGCAGCGATGCATAAATATTTATTTTTGAATCAACCGCAAGAACGTACTCCTATCACGACAGACCGCTCAAACCAGTTATTAAAAACACAGCCAGTTTGTGATAGCCGCACCGAGACCATTAATCATAGCGAGCACATTAATTAAACCCTCCCCTCTCCTTTCTCCCCCTGTTTTTCTCCGTCTCGATCTCTCTTTCGTTCGCTGAGGTTCTCCACCCTTACCCGCTAGAAATTCCTGCAAAAAGCGCAACTTTCTCCGAGACAAATATAATGCAAGAGTTGTGGTTTTCGTTAAGATTTCATTTCCCGTTTGCTGACTCAGATCATCGTCCGTGCAACAGTAGCAATTTAATTAAAATCACCGTTGGTGGTGTTGTGCTGGACCGATTATCTTAAAGCTATCCACATCAGGATTAGCTAAAGCAGAACCGGAGTTATTGTGATTCCAAAACAGGCCTAGCTTGGAATATATAATGAATTTGAAAGCTCCTCCTTCTCTTTTTCATGGCATTCCTTAAGTTGAGGTAGCTCTGCTGGAAACTAGAAATGTTCCAAATTATTAATGAGAGAGGAAATTATTCCAGTCACTCTAGGCACATTGTGTGCAGTTATTTCTTTTAAATGAATACATGCAATGCTATGGTGATATGCTTAAAATTAACCTTGGCTCACGAGTCCATATGGGGGCCACGTATTAATGATATTGACTCAAACATCTCATTTTGGAACGCCAGGGGAGTTCTGGAGACCCCTCCTCGTGTGTGCCTGGCAGCAGCCTGACGCTGTCTCTTTAACTTTGCTAAGGATGACATCCATTGAGCTGTCTTAACTGTTTCTAGTACAGCTCCAGCTCTCAGGAGGGAGCCAAAAGAAGAAAAAGGAGGAGAGGAAGCGCGAGGAGAGGAAGCGCGAGGTGAGCGGCGGCAGTGTGTCATAAGCGGCTGGAAGCGAACCTGCTCGCCCTCCTTCTTCCTCTTCCCTCGTTATCGTATTTTAAAGGAGAGATGCCCCGCCAGGCTCTCCATACATTATATCCCCCCACAGTTAATATAGGGACAGTAGATAGCTCATTAAGATTGATCATTCCTCGTCCACCTACTCCATACAGAACGTAACACCAGCTTCATTAATCACAGGGATTTCGAGATAAAGCTCGGCGGCGGTGCATTGGCGGGACCCGAAGCCTGACAAACCTGGCTGCTACATGCATAATCACAGGCGCAGTGCAGCCAAGGAGCCGTCGCCCAGCTCCGTACCACAGTTAGAGGGGGGGGACACCGTATCTACACCTTCCTCTTTTCCTCTGTTCTCTCCTCAACCACCTCAGCTCCTCCCCCTCCCCTCCCACACGGCGTCTTCGTTGCAAATGTCTGTTTCTTTCACTCGGCTCCATTTCCACTCCTGAACACACCCCTCTCACCATGCTGTTGTCTCCCAGTATCATCCCCTGGGTCTCCCACTGCCCTAACATCCTCCTCCTCATATCCTCTTATAGCCTACCCCCCCATCCCAACTCCTTTTTTTCATCAGTTTTCCTCCCTCTCATCTTCCAGCTATTTTGTACCTGTTCTGCGATTTTTCCACTTCCCTCTGTTCTTTGCTTACTCCTCTTACGTTCGATTTGTTAGCCATTTCTCTAATGGCCTTGTTTTATTTTATTTATTTATTTTATCCCAGTAATGCCTCAGTTAGCAAAGCAGCAGAGGACAATTTAAGAGAAGAAGGGATTAAAGAGGAGAGAGCGCAGAGGGGGGAAAAAGCCCAGTAAGCCCAGATTGCTCATTTGCCTCTGACAGCTGGACCGAGTGTCACATGGCTGTTTTCATCTCAAACGCCCAATCAAACTGTCTCTTTCGCCTTATTAGATTAACAAAAAACTTTTGCTTTTGCTCAGAGCCTCAGACGGCTAGTTAAGCACTTTATGTTTCATTTGATGTCTTTATAGATCTTCATGTAAATCATCTAATGCAGCTCGAGGTTAGCACGTAGCTCGTCTGTCAAAGAGGCGAGGGCACGAAAAACTAAAAGCTAAAAGAAGTTTGTGTCCACGCTCTCAAAGACTGTTGTTGTAATCCTGTGCTGATAAATAACCTGAAAATGAACTTAAAAACGTTATGTTTATTCATTATTTAAAATTAAAGGACTTTCAAAAATGTCATATTGTTTATATGACTTTCCTTAACTTGCAACGAACTACAAAATAATATAAAATACCATTAAGTGGAACAGCTGCAAAAAATGCTGAGTGACAGGGTCGTATCCTTGAATCAGAAATCGTCAGTGACTGAATTGAAAAAAATGCCTTTGAATGTTTTTGACACGGCCTCTTTTTTTTTGGTCCCCTGTTTATTTACACTGAGCCTGAAGCTTGTTTTTTTCTAGAGAATTGAAATGCTTGTTGCTTTTGCTTGTTACTCTTCAACAGAAGTGAAATCATTCTGCGTAATTAAAAGTAAGAATACAACAACAGAGAGGGGAAAAAAGCACAAATAAATTATCCGAATACAGTTTTGTGATTATTTGCATTTCTGTACAGTTCGTGTTGTAACTAAAGTGCTGGAGGAAAAAAGTCCTTGCAAGCAGAGAGGCAACCATTTAAATTAATGGTTGAATGGTTAGAATCCTGTAAATAAACAAGCTGTTCAAATTTGTATGCATTATGTATGTAAATTAATGGTTAAACACTGAAAAAGCTTAGCCCAAACAGAATGGATAAATGGCTAAAAGAAAAGCTTAAAATAAAAAATTGTTGTTGAAACATTTTTTTCTATTGTTTTAAATAAGATACAGTTGGTAGTCACGTATACGTCTGTTCCGTTAATTAGCTATAAATCCAAAGAGGCAAAACAAGGACAGGATAGCGTAGGGGGTCGGCAATATTCGAACAAAAACATTTTATGAGTGGTTTTCTTTATTTTACTAAAGATAATTTGTATGGAGCTTTTTAAGTATAAATAGTCTGTCACCATCAATGATGTGTGGAAATAATGAAAATCTTTACCATATATGACTACTCTGCAGTGGGCTGTTTATTATTATTTGATATTTAACTTTGCATTTATGAAATTATTAAACAAATAAAAATATGTTTGTTTTATTAACATCAAAATTGAGCAACTGTGCAGTAGAGGAAAGAAATCTATTAGTGTGCTCACGCCAACTTTGAATGAGTTGCTGTAAAGCTCTACAGCCCACTTTGGGTGCTACCTGCGTTTGTGCAAATAAATTGAAATAAAAGTCGAATACTTTTATAAGAAATATTAGGACTAGCAATCTTAATAGCAAAAAAAAAATGTTTTCCTTTATTAAAAAGCCAATTTTCAGTTAAATTCAGACTGAAGTCCAACAGCAGGTAAAGGATGCTGGTAAACCAGCCACGCTGGTAGTGAAAGCAAACGAATCAATCCACGTGCTGTTAAATTCTCTATTTTCAACAGTTCCTTTTACTTTAGTGTGTGAATGGGTGGATGACTGGATATGTAAAGCGCTTTGAGGTCCTTAGGGACTAGTAAAGCGCTATATAAATACAGGCCATTTACCATTTAGTTCATGGTTACAGGGACTCAAAGGCGTTTATGTGTATTCATCCTTATTAAGCATCGCTGTTTAAATTTGATTTGATTTATTGAGGCTCAGGTTCCAACACATATTTTAGTTATTGATTCTTTTTTTAATTCAGTGTGTAATTTACACAATTTCTCAATTGTAAAACGTAACGAGGAATTTAAAGCAATAAGAACGAACACGTAAAATTTATAATAATTGGTTCAGGTTTTTTGTTTGTTGTTATTTGGTCAAAGTCACGTGAAGCCCCCGCAGGTTCAAAATCCCCAAGTTATTGGAAAAATCACTTCATTGTAAATACTTAGAGACATTTACTCTGTTCATTTAAACCTACAGGCAGCTCTGAATCAACACTTAATCTAACAATTTGGACAGTGAGAGGATTGTGGGAGATAACCCAGGCAGCCATTGGCACAACACACTCACAGTTGTACAGCAAATTTATAGTTATTAATTTATTTTTTAAGAAAGAATTAGGAGGCCAGTTTCAGGCTTGTTTGGAAACTTGTCATATGTACTTGTAGGCTTCATTTCAGGCTTTAGAACATGCACATGCACTGCCTGGGTTTGTGAAGAAGTGTGACACTCTGTTCCTCTAAGCTGTACCATCACGCATTGAGTATTCAGGAGAGGTTTCAAACTTGAACAGTGCCATTTACCAGCTTGAAACTTTCACTGCCCTTGGTTATGGGGGAAGCACATTAATTTGTGTGTAAAGCAGAGCCAACCCGAGTGAGGGTTACACCCTCAAATGGGCTTGAATATCAAGCGCCTCGTATCGCAGGCTTACGTGACGTGACGGGATTAATTGGCAAAAGTCAAATGCTGATGCGTTATCCCGCACATCAGCCTTCAAATAGGCGGTAATACATTATCAATGAGGCCGAGTGTAAACACAGCAGATGTTACCAGGAAGCTAGTCAATAACGGATGTTTCACTCTAATGAGAAGGCGTAATTGCAACGGGGACGAACTCCAGAAACAGCGGCAGATGCGCTGCAACATCTCAGCAAAGAGAAATAAATAAAAGGAAAGGAATCCAGAAGAAGTTCAGCAGCATTAGCCTGCTAATGTTCACCGTGTGCTCCGTTATCTGAGCGGGGAGTTGAAGTTTTTTCCTTACCCAGAAACTTTTAAATGGGCTAGATAATGCATGCGGGGCATCTAATAAATACTAATGACAAGACCAGACATTAGCAAGAATGGCTCCCCTCTCCAAGTCATTATTCAAAAGAGTTAGCAGCAGTCTTAGCATGTAAAGATAAATAATTTGTCTGTGTCTTAGACAAACGATAATGGCCTGCATTGCAATCAAGGGATCTTTGTAGGCTAGTGGGGCTCTGTGTAAGCTTGATAGCCTTCTTTAGCAGTAAGATCGAACACTGTGAGATGCCGAAGCGCGACATTCCCTTATTAGGTCTACCGAATGTTTTTTTTTATTTATTTATTTTTTCCCAGAGGCTGCAGCTCTGAGTTATAGTGTCGATTATTATCATTATTCTACTACAGTGCAGTCTGTGTGCCCGCTCGCAGATACAGCCACTTTTGTCTTATGCAATGCAACTTTCTAGAATGTAGGATTAAAACCATTTTTTTTTAAAGTGTTGCTTTAGAGATTTAAAGTTAGATTACAACTTTACAAGGGCACACCAGCCATACATACTGTAAGCATTCAAGCATGCTGGACACAATCAGAATTTGTGGTGCATTCCAGTCACCTCACAGATTTGTTTTCAATCCCCGGAGAGACAGCAGGTGAAAGGAGGGAGGTGGAAACAGAAAGCGAAGGAGGAGTGAAAGAAAGCAGCGAGGGGAGGGTTGGGTGGAAGAAAAAAAATCTGATGAAATGCGAAGATTACTCGCCTGACTCCACTGTAGGCTGCAGAGGCTCATCCCAGGCGTGCAGTCTGCCGAGAAGACTCCCACATACAACCTAACCCCGCCACTAACCTTTCTGCTTGGACTGCTATGACTTTCACAAAGTTACCCAGTAAACACACATCTTCTGTCTTCAGGGGGAGATGTGACATTTATCTTAAGCTGCACTGGTGGCGTGGGATTTTTTTTTCCTCGTGTTTGTGTGGTTATACTTACTGTCCTGCTGTTTCAGAGGCAACCTGCAAGGAATGTAGCCCAAAGAGGAAAGTAACACCCATGCACAAAGCTTGTAAAGAAGGCCCACGAGCCAAACTCATAAACAAGAGCAAGGTGCGAGACGAGCCGGGACTCTGTCACGCATACGCTGGCATCTGTGCTCAGCCGGTGGAGCCTGCTGGGTCCGGGCTGCAGTCGGGCCAGTGGAGGAGAACTTTAAACTTTTAACGAGTGCTTAAGTGGAGTTTGCACTTTATATAGCGTTTGTACTTCTATATCTGTACTCGGAAAAACGTGAAACAACTTCGCAGCTATTCTTCTAGGGAGCATTTAAAGTGCAGTCATACTATTTTATTTCCCCAATGGCTCCGATTGACTGCCTTTGAAGGAGTTCTTCATCCAGAACTTTGCACTTGTATTGCTGTTATTAGGCCTTACTGTCAAGGCAGCTGAACTTTGGGGTAAAACCTCAGCAACAGTCATTCAACTCGAGCGACGCAATCTTAGTTAGCTTACATCTCGAGGCTGAAAATGTGTAAATAAGGTGAGTAGCTCAGGTTTTGTCATTGACATATTGGGAGATCCCCTAAAATAGTTTTTTATAGTCGCTCTGTTAGAGAGCTCGAGTTGCTTTATGCTACATTCATCTCGCAGGTGCAATACAAGAAAATAAAGTAAGAGACTGAAGAAAGCATTTGAGTGATGAAACGTTTCTTCCACTTACACACTGCTGCATCAAGGTGAACAGGATCAGGTTTTTGGGATTTTATTTCTTAGATTATTGAGAATGCATTTGACAAGACGGAGTGTAGATTTATGTCTATGGTGCAGAATCGGCCTGGCATAGACTCCAGTTTGGCCCACTGGTCGGCTGCTTTGGACTTTAAACTGTATTTTCATGAATTTTCCTGCTTTTCCTGCTGATGAAGACCTCCCCCATGGTCATTCATTACATACGACTAATTAAGCAATAGATTAAAAATGAATTTATTACTGAAATTTTTGCTTCTATGAAAAGCAGATTTTCTGTGAGTTTAACAAAAATGTTCCATTTTATAATTACAGGACAGTCTGGGCAAGGAGCTGTAATTTTATATATTTATTTCTTGCAGTTTAAGCCCAAAGAGTCATTTCATTTATTGCAGCAGCATTTATTTGTATCATGTACAAAAACATACTGCTGACATTGCACCTTTTTCTTATGCTATGGGATCTCAGGGATTGAGTGTAGAGTTAAAACTTAGGGGAGTTTCGCTGCTCCGGCCCACTTAAGATCAAAGTACTCTGTTCGTGGTCGATGATGTGAAATGAGTTTAACGTCCCCGTCCTTTGTCTTCACCTTGGCTCTGTTTGAATTGACCACTGTTTCACTGATGGTTAATTTATGCCACTGTAGTTGCAAAGGTTATTGTGGTTAACTAAAACAAATGTTGTAATTAAAACTACAACATTTAAATAAAGAGTGATAACACATACTGTATTTACATGCTTCAGGTGAACTCTGTTTACCTACAAAAACATTGAGATATGTCACTTCAGCTGATTTTGAATTAGCCTTGTAAAGCTTTCCAGTACATCAAAGTAACTCTGACTAAAAGCACCATTGCTGTTACAGCCTGTGTGCAGCTACATCATAAATAACCTATTAAGCAACATGTCACTCATATTTACAGTTTATACTGAGCAACCCAAGTGTCTCGAATGTTGTTCCAGACTGCATTTAAAAGTATATGTCTGTGTTTATGTAGTCATGCTGCTGGGACCGAGGAGACACCGCACGGCTTAGACAACCGAGGAGTGTTACGCTCACCAGACACTCTAATCGGGAAAGAAAATCACATTAGTGCCATATCTGATGCCTCTTATTTTATCCTCAGACAGACTGCAATGCATGATGGTCCATGGATGCAGTGTAAAGCTTCTATATGCTATTCCTCGGTGTGCCATGGGATGATTTTGTAGTGCGCTATACTGGATGAAACTTGCAGAAGAGATTTCAGACAGATACACAAAAGGGCTGACTCGTCACACAGTGCATTATCTATAGTGAATAAGTGGGCAATTCAAACACAGCCCTGGATTGTGTTAAGGTTCAAAATTGAGGAGGGAGAGTACAAACCACCCATGGTCCAGAAGGTCTTGGTCAAACAATGATTTTAATGAACACACGTGTGGGAAGACACTCTGTACGCAGACAGCCAGTAGTCCTCGACTTAATCAAAGCATAAACAGATATTTTATAGCATCAGGGTTTGATTTACTGACGCCCCTTCATGCGTCACAGATACATTTTATACATAGATCAGATCAACACCACAATGGCTTTTCACCCAGAAAATCATCTTCTATTTTCATGGCTGGTACTTTCCGTTCTTGTCTTAAAGTGAATTGTTCCTCTTTCTTGCCGAGACAACAAGGACGGTTCCTCTTTTACCGAGACACTTTTGCAGTTACAACCAGACATGACTAATCTCTCCTCTAAATAAATTTAACTCATGTGTGTGTGTCACGACCTCACATGCTCTTTCTCAATTCACCTGTTGCACTTCTGACCTTTCACCAGACCAGAGGCTCACTGAGACTATGTGTATGTCTTCTACTAAATAAATGTTTTAATCAAAAACCCCTACTAAAAGCTTAATATGAAATGACCTGATATATAAGTGTTTTGTAAGCATGTATTGCAATTCCTTCTATGTTCTAGTTTTCCCTCAGCATGGATCATCTAGACACTCTCACTAGATGAAGCTTAAGACCATTAATGAACCTGAACATCAACTCAAATAAGCACAGATATGCATTGTGTATAAAATAGTCATAACTGCTTAAGGCCTTCTTAAAGCTATCTGTTACATTGTTAAAGCCTCGTCTTAGCCTGCTGCTCAAAATAACTTCCACTTCTGCAAAACTCTCCAAGCCTATTTCCTGTCCTGTTACTTTTAGCCTTTCTGAAAGACACACTGTTCAACCCCTGAATGCAATATAAACTCCAGATTATATTATTAATGCAATGGTAATGATGACAATTATTTAACACTGTAATGGTGCTGACATATTCAACTTCCACACAGCACACCTTGTTGGTAATGCCTCTGTAATCACCGGCTGTGCTCCCTTCAATCATTACCTGTTAAAGTGCTCAATAAACTGCACTGAGAAAGAGTGTTCATGTATGGGGTATTTTTTTAGTTTTAGGTGGCTCTGCACTGACTTTTAAAAGACAAAATGGTATATTCTGAATGTTTTCTGCCTGTGGGGATAAAAGTTCCACTCTGGTGAAAACTCAGACTTGAGCTGTTGAAATACTAGAGTGGACAGACTACCTGACTTAGGGCCTGAAGACAAGTTTGGTATTTGTTCGAGTCATGATGTCCTTTAAGGTCAAATCTCATTCTCGGTGAGTGCTTGGAACTTTGGCGATCTAGCAGGAGTGACTAAGAGAAACCTGCATTTATGTGACCAAGTGTGACACGTGCACAACTTGGGGAGGGGGTGGACTCGGATGCTCAGTCAACCCTCTCAAGGTGAAGCACAAATGCAACACGGTTTGCACAGATGCTTCCCGAAAGGTTCCATTCATGCCGATATGCAAATGCCGTGTCCAGATGATTCATTTTACCCAATAAGCCTTGTTTTTTTTTTCTCTCCTACCAAGGTTTATGATTCGGGCTAGATAGGACCCTGGTCCTTGCAGCAATTTCTATAATAATAACTTAGCAATTTAATTAAAAGGAAAGATGGAGAAGTGTTGCACACCCACTCAGCTCTAATCAAATCCCCTCTAAGCATACAGTATGTTATCTACACCAGCCAGCAACTCCTCATAAGCACAACATTCTTATTAGGATTATTCTCTCATGACTTTGTCTCGCCTAAAGTCGAGCAAGTGCGCAGATGTGTATTTGTGCGACTGTAAATCTGCATGCGTGCATCTGCATGCGCAAGGCTGCACGAGGGCCTCTTTGCGTGTTTTGCACAATGACAATGTCATCTGTTACGGCGCGGGTGAATTACTCAACCCCGAGCCGAGTTTGACAATGACGTCCTCCGTAATGCTTAAGCAGTATGCTTGCTAATCTGTGATACAGTAGGATGCAGCGTGCTTTTGCATTTTCACATGCTGCTTTAAAAAACAACAAAACGCCCCTCACGTTGGAATTTTGCCTCTTTGGCATTGTGACAAATAAGCCAAGCCACCATTTCAAGGCTTAAGCTTGGACTAAGCTTACAAGCATGTATTTTCCTAAAGGAATTATTATCTCTGTTCCCAAAAGTTTTTGGATTTTCTTGCCTTAAGTTTACAGGATCAAGCTGTGGTGTAAATATAAAGGAAAGTGACAAATGTATTGGAAATTGTGACTTCTGAGACCTCTGGGGTTATGAACCTATTGATCCATCCAAATTGTCCATTCAGGGGCTGTTGTTGTGGAAGAGCTTGGCTGGTGCCTCAATATAAATGTAAATACATCTGCTGAGCAAAACAAAAGAGAACAATGCAGAAAGTTTTAACAGAAAGAAATTTTCTCTACACTGAATATATTCAGCTTGTAATCCTGTAACTGTGAATCATCCCCGCTGCACACCTTTGCCTGCTCCCGGAGGGAAAACACAAAAGCACATGCACCTCCTACTATATGGGAACAGTTAATTTAGCTAATTACTTTATAATTATTACTTAATTCACTGTTCATCACATCTCATTAGCTCATCTTTTTTCCTCGCTCACTTCGTTATGGACTAGTATTCGTCTTGTATAAGGCATTTTGAGTAAAGCAACGAACGCATCAACCAACCAGCATTCAAGTGATGTCGGAAACACGGGAACCGTCAGTTCGGACTGCTTGAAACACACCGGCGAGGAGTGAAAGTATCAAAGAAATCTCTGCTTTCCTGTGACGTCCATGTTGCTGAGATGTGACATTTATGGCGCGGAGCACGGTTCTACGTCACACTGTCACAGCTGGTGTCCTTCAGGTTCAGCGACGAGTTAAGTCGTGGCAGCACGTTGCCTCCGAGTTGTGCGTGTGTTGGCACGTCAGACTTGCTAAAAATCAAACCAAAGCCTTAGTAGGCTTACTTGGGCCCTCCTTTTTTTTTAAGCTGTCATCAGCTCATCCTATATGTCGAGACTTTTTTAAAATATTGAATCTCCAATGGTACGCTGGGATCGATAAGACAAAGCAGGTGGCAGATGTTGTGATATTTTTCCGTCTGTAAAGGGTTAAATATGAAAAGAGTTTTTCTAAGCATGTATAGTTCAGTGGGCGTTTCATTTCTGTGCTGCTTTCTGGAGAAAGAAAGTATGAAGAAAGCACTTTATTAGAGTTAGGACTGCCTCATTAGCAGGTTGGCACCGCACTGTAAAAAAGGGTATTTGAATTGTAGTTGATTTAATCCAATGTTTTAAATGCTTATCACCCAGCATTTTGCTGGTGATATATCCCTGTAGAGGGATGACACACACACACACACATGATAAGAAATATAAATCTATGTACATCTTGGATGGTTTTACACCAGCATTGAAGTTATTACACCTGCTTTGTTGTTGTTGTTTCCTCCTCGAGTCTGTGTGGCCTTCGTGTTATCTGACACGACTGTTTGACAGGTATCGACAGAGCCAGTATTACCTCTGTACCACTGCAAGGTCTTCAGACCTGATTTTGGTGGGGATCAAGATTTCTTGCAATTTTAGAACAGATACTGCAGAGGGTCTCTGAGTTTCTGAGTTTCAGTAGGAAATGAAAATGCGTACCACGAGGTGATTTGTTTGCTCCTTTTAAAATGATTTCAGCTCTCCTTTGAATTATTTTGGAACATAAGTCATGTCCCAGTTAATCCTGTGGTGCATCTGTTGTCGAGCTCACTCTAGTCTCATTAATTGCAAAGGGGAAGATAGATTTGCTTGCTTTATTCTTCTCATTTACCAAAGTGAAATAGAGAAACTTGTCAGGGCTCCCATTTCAAAATCGACTCTTAAATTCGTCGATTTTCACTCTGATACTAATTTGATGGACTGCTTTTTTAACACCAGGAGTATTCCTGCTAAAAATGTGTGCCCTGTTAACTGATGTTTATATCAGCAGAACCTCCCAGTGGTTCTATTTTCTATTACTATGCATATAGTAAAGTAAATAGCAAGAATAGGCTTAAGCTCACAGCAGTTGAGGCAACTACTTCCTCCAAGGAGAACAGAAACCGTCCTCCCATAAAATCTTTTTTTCTTGTAGCTGAAGTAGCTGCATCAGGCAAGGAGGAGATTCTTTGAATTGTAATGTCATAACTGCAGCACTGAATGTAAATGTTAACCTCCTGTGAACTATATCCAGTTTGACTTGAAAGTAGCTGTTCATGTGTTATTTATTCTATTGGCTTCAGAGCTGTGTCACTGGCAACTTTTTCCACATTCTCCTGTGGACAGCAAACAAGAGCACCTTATTAAAAACCAGGGTATGACCGCTTGTCATTTACTGTCCCCCCTCACCTGGCTAATGAGGAAGCCACTACAGCAGCCAGGACCAGAGACTTTTTTGTGTTTTCACAAACACCAAGAACAAGAAGAGCGTAGCCTGACATCCTGTCACACTGTTACAACAGGCCAGTGGATGCTTCCAGGGCCTGTTGTTTATGTTCTCCCTCTTCTAAGCCTGTACTTGTATTTGCTTCAGCCTAGTTCTGCTGGTGCCAATTGTTTGTTTGCACTTGTGTATTGGACCAGAGGGGATACGTGGAGGTTAGAATATAACGTGCAGGACAGAGCAGCTTTATGCTACTCCAGGTCTTTTTTTGGCTTGTCTATTGTAGAAGGAAACAAAGGCTCAGGCAGCATCTTTGAGGGGTACAGGTTCCTTTTTTCTGCTGTGATGTCTCCCCCCGGCCCAGTCCAAGCCTGCTAGCAGCAGTGCTGGGACTCCAGCAGTTCAGTTCACCAGATGCAAGCAAGGGAAATAGCAAAGCGGCCTCATCATGGACTATTCTCCAAGGCTATATGGTGCCACTGCTCTCCTACAGGCTGAAATCAGGACAGCTAGAGACTCAAGGGGTCTTGATTGTTGATTGTTAGAGGTATGTTTAAGAGACTGTTTAAAGAAATAGCTTTTGAAAAAGACCCAAGCTGGATTGGGTTACACATGACATTTCATGGTTTTTATGTATAACTATTTAGTTTGCAGATGGTGTCTTAGTATCATGATGGTGATGAAGTTGTGTATCTGCTAAACACTAAATGAGGCCACTGAGGTTTTGTATTTATTTATTTTGTGATGGTGCTAGAAAAAATTACTTGTTTTTTCTAACACAACAAATTTCTTAAAAATATTCTAGGAATACCAAATTTTTGAATTTGGAAGTATTAAATTTTAAAATAAGAAAACAATATTTTGCCATCTGTTAAACATACTAATCTGAAATCAAACATTTTTAAATTTTGAACTGTTATTGTTTTTATTGCTGTTATTCTGGTTCGTTCTTAAAACAAGAGAATGAACCAGAAACATTTTGTTTAAACAAATTAATTAATTAATTAAAATTAACATATATGAAGATATATTTACTTACATGTTTGTATTTTACCGATTTAATAAATTTAGACAAACTTTATCACTTTTTATCACAAAAATATGTATTTCCTAAAGTGTAAAGCAGTTTTCCTAGATTTAAAAAAAATATTTTTTGAGAATACATTTTATTTTTTATAACCAAATTGATTGTTGGACCATATTAATATCCAATGAACATGATATATTAGCTAGCAGCAGTTATTGAAAGAAAGACCTTTGTTGACTTTTTTAAGAAGGAAAAATGTATTTGAAATATAATATTGTAAAAATGTAATATTTGAACATGAAGATTGAATTTAATACAGATTCTAATTTATTTTACATCCTAATATTTACTTACATTTTCTCTTAGTTTTGCTTAAATTAACACAGGCTGATGCTTTTTCTTAAAAAAATCAACAACAACATGAAAAATTTGATGTATGTTTACATTTTTTAAATTATATATAACCAAAATTTAAATGAGCAAGCTTTGGCTCCACGAAGGGAAAAAATATATATCAGTCTAAGAAAATGTTCTTACAAACAGTGAATCTTTTTGGCTTTTGTACTCGGGTCCTAAAACTTACAATACAGAGATTATAACATCGCCCAACAATTTGTGCTGACAGTGAACTTCTGACCATCACTCTACCTTTAAATGTTGTGTGTAGGTGTATTTAATTTGTGCAGTCACAAAGACTGAAAAGTGTTTACTCTGTCAAAGTCAGAGAGGAAAACAGCTTTTATTTCTCCCCTAAATATTTCATGTTGCACTGCAGTGGTTTGGAGTATGTCACAAAAACGCACCAATCCATGAACACACAATTAATATCAGATCGTTTATTCGCTTTCCTTTTCATTCTTAATTACCCCGTTTCTTAATTCCCCCTGACACTGTCGTTGTGTTTATTGGAGGGTTGCAGGGATTCTGTTCTCTTCGATGGTGAGACATTTTTGATGGAGCCAAAAACTGTGAAAGCTTTTTGCTTGGAAAGAGCTTCTTTGTGTGCTTATGAACCGTGTACTTGGCCCACTGTTCTTATTCTGCTGTGTGTCTCTCTTTGAAATGAAATTTCTCAAACATCCCTACTTATCAAAAGGCTTTTGTACAAGGAAGCCCATTTTGATCAGACTTCCTCAGTCCAATCTACTTCAGTCCTTTGTGTGTGTGTGTGTGTGTGTGTTGCTTTACTTTATCCTGCAAATCAGTTTTGATTTAAAATTCTTATGGAGGTTAAATAGATTTTTTTGCAGTTATTTGTCACTATAACCGATTTAATATTTTTCCCCAAAAGGTAGTCATTAAATTATGTTTCTACCTTGAAAGCACTTTGATATAAATTCTTTAATTTTATATTGGTTACATTATTTATGTTGGTTATTTTTAATGCGGTTGGTTTATCAAAATAGTTTTTGGAATTCTTCAAAATGCATTAAAAACAGCAGCAGTGTTTAAAATTAAATGAATTTATTGGTTCCCACAATTTGTAAGTTTTTGTCATTACACGGTGCTAAAAGAAGCTTTATCTTGTGGTCATGTTGGAGATAAAAAGTCATTTATTTTAGCAAAGGAAAATGATGACGCACTGCCTCTAGTTAAAAAAAAAAATGCAAAAGCTAAAGATGATGATTATGGCAGGGTTGTACATTGAGTTATTGATCTGCTAGCATGGTTTGTTCTGGGTAATTAAGCTGCGAGTGTTGGTGGGAATTGATTGTTGAAAGTTTAAAAAAAAAAAGAACAAAAAGGTCAGAATGAACACATCAGTGTCTGTTCCGCTACGCTCCAAGAATCTGAATCAATGGAAAGATACGTGTGAACGATTGAATGTTTACTTACAGCATTGATATCACGAATTATTACTTAGTAGGTAAAAAATTGTAAATATTGTATTTCACCCTTTTTGGGAAACTGGCTTTTCAATGTTGTTGTCCTTTTTCCCCCAAGGAAAAATTGTTTCATCGTTACTCTTTTCGTCCCACTTTGTCGGTACATCGCTGGCTTTCTTAGCCATCAAAAATAATGCATCATAATAATACAAAATAATATTTGTAAGAGCCGAACGCTGGAATATTTGATCCACTCTGATTTTTATAAAAAGGCGTAAATAACTGTGAGTTAAATTTCAAAATTTGAAACCATTTTATCGATTTTTTTTCTTGGCAGGAGAAATAAATACAAGGCAGTTTCTGTGAAAAACACACAATGGCTGCCCCACTTTGTGCCGTTTTACTGAGGTACATGTTCAGTTTTGCCGTTGAGTTTTTAGGTAATTGCAAGCAGAAGCTCAAGGAGCCGACAGGCTACTCAAAACAAACAGAAAATAATGCAAGAAGATGCTTCTGAAGAAATATATTTTTGTTTAAACACAAAATGGTGGGTCTGCAAGGTGCATGTACAATACATGTAGGACCCCAAAATGGCTCCAAGTTCAGCAACCAATGGTGTGCTGAGTTGCCCCCTAACAACTGCCTATTGGCAGCCCGGTTGGTGGTTTACTACACGTTATAGCGGTGCATGCTGATAGGTTACTGGAAATCACACCCGTGAACCCCATTGGCCACAGCGCGGAGATATTCGACAGTAGAGTTACTAGGCTGAACAGCAGAGTTGGCACCGTTCATACCCCCAACACGGTGCGTCTGCCAATCACGAACCCCGGTGAAGAGTACTGTTGTTACAGTGAATTACTTAGGGGCCGGGACACGTGATCGCTGCGCTCGGGAATTATGGCGCGTTATACCTCTTTCTTCAAACCACCTTTTCACCCATCTGGTGCCACCCTGTCTTACAGAGCTTGACAGTCCTAAAGAGTATTGAGACGTCTGGTGATTCAAAGATACCGTGGCTCCATTGAGAGTGGCTCTGCCTCACCACACTCCAAGCCAAAGCTGAGAATGGGGACGCCATGTGCAGTTTCATGGTCCCCGGTGGTGATGAGTTGTTTCGAGGGCGCTCACCAGTCCACCCTAAAGACACCATAATTAGCTTTTCCATCAGGCATTCAGGTGTATCTGCATGGCTCAGGGGGAGGCGGCCATTGTTTCCTGACAAGTGGACTTCTCCGTTTCCCCCTCTCACTTTCTCTATTCTGGATGGTATGTGGTTCGGCTGATTAGAGTTGAGAGCCATATCGGTCGCTGGAAATTCACTAATGCAAACTGCAAACTACTGTATATTCGCTATTCACAGCCCATGCCCACACAGTAATAAGATAGCTGGCCGACTGACAAGCAGCAGTGGAGTGGAATGTGGAGAGTGGAGAGAGATGGATGAAAGACAAGGCAAATGGCAGCCTTTGTGTTTACGTGCGGGTGTGTATGGCTCGCTCTAACCGTGCAGCTGTGCATCCAGACGCATTGTCCAAAAAAATTGCATCTCATTATTTCTTCCCCCATTTAGTATTCAGCAAGTTTAATAACTTGGTCATTCCCTTTCTGGCCATTAATTCCTTGATGCGATAACTCTGAAGGATGCGCCGCTCGGAGAGAAAGGATTTTTACCAAAGCACGCTTTTGAATTGCACCTTATTTGTCATGTGTCTTTATACTGTATAATTTCAGCTACCAAATTAATTCAGAGCTGAGCTCCCAGTGTCAGACAGGAGAATGGAGGGAGCTAAATGAGTAGATATTCTAGCCAAAGAGAGGGGCGAGTGTCATTCCAGGTTAATTAAATCCCAGCTTTGAGGCGTGAACACAGACCTCTTTCGGGAAAAACGAAAGAAGAAGAAGAACTCTTATTTCATCTTGTGTGTCACCGGTACGATCATAAGTCTGATCGTTGTCCCACATCTCTCAGCTGCGCAGCTGCGTTGAGCACATGTTTGTTCATAAACACGCGCTTCTTGGGCTTGTTACACATGTCGTGATTGACAGGTGACTCACCATTTCCATTGTTCAGATCGCTTTGTTTGCAAAGGTAGCGTGTGCAGATTGGCTCCGAGAACGAGGAGAATTTATCTCCTTTCTTCATCTAAATCATTGTATATCTCTCACTCTTAACGGAGGATGTAGCAGACTGTGCTTTGTACCAAACAAGTGTTTACTATGCCTCACAGGCTCTGTTATTGCTAAGGCGACAGTATAGAGGGCGGCTCTCTCGTCTCCCCCCTACTCCTCAACCCACCCATAATCATGATGTTCCACATTATGGTGCCTGTTTGGCTCTCAGTGTTCTCTTTTTAGTGGCGTTCTCGATAGGAGATTAACAACGCAGCGGTGTTGGTTATCCCTCCTAAAGCTGTAGAATAAGTTGCTAGCGTCCCGCTGATTTTCACTCTCAGCAACCCCTCATGGTGCCTCATTAAGATGCAGAGAAACGAGCGCCTCCGACCCAACGCTACAGTAAGGCCAGGCTTAAACGAGGCGCTGCTACACCACAACTCACACTGTACAGCGGCCTTTAACAGCACAACGGTTTGCTCCACGCATGTTTCCTCAGTGGGGTTTTTTTTCCTAGTGTTTCTTTCCAGAGATGAAGACAAGCATGGGTTCGGGTGGGTGGGTGCATTTCTTTTCTTTTCCTTGGACGTTGTGTGAGAGAAGGGCGTTTTGGGGGATTTGGGGATAAGTAGTTGTTCTCTCAATGAGCAGCATTTGAAGGTCAACTCCTCTCTGACTAGGACATTAGCGAGAAGCCAAAGAATTTTTATTTCAGTATGATTTAATGCACTGATAGTGTTTCTGTTTTCAGCCTCTGTTAGAAGCTTTTCGGCCTCTCTCCATTGAAGTTCTTGAGCTGCAGTGTAAATTTGCCAAAGTCAAACACAGTCAAGCAAGTGTTTCCTCATAATGATCCGTGTTTCTGATCTCATTGCTAGCTCTGTTATCCACGAGCATGCACATTCCTTGGTACACTATCCAATATGTGAGCTCCCTGTTCTGCTTCCTGTTTTTAGAGCCGTACTTTGCTTTGATTCTGCTGAAACGTTTGTACAAATCTTTACTTCTCTGTCATTTTAATGAACATTGTTTCTTAAGACTGACCGGCAAGTGTCGTGTTCTACAATCTGCACTTTTCAGCGTTTGTTTCGTTTTTGCTTTCCTGTTGCGTTGCTGTTTTTTTCTGCACATGTATGTTCGAAAATGAGAGAGAAAAGAAAAACTCTAAACCCAAATGTGGCATTGTCTGTTTCTTTTTCTTGTTCTACAGAGATGTTGAAGGAGTTGAACCAACAGCGCAGAGCGAAAGAGTTTACAGACCTGAAAATTATTGTTGAAGGCAAAGAGTTTGAAGTCCACCAAAATGTTCTAGCTTCCTGCAGCTTGTATTTCAAGGACCTGGTGAAAAGGTTTGCCTTCGCTTCCCCACCCCCTTACCTTCCACCTTTCCCCCCTTTTCCCACCAGCTGTTGATCCAATCTGTTTTTTTTTTTCATAGGGCGCATTTGTGTCGCTTTTTTTCCCTTCCCCTCTCTCTCTTGCAGGTGTGTGAAGACTTTGGTTCCTAGCACAGGGCCAGCAGCCATTCCTTCCTCTTCCCCACTCAAATGAATGTATCTGAAAGTGGAGGGAAAAAACAAAGTCCCCCCCCCCCCCACAAACACACACACACACACACACACTCGTCATTACCTTTCCTCCCCATGTAGGGCAATTTAACTACATTTCCATTTTAACGAGCAGTGAAAATGTTCCATGACTGGGAATGTTTTAAAACTCACCAAAGGGCCAAAACAGAAACAAAACTCCACGTTGGGTGGCCGCACTGTGAGCAGAGGGATTGTTGCCTCCCATGCTACTATATTTTTTCGTTTCTGATTTCTTGAGTATTTCAGAACAGCCTTTTCATATGCTAATACACCTTGGTTAGAGTGATATAAAAGACATTTCAGAGTCATAAAGGACGAGACAAAAAGCACATCTAAGACCACCACTTTCACAGGTTAACACCATCCTTCACTAATGTATTCATTTGATTTTGATCCAAGTATTCCCCCAGTGTTACGCCCTTCATTCTGCATACTTTTTTTGTTTTTGATTCCGGCTTCACGGGCGTGTTTTCGTTTCGCCGCTCAGCATACTTGTGCATGTGTGTCGTCGGTGTGAGTGTGCGTCAGGTGCAGACCGCTTTAATCTCTCTGTATGTGTTTGCGCATGCATGTAGTATGACTGTGTAAAGTTTGATAGCACGAGCATCTGCATTGTTTTCCTGGAGAGGTAATACCATGAATCCCTAATGTCCTCCTCCTTACTTCACATCCTTGCAGGTGCTTTCGGCATAATTGAGAGTCCCCTGGACCCAAAGTTACTTTGCCACCTTGATGTTGTTTTTGAGTGTGTGTGTGTTTGAGTGTGTGTTCTTGCTCGCATGGCTAGGGATGAAGCGCTCAACAAAGACAAGCGGTCGCGAGCGATAGCTAGAAAGCCTTAGAGAGGTTTGCCATTTTGCCCCGCAGTCATGCTGCCTCCACAGCGAGGCCATCAGAGAGCACAGAAGCTGCTTATCTGCTGCCGCGGCCTCCTTGCTCACCACCGATACACTTGTTCCTCCTGAATGAGGATGGAGCGAGGAATACCAGAGAGAGACCAGAGGTAGAAAAGCAACAGAGCCACGTCTGCGCCAGCACCACTCATCTCCATGATAGCCACACATCCCATGAATAAAATACAGACACAGTCTGCCTTTGACCTTGACAATAGCAGAGAAGCTTCCTGAGAGACCGGAGTGACTTTGGATAGAACTGAAGCCCCCATGCTGGTCAACCTGTCTATCAGATTGTCTCGTCGGTGGCTCTTATCTGGGACGTAGCCAGATCATTTATGCACTAAGACAGGGGCCCTGAAAGACACCCAGGGCTCCCAGAGGAGCAGGCTGAATTTCATCAAGCTCATCTTTATGCCTGCTGCTGCCTGCTTTGTCTGATTTTTCTTTTTTAATTTGACAGTTTAATAGAGTAAGTTCTCATTAATTGGTTAATTAATTGTAAAACTACTTTGATTTATTGTCATAACACTGTCATTTTTCATGAGATAATGTCTAAAATAGAAATTCTCTCATTTGACTTGAGACTGAAGAATATCTAATGAATTTGTTACACTAATTGTTAATTTTGGAAGACGTCTTTGCTTTGATGTAATGAAGTCATGATCAGCAGCGCTACGTGAACATGACGCCGCAGCTTCGCCGAGACCGTCTTTGATTTTATAAGACACGTGGCACCTTGGTTTTATGGAAATGCGAATCGGCAGGCAGCGAGAAGTTGACAGGAAGGGGAGAGAAAGGGAGCACAAACAAGAGAATGAAAAGCGTCTAAAGAACATACAGAGATTTTTTTTTTTTTTGATACTTGGCTTTGAGGCGTTCGCAGCAAGTGACGCAAGCTCGGACAGAGAAGAGCAAAGAGAGCCAAAGGCCCGTCTGTCATCGAGTTACGGCCTCCCATGTGTCGCTCAGGTCACTTTCTTTCACCGGGGCCGGGATTACGCTGATGCCGCACGTGGCTCGGTACTGTCCACGTCTTTATGAGGTCAAACGAAGATGGGAGAGAGAGAGAGAGGCTTCTTTGATGCCGTGTACCCCAGCCTTCCTCGCCCAACTCATTCACTACGGCTCAGATTCCTGCCTCCTCTCATAAACCACCTTTGTGTATGGGTGTGTTTGAAATTGTGAATCCGTACGTACTCAAATGGACTTGACATAAAGCGTGCTGCTGAAGTTTTATCACGTGTGTGTGTGTGTGTGTGCATGCGTAGGATTCAAGGACATAATATCCAGGCACGCTGTATTAGTCAGACTAGTAGAGATGTAATACTGTAGGGTGAGGGAGTGCACATCACACTTTTTTTTTTGGCCCACCCACCCACACACACGCACGCACAGACACCAACCCAATGACTTATTTACGAAATTAAAGCGTCTCTTGGCACCGTGTCAGTATTTAGCAGTGTGGTTTGCAGGCTCCGCAGCAATTTGAAACGGTGCTGAAAATGTCACAAAAAAAAGAAAACCACACATTATCCACCTAAGTGGACTACAAATACACTGATTAGTCTTCATTTCAAATTCTCTTTTCAGCAGAATCCTAAAATGTCTTTATTTCCTCTTTGCAGCGTGCTGCTCCACTGCCCACCCTCACCCGAGCAAATCAGCCTCCCGTCCCCACCCCACCTTACCTGGAGGATGTAATGCCGCTTGGAAGTGTGAGCACACGCTTGCCCCTTCCAAAAACCCATTACGTTACTCTTTTAAAGGGCCAATGCACCTAGCGAGGAGGCAGATCATCTCTAGTAATTCCATTTTACCCCACGGGATTTTCCAATAAGCGTGTTCGCAGGCATTTAATTTATGGCCACTGTATCCCAGCACCACACTAATGTTAAAAATAAAAAAATAAATAATAAAAAAAGCTCCAGAATCAGCCCTGATACATGTTTTGGTGCCATCTGCTTCCCCGCTCTTCTTCTGTCAGTGTTGACCCATGAGGTTTTTTGTGCCACTCAGAGCACTCTGACTGTGATGGTAGGGGGTTATTTTAAATCCCATTACTGTGTGGACGCTGTGTGAACTCTGCAGCTCGGTGTGCACGGTTTAGCCCTCTGCAGCACCATTCAGTCAGACGGGGAGACAGGTTACTGTAATACCCCATTTTTGTTTTGTTTCTTTAACAATTTCGTACGGCATCTACGCGAGTAAAGGCTTTGTTTTGTTTTTGTGTTTTGGGTATTGATTCGATAAATCGTTACTTTTTAATGTTGCTTTCTTTTTAGGTGACATGTGTAACTGAAAACCAAATTAAACACACACGATTGCATTCAGGCTTTTTCACCTTATGTTCATTCAAATAATTCAGAGAGCATGTCAGCAGTTTTTATTGGACCTACTTCTTTTTTTTCTCTTGGCAGAAAGTAGTTCCAATGAAAAATGTACAACAATGGAGTCTTTTGAGTCTGACATTCTTGGAATAATTGTTACTTTGTGACCACTGACAGTATGAAAGATGGACATGGGTACAGTGACGTGCCCTTTTTAAAGCTTTGAGATGAGCCTACTCCATCTTTTTAAGACCAGCGGGTGGAGCTGACTGTGCAAGTGCACACTCATTGGCTGACGTGTCGTCAAATCTCGTTTCTGACACTTAGAATGACCCAAATTTACAAAATGGACTTAACGGTTTATTCACAATGGCTAAATTGAGAGACTGAGTCCATAAACACACCACAAAAGTCTTTATAGAAGTCAAGTTCGAGGGATGTTTTCTCGTTGACCTCTATTGGACTGGAAGTGTCTTTTCAACCACACCGATCGCCCCCTGGTGGCCTTTGAAAAGACTGCAGGTTTGAGTCGCTCAGACGTTGGCTTCATTTTTCGGACCTGGAAGCTACATTATCTTTTATAGTGTGTACGTTTGTGAGTTTTCAGCACTGTCCAAATTATAGATTTAATTCTGACTAATTCTAACTTCTCGAAATGGAAAGTGAAATCGTGAAATTGAGATGTTTTAAAAGCGGTGAGACCCTGCTGAAGTCTTTATGCCAAAAATTTTATAAAATTGTAAATGTAATCTTGAGCTCTGCCATAGTGGCACTGTCAGAGATTCTTTTTGTCATCTTCAAGTCAAGTTTTTTATACCAAGAGTCCTGTCAATCTGGTGTCTACATTTAGGTTTTTGTGTGTTTTTTTTCTCGAGTTGATGGCCCCTTTGTTCACACTTGGATGCACGTGTCAGCTTTCATACTCTCCACCTGTCACCGTGTCCTTTTTGTCCTTCAGACGATCTAACACATATATGACTTGTTCCTTCCAAGTGTTATGGATGCAGCGCCCTTATAATCCATACCGGAAAAACCAGCAGTCCCAACGCCGACACAGCCACGGCGTTCTGTTTATTTTTACAATTTTAGTCCTGATTTATGTTGTGACAACACGTAAATACGGGCCATTTTTAGCCAAGACACTTTAGGTTGTGGTTCTGAGTAAGCTTCTGTGTTAACATGTCTTGGTAGTGCATATACTCCCACAGAATAAATGATCTTGTAAGAACAAGCTAAATGTGTTCCTTGTAAATGGGCTTTTTTTAGGCAGAAAGATGTATTAGAAATTGTGTGTGCTAGCACGTGTGTGTGTGTGTTTTCCTGTTTCCCTCCCGCCTCTCCGCCTCTGCTCACCACCATTTTGACACTCTCTGCCGTTTTTTTTTTAACTTCCTCTTGAATAAGTGCTACATTTTTCATAAACAAATTTCTTTGCCGGAGTGTGTGTCTGCGTGCGCGCGCCCATCTCCCCCCTCCTTCCTTCCCCACCTTTTCTTGCCCCGTCTCTCCTCTTCTGTCTCTCCTGTCCTCCCTGCCTCCCTTCCTCTCTCACTATTCAAATTCAAGTCTGCAATCAAACGCGGCATAAATATCCACCTCTTTTTAAGAAGCTCCCGGAAAAGTCATTTCCATAACATAAGTGCTCAGACAAAAACAAACTGCCACTCGAGCTGGTTCCTATTGCACTAATTGACCAGGTTGATGAGCATGCTCTTCTTTTATTTTTAGCTCTTTCCCACCCCTCTCTTTCTTCCCGCCTCACCATCACTTTAACCCTGAACAACCCTCCCCTTTCCCATCTTTCCGTCTTACTACCTGCCCCCCACCCGCCCCCTCCTCCAACTGCAGGGCTTTGTGCAGGAAAAAAAAAACGCGGGGGGGGGAATAACACTATGTGGCTTTTTGCTTTGCAGGAGGAAAACGAGTAACTGCCTTGGTTTTTCCAGCCAATGTCCATCCAGGGACAAATGCCATTGTCTTTTCTTTTATTTGGATGTCCTTCTCCCACCCCCACCCCCACCTTTCACCTCCTGAGTGCGCTTGAAAATGACAACTAATGTCTCAGTTCATACACCACAGGCTACTGGTGATTATTACGCCGGGGACAGAGGCTCTGTTTAGGTGTGACGGTGTATTTATTTATTTTTTTTCCGGGGGTGGGCGGGGATATCTCTTATTTAAAAGAGCAAGGCACAGTCATGGAACAACCCAAACTCTCCCCCTCAGAAGGATGGCTGCTGGCTCCCCTGTGGAAGAACCGTCTCACCCTGCCTCCCTTTCCTTCTTTTTTTATTTTTTTTCTGCTTCCCCACCATCGCACCCACCCTCCCCCCCTCCACCCTTCCAATCTCTCATCTCCACTCCATCCATTCTATCTGTCTCGTGTAGTTTGTTTTTGCTGTCTCTGTCTCACTAAACGCTGACTGTTTGTCATGATTTCTAATCCAACCAACTGACTTCTACACACAAAAAAAAAGGGAGAGGAAGAAGAAGGTGGAGGGGGAAAAAAGGGATCAGACAGACACAGAAGCAGACAGAGCGTTATCACAGCGCTACCATGACTGGCAGAAGCAAACAGCCTCCATCCATCTTAATGCTGGCTACTTTTCATATTGTTGATGTCCATATCCGCTGGGAGCGAGACACAGCAGTGGGGGCATGCATTCTGCGGGGCTTTGATTCCATTTATTTTGCCCTTGAGTGGATTATTGTTTCACATGGGACATTAAACATGGGTGGTGAGGTGTTATTTAATGCTCTCATACCTCCCCGAGGGGATCCTGCATGCGAACTAATCTCGGCCATTTGATCCCGATGAAGTCACAACGTGGCCCAGTTCCCAAAACGGCCCTCGTTGTTCCCCCTCTCTCTTTCTCTCCAGCACTGCATTACAAAGGGATATCATATTCTATTTAATTTGTCCATCTAAGCTCTCGCCCAGCACCTGCAACGTCAGTCGGAGTAGACGCGCCGCTTCGATGACCGGCGCGCGCGCACACACGCAGGCAGCCGCGCGCTCTCTGCGGCAGCGGCGTGACTCGTAAACTGTGCACTCACGCTTTAACCAGCTGACTTTCCCATTCCATTATGTCCGTGTGTAACACCATCTCTCTCCATTTTTCACTCTCTCACAGCTCACACGTGCCCTGCCATGTATGCATGTTTGCCCTCCAAGACTATGCATACATGAAACCACACGTTCAAAAAGCATGCCTCTTGAAACAAAGCAATAACTTTTTTTTTCATTTGTTTTGCCTAATCTTTGTGCAGTGAGGACGTTTTGTTTCAGATGCAGCGCTCTAGCTGTAAATCCGCTTGCCCCATAGTAAAGTAGAAACCATCCAAAGTTCTGTTTCTGTCTCTTTTTTCCACTTTTACGTTGTTATCTTATTGTGTAACGATTCTCTTATTTTTCTCCCCACTCTCGTACTTTCCCAGGTGTGTTTTAGGTGTTGTGTGTAGCATACGTGTATTCTTGTCCCTCTCTTTTATTTTTCAATTTCTTTTCTTACTGTTTTTGGGGGTTTTTTTATCCCCAAGTTTCCTCTCAGAATGCGCCTAACTCGCCTCTCTCTGCCGTGATTGGTTGATCAGGTCGTCGGGAGAGACGAGGAGCAGGGAGATGCTGGAGCTGAACATGAGCAACATCAGCGCCGACGTGCTGGAGCTGCTGCTCGAGTTTGTCTACACGGGGTCGCTGGTCATCGACTCGGCCAATGCCAAGACGTTGCTGGAAGCTGCCAACAAGTTCCAGTTCAACACCTTCTGTAAAGTCTGTGTCTCCTTTCTAGGTAGGCGTAGCTCAGGGGGAAGAGCGGCGGGGATGGGTGGGGAGGGGTGTATGTGTTTACACGAGTGTTATCTGCTTATATCAGCAGCTTATTACATCAGATATGCCTGCCGCGACCATACGGCCCTGGGTGTTTTCATATACGGTCATGCTTCATCGCTGTGCACAGAAGTCCTCATGCAGCACCTACATTTCCTCCCCAGCCCTGGCACACCGCTCTCCCATTTTTGTCATGTTTCCAAAGCTCGCAGCCGTGTTAGAATTCACTCTCAGCCGGGCACGGTGCCTCTGATCTCGTCCCAGAGAGCAGGATCAAGCACGGGGGCAGATTTATAAAAAGGTCAGGGAACAATTGTCACTTAAATGTCAAATCCTCTGGTCTGAGCTGCGATGGAATCGAAAAACAGCCAAACAGATTGATACTTAGACAAGGTATGGAAAGAGGTGGATAGAAGGGGAGTGGGCCTGTTGGGGGTGGAACACAAAGGATGGGGGGAGGGGTCTGCATGAAAAGCAAATGGCATGTTCCATATTTTAGTGGGTCGGCCAGCCAAAAAAGCCGCAAAGGTCGAGTTTTGCATTCCATTTAATAAATAGTTTTGGGTATCGGTAACACGGGGGAAGTGCATGTTAGCAAAAAGGTCAGCAGCAGGAAAGGAGGGGAAAATTGTAAGAGGAGCAGCAAGCGCCGTTATTGATTAGTTTTTCTCAATTTGGGAGGGGGGGGAGGGTTAAAAATGGGAAAAACACAGAAGCCATTTGTAGACTTCATCGCCAGCGAGGCGTCAATCCGTTCTTCCTCGACAAGATTCATGACATTTCAGCGCTTGAGAAGTAACGAGCACGACCGTGTCTCCTTGAGCAAAGAGGAATTGATACCGCGTGAGAAATTATTGAAGTTTGCAACAAATATACCGAGGAGGAACGGCAGACATCTTCTCCGACACGTCTTCTCTCTCCAACAAATACAAAACAAAGTCATTCATCGTGCGCCTTGTGAGAAATCCCAGCTTTTTTTGTTTTATGATTGGAAAATCAAAAAGTAAATGAACAAAACATGCTCACCTTTTTACAACCCGAGTGTGTAGTATTGGAAAAAAAGATTTCTTTTTTAAAGGGTTGTTCAGATGATCATCTGCTGTGAAATATACTTTCAGACAGAGTCTAGCTTTGATGCAGCCCAAACCTGCTTTTTTTTTAGTTTGGCTTTTGCTCACCTGTTATTTACCAGATGTTGGGTGGCTTTTTTATTGGCTGATATTTGTTTAGGAGACACTCTCAGGCTCTGTCTTTAGCGATAAAAGGCCTGGCTTTGCTTCGCTTTGATGGCTGTTGTTTAATCGGGCGCCTTTCAGCGGCCACTCAACCGTTTGTGCCCGCATCCGTGCGTACGTTCACTACAAGACCGGGGGCATTTCCCTCTCTTGTGATAAATGGTGACACTTGTTAGAAAACTACATTTGGAGACACATCACCTAAAATGCCGCCCGTGCTCTCCACCCCCCTAAACCCCGCCCTGCAAAAGATCACAGGCGGCAGTATAAGCCTTCTCCCCGCTGGCCTGGCCCTGAGGGTAGTTTCATATATTCCAGGCTGTGTATGTGTGTGTGTGCATGTGTGTAGTAGATCCTGAGATCTGACAGGACTTCTTTAAAGTGGCTCAGCTAATCCCAAATCCCGCTCCCTGCCATCCACCACCTCATGCCTGGGCTGTGAGCGATCGATTCCCCTCGTTGTTTGTCCCCGGAGCTGTTTTGAGTTATTATACTTGTTCTCCCTCAGTCTCAGGCAGATACAAAGCCCAGGCTATGGCTCTGTGCTACCTGCAGCTGCTTTCTCTGTCTTTGCAGCTTTGTACGTCTGCAGTCTTTTTATAGACGACTGAATGGTGTTTTGTTTTTCTCCCCCCCTCCCCACTGGCTGTCTTAATCAATCTGCGTCTGTCTTTTGTTTTCTTCTCGTTTTTGTTTCTAACCTCTTCTCTTTGTCTATCTCCCTGTCTCTCTTTCTCTCTCTGACCTGCTTTACATTGACTCCAGAGAAACAGCTGACTGCCGCTAACTGTCTGGGAGTGCTGGCTATGGCCGAGGCCATGAGCTGCACCGAGCTCCACAACATGGCCAAAGCGTTTGCCCTGCAGAATTTCCCAGAGGTAGGTCGAGGCTCTTCGTCTTTCTGGATTCTTTGATTGCTGTGGAGCAAAGTTACACACGGCGGTTTGCATCTGGGAGAAAATGAAACACCTAAATCAGTGATCAGCTCGAGGAAAAAGGAAAAAAACTTGTTTTGCCTAAGCATCTTTTTTGTCAGACTCAACAATGCAATGGGGAAAATTGCACTTTCTTCTACACTAAATTAAGTCTGTAGTTACTAGATTCCTATTAAAGTCTCACATGTAAAGCATACACAAAGCTTATTGAATTATATGTTTTTGTCTTCCTTTTTTTCAAGCTAGCAAATATCAAATGGCCCTGTTAATTCACTGCTTGCATTAAAATGCTTCTCTGGAGTTAACCGTTTTTACCTCATGGGATGCAATTTACTGTAGAAGCTCCACGTACCCTACTGAATCACCCAACAGTACACTTATTACCGAGCAGCTTTTAGATAACTTAATGGAAGAGAAATACAGAGAGCTCTGTTTTCTTATAGTTTCCAACCAGCATGAATCACACAAAATACCGTGGAAAATAAGGGCATCAAAGCTCAGCATCAGAAAGTGTTGGAAAAATACTTTTTTGTGTCGAGCGTTACTCGGTAGGAAAAACAGAGGAAAAACGTCTCTCTCCACAGATCAGAAAAAATTAATACATTATGTTCTGCCTTTGATGTGAGGCGTCCGGGCTGGTCACAGAAAAGTCCACTGTAAATCTGAAATCAACACCTATTTACTACAAAGAGCTCAAAATTAGCCTGTTTTATATGTCTTAGTATTTTTATACAGCATATAGGAGAATAAAAATGTCCACTCATTATCTTGTTTTTTACGTTTCTGTTTTTATGTGAATCACACAGTCGAGAAAAGCCTGAAATCAGGTAAAAGCAGCAAACAAATGTTACTGTTGTCAGTGAAAGAAAATAAGTACATAATGAAACCGCGATGATGCAAAATCAAATGAAATGTACTTTCCATTCTCTTTCAAGATTTACTGTGCAGATGTCTTTGAACTGCCTTAGCTGGGCTTTCTTGTCATTTCTTTAAGCGGTCTTCAGGAATAGTTCTCCAGGCTTCTTGATGGACATTCAAAGCTCTTCTTTGGATGTTGGCTGGATGTTTGTTCTGTTCTCTGTCAGGATGATCCCGCACTGCTTCAGTAAAGTTCAGGTCCGGGCTCCGGGGAGGCCAATCCATGACTGATAGTGTGCTGTTGTGTGCTTTTCTATCCAGCTATGCTTTTACTGCACTGACAGAGTGTTTGGTGTGATTGTCACGCTGAAAAATAAAGTTACTGCCAATCAAAAGCTTTCCAGATGATACTGAATATTAGATCAAAACCTGACAGCACTTCCCTGTTTTCGTTCATGCATTCATTTTAACAGCCCCAAACCATGACAGAGCCTCCGCCGTGTTTTACACATGGCTGCAGACACTCACCGTTGTATCTCTCTCATGACCTCCTCTGTACATATTAACAATAAATTGAACCAAAAATGTTTCCCTTCATTAAGAATGGCTTTTTGACAGCCATCCTCTCACTGAGATCATTTCTGGTAAGGCTTCAGCGAACAGGAGATGGATCAGCAACACGTGCTCACTCCCAAAGCGTAACAATTTATGCTAGGTGACAAATCGTCAGTATATTAAGCTTCCGGCCACACACCATATTACGAGTTTGGAAAAATTAGGAAACACGAGAAGCTTTTGAAATTAATCTACACATGTACGTTACTTTAATCTCTTTGGAAAACACTATCTAACATGATTAAGGTGGTGGTTAAGATTAGGGATAAGGTTAGGGTTAGGGCTGGAATACATGGCCGGAGCGTGTGTTACGCGTCGTGAGTGAGAACGAGCTGGGATCAGCTGAATGGCCAGATGCATCAATCAGGTCCTGTGTCAGATCTTTGCTGCATTTTTTCCCTGTTTCTAAAAAACGTGACTTTCAGTTAGCGTTCATCAGCTGTAGATATTTTTAGGCCAGGCTTTTCTGCTTTTTTCCCTCCGTTTTCCCAGTTTCGTCAATTATTTGTAACTTCAGAGATGTGCCAAGATTTTGGCTAATAGCTGTTTAGGAAGGTGCAAAAACACAATTGTATCCCGGTCACACTGTGCTGTCGTTTTTCATATATTGAACTAAAGAAATGAAATCGAACAAATTGTGTATTTTTGGGACAGGCTGCTAGTAATAAAATGCCTAAAGGTTGTCTGTTATATGTAGACACAACCCTGTGTTAGGTGTCCTTTTTTATTCTTGAATGATTCACAGGTCGGTGATAGGTGACTTTACAAAGACTGGAGTGTAAATGAGGGAAAAAGCAGCCAAGTTCAAAGAAAAACTTTGAAAGACGTTCAGAAATCCTGGGGAACTATTGCTCAGTTCCACCCTAAAAATGACAACAAAGCCTGGCTCATTGGAAGCAAAATATAAAGAAACATCTAGAGGCTCAAGACTTTTGCACTTACTGTACGTGAGAGAAATACACTTTTTTTTCCTTAAATGCTACGGCCACATGATGTGAAGTTTTAAAGGCCGTTTTTCTGCCCCTGCTGGTCTCTGCGCTGGTTCCAAAGAGGCCTTTGTGTTAGTTTTATGCTAGACAGATCTGAGCATCTGCCTCTGCTCAAAAACAGGAGCTTCACTTTACAGAATTGTGTATGTTCAGAGCTTGGCACAGGAAAAGTCAGATTGTGTCGCTGAAAGTGAAAAGTTTTTTAGCTATTGAATCTTTTTTTTTCAGGTGGCAGGGCAGGAAGAGATCCTCAGCGTCTCCAAGGACGACCTGATAGCCTATCTGTCCAACGACAGCCTGAACACAAAGGCCGAGGAGCTGGTCTACGAGACCGTCATCAAGTGGATCAAACAAGACCCCAACTCTAGAGTACAGGTAACGACGCACAAAGTTAACGAGGGTGTTTTTGGAGTGTGCGAAACTTTGTTCTTCCAACACGAGCACACACTTCCTGCACCACGAGACTAAAAGGCAGCCAGTTCTCGTTACATCTGGCAGAACAGTTTCCGCATGCGTGCCGAGCCGTGTTAGAGATCGGCCCACCTCTTCCTCTCTTCGCAGAAGTGCACGGCACCAAAAGCCACACAAGTGACTCCCCGTTTTGTCCCGCTAGCGCTCATCAACTTTGTGCTTCGGATCCAGCCTAACGCAGCAGTTGTTCGTAATCCCAGGAGTGCTTTGCCCTCAGAATGCGCTCTATTCTTAGTTACACTTCATTTGTTTGTGAGACACTGTACCGCATGAAAAGCCTAACAAAAACAGCAGACAGCCGCAGCCCTCTCTGCGCACGCCTAACAGGTGTTTGATTTATTCCTAGAGGCTGTTAATCATAATCAGAGGTTATATCCCCGAGATGGGTATTGACAGTCAGGTGCAAGCAGGTCGAATTTTAACAGGCACAGAATCGATAAGCCTCAAGGTCAAAGCATCAAACGCCCGCCACATATACGGAAAGGTAAATGGACTGCGCTGTAGACGGATATCCATTCAGCAAGGGGGGGGGGAGAAAAAAAACCTCAGGTTGTGCGATATTTATGGACTGGGTCCCAAAACCATGAATTTAAAGCTGATGATTTTAAAGTATTTTATAGCTGTTTTAAAATGGAGAAAAGATTGTTATCAGATAAATTACACCAGTCCATCACGGCAAGAATCACTCCTTCAAAGTAATGTCTTCTCACCAACCAGCAAGTGCAGGGAAAGGCCTTATATCACCCGGATCAGATTTGGTGCAGACCTCAGCAATCAATGTTTCTTTATTGGCTCCTGCTTTTATGAGGCACATATGTCAATATTTGAATTTTTCACCTTTTCAGATTAAACATTTAGCATTTATCCTTTGATATGTGGCGCTGTAGTGATTTGGGGTAAATCCATCAGACCTGCCAAGCGTTTTTTTGTTGTTGTTTTTTTGCAGTGGAGAACCTTAAAGTATTTAGTGCTACACAAAAGGGTAAGGAGAAACTTTTAAAGCACAGATCGTGATGGGTGCCGGAAAATGAGAAAGCAACAGTATGAAAGATGGGTTTTTTTGGCATCGCTCTCAATCTCTCCCACTGATAAAGCCTTTAAAATTGAATTTTTGTAGCATCGCTGATAGAAAGGTTGAAAATTCACCAATAACCATAACAAGGCTGGTACACAGTTTTTAGGAGAAGCGTACGATCCCTGTCATCTGTGTCGAAAACCTCTAGCAGGCTCAGTCCGGCCAACTTCTCCAATCTCACACTCTATTGGAGAGGTGCAGAGGTGACTTACTCAGATGAAGTAGAAGAAATTTTCCCGGTTGTCTGAACAACCCGCCGCACTGGTTCCTGAGACGAGGCACCCGGGGTCACCCCCCGTCTTCACGGGGAGACGGGAGAGAGTCGGCGAGGAGGAGAGGGGGAGGAACCGCGAGCGAGGGAAAGAATCAGAGCGAAGCAGAAAGACAGAAACGAGCGAGAAACGTGTTGGTGAGAAAAGAAGAAAGTGGATTGGAAAAGGAGCCCCTGTGTTCTAATCTGAAATCCAACGGTTTGCGTCTCTGCACACAGCCATGACATCCAGGGAGCCGAGATGTGATTGAGCTCACGGTCAAGCTCAAATCTCTTGCCCGCGTGTAACCAAAGAGAGAGAAAAGAAATAAAAAAAAGACAGCTAGCAAACTCTGGTGTCTGCGGCGAGGACAGGCGCATACGGAGAGAAGCGCGTCACATGATCTGCACATGCCGACATAGATCTCAAGCCATTTATATGCATGTAAGAAAGTTTTAGGAATCCACACGTTTCACAGTCTGAGTAAATATTTAATATTTTACTTGCATACAGATCTCCACTGCCCCACTGTGAAATTACACATGCATGCACTGAAAGTCCCAGTTTTCCACCGGCACAGGATGTGGGTGGAGCAGAGAGGCCCGCTCGCTAATGTGACCCGATTCATTTATCAGCGCGTGAATAAATGCAAGTGAATGTTAAGATTGTGTATGTAAAATATTAATATTTATTCACGCTGCGATGTACACATTTGCATAGCAGTTTGATCTTCTCCAGTTGGTACATGTGTGTTTGGATTGCAGTAAGTGCTCAAGTGCACACATTTGTGAATCTTATTTCCCTTTTTTTTTCTTCCTGTCGCACACTTGTGACCAATTTGAGAGTGAAAGAAAAAAGAGAATAGGCTTCTTGTTTTATGCCACAAGAGAAGGTTGGATTCATACCCAGTTCGGCTCCACTTTTTAATGACATGTCAGGGCAGGATGTCACAGAAAAAAAACGCTCGCATTCATCCGAGCATGCGTCGGTTCTGTGCGGCTTTGCGGGTTTTTGTGTGTCTGTGCATGTGCTGCGAGTTGTAAACTGCAGGCTATAGAGTGGAAAAGTGGCATATTGAAGGCACTGGGTAAATAATATGCAATTTTCTCTCTCCACTATGCTGTCACTAACAACCGATGACACCGGGAAACGGGGGACCCGGACATCACTTAGAGACAGAGGGAGAGCATTTGAGCGTTAATAATGGTTTGCTATGAGACACAAAGCTGCTGAATGAAAGTACAGAACTGTTTCGGTTCTCTTTGAATGGGTATCATCGAAGGTGTGCCACCCTTCAAGCGTCTGTATGTGTCTGTCTTTACAACTTAAGTGAAAGGGGAGTTAGGGAGGTGTTGGGGGAAAACTCTGTAAAAGACCCAGGAGAAATAAAGACACAATGAGACAAAGTTACTTTCTTTATCAAACGTGTACACGGGTGAGCTGCTAAGAACAACTCACACCATGCACAGTGGCTTGGTAATTTTTATAGGCACAGAGCACAGAGACAGTGAGAACAGGATAACAAATAATAAACAGATAAAATAAAACAACTCCATATATGGTGCTAGTCTCGTCAGCAGAGAGCTAGGGAAGATAAAACAATCTAAAACAATATGTCCCAGAAACAAGATGTGTTTGCTGGGAAAGTCTAAAAAGATAATTCTAAACTAATCTAACCATAGGCAGAGGGCAGACAAAAGGCATCTTTGTACATTTAAAAGAAGGTAAAGAAACATAGAATCATTTTTCCTGTAACAGGAGGCTTCAAAAGAAAAAAAGGAAATACCCTTTTTGGAAGAACGTATTCCTGAAGTGACTGTTATTTGACAGAAAACGCAGCTATAGCTGATTAAAGAGGACCTGTTATGCACTTTTGCTGCTCCAAGTTCTTCTTCTTGGACCTAATTAGAGGAACTTTGCACAAGTCAGAGTTCAAAATAATCATTACTTACGTTATGCTGGCCTTTGATGTAGCCACCCTCCCTTCAAGCCTTCAAGCTCACCTTAAAGTCTTGTTATTAGGCTGCCCATTGTACCCAACAGCTAAACACAGTTTTGTGCTTACAGCCAGAATTCTGTGCCTGAAATGACCATATTATAGAGAGATCTGCTGTCTGTAATGTCATATGACACCAAACATTTACAGCAGTCTGAAGCTTGAGCCTTTTTCTCTTACGTATACGTGCTTATGTTGGTATTTGAACCTTCTGCTGCGTTTGATTTGAGCATTCACCATTTTTACAGTATAATTCATGTGACATATACGACATGTACACTGAACTTTATTTGGTGTACCTTGCTACTACCAGGTTGGACCCCCATTTGATTTCAGATCTGCCTTACATTTTTGTGGCACAGATATATCACGGTGTTACACAGTTGCTGCAGATTTGTCACCCTTCATGGGAATTTTCCATCCCATCCCATCCCAGAGGTGCTCAACTGGATTCAGATGTGGTGATTATGGAGGCCATTTGAGTGCAGTGAGCTCACTGTGGGGAGGCTTTGGCTCAGGTCATCTACTAATAGGAAGGTTCGATCTCTGGCTGCATAACAAAAAATATCCTTGGGCAAGATGCTAACCCCAAGTTGCTCTCTGATGCATCCATCAGAGTATGAATGTGTGTGATAAAGACAGAGAGCAGTTAAGTAGAAAAAGCATAGAAGACAGTGCTACCATTTACATTAATATCATGTAGGAGAAATTAGTTTGAGAAGATTTGAGCTTTGTCACATGTCACGTGGTCTTGAAGTGCTGGACATGGTTGGTAAGAACTCTGAAATTGGCTGTGGTGTTCAAATGATGCTCCGTTGGTACAAACGGGCTCAAAGTCAGCCAATAAAATATCCCCCACTTCATTACATCACCAGCAGCACTCTAAACTATTGATACAAGGCAGCATGGATCCTTGCACCATACCATGTGAATGTCTCAGCAGACTCATTAGATGGGACAACATTTTTCTACACCTCCACCTCCAAATCTGAGGCCATGGTCATCAGCTGGAAAAGGAGGGTGGAGGGTGGAGTGCCCACTCCGGGTCAGGGACAAGTTCTTGCCCCAAGTGGAGGAGTTTAAGTGGAGGAGATCGACAGACTGCGTCCGCTGTACCGGTCTGTTGAGGTGAAGAGAGAGCTGAGTGTAAAAGCAAAGCTTTCAATTTACTGGTCGATCTACATCCCTACCCTCACCTATGGTCACGAGCTGTGGGTAGTGGGCTTGTTTGGCCATCTGGGAGGGGCTCAGAGTAGAGCCGCTGCTCCTCCACATCGAAAGGAGCCAGTTGAGGTGGTTCGGGCATCTGACAAGGATGCCTCCTGGGCGCCTCCTGGGTGAGGCGTTCAAGCCATGTCCCACCGGGAGGTGGCTGGGGAGAGGGAGGTCTGGACTTCTCTGCTTGGGCTGCTGCCCCTGCGACCCAGCACCGGGTAAGTGGAAGAAGATGGATGAATGGATGGTTTCCTATCCTTTGCTGACAGGACTGTCACCTGGTGTGGCTCCTGCTTTAGCCCACATGCTTCATTAGCAGAAATGCTCTTCTTCATACCTTTGTTATTTGAGTTGCCTTTCTATAACCTCAAAGCATTCTGGCCATTGTCCTCTGACCTCTTAGAAGGTATTTTCATCCAGAGAACTGCTGCTCACTGGATGTTTTTTCATCTTGGGATCATTCTGTGTAAACCCTAAAGATGGTTGTGTGGGGAAACTCCCAGTAGAGTATGTCTACATGCCTAAATGCACTGAATTATTGATATATGATTGGCTGATTAGCTTAGGCAGATGCATTAACAAGGTGTATCTAATAAAGTGGTTCGTGTGTGTCTGTCCCCTTTTTTATTTTATATGCTAGTCAGTGAATCCAAGAATAACCTGTATATTAATATGTGATTCAGGGGTGAACATGGTCATTGTAGCCTGAAAACAAGCCTTACACAAACGTGCGCGTGCATACAAACATGGAGTTTTTTATGTGCAAACTGAGTAGTCTAATCTCACGAGACAAAGGCTGGAAGAAAATGGTTTCCAGCATCATGTTTGCTCTCTGAAGGTGCTGACGGTGAGAGACCTGTCCTTCCTTTCACCTAGCAGTCCTTTGTGGGATAACACATCGCCCCAATTATAACAGGCCAGCTTCTGCCAAATCCCTGAATAGGACCTCCATTACGCTTCTCTTCAACATATTTCATAAAGGATCCTATCTTGCCAGGTGACTCAACCTGACAAAAGAGGCTGATTAATTGGCTCTTTGGAAAGCGGCCAACTAATGTAACAGCTAAAAAGAACAATTAATGGTGTATTTTTGTGATAAAAAAGGCCGGGCTGTCCATTAGAGAGGACCTGCTGTCCACTCATCAGAAATAACAATGGCCTAGCGTGACATGTGCAGCTCCCCCGCCCAAATTAATATAGTTAAAGGTATTACCTCTTATGCTTATAGGTTGCTGCTGATTATTATTTTTTTGGAGGGTTTGTACAGTTGACTCATGTAATGTGGTGATTTTTTTTTTTTTTTCCCTCCAGCATTTGGTGAGAAAAAAATCATTTTCACAGAACAAATGATGCTATCATTATGTAGTTAGAGTATTAAATAATCAAAGACATAAATGCTTTGAGGCTGAGTAAGGATATAAACTGAGTTTCCCTCACAGTTTTACGAATCATTTACCTTCAAAACTCCAAATGACCCTATCGGCGCAAGCATCACTTTTAATTTAGTACTTCTCTTCTTTTAGGCTCCGAGTTCAAATTAGAAACTTTTCATCTTCTCGAGCTCCTCGGGGAACGGTTAATTTGTTCTTTTTGTTGTTGTTTTTTTCTGATAAGAGGCGCTTTGTCACAGCAGTAGTCCTTGAAGAGGAAAGTGAAACTGTTGTAGAGTCCACTGGCAGCGGGATCTGTGACGTATGTGCACTTTGAAGAGGCCGAGCCGGGCAATGGAGATTGATGCGGCAGGCAAGGTTGGCCACTTTCCTCCGCTCTTCTCTCCACTTTGTCTCCGTGGCACACAAACGCACTCAGGGGCTCGCTGAGATGTCATCGTTCACGTCCCCATTTTCGTACTCAAAAACGTTCACACAAGAGCGAGAATCGCTCGCACGCGACTTCCAGAGCGGACGGGATCAGTGCGCCCCAGACCTCCGTTCTCATCGGTGCCCTTAGTCGTCCCAGAGCGCGCTCGGTCCTGATGTGTGCAGCCACTTTGAACCGCAGCCACTCAACCACCGCGGCTGCATGCCCAGAACAAAGTTACAGCATCTGATCTCCTCCGGGCGCGCTCATGAACACACAACAGCTGCGTGACATGCGATTCGTGGAAAACAAATGAGGGTATATGCTCACAGGACGCCACCATTCTCAAACCTCTGCTATGCTATCGTCTGTGTTATTTAAGGGAAACGCTGTAATTACTGGAATCCACTCGATGTCAAAGAGAATTCAGTTTGTCAGAAAGTAAGCCAAAAACTTTTATGTTAATGTGAAGAAGGCAGCCGTACCTACAAATATGTTTCTAATGAAATCAGCAGAAGAAAGCTTTTAAAACATTTTTTTTCTTTGAATGAAGTCATGCTGAAACAGGCCTCGGAGGACAACGCATTGCACCTGTCAGTAGTTGCTCAGGGCAGCATCGAGCGTCTGTCGTCCTTTACGCCTCTCTCTATACCCCCCCACCCCCCAGTCCCTCCTTCTGGCTGATATGCACACACACAGTCATGCAAGCAAAAGAGCACAAACACGCTCAGCAAAGCATCACTTGAATCCAAATGAAGTGCCATTTGCGAGAGCATATTTTACTTGCTCATAATGTGTTACCAAAGGAAAAAAAGGCCATGCATGTATTTACCTCACAGAAACCTGCTCACACACACACACACAAAGGGGTGCAGAGCCATGTTTGTTTCAACTGAGTGGGTTTTGTTAAGGCTGTGAGGGCAAACATTTAGTTCTTGCGCTATTGAACACACACGTATAAGTCAGTAAGCTTGTGTGTGTGTGTGTGTTTAATTTTTAATGCAGGGTTGTGTTTTAAGTGTTGAGTCGTCCGTTTTTCACAGTAAAGCAGAGGAAATAGATAGGACCGCTCCTGTGTCATTTATTTGATGCCTCTGTGGCACTCAGTCATTTTACACACACACACACACACATGCACAGTAAGAAGCGTTAGTCCTCACTGACAGTAGTGGAATGGGAAATGCTCAGTGGACATTTGTCATCTTTGTTAGCAGCTGGCGGCCTCCCGGCTGCTTCTCTGCCGGCACTGACAGATCTGAGAGGCTCCCTGTTAGACACATTATCCCTGCCTTTCACGAGGCTCAACCTCCTCCGTCCACCTGCCCAAGTGTGTGTGTGTGTGTGTGTGTGTGTGTGTGTGTGTGTGTGTGTGTGTGTGCGCATGTGTGAGGAGAAAGAGAAGTTTCGAAGTGGGCTGTGCAGCAGTGTTTCGGCAGTAGACGCAGTCTGACGAGGCTGCGGGGCATGTGTCTCCACTGACACTGACCCGGTGTGCTGTTGCGTAGCGGGTCATCGTGAGATTGAGTCCATTAGAGAAATGAAGTCAGAAGGTGTTGTCAGGGCTGCGTATCAGAATCTAAGTGGATATGAATACAAGCTCCTCGTAAATGCAGCTCATCCAGTGAGGATGGAACAGGGGAGGAAAAAAAAGCGAGAGTGGGCAGACAAGCTAAAAGCAGTACCTCCATATGTCCTCAGTCTCCTGTGGATTCTTTCCATATGTTCCACGTTTAAGAAAAAACTAATAAAAACATCAAACTCCTTCTTAGAAATCTGTAAGGATCATGCACAGTAGGCTTGATGTCTTGCAGTTGGCACTGTAGTGGATATAATTTGCATCCATTAGATGCCATCTCTGTTTAAAAGTGCACAAGGATTGCTTGGATGAGTAAGCGAGAAGATGAAAATGACAGGTCACACCATTCGTCTGCAGCGAAGGCGCCCGCATTCGCTCTGCGTGCGCCTGTGCATGAGAGACTGATTGCTTGAGAGCTTGTTGAAGATGGAGAGAAATGGAGCCGGATACGTGGCGCCTTTCCTCATCTGCTCAGAGGACGTCACCCATTGGTCTGAGTGTCGCGAGGATTCTCGTTTACCTCGGGGTTCATGTCGCACGCATGCACACGCATAGACAAATTAGTATGCTCATTAATGTATGTACTCTTCACTCATGCACGATTGCAAAGTCTTAAAAGTTAAAGCCCAAGGAGTTTAAATACCAAATCTTTGATTTACTTATCTTTGGATGAGCTTTGATTCATCCGAGTAAACCTGATACACATGAAAAATGTCAACTGGAAGAGTTAAGTTCAACTTAATTATGAATTTGCACAGTGAAAATGTATTTTTCACGTTTCCATGGTGTGAAAAAGATGGCTCCAACATCTAGGTGTGTAAAGCGCAGCCACGAAAGAATTCCTGTAAATTTGGATTATTCATAAAGCCCATCAGCTGGTATGGTTGCAAAAAGAAATCTAGGAAAAAGCAACTATATTCCAGATGTGTGTCGTCAGTAAACACTTTGCTAATGACTTTGTGGACTCAGATGTTTGTTTTTAAGTCTTTGCTTTAAGCTAATATTTACATTTAAAGTAGAGCAGCGGGGTATAATCTGACTTGTGACTGCCTTTCACAGCGTCATTGGTTTCTCAGTCATATCCTCCTCTCACTCGTGACAACTGGTCTCAAAAGAGATGAGATGAGGGAGGGACGTGATGCTGAAGTGGAGGCTTCGGAACTTTGTTAGCTGCTTGTTAGTGCAAATTGAGAATCAGAAAGCTGGTTTAAGTGACTTTGAAGGTTGACGTGCTGGGATTATCCCCCACAACCCTGACAAGGTGTGCAGAAGAGCATCTCTGAACACACAACATGTCAAGCCTCGAAGCACATGGGCTACAGCAGCAGAAGACCACACCAGGTACCGCCGTGTCCGCTAAGATAGGCTCACTAAAATTGGACGACAAAAGATTGAAAAAATGTTGCCTGGTCTATTCGGTGTTGCTTCTTCCTGAGACGTTTGGGTCGAGTTGGGGAGTAATGGAATACATGTACCGGCGTTTAAAAAGGTGGTATTCAGAATACAGTTACTTTGTTGAAGTAAATGGATTACAGGGCGGTCTTTTCCTGTTTCATATGTTAGGCTGTCTCTATTTTTGGTAATTCCACACCAGTGGAAACCCAAACAAAACACACATTAAGAGAAGAATACATTTTAAACTCCACAGTTTACCTGTATTTGCTGAATCCACAGTAGGTCCATAATTCATTGAACTTTTGTCGTTTTACCTCTGTGCACAGCCACAGCTGATTTTAAATCAGGTAGTCAGCATGTAAGCGAAGTGCAGACTGTCAGTTTTAATTCACAAAAAAATGTAAAGAATTTTGCATCACCTGTTTAGAAATTACAGGCATTTTTTTATACACAGTCTCCCATGTTCCCCTTTTTCATTCAGCATGTGTTCATGTGTTCATAATGCTGAAATGTTCATGTTAAACAGGGATAGTGGTTTTACTGTTATTAATGTTTGCTAGTAAGCATTAAGCAAACATATGACTGAGACTGACTGGACTGTAGCTAGTTTTTGTTTGCTTTTGCAGGTAATTTGATCACCAAGCTGGTATCGGTCCATTTTTTTTGGGGGGGGGGGCATGATGCTGGGGCAGATTAATTCATACGCAGGCAAAGAAAAATCTCTGTTTCATAGTAATCCATCAAGCTGTTGTTGAGAAATTCCTTTCAAAACCATAAATGTGAAGCTCATTTGTTTTAGAAGACAAACAGCAGCCTGAGTAAACAGTATCTGCAATAATTTCTGCTTGACTAGTTTCAATAGCTGGCATGAAGCACGACTTTTTTCTTCTTTTTTTTCATGGGGTCTGACACTTTGGATTTGAATATTAGCACCAAATGTGCAACTCTACTTCATTTCCATGCCGATATATGCATGTGTGGGAGGAAGAGCGACGAGCGGGGAATGGAGGTGGAGAGAGAGAGAGGCAGAAAGTGAAGAAGAAGTGGGAGAGATAGGGAGTTAGTTAGAATTAGAGATGGAGAGTAATTCTTTTTTAGAAATAGACGGACAGAGGGAGAGGGATGGCGGAAAGGGAGCTGAATTAAGGTAGAGAAAAGCTGCTAGGCACTCTTTCCCACACACACACATACATAGGGGATATCCCACACTGTTTACAGTGCAATCGAGTCAGCGGCTGGTTTATTTAATCAGAGTTCAGCCTCAGAGACTATACGTTGTCTTAATCTCCTTAACAAGATTTACCAGCCAGTCAACTTTTGGACAGAACACTCCGAACAGAATCCAGCAACTTTGACCACAAACAGCACAGGATGAAATCAGCGCGGTCATAGTGGATCCACTCCTGAATGCACCCATCTGTCTCTGGCTGTATTTACACGCACACGTGTGTGTCTGTGCACATGTGCGAGCTTGTTTTCAGGCAGATTTTTACCTGTATGTGGAAACAGTGTCTGTCCTAACCTTTTTTGCAGAGACCAGATGCTCTCTTTGAGGTAGTTTCACTGTCATTAAAAGATATTTGGCAAGGGAAGAGAGGCTACAACAGATGTGGCTTTATAGGTAGCTATGATTTGCAGATGGTACAGTAGGATGGTTTTGCTCTTTTTTTTCATGTTTGTTTAAGGAGACGTGAGTAAAAGAAAGGTGTGTGTGTGTGTGTGTGTGTGTGTGTGTGTGTGTGTGTGTGTGTGTGAGAGAGAGAGAGAGAGAGAGACTGAGCACTAAAATGGGAGTGGTTCTGCAGCGTGTGTGTGAACCTCTAACACAGATGTCCATCACTCCTTGAACGCTCTAGCTACTGGCTAGGAAGACGGTTATAGGCATGCACGCACAATTATATTATAAGTTAAATAGGGTTTTACTAACATTATGAGTTCTTGAAAAAAGCAGAATTAAATTACAGTTACTAATCAAAATGTTGACGATTACTTAGATTGTATGGTTTTTATGCTTACACGAATGCAGCAACATTAAGGTTAGGCGCAGGTCTGTTTATTTCTGTATACACTAAAAGGTTAAGAACAGTTTATCTGCCAATCAGATCGTTGCAGGCTGAGACGGGTGGCCATTTCCCCAGACAAGATCGCCTTCAGCGCTGGAAATTTACCAATATTTCCCTCATAAAATTTGAAAGCGGTTCTAATATTACAGTAAAAAGTAAAGCTTGTTTATCAGCGGTCACCATCAAAATGCTGGATATTAGATGTGAAGAACTATCTAGACCCTGAGGTCTTCGCTTCATTATGACTCAATTTAAATTTTTTATTTTTTCATTTTTAGGAAGTTTTAATTAGGTGCTTGCTTTGATGTGTTAATTAAATGGCTGTTATATGTCAAAAGTAACCTTCCCAACTGGTCGCAGGCATTTTTAGAGTTTCCAGCTCAACTGAGCTGTGTGATGTCGGACTGCGAGCCAGTCCACCTGCAGTTCCAAATAAGAGCAAGGCTTCCAGATGTGCGCACAGGCAATCGAGCACATTTATTTCTGTAGTGCCCTTAGGGCACCACCTGGCTGAAACTGCCCCATATACAGCTTTAATTTAGTTCTGAGGGCCAGAAGAGTCCGTAGAGGACCTATTTCTGATAACCTGCAGATTTCTGTGCGAGATTTCACGAGCCACATGAATTTTAAACACAACAAAATTCAATATTTCCTTCTTCAGACTGTTGTGTTTTTAAAGATATTTATCTTAATGAAAAATTACTATTAAATATGGCCTTTTAACATTTCGCCACAGCCGATTACAGGTATTAATAACTTGATAGGATGTCCGAAGAGGTGTAGGTTGAAGCAGACTTGGAGTAAAGTACCTTGTAATGGAAGTCCATAGCAGTAAGCCTGAAGCTTAAGTCCTCCATTTGAGTGTGACATGACTCGGTAACTACTGGGGCAAATCTCCCACTATGGGGGCACTTTAATTGGAAGTAGTAGCTTCTCTTGAGTAAAGAAGTCTTCCCTTAAGAATATTGCAGAATGCTAAGGAGCTTGCTCTGACTTCACCTTCTCTGTGTTTGAGCTGAGGTGCTCGGAGCGATTGCAAGTGTTTATGTAGGAACTGAGCTGTTTGTTTGATAAACTGCACTGTGGCAATTCATAGATGAGGGAAACAGACAGTCCCAAACGCAGGACAGCGTTTTGCTCCGAGCGTGCTCACAGAGAGGAAATGTCATCAGCAGATTTCTCTGGCTGCCATAAAACCATCACTTCGTCTCTCCCACCTTGTCTTTCTTCAGATCGTTCGACGTACTTTTATCCTTTTCTGCCTTGCCTCCTCTTTTCCTCCCGTTGTGTCATCACTTGTCTTCCCACCCCCCACTTCCCATGCCCTATCTACTTCCTCTCGCGCTTGTCTCTCCGTCTTTTTGTCCCGCAGTCTGACATCTTATTTACTTCTTTCTGGTCAGATGAGCTCAGGACATCGCTGGAGAACAGATGGGACACATGCCAGACTTAAAAGGCCTCAGGTGGAGGGGAGAGAGAGAAAGGGAGATATGCTTAGGCAGTGTCTGCTTATTATTTATACTCGGCTGAATGATGCTTCTCTCAGCCCGTTGTTCTGTCGCCCTCCCCGCGTGGCTCGTCTGCGCCGCTCTGAGCCAAAGGGTCAATGGGGTCAGCCTCCACCCAACTCTCTGCCGCTCCGTCCGTGCTTGTTTACAGCTTTTTACTGTCAGCGTAGACGAGGCTCCCGTGGGGTCGGCGGTGAGGTGTGAGGGGGGACACACATACACATGTACACACAGACTGGAGGGGAGGCAAAAAAAAAAAAATTCACTCAGCAGCCAGAGCTATAGACAAGGTTGCTATAGCAACAGCCTGTCCTACCTCTGAGCTGAACACCTATACAGTATAAGCATAAATGCATGCACGCCCAGAGATGAAACAAACACAAATATGCTAAAGTTGCTATACTAAAAAGATTCCCTCCCCCCCCATTACCTTCAAAGCCTAATTGTCATTAACCAGCTCGGCACTGCGGGAAATTGATGGTGCCAGTTTTATGTTACAGAAAAAAATTAAAAAAAATCTTGCTGGTGGCACTGCAGCATCTTGGCTTGAATGGGCTGTGATTAGCCAGAACTGGGTCTTAATTTAGCTGCAAAAGAGCATTAGCTGTCTCATGAAAGATTTTTATTTGGAGATGGGGGTGGTGGGAGATTCCCACCCCACCACCGCCCCCCGCCGACAGTGTCAGCTGTGTCATCGTAGCCGAATGCACCTACCAAAGTGAGATGAGGCTCGGATCTTACTGTAAACTTTCAGTTCAAAACAAGTCTCCAGAGTTCCTTTTATTTGCTTTTTTGGAAAATTACTGGGGAAATTCAGTCACTTCAATCTGTGAGGACTCGATTAGGCATTTTCTCATTTTTCTCTACACGTTTTAGCATTTTTGTCCGATATGAGTGTAGAAATTTTAGAAAATGCGTGCAGGGTTTCACTACATCTTTCAAGTTTTGACACCGACGGTAACAGAGCTAATGGTCTCGCTACTGCCAGGTTTCCTCACGCTAACGGTCCCGGCTTTTATCAAACATTTCTTTTCCCAGCAAGAAACACAAATGTTGGCTATACAGCAAGAACACTGTTCTTTGATCACTTCAACTAAAATGAATTCAAACACTGTTAGTGTTCGGTAAATTGGAACTTTATTAACAATAACACAACTTACAGTCAATTTGAAAATTTTTAAAGAACCCAACAAACCTAAAAAAATGAGGTGAAAAAGAACCTAAAAGAACATTCACACACTCACACTCTGATGGATCTACCAGGGAAACTCTTGCTTAAGGATATTTTCAAACGCAGTCATCGAGGAGACTGAGATCAAACCGCCGTCCTTCTAAAATGGTGGACAACCCACTCTGTTTCTTTATTTAGATCTCTTTCAGGTTATTTAAGCAGCACTCACTAACTGCAACCTGGAACAAGTAATGACTCTCTGTTCCTTTCCCTCCTTTTATGTCTCTCTTATCAGCATTTGTCAGAGCTGTTAGCGGTGGTGCGTCTTCCCTTCATCCACCCGTCCTATCTGCTGAACGTAGTGGACAACGAGGAGCTGATCAAATCTTCAGAGGCGTGTCGCGATCTGGTGAACGAAGCCAAGCGTTACCACATGCTGCCTCACGCACGGCAAGAGATGCAGACGCCGAGGACCCGCCCCAGACTTTCTGCCGGTACGTGCGCACACATAAAGCACAGATAAACTGACGTCCATCATTTGTGCCCTGGCCTCGGTAGCGGTCACGTGATCTGCCTCCCACATAACTGACCAGTCGGCGCTGTCGGCATCTGGGCGCCCACACGCTCACACATATCCTCGATTCATATTTTACTGCAGCAAGGTGACCGAGAGGTCAGGGCTCCACACGAGACGCGGGCTCGCCAGTGCACTGGATTGATTTTTTCTTTTAGCCCACAACTCAAAGGCGGTGATTTAGAACTCGGTAATGTTTTGCACACAGCTACTGTAAACGCTCGAACGTACATGTGGGCAACGGGTCACGTATCCAAAAGTCACGACACATTTTACTTTCAGAAGTCGCTCAAACGGCTTCTGCATCGAGTCTGATTGAGGTAACCTTGAAAAGTTAAACACGGCCAGCTGTAGTGGCTTTCCAAGGATTGTGCAAGATGCTATAAACTTTTATTAAAGCAAACCTAGCACATAAACAACTTTCTTAACAGCAGCTAGGCACAGTAGGATTTCTTGCTTTGAGATTCTTGGAACTGGCCGATCATTTGCTCTTCTACTGCAACCCAAGTCCAAGTCATTTGAAGACAGTGTTTGTTTACATCGTTAAAATCAAAGGATAATTCCAGAAAATTGGAGGGCGCCTGCAAATTGCTTTTGGCCGTCAGATTTCTTTTTCCCCGTAGGTCGGCCAGGATCCCGTTCTTCACCCTGTAAAGCTTTACCTAATTATAGCGTCTGCGTGGCATTATGAGTTTCGCACCAGCACACCTTAGCGTTCAGCACAAGTCATTTCTGCATGGTAGAATAAAGATAATTGCCTAACAAATGGGACTTTATGCAGGTCAGTTTACCGAGCCGACTCTGCTCTCCGGCCGTGGAGTTTTTGAAAACATGGGGAGGTCAGCCTTAGTTCAATATCTTATTCTTTTGCATCTTTAATCCAGCAGCACGAGAAGAATTATCTGTTTCTTGAGAGAAGACATTTGTGGCGTTACATATGCTCACCTTCATCCCATTACTCATCCTCGAGCCGCTAGTTTCTCTTTGTTCTCGGCACTTTCTTGAAGCATTTTCTGTCAAGGCGCATTTTATAGTGTTTGGTATGTGCATATCTTATGCCTTCTACATCCCCCATTATGCAGGCTGAAGTGTGTATTGATTTCCAGTTGCTTGTGGCTCTGTACAACAGAATTATATAAATGCATAAATGCTGCTGGGATGAATACATTCATGATGCATTATACCCCAATGGCTCAATGAATGAGAAATATATGTAAGTTTTTCCGATCAAGTTTTGAACTCCCGTGAAGCTAAAACACTTATTATGACTGACTGTCTGAGGCATGCATTTAATCAGGGCGTCACTGCCGAGAAGCCTGCGTTCTAATGCACTGAATGCACCTTTTCTTGTTTGGGTTAGCAAATGCTTTTTGCATCATTTTAACATATTTTACGATGCTTAAGCGTGCACGTGATGCCAAACGCGCTTGTTCGCCTGCCTCGCTTCTGTTGCTCAACCATCTGCTCCGCTGGGCAAGGTGGGTTCTGCGCAGCGGGGCACGTCGTCGCTGGGATTTCACCGCAGACGAGGAGACGGCAAGAAAGATAAAACGATGAAGACTCGAAGGAGAGTTTGAGGTTGTTCGGTATCACTCGCGTGTAGGCGAACCAGTGATAAGGAAGAACAGGAGGAGAGGTCACAGAGGGGGAGAGAAGGGGATCAGAAATGAAATTTGAAGGGCAGACATTTGATTGAGTTTATTCCTTGAGCATGCGTCTCCTTGTGTAAGCAGTAAGCTAGTGTGTGTGTGTGTGTATTTTAAATGTGCACAAGCAGATGGGGCACCACCTGAGCTCGGTTGATAAGTCTGTCATGCGGAAAAAGAAAGGAAAACTGCCATCCGTGAAGCACTTCTTGCTGAGCGCAGTCAATCTGTGAACTTGTGAGTCGCGTGCATGCGTGGGTGTGTTACAGTGTGCGTGCGGACACACGCCTCACACCTCCATTTCTTTACACTCGAGATAAATTTGAGTCGAATTGCACTTTTTCCAGCCTTGAATTTTTTTAAAGTTATTCTTGCAGGACATATTTTTAATTAACATCCTTTCACATTGAGACTTAAATAATAAGAGTTGCGCTCATGGTGCCGGTGTTCCTCGGCCATTTGTTAGCTGAGTCCAACGAATAATGGATCATAAGGCTGACTATTTAAAAAAAAAAAAAAGGAATAAGACAAGTCGTATATATTTAATTTCATGGGGGGGAGGAAATGAATAAAACACCCAAATTGGTTTGCGAGCCAATTAGTTTTGAGTTTTAGGAAAATCTTGTTATTGTTGTTTTGGGGTTTGTTTTTTTTTCCAAGGATGCAACAAATGGGACACAGGAAGTTAATTAGCGAGCTTCTGATGGAGCCAGGCCAGCTCTTTATCCCCTATGTTTAGGCTTTGTTAAAGACAAGGTGTCTGTTTGGCTGGTAGGTAACAGAGATAATTCTCTGACATCTTAACCTAAGGTCAGAGTGAAAGGTAAGGGTCGAATATCCCAGCTGATGGTGGGCAAAAGGCAGGGACCGCCCAGTTCAGCCTGTATATATAAACTATTGAACGACTTAAGATCGAGGTTTGAAGTTTTTAAAATTCAACGTGTTTGAACTTTTGTTCAAACAGACAATAAAATATCTGATCAGACGAGAGACAGTTTCTAAAGTCAGATTTTTAAATGATCGTCTAACATGCACATCAATAGCATTACAAATGTGACAAGCTGTACGGTCTCTAAGGATGTCATCAAGACTTCGTGGGGATTTATGCTTGAGTGTGTAATTTACTCCGTAGCTGTGTCGTAGCGCTCACCCCCCTGGAAGTGTAGCTAAACGTCAGGTCGACGTAACCTGAAACTACTGCTGTTGGCCCGTTCAGTACTCGATTCCTCCTGTGCCACCCCTGCTGGATGGGTCGTGTGTGGGCTGCGTGGACACCCAAGTTAACACCCAACTGGTTCAAGCTCAAGGTCAGAGGTCACCTTTATACTGACACCTCATTTTATATCAATGAAGACGTTGTTTGACGACCATTCGAATAGGTTTGGGGGTTTTCCAAAGGTAGCTGCACAGGTAGAGACAGCCCTCACTAACTTCTGTTGCACATCCAGTCATTTTATTCCATATCCAGGCCTGAGACGTGACAGAAACCACTCGGTGCAGAAAAGAGCTTAAAGGGTTACTCCTAGTAGGCTTTCACAGGATAAAGAGCTAGTAACTGTGTAAAGTACCATGTTGGTCAGCAATAGCTGTTCTGCACACGGAGCAACATTAGCATTAATGATTTTGTTTTTGTCCATATCATCAGTGTGCATCCACTATTCACTCTCCTTCTCGCTGTTTTCTGAGTATCCTGATGTGTTTATACTGTTTGAGCTGTTAAATGTACCAGCGTTACTGAACACGTAGCAGAAAGTGGCTTTTCTGAGAGAGTTTCTTACTGAAATCAGTTGCTGAATGCCAGGAAACAGTCTTGACGAGAGAGCAGTAAGAATTTAATGAAGTAAAAGAAATGTGACTTTACAGCCCATAAAAACTTGCCAGTTTTTTAAACATACTAAAAGGCACCAGAGGGTAGAAGTACAAGCTCCCATTCCTAACTGTACATAAGTAAACAACAGCAAATATTAGCTACTTTCTTAATATAGATGTATACGCTTTAGATATGGTTTTCTTTTTTTCTGAAGATACTAAATGTGCTTGTGAAATTTCATTTGTTCCAGGGTTTTGCTGAATTAAGCTCATAAATCATGACAAGTGTAAGCTAACCGCTAATAAGAATATTAATGGCCTATGAAGATACACGCTGCAGTGTGCTTATAAGATGGAATAGCAGGAACTTTTTTTTAAGTTTAACAGAAAGTGAGACATTTTAATGAGTACTTGCTCCATTAGCTGCAAGCTCTAAAAAAAAAAAGGAAGTTATTTCTATTGTGGCTAAACAGAAGCAGCCAGATGGTTTTCACACATCCCTTAATTGTCTTGTTTTTGCCAGGTTTTTCTTTATGTAGAATCCTGCTGTGCTGCAATGTTGTAATTTCTCTCCTTCTCTTGCTTTTCTTTTTTTTTGGACTTAATTGCTCGGTTTTTATTGATTGTTAATCAGTCACTCTGACAAGCCCTGGCATGTCACGTTTTGTTTTGCTCTTTGCAGAGTAAATAATACTGTGTTGATGGGGAAAAAATAGAATAAGATCAATCTGTTTGTAACGATACTGGACGACGTTAGGGCACAAAGCTCATTTTTTTTCCTCTGGAGACAAAAGTCGTGAAACCCGAATCACAACCGTGACATGAAGTTCATTCTTCAGCTGAGAACTTTAATTTCATTGGATGCTAATTAAGGAGCCAAAAAATGTGTTCGGCATCGAAACTGGCTCTCTGTGATCTTCAAATACAAATGCAGATTTAAAATTAGATGTGTTAATACGCTCGGTTACTGCGTGAATGTGTGCGCACCGATAGCGATGTTGCATCTTTTCTTTTTTTGCATTTTTTTTTAAACATAATGTGCACCATTGATTTAAATGTTTTTTTTTTTCCTCTTGTCACCCCTAATTTCCCTCAGTTTGCTGCTGCATCTGTGCATCTTGCGTTAACTGCCTTCTGTCTTTCACATTTGGCCCAAAAAGTCTTGGGTAAAGTGAAAACTATGGGTGTCTCGTAATGAATCCGTGGCATTTTGTGTAGTGTATGTGAATCCATTAGCTGCTAATTGGTTAATTAGACTGTGGATGTGCATCTGATTAGCTGTCATTAGACTTTGCAGGGGATCGGGAGGGGATTAAACAGCCGCCGGTGCTGCAAATTTTGCCCTCAAACATTTTTGCCTTAAGTCGTATGAGTTGCACTCCAGCTTTGAGGAGTGTTGATATCCATATACAGTTTGCGTTTGCCCGCTATTAAGCAGCAAGCTAAGTTTTCTTTTGTGTGCATGCTGTGTGCGAATGTGCGTGCACCGAGACAAACTCATACATTATGCTCCCATTTCCCTCTCTCCACATGTGTCACTGTGCTCGGCTCAGAGGAGGGTGGAGAGCGCCAGGGCAAACTGTTAACTCAACCCAGCCAAGTGGAATAGCACTCAGACAAATGAGCTGTAATGACTAGGAGACGCAGGGGTCCTGCTCGCCTCATACTGTTTCTCTGTCTTTGCTCACTCGCACACACACTCACATTGTTAAAACTTTAAATGCATACACTGTGGGAGGGAATCCTTAAACAGTAGCTGCACTCTCAGCCAGCCTTTCCCTCTGTCCACTTCATCATCTGTAATCAAGCGTTCATGTATCTAAAGCTAGAAAAGTGCAACTGCAGACACATTTGCGACTGTGAGTGTCGCAGGTTTAGCTTTTTTTGTCACCCTTAATGCCAGAAAAAAAGGAGGTTGTAATTATAGATTACATACTTTTAAAGTAAGAAAAAGCTCACAGCAAATTGTTACTGACCGTTTTTACATTCCTGCGACATAAGGCCAGCCAGAAAATGCTGCGCTAGTGGTGGCGGTCTAAAATGGGTGGATTTTATTAGATCAGCAAGCACAAATAGTGCGACTTGCATCCACAGTTTAGAGACAATAAAAGCAGGCTGTTGTGCGAGGTCCTAAAGGCCCGTAGGCGTGACATTCATCTACTCGTTCACACCTCCGCCAGCCAGGAGATCCTTGGAGAGTAGTCGTAGCGTGCCACCACTGCAAAGAAAGGAGAACAACACTCACAGCTTGTAAAGAGAGCATAGAAGATCATCAGATAACTTTCTTCTGAAGTCTGCCACCTACTGCTTTTGGCTCGGGTCTGATAAACCACTCCGCATCGCTGATCCCCCTCCGGTGCTTCCTCATCACTGCTGACAGCAGTTCTTTTTGGTGGAATAATTGAATTTATTTGTCATCTTTCTGTGTGGATGCACAGCCTCAATGCTAACCATTAGGCAAAAGTGATGGCGACTGGGAGGCTGTCAGCAGTTTGGAAAGACAATTGTGTGCTTTGCTGGGTCCTTTTTTTTTATGTCAGGACTTTGTTGATTGTTGTCCTGCTCTGTAATTATTCAGCATGGTTTGTCTTGTAGAGCCAATGCAGCATGAGATTACTCTGCCTCACCTCTCAAACCGGAAACGCGGGATTCAGGAGAATGTGCCAGAAATGTCTTAATCGCTCTCTGCGAAGAGTGCCCTTCAGCAGATTCCTCTTCCGATTTTATTTCTGGAGTCTGAGATTGGTATTTTAGGAGGGGGAGAGGGAGAGCGAGGGAGGGAGAAGGAGACAGAACAAGTAAGCAAAGAAGAGAGAAACTTAGATGCAGCTATGCACTGGAGAATTGGGAGTATGAGTTTTTTGATATTCTTTGGGCTTATCAGTGAAAATCTCAGCAAACACAACTGTCCCGGCTCATAAATGTAACATGGAGGCAGTAAATCCAGAAGAGATAACCACTGGTCCGAGTGTCTGCGGGGGCTGCAGCCAAAATTAAGGTTCCCTCCACTTGTCCTTTTGACTTGTGACTGCTGCCAGCCCGAGCTCCCAGGGAGGGAAAGGGCAAGGGAGGAGGGGAACGAGTGAACGATTGCTTCCCCAGCCGCTGCCAGAAACCTTGACTCATCCTGTTCCTGAGCCGCAGTTTGTGCTCACGAGCAAAGTGAACAGCATTTACAGAAGCACGGATCAGTCTCAGCATCATTCATGCCACATCTGGTACTCTGACCTGCTGTACCTGCTGCGAGGCTGGAAGGATGCATCAGCCTCATCCAATATTCAACAGGAGGGATGGGGTGAGCCTGCTTTGGGCTCTGTCGTCGCGTGTGCTGACGGTGCAGATTGAGGCATTTGGATGGAAAGTTCATCGAATCATCAGCCCAGAAGGTTTAGATCCACTATATGTTGAATTCTAAAGGAACTGACATGTTTTTCTTTTATTGGGAAAATTTGGACAAAACAAAGTTTAAAAAATAAGATATGATCCTCATTTATGCTCGCTCCTCAGCGCCTCAGTGCCTTCCTACCACTCCCCTACAGCATCAACAGTGTGCAGCGCTTGCTAAAAAGCAAAGAAACCTAAAAAGTTTCATCCCAAACATGAGCAACATTTATTACGGTGCTATTTTGCTCGATGTCTAGGATCTTCACTCGCTTCCACCTGTGCGTTGTAAGCACGGGCAAAAAGATGCTAACTACAGTTCACTTAGTAGTCACCGGTATCATTAATAGAAAAGATCATTTTAATATTATAAATGATTTCTATTGTACACACAGAAACCAGTTTTTGTACATGTGAAGCTCTCATTGCCCATTCCTCTAGCAGTGTAGCTAGCTCGGTCTGTGGAAGGGGATTTCGAGGTGAACTGAGCCTCTAAGTGTTGTTCGAGGACACTTAAACCCTTCACGACGTTTGTTTTTCCCTTCTAAGGAGACCAGCCATCACTGCAGATTTTCAGTCAACAGATGCCCAGCAGACAATAAAATGCACACACACTGCATGAACGCAAGCACACAAGATCCATTTCAAGCACGCTCACTGCACCCTCCCTGGATTTTCCTTTGGAGCCCTTTGGCCCTCTGATCCTCACCGTAGCAAATTAACACCCCGGGAGAGAAATTATGGGATTCGGAGGGGGAAAAATGCTAAAGAGAGAGAATGGAGAGAAGCGGCTCAGATAAGAGAAGACTGCTCTGCGGCTGTCAGTGGGACTGTGATACCCAATGAGAAAAAGTCTTCATCCTCATAGTTTTCTGCACTTAAACTCTATATGAATGTATATTATTTACACATGTATATATCTATGCACGCTTTTGTAAAAAACAAAACAAAAAAACAACAAAAAAACAGATTTTCCCTGTTTTGTTTTGTTTGTTTGTTTTTTTTGTCACACTAGACGAGATGGTTGTCGTTTGTGTAGTCTTATGATTTATGTCTGGCTGCAAAGCAGATAGGTTTTAGAGGGAGAGACTTATGGAAAATAGAGCTTAAATTGACATAATCTTACAGTCTGAACAGTTATTTGAGCAATGTTCTCATTTATAAATTATATGGTTTTCATACTTTACACCTCCTCTACTAAGCATTAAGGAGAAAATGTACAGTTAATATAAAAAAGAGAACGTGGAGAAGTGCTTTAAATCAATTTTCAGAGCAGATCGTGTATATAAATATATATAAATAGAATGTTTGATAGTGTAATTTACTGAAGATGTGTTGTGTACAGTAATAAATCTCTTCAAGCTGAATTGAGTGCACTTAATGACCAGATCAGTAGCTTTCGGCAATAGCGCCCCACACTGGTGGGTGAAAGTGTTAAGACTACTCAACTACAGTAAGTAACTATTTATGAAGGACATCAAAGTCCACAACAATTACTATGTTGCAATCATGCATCACTCCAACTAGTCGATGCAGATGGCTCCGCCCCTCCCTGAGCCTTGCTCCGTCTGAGGTTTCTTCCTGTTAAAAGGGAGTTTTTCTCTCCCACTGTCGCCAAGTGCTCGCTCATAGGGGATGCTTGGGGTTTTCAATTCAATTCAATTCAATTTTATTTATATAGCGCCAAATCACAACAAAAGTCGCCTCAAGGCACTTCATAGATACAGAGAAAAACCCAACAATCATATGACCCCCTATGAGCAAGCACTTTGGCGACAGTGGGAAGGAAAAACTCCTTTTTAACAGGAAGAAAAACCAGGCTCAGGGAGGGGCGGGGCCATCTGCTGCGACCGGTTGGGGTGAGAGAAGGAAGACATGAGAGAAGGATTAGATAAGATAAGATACCTTTATTAGTCCCACTAGTGGGAAATTTCATGTTTCATGCCGACCAATTGTAGGAGTTTACCTTACAGTGTAAAGCAAGTTGAGGTGAATGCTGTTTTGGTTTGGCACCATTAATAAAACTAAATTGCAATGAATTTCAGCAGAGCGATTCCCCAAAAATTAGTAGTCGAACATTTGGCATGGCTCTGCTTGGTGAGCCATGTGTCCTTAAAAACTATGAGACAGCTGGAAAAGTGCGTTACAAAAGAAATGATGACAGGCCTTAAAAATAAAAGAACTATATCTGAAAGTCACGTACTTAAGAAATAAGAAAAATATCCATCAAAGACCTGAGAGATCCATCTGGAAGTTCAGTTGATCCACCTACAGTTCACTAAAGCCTCATCAGAAATCACTTTGGAGGGGTGGCTGTCAAAAAGGGTTCTTTAGGAAGGGAAACGGGGAGAAAAGATGGGCATGCCAAATTACACAAGAACTGGACTGAAAATCAGTAGCTAATTGGACTTGCCTGAAGTATGTTATAATATGCTCTGATTGGTGGTTAAGCTGTCAGGCAGCGAATGACAGCCCGAACATTCAAAGAGTTTGCACTGGAGCTGAATGAGTTCAATGTGGACTACCTGCTGGTAGCCTAAATAAGTTTTTTTTAAAACACAAAAAAGTATAAAAATTTATCTTAGAGCTCAAGTCAGAAGCACAATGCTGCTTTTCCAATCAACAGGCCAAACTGTTAAATTATCAAAGTTACTGAAAGGAAAAGAAGCAAAATTCACACATTTAAAAATCTGCAACCGTGAAACTTTAGTTAGTCGCACCATATCGTAGCTCTACTTCTGAGGAACGTAATACAAAAATACCTTAAGAAGCTGTATATGTTTTGCATGTAAAAGAAACTTGCATAGATAATGTTTCAAATGTAGGTATTGCTCAAGGATAAGATAAACTGGGCGTCACAGTTCACAGTTTCAAATGGTTATTTATTTACAAGCTATAAATTGGATGTCAGTAAGAGTCAAGCGAGCGAACATCTGGATGTATCCATGGTGAACGTTGGGTGGGACTCGGAGGGTGGTCCATTCACCTTGTCTGTCTGAGAGGTCAGGCAAGTGTAATAAATCATCCAGGTGACCCACTCTAGTACTAGTACCTGAACTTCAAAGCTGAGATTTGTTTCTTCGGTGCTGTACTGTAGTACACACTGGTAATTAGATATTGAGAGTACAGCTTGTCTGGATTGTATTGAAACTAAAGTCTCAAGTTCCACTCTGTTGAGTTACTTCTATCCCCCTTGTTTTTGTCTCTGTGACTCAACCCAGCCGAACCTCCAATGCCCCTGTGGCCCTTCTGCTGCAAAGTATGCCTGGTTAAAGCAAAGTCATAAAAGGCTGCGAAAGGTAAAAAGTGCACAAGGCAAAAGAGCAGGAAGCATTGAAGGAAGATGAAATGGCGAATACGTTGGAAGGTAGAGCAAAGACTCTTGGGGTTTAAGAGAAAAAGAACGGAAGAGAAAGAAAGCAGGAGAGAGGGCAAAGTCTCCCGTAGGTTGAGAGAATGAGAGAGATGTTTGCCACGGGGTTAAAAAACAGCAGAGAAAGAAGGAAAGGCAGGTCGCAGCACGAGGCAGAGACCAAGGAGACCAATAAAAAGGTGATATAAGACCCATTGTGCATGCAGGGAAAGAGAAAAAAAACAGTCTTCTCATTCTATCTTTATCTTCATATCAGCCTTGCTGACTATACATCTGTGTACAAGTGTGTGTGTGTTTGCATCCACATCGAGAATCCAGCATGGGGTAAAGCATGGGCCGTGTGCTCCCGTCAAAGATGGGTTTCATTTAGTTGAATTGGGTGGAAGTGATGCACAGAAACATTCAGGTGTGTGTGTGTGTGTGTGTGTGTGTGTGTGTGTGTGTGTGTGTGTGTGTGTGTGTGTGTGTGTGGTCACATCATACTACGTGGGTGGGCTTCAATTTGAGAATCAGCTCTTACACAAGCCTGCCCGTCCCTCAGACTACATCCTTTTCTGGAGCTTTTTGTATACGCCTCCTCCCGTCACCTTGTTTTTCCTCTTTATGCTCGCTCTCTGCCATGCTGCTAAACTCATCCGCCGTCTGTGTTTCTAATGCCAAACAGATGTAACTGATATTTTTCTCTGATGGGCAAAAATCTCTGTCTAGCTGATGAACATTAGCTCCATTTAAGAGGGACTTAGCTTCTGCTAATGTACTAATAAATGGTAGATGTAGCTATCATGATGTCACCTATTGGTTTCCAGTTCTGAAGCCTCAAGATGAGCTTTTCCACTGTCTTAGTGAAACTGCATGGTCATTGGTTGAAAGCCCTGGCATACCCACCCTGCTGGTCAGTTCGCATGCCACCGGTAATGTTATCACACAGCCACATATATGTATGCTCGCCATTTCAGTGCAAGGGCAAGACGGTGGTTAGCATTGTTGCCTCACAGCAAGCAGTGTTCCTCCCACAGCCAACATGCATTGCTGGGGTTAGGTTCATTGGTAATTCTAAATTACCCTTGTGAATGTGAGTCCGTATCTCTGTGGGTATCTGTGTCAGAATGGAGTACCCTGCAAACGAATACATTTGAAGACGGTGCTTTCGCGTGGCAATGTGGACAGCGAAAACGGAGACTTTTCGAAAATGATGGCGCATTTTAGTCATGTGATGCAGTCATGTGACCAATTAAACTAAGATAGCGGAGGGCATTATACAGCAGTTGTTTTGTTTGCTCTCAATTTAAAGATTAATAGCAGTCTGTACATGCTCCTGATAGCTTTTCTTTAAATTCTTTCATTCTCACTCACTGTTGCAACTTTGTACTTCTGTGTTTTCGCAGCAACAACTCCACCTCATTGTCAGTCCATTTAAAAAACTCGGTGCTTTTCCTTGACATTTTGCCCCGACGTTTCAATGAGCTGGAAAGTAAATAAACGGCAGACAGAAATGAGGCAGATCGAATCTTCTTGCGTTTGGCGCATGCGCAGTACTGGAACGTAAGCGTTTTCGACCGTTTCAAGGTGGACGCACAACTCTGTGAAAACGACTGAACGCCGTTTTCAAATCTATCCGGGCTAGTGTGGACGTAGCCTGAGGATAAGCAGAAGAGAATGGACGGGTGGCATCACAGTGCAGATAGCAGCTAGAGCAAGTGGACATGGCGTCAATTTAGCGTCAGCTTTGTCGTATGGTGCTGTTCACCAGGTACAGCGTGGCGGGTATAAAGGGGCCCTAACAACTTATGATGACAGATCATTAGCCATACAAAATAGTGAAGATAATCCTTCATTTTAAAACAAGGTATGACCAAGATTTACAAAACAGTCCTTATTTTTAAGATTTGCATAAACCATAAACTCAGCAGAAACACGTTTGCAGTCAGACCTCCCCGTGCACGGATGATCTGATATCCTCGTGTTGGTGTTGTTCCCAGACCATCATGAAAATGTTGTTCCAGGTTCAACATTGCAAGTGACCAATCACATTGTTGTGACGTTATTCTTTTGCGCGCCAAGCCATTCGTGCATTTATGAAATTCCAATGTTGCAAGGACAATATCAATTCTGCTTACTGTTTATTAAAGGGTTAGCGTTAGGGTCCGTTGATCGGCGGACAGAGGGGGTTTCACGCAGCTTTAGTACAGTTTTTTGTTTTACGCCGGTTTTTCCCGAAGTTGCAAAAGTATGACGTCACAACATTCTGATTGGTCACTTGCAATGTTGATCCTGGAACAACACCAACACGAGGATATCAGATCAACCCCCCGTGCACTTCTATGGGACCAGAAGTCTTTCTGCAAAAACAGACTTCAGATAGAAACCAGGTTTTAAGGAATTCCCGTGTTGGCTGAGGTTTTACGACCTGGAAGCTTCCATGTTTTATAACTGCCATGGCGTTACTTAGCCAAGCAAACATTGTTATGATGATGTAGGAACACCAACATAGCTAAATGAATCAACATGTTTCTCTGTGTATCCTGAATAAGCGACCTTTAGTAAAAATGCAACTATAGCAGCTCAGAGTGAAGTCCAGATCGGGCTGTCATTGGTAGTTTGCATCACTGCTACTACTGATAAACCACCAAACTAGCAGGTCTGAACACTGAAGCCAGTGTGGGTCACTGTGTATCTCTATTTCTTGTTCATGGCCACCTGAGGACACTTTGGTTTCCATAAGCAGTCGGATTGTAAAGACGGTGACCTCAGTGAGCTCTTTCATAATGAAAAAAGACTAAAAGGACTCTCTGTACCGCTTTCCCTCTGCCATTATGCTCTCTCTCTACAGCCTACGTGCGTCTGCTCACCTGACACACGGCCTCACATTGATAGCATTGCTGTCAGTATTTGGATAGAGCCGTCCATCCCAGTTTAAACTCTTGTGCACCACTACTTTTGACATAATAGATCTACCTCACCATGTTCTTGGTCCCCACTGGAACCAAAAACAGGATCTGCAACCACATTTAAAAACCTCTCCTAACCATCCCTGTTCTCAAGAGGACTTCCCAAACCAAACTGATCTGATTTAGGTCCAAACCAGATGCAGCTGATATTGTCACTTGTGTTATTTGACAGATAAGAGGACAGAACGTCCAATCAATTAAACACACTCACAAATAAAGCAGTTTGTTACTCAAACCTTGAGTTAAGCTGATGTTTTTATTTCCTTAAATACAGTCAGATGGAAAGTATACCAACAATGCAACAAAAGGTCAGTAACTATCAGGAGGAGGAGGCATTTTCTCCCCCAGCAGTCACAGGTATAAACTCTGTCAAGGAAAAAAAAGGAGAGCTGTCAGAACTTGGTTATCCCTTCATCCCCAACCGCTCGTCTCTATCCTTCGATTCTCCATCCCTTCATCCCTCCACCTAACTGGTATCAAACCTCACACTGACTGACAGCCATCCCTGTGAGGCTTCATTGTCTGAGAAAAAACGAAAACACACACAGACGCGCGCACGCACCAGCCATCTGAGCCGATGCCACGACTCCCCGTCAGCGGTTGCCGTACTCGTGTTTCGTTGCGTTCTGACAGGCCGGCGTCGGCTTATGCGGGCTTGAGAATGCGTTCGGGGCTTCAGAGGTCAGAGGTGCGCCGCAGCGTCAGCGCCCAGATGTGTACTCTCCCTGACGTGTCTGGCCAAGCAGAAAGCTACCAGGAACAACCCTGCGCATGTGCACTAGATGATAATAAAGACCCGAGGTGCGCATCCACTTAGGCACGTTGACTCGGCACGTGGAATCATTTGTTTGTCTTATTAAAGTTGAGCTCGATCGTCATATTTTAGAATTCCAGCTGCAAAAACATACCCGTGATATCAGGAAATTCAGTTTAATACATCGTCCGCGTTGTCTTAAGATGCAATTAAATGGAATATGTCTTCCTGAACAATACAAACCTACGTAGATTTTAAAAGAGCCCTTTAAACTGTGCAACACTGATTGATGTGCACACACAAGAAAGAAAATCCCAAATTGGCTCAGGCATAGACACAGAAACTTTGCCAAGTTAATTAAGATAAGATAAGATAAGATAACCTTTATTAGTCCCACACGTGGGAAATTTGTTTTGTCACAGCAGGAAGTGGACAGTGCAAAAGTTATGACGCAAAAATTAGAATACAATAAGAATAAATACAGTACACAGCTGTACAGAATAGAATAAAATAATATACTATATACAGTAGAATAAAATAGAATAAAAATATACAATAAGATAAAAATAGAATACGAATGCTATATACAACTGAGTAAAAATACAACGATGCCAGAAAAGATTATTGCACTTAGTGTTATTGCACATGTGTGGATGTGTGTGTTTGTTCAGTTAAAGTCTTTGTTGTGGAGTCTGTGGAGCCAGTCAATATCAACAAAAGTGAAACAGCTAATAAGATGAAGGAAAAGGGGGATGAAAAGAGATGAAAAATTCAATCCTATAAAGGCGAGGAAAAGAGTCGCACGTTTACAGTCCAGTAAAGTTGCAAAATAACACGTGATCAAGAGAAATGGAGTACAAGCATGTAGAGTAATAGCAACAAACTCATCACGGGGAAGAACTAACAGAATAGTGTCAGTATAATTAATCTGTGAGTGTGTGAAGGTTGGAGTCTCATGAGTGGGAAGACAAAGACTTTTATTTTTGTTTGGTTTGCTTTTGTTTTGCTTTTTTGGCAAAGAACCGCCGCTGTAACCGTGACTGTCCTATAAAATTGCACGCTCATTTACTAGCTGATTGCCCAGGGTCTGTTGGAGGTCTCGGGCCGATTGAGGCTTGAAGTGCAACGGGAACAAGTTCAAGACTAAATCTTTTTTTTTTTAAACTGCACTTCAAGTTTGCAAATCTTTAAAACACATCCAGAGCGGGCGGCAGCGTGCAAAACTCTTACGTCTTCTGCACAATGCCAAAACCTTCATCTCTGCGGTGACACTTTCACAATTTCTTCTCGAGCCATCGCTTTCTTTCGCATCCCACGCGGAGGAGCACATTCTTAAAAACCTCACTGGAGGAGAGCCAGCCGGCTTTAAGCTGTCCACTAAGTCTAAGCTGTATGTCCACGATATGTCTGAGGCAGCGCTTACTGGCTCTGTCTGTTTGCTCAGCTTCAGCAAAGCCCATTGTAGTTTTTGTATCTCCCCGTCTTTTATCCTTGTTCCCCTTCCAAGAGAAAAGCCCTCTGTTTTTACCAGCATTGAAAGACAAGTGAATTTTAAGAAGAAATAAAAAGGGAAAAGAAACGATAAGGGGATAATTTTAACAGGAAGAAGCAGAAGGAAAAGACGGCCGCCTGAGGATGTGCCCTGTCGGGAGAGTGCACGCGAGGAAGAGTATCGATCCAAGCAGGTGAACCAGGGGTTCGCCCTGGTTTGGAGTGTATGAAGATTAGCTCTCCTGCCTCCACCTTTCCCCCCCTTTTCCTCCATATTTCTCTCTCCTCTCGCACAGTCTCTATTCCTCCTCATCATCCTCCTCTCCCTCCCTGGCTCGCCTCCCTCTGCCCACCTGCCTGCCTGCTGCTTACAAACACAGCTCATTTCTGTCTGTCGGCTCGTCGTCTTGCCTGCTCTCTGGAACCTGCTGCTGCTGCCGCCGCCGAAGACTGAGAGGACCTGAGACACGCATGTGGCAGCCTGCCAACCTGTTTGTGTGTTTTGGATCACTGGTGTCTTTATCCACCATCTCTGTGTGTGCGTGTGGATGCCTGAGAGCAGAGATCCGGTGAGCTGTTACAGGGATAATCATTGAACGTGTTTCAAGTATCTTCTTAATCACACGAGCCCCGCCTTGACATACAAATGTACACAAATTGATTTTCCTATTCAATATGCAGTTCTCTTATGGCATGCCAAAGTGGTGCGCGTTTCATTACGAGTGCATGTGTGTGTGTGTGTGTGTTTGGGCAAATCTATAGGCAAGCGCCTGTAGTACACGTGGGAAGGAAGAATTTGAGAGCTGGGAGGCAACTAAACGAATGGCAGCACCATCAGTCTTGGTAATTGAGTTAAATTTCAACATTTAAATCAGCAGTTTCCTGCGACCAAGAGGAAACTTTCCTGCTTTGCATTTTCTTTTGTTTTCCGACAAACGTATTGACTCAGAACAAGAAACTTTTTATTTCTATCACCTCTCAGTATTCATGTGAAAAATACTTTTTTTTAAGCAGGCAATGCGTATACTTTATCTGTACTTAAAAGCCAGACAGCACGCCACAAAACATGTCTGCTGGTTACCGCTGCACTGAGAGCTTCACAAAGAGCCTTTGGTTCAGTCTTGGCCTCTATTTACTGGTGGAAACCTTTCCTGATGACCTGTTCTCTCCCACCTCTTTCCCTCCTTTATCCACCGCAATCATCCTCCTCCATCCTCCTCCTGCTTCTTTGTCCTCTAGGTGTAGCGGAGGTGATAGTTCTCGTGGGAGGGCGTCAGGCTATCGGGATGAACCAGCGCTCTCTGACAGCAGTCACCTGTTTTAACCCCCAGAACAGTAAGTGGTACCCACTGGCCAGCCTGCCCTTCTACGACCGCGAGTTCTTCAGTGTCATCTCGGCGGGAGACAACATCTACCTGTCAGGTGAGCTAAATTGTCCACTCCAGCTGTATAACTGTGGCGTTGCTGTCACAGACATTCAGTGGTGTGGGGCCGGAGTTGGAAAAATGATAGAGGGACTTAATAACAGGGCAGTTTTGAAAGGGTAATCCTTAAATGTGTAAATAAACTAAACTGTTAAACGTCTAAGTAAAGTAAACTTTTTTTCCCATGAGAGTGTTTTGGGATTACTCGTGTACTTTACAGCCAGGTTTGGCTCTGAAATACTCCCTTGAAATTTAGCCCAATCACTTCTGGTTGACACAGGATGATTCACAGGTTAAATTAACAGGTCAGGTTTTAGTTCAAAACTGAATTTATGACCTTAATGGAACACACTCAGCTACTTTTCTTCTATTTATTAATTTTTTTGGCCTTTGACAATAAAAAAATTTACTAAGCGTGAATTAAATTCTATCATTGTGAGCATGTTTAGCTCAAATAACTATAGACTCTCATCATCCCACAGCCAGTTCCTCTCGTGATTTATTGTGTGGAACAATATTGATTATTGTCAAACCCAGGTAAGGGCAGACTTAATGGATTTTTTTTTGGAGGGGGGGGGGTGTCATTTACATCATCTGTTGAGACGTGCTTTAGTGCCATTAACTGCAACGAGCTGTAATAACAAAAAAAAAATCCCACCTCAAGTTCAGTTTCAGAGTTCATTTTCCATCTCAGCAAACGCAGTGGTCAAATCAACTTCAGCATGCATACTTCAACTTTTTAATCAGCACAGACGAGCAACAAGGCAAATTGCTGAAGTAGACCGTATAGTGCTATATAAGCTGCAGGGTAGCGGCTTAATGGACCTCGAGGCGAGATTAGAATTCGCATATAAACTTGTTTCTTGGTTTTTATGACGCAGCCTGTAGCTGTATAAATGCTTATGAGCACATTACGGCATCAGGTTAGGAAAGCCAAACGTGAGTTAAAGACGGTCACGAAGTTGTCTTCAAAGTTGACATTTGTGACCTCTTTTTATTATAGATGTTTTTCCTCTGTGGCTACTTTGATTTGGCCGAGTGAATCTACCCAGGCCGCTGGTCTCTTCTCTGACCTTTTATGAAACAGTTCAAGAGTTTTAAAAGGGGGCCAACCTCAAAGCTTAGTCACATGTTGCTCGGCCCTGTGCTGCAGACAACTCAAATGTCTTTTTAGAGGAGTCGTTTTTATATAAAATGGTTTTGGGTTTTTTTTTAAATAGACCTTTTTCCTCTCTGTCTTGCTCTGTAGTTGCTGCAGCGTTCTGCACTTTGTTTTGCTCCATAGTGGCACACTGTGCGCTCTGCTACTCCCACAATGAGACACGTTTAGGTTGCTTCTCTACCAGCAGACTGAATTTCTGCCTCCATGGTTCATTTGTGCGAGATTCTCACATGGTACTCAGACCTTCATATTACACAGTGGAAATGTAACGGGATTTTCTTTTTCCTGCATGCACCTTTTCCTCTCCCTCTTTTCATATAAATGTAAATGTGTTTTTGGGCATTGGAACAGGTCTGCATGTATCCTCTGGGAGTCAGACAGCCAGTGGGGAAATCAGGGTTTTTCTAGCCAGCCAATCAACAGGCTCCGGCCTGTAACCGTCCTCGCACTCTGAGCAGGGTCACTGAATCACGGCTGGTGTCACATGTCAAATAACACAGCTAAGAGAGCTGCTCTGAAGACGGCTCAAACAAGTACAGTTTTCTTGGCTGGCTGGATGACTCAGCAGCAAACAACTTTCTGACGGTTCAAGTTGTCCAAGTCTGCCACTGTTCCTCTTGGGGACTGGAGGGGTGGGCGGGTGGGGGGAACTTCTATATGTACTTTAAGAGTGACTTTTATTAAATATAAAGGGCTAAAAATCAAATTCAGAAATAGTTCTTTAATCTGAAATTATTTCATTTCTATTTCTAATCTAATAGGCGCAGGTGCTGTGCAGGTAAAGGAGCCCCTGTTTGTGCTTTCATCACATCTCATTGATGTTGAATCGCACGAGGAAACACAGTCATTCTCATTTTCCAGCTTTTGTGACACAACTTTTTCTTTGTGTTTGAGTTGTGAAGTTTGAAATAAAGGATTTGGTGGGAAAGGAGACTGAAAACTTTTCTATGGCACTTTCGGAAAGTTACAAAGTGTTAAAAAATAACAAAAAAAATACATGTAATAGAAGTAAAAAGAAACCACTATATTAGATATAAACTCAATTTCATTAAATTCGTTTAGATAGCACCCAATCAACACAACAGTTGCCTCACGGCGGTTATTTTGTAAAATCAGATGACTCTATGTGAGCAAGCACTTGGTGACAGCAGGAAGGAAAAACTCCCTTTTGACAGGAAGAAACCTCTGGCAGAACTGCAGTCATCTGCCATGACCAGTTGGGGGTGTGTTTGATGTAAAAGACGTTGGATAAATACAGGCAATTGTGTAATAAAAATAAGAAATGCAATAAAAGTAAGTATTAGCAAAAGATTGAGAAGAGGATACAGAGTTTATCTGGCTCACATCTCTAGGCAGTAAAGTCCACACTTTGAGGGTCACAGGGCAGCAGAGGTAAAGAGTCGAGGTGTGGATCTCTAGCAGCGGACGGTCTCGTAGGGAGTCGACAGATTGCAGATATAGGCAGGAGCCGGAGCACTGAAGGCTTTTTGAACACGCAGTAAAACCTTAAAATCAATTCTGAAACCCCAGGGTAACCACTGAAGAGAGGATTTCTGTGAGGTGGTTGCTTCGCTTACTGTGTGTTGAAAATCTTGGCAGCAGCATTTTGTAACAGCTGCATTATTTAAATGTTTCACGTGCCGATACCAGAGTAAAGTGCATTGCAGAAGTCAAGTGTAGACGAGAGAGAAGCATGGGTGACCTTTTCTAAGTATGCAAGGAAGGAATAACCCGATCTTGGTCAGCTGTCTCGGTTGGCCAAAGCAGCACTAACTTTCCGTCACCTGACCGCTTAGACAATAACACAGTCATAAATAACACCTCGGTTGTGGAGCTCTTTTTGAACATTATTAGATGAGGGACTCAGACTAGCGGAGAGATTATTAAGTGCTACAAGTGTTGGGGACTTCAGGGGGCATTTGCAATTACCTCTAATTTGGAGTCGTGAGCAGGAAATTTTTGGACATCCAGTTTTTAATTTAAGCAAAGTAGGACGTGATGCATCAACGGCGCCGAGCTTTACTGGGACATACATGTGGGTGTCTGATTTCTCAGGGTTACCATCTGGAAAGCATGAGTACAGTAAATATACCGCTGGGGAACTTCATAGAAATAGAGTTCAAGAGATGGGAGGCACCTTAAAGCACGGCACAGGAGAGCCAGGCCAAGAGATGAGAAATGTCGTGAAATCAGGGGTGAATCACTTATGCAACACAGTTCTTCAGGCTGCTGATTAAATACCGGTCCGCTGAGCCGAGGTCAAAGAGAAGATCGATGGTTATTTACTTCTTTGTTGAACACAATTGCGATGAAGCCGGTAGTAAGAGGAAATCTGACTATCACATTCTCTTAGCGTTAATAAACATGACAATAATGATGGATGCGTGGATGATTTTGATAGTGATGAAATCATTCAGCACCTTCTCACTTTGTTGAAGCACCTGACAGGTCTGGTTTTAACCAGTCATTAATCTTCAGCCCTATAATTGCCACAGCAGTAGTTCCACAAACCCCAGCAGCGACTAAAATACACCAAAGCAGAAGATTTAGCCCATTTTTGCTACGACAGAGGAAAACTGAAGGAGGCGTGTTTGTTTTTCTTTCAGATCTCTTGATCGCCCTGCTTATCAACTCTAATAAACCTTTTTTTTGTGCATTGCAGGTGGCACAGAGTCAGGTGTGATGGTGGCTGATGTGTGGTGCTACATGTCTCTTTTGGACAACTGGAATCTGGTGTCCCGGATGACCGTGGCTCGCTGTCGGCACAACAGCCTGGTGTACGACGGCAAGCTGTACACGATCGGCGGACTGGGCGTATCGGGGAACCTGGACCACGTGGAGAGGTAAAAGTCACGCAAAGCACCTCTGTCGTGGCTGCCGCGTCAGAGCTTGATCAGCGCGGTCAGTAGGGGGATGCTGAGCAGTACAGTTCGAGCAAATAAATATTCACACTGCACAGCAAAACATGGCAGATGGTGTGGCATGCAGTAGTGCGGTGCAGCATATTGCAAAAGGGGTTAGACAGGTTTCTTAGCATTTTTTTTCTTAGAGTAAAAAGGTGCAAAGGAGTGAATCTGGGCCGGGGGATATTAAAATGGTCACAGCTGTGAGTGGTGTCCCGGAGCAGCACTCGTGTTTGTGAGCGGCGCACGAGTGAGACGATTTGCTTTCTGAGATCAGAGCGGCACAATGCGTCTGATTCCATCCACGTCGGCATCGGCACATTAGCGAGACTTTATCTGGAGGTCGTACTTTGTGGCCTGTTCAGCTGGGTCTTCTTTTATGGAAAGTCTTCAGCATGAAACCAGAAATAGGCGACGTCGTCAAGGAGTATAATGAATCCCTAGTGGCACGGAACGTGTGCAGACGTTATCCAGATTTAATAGTTTGATTGATCTCATTTTGATTTTTTTTTAACACTGCTCCCTATTTCTTAGTTTACCCTCTAACCTGGGCTGATGAGCGTGTTACAAAGCGGGGAGAAGAGGAGGGTTGCCTCCCTTGCTCGACAGAGCAAGATTAACCAAAGCAATCAAAAGAACATTACTGAGTATATTAGAGCAGGCCGCTGTCGCTCATTACCTAGCAGCTCAATTGATCTCCGAAGCTTCTCGCAATGCACAACAGTCCTCCAAATGAAACAGCCTAATTTGATATTTCCCCATAATGCTGCCATACAGTGTCGTTATGACAGGGGGGAGATGGAATATTTGCCCCGTAATGGAAACGCATTTGATTCCTCCGTCTCTGAGCTGCTTAATTTGAGAGCTGCCGATGCATCTAGGGCATTCGAGGCTCCAAAGAAATCACTGATTCACAGTGCGATGTGCCCGTGCACGTTTCTCACTCTCTGCCCTGGTGTGTGTTTTTGTGCAATCATGAGAAGCTTCTGTGAGGCCCACAGCAACTGGACTCAATCATCAGCACCGTGAAACTTTAACCTACTTTGCCTCTCTCCAAGAACGACCAGAGGCCTCCTCTGCTTGTTGTTAGTGCTCCACTGTTGCGCTGTAGCAGACTGTGCAAGCTACAGAGAAATAGCACACGAACACACTCACTACACAAAACCAAACAGAACAGCTGAAGTTTGAATAGTTAATATGGAAATGCACGGTTTGCGCGCTGAGGCGAGGCATTTGTAGCACGAGGTCAAGGTTGTTTTCTCTGGCCATGTCATATAAACGCCAGCAGGTCTCTGAAGCAATTGTCAAGGCAATCAACGGGCTTGTTTCTAAGCAACCCGGGTTTTAATTTTGTCTCCTTTTAAGACTGTTATGTGGAACGAGTAACAAAGTCACAAGGTCCAAGGGTTCACTATACTAGGGCCAGAATTCCTATGTTTATGTTTATGTGTTTAAAAAGGGTCAACATAAAGAACTACCTGTGGTAGCATGTGGAGGGAATATCAAAGACAGACTTGCCTGTGGTCGTCCCAGTAACCCTTGACCATGACAGCATTTTTTTGTTGTTTTTTTCGTCTTTTTTTGTGTGTTTGTCTTATAACAAAAATGATCTTGAGCTGCACGAAGCGCTCTTGCACACTTTTCATTCATTCACATACAGCGGGGTATGCACCGTAAACAGGAAGCAGCTGGGTGCTTCGGGGAAAGACATGTTTCGACTGATAAGACCTGGCCAGGTAGCAAACAGGGTATCTGTTATCGTTGCCATAAGTCTTCTTTTCTGTCCTGTCTACGCTTCCACACTGCAAGCAGAGTTTCCAAAAACAGAGTTTTAGAATAAATTTAGAAGCTTTCCAAAAGAAGAAAAGGAAGACGATGTTTTCAGTGACCTGAAACTTCATTTGCATTTAGACAAAGGGCCAGAATGCATTAAAAGAGCTATTTTTAAAAGATACTTGCTTACAGTACTCGTAGAAAGTCTTAAACTGCCCCTTATTTCTTTACATTTTGCTTCCAGGAAGCCAGACTTTGTGGTCTTAAGCAACAGTACTCCAGGCTTTCTGACAGTCTTACTTTAATTTGTTTGTGTTTTAAAACAAATAATTAATAAATGGGAAAAGCATGTGTTACATATCAAAGTTCTTCCAGTCCATTATTCCTGCCAAAGTAAGGGGAAATATAACAATTACAGAATAATAAGTTAAAAAGAGTGCAGATCCTCAGGAGCTAATCACTGTCTCCAGCTTTTTGAGTGTGTTTCTTATATTCCTCTTGTTGTGGATGTTCCTGATGACATTTTTCCAAAAATGTTCCCTCTCACTTCACAAACTTGCTGGAGGATCACTATAAATACATTTCGCATATTCAATTCATATTTGCTCCCTGTCCTCAGAGGATGGCCGTCTTCCAGCTTCTGTTTTCTTCTTTTTCACTGCAGTATCTCCTCTGTGCCATTACACCTCAATCACCAGCCTTGTAGTTAGCTTTAGGTGTCTATGACCTCGTTGCCAGTTCATCAGTTGCCCTTTCTTCGAACACTTTTGTGGGTACACCTCACATGACCTGCCATTTTGAAGATGCTGTCACCCTGTCATCTAGCCATCTCTGGCCCTTGTTAAAGTACATTTTGTCCATTTTGTCAACTTGAAGAACTGACTGTTAACTTCATGGCTAACACTGTGTATCCCACCCATTTATACTTAGTTATTTACTGGTGGATGGTTTATGCTGCAGTGCATCTGTATATCTCTTATATTTTTAAAGTTTCAGCAGGGATTTTGTTTTGTTTTGTTTTAAACTATCTTAATGATTTCCAATCAAAATGCGCTATTTCTATAGTCGCTTAATTTTCCGATTGGGCGTGTTGACTTCTGGCAAATGTCTTTGTCGTCAGTGTTGTTGATTAAAAGGTTGATTAACCAACTGGCAGATATTTGCAGTGTGAGCTGCAGCTACATTTCTGAAGACTGGGACATGAAGCTATATTCACTGCAAAGCAATTACTGAAGAACAATAGAGGTAATATGAAGATTATAAGTAAAATAAATCAATAAATAAAATAATAATAATATTAATGATAATATTAATATTAATAATAGTTCATATGTCCTTGTAGATATCCAATTAATCCTTTAAAGCCGGTCGGAGCGGGCACGCTCCGTTTTGCGTAACTATTTTTAAATCCCGGTAGCACTGCAACCACGTAAGCTAGCACAATAATTTTTTTTGCATATGAAACCGGAGGAGTTGTACTTACATGTTATGCCATCAGCTTGTCCTCGGTCACAGTTTCCTTCCATATATAGCTTTGCAAAAATTGCATAAAAAGTACTTGCAGCAACAAAAACATAATATTCCAGAAACACGCTTTGCCGATCCGATCAGCTGTTCGTAACACTTCCTACGTCCATCAGCGTGAACTATCACATGTCCGCCATGTCCTGCCTGAAACCGGAAGTGACGTCATTTGGCGGAAATGTAGTTTTTTACCATCAGGGCCTTATGAGCCTATACTTGTGTTTTTAAAAGTTATGCTTAACTTTATGACTTTCTGTGTCGTTTCTGGGATGCTTAGGACTCATATTGCACTGCTGGAAATAGTTTATTTTGATGCATATGCTGTTTTTTTTGCAAATTTGCACTATAATATTTCTTTTCGGTTTTTTTTTTTTGCAGTATATAAAAATTGGTGTATTTCAAAAATAAAACTATGAAGACACTCAAAATAAATTTCCTGTGGTGGGAAACTAGTTTTTGTATTTACAGTTTTGAGGGATAAGCCTCTTAAATCTCTCTAACTAGAAATATATGTTAAAAAAACAAAAACGATTTTCAATTTTTTGGTAGTTTATTGCACGTTTTTGCAATTTATTTAATTACTATGCACTTAATGCAGACATATTATTAAAATTTGGGCTGTAATGGTTGTATTGATGTATATCAACTTGAAATGCTCCCAAAAATGGAACTACAGCATGTAAAAATATACTATAAGCTCTGGCGGACTTGGTTCTATGGTAGGTCTTAAAGGGTTAAAAGAGTGAGTGGTGATACAGCTAACTCGTCCATAAGCATGAGTGTTCATATTTAAGCCACATTATAAACACCTTTCAGCAATTTTCCTGTCACTTAGAGAAAACCCTGCTTTAAATAGTCTGAGCTGTAAGACCTGTTCAGGAACCACATATCACTTCTGAGTATAATTTGTCTTTAGTGGAAAGTGAAGTAATGAAGGAATAATGTGATAACAAAGACATTTTAATTAGTCGCTTTGTCATGCACTACTAAAACTACATCACTGAGTCTCACTGTCAGCTGATTAATTTCACTTATTAACAACAACTTCACAAAAACCCCTGTATCCCGCCTGAAGCTAGACCTCACGGCTGTGGTGGAGAACTTAAAAAGCAACATGATTTACAGTCATGTGAAAAGCAGTTTTCACAGGATCGACGCAGTCCTGTGAAAAACTAACTACACTCATTTCAGTAGCTTAGGAGAACTGCCTTTATCGGCAATAACTTGGAGTACTCGTTTTCTGTATCAGTCTCTCACATTGTCGTGAAGGAACTCTTTGTTACAATGTTGCTTTGTTCACGGAGAGCACAGTCCTCCAAACTATTCAAATCGAGTTAAGTTCTGCACTTTGACTGGACCGTTATAAAACGTTGATTCTTCTCTTTCTCAGCTATTCTGCTGTAAATTTACTGCTGTGCTCGGGGTCATTGTCCTGCTGCATGACTCAGTTTCAGACAAACTCTAGCTCTCGGACAGATGGCCTCACGTTAGTGTCTAGATTACTTTGGTATGCAAAGAGGTTCATGGCTGATTGGAAGGTGCCCAGGTCGCAAAACAAACCCAAACATCATCCTTGCACCACCATGCTTGACAGTTGGTATAAGGTTTTTGGTCTCATCTGTCCAAAGAACAGTCCAAACACTGTTGCAGCAGTCTTGAGGTTTGCTCACGTACACATTTGCAAACCTAAGCTGTGCTGTCACGTTCTTTTTAGAGAGAAGAGGCTTTCTCTTGTCAACCCTTCCAAATAAGCCTAGTTTTTTTGGTCTTTTTCAAATTGTACTGTCATGATTTGTAAGATTTAACATGCTGAGGTCTCTGACTCTGAGATGGAACTTTTATTCTGCTGTGTTGTTACACCTCAGCCGTAAAAGGGTAATGGGGTATTTTCATCACCTTGCTAGGCCGGCGACGTGGACACCCAAAACCTCAGATGAGTTTGAATCTCAGTGACCTTGACCTCAAGCTTAGATATAAGACCTGAACGCTCAAGACCAACAAACATCCAACACTTCTGCTTTTACAGAGGTGCTCAACATCTGCCTTCTGCTTACCGTCATAAAAGGAAACAGTAAAGATGTTTTCCCGTGACTATATCCTCTAATTCTGAAATAAGAAGCAAGCACACAGGAGAAAACTGAATCCCTTAGCATTAAATACACTGTAATCCATTTCATTAGCGTTTTGCTGCAACAGGATTACAACTTCTGTTTTAACCAGTAGCTCATAGTATTAGCAATATTAATAATATTAGCAAAAACTAGGTTTACAATAAGACTTCTGATGTACAACTGCTACACAGTCCTGTAGCTCTTATAATCAGGCTGTAATTGCCACTTGTGGCGATTCTTTAACAAAAGTTCTGATGCGTCCTTCTCGCTTGAATTTCATGTGAGTCGCGAAACGCAGGCTTTGAGTTGGTTATCACGAGTCGACGAAGCTCGAGAAGCCACACGGTAACAGACAGCCCGCTAAATGTGTTTTTCAAAGTTCTTAATACTTTCTTAAAATGCTTAAACAATGTGAAAGAAACTGTGTGGGGGCAAGTTTTGGAGCTTAATACTGCAGCTTTGTTTTGCAGAGGAAGGATGAGCAATTTCAAAGATTAAGGAGGATTTGTGAACAACAGGCAGCTGGTCTGTCAAATCAACTCAAAAGACAGATGCTATAAGTCATACACAGTCTCAACAGCTTGGTGAGGAGCTTGACAGATTAACAACAGCAGTTTCATAAGACTCATAAACAGGATTCTAATTCTTCAAATTGCTTTTTTTAAAAAAAAAAAAAAAAAACAAGGTGCAGGCCAGAGGCACCATTAGAAAGATTAACTCCTCTGAAAATTGAAGTTGACATAAAAAAAATTATTTCCACTGTAAAAGCAGTAAAACTGGGCTTTTTTAAGCTTTTGAACTTACATGAGGACGTCCGCAGTTCAAATCAGCCGCGTCTTTGTTTTGTTTATCACTTACACTACTATAATATCTCACGTGCTACATCGTGGTTGGAGGGGGTGCGGGGGGGAGCACTTAAAATGTGATATTTTAATAGAGTGTACATATGAATTATTGCATTTGTCTCACAGGCCAGGAAATGATACAGCTGAAGATTATTCAGATCATTTCCAGGCCATTTCTGAAAGCATTTGTTCCTCTCTGCTTTGATAAATGAGCTCCATTAACTGCTGATCCTTGATTTTTGCAGCTAACCACTAGATTTGGCAGGTGTGGCCCTGCTGTGAGTCGCAGTTGGCTCTACTGCAGCTCAGTAACTGTGGGGCCAAAACTCCAAAGATAGTAGAGACTTCAACGGGGAGGCAGCCAGTCCGCAGCAGGACTAAATCCTGGCTGCTGGAGATAAGGTAGCTGTAACTCAAACACTTTTTTTTCTTGCCTCTGCAAGGAAGAAGAACTGCACACATCTGAAGTACACTTGTAATATGGAGAGTTAATAACATTCAGAAATCATTAGTCAGTGTATGTGAATAGCTGCCTTGTTTAATATGCAGATGGCTGGTGGGGATTGTATGTGAAGGCTGCAGAATGGCACGAAACGATGCGACAGCAAGAGCTGATTTGCTCCTCTCGTAGACTGATTGATGCAGAGATTGTTTACACACGCAGCCAGTCTTTTTTCATTATGCATGAGTCTGCGTTTCTGCCTGCGCTTGTGTGTTCCTTGAGTATATGTACATATGTATGCACACATGTGCGTGTGTTTATTTGTTGTCTGCATATGATGTCTCATCCAGCAACAGCCAAGGTCTCTCACCTTCCAGCTCAGGCTCTGAACACTCTGACACATCATTTGCAGTCCGTCCTCTTTCCCTGCACTCCCCATCTCCCCATCCATCTCACTGAGGGTTTCACGCTCCTAACCGTGAAATTCACCCACATTCACAATTATGTCTTCAATCAGAGCCATCTCAAAGCTAGTAGGATAAAGCCTTTCCTTGGGAACGGCAGGAGGTCCAAATCAACACTCAGAGGACTGAGCTGGCTTATTCCTTTCTCTGCTATCTGTGCTAATGACTGACTGACTTTTAGAGGTGGGAGCCGTTGAGTTCGGGAGGCTTTTAACTTGCAATCAGGTATCCCGGGCCCGCATGCTTCTTAGCATGTTGATCCTTTGGCAAACCAAAATGATTGCAGACATTGAATAATTCATGGCTGTCTAATAATGTGTCAATCACGGATGGTTTTGTTTTATTTATCACGCACTATGAACAGGTTTGTGCGTCCTCCAAGCTCTATTGCAAGTTAATATTGCATGAAGACTGCCAGCAACATGACGCTGAGTACAGCAACTAGCTTTTCTCATCAGGGATGTTGTGCTGTTTGGCTAAACAAGTCTGAAGGAGAGAGGAGGCTTTTTTTAATGGCTTTTCAAAATAAAATGACCTTTTAAATTGTGCATGCGCCTGTAAAATCTGCAGTGAAAGAGCTCCATTGTTCGTCTCTTGTTTTTCAGGTTCATTAACATTTGTTGTGCTGTAGAAGAAACATCGCCGCACTTCACCTACGTGTGTGTGTGTGTGTGTGTGTGTGTGTGTGTGTGTGTGTGTGTGTGTGTGTGTGTGTGTGTGTGTGTGTGTGTGTGTGTGTGTGTGTGTGTGTGTGAGAGATTATTCAGACGTCAGTCGCTGAGCGCCGAAGGTCAGGACTGCGTTTTCTCCCATCTCCGTGAAGGGTGCCGAGCTCCTCTAGTGCAGTCAACCTTGGTTTGACTCAACCACTGTCTTTTTCCTACCCTTGATAAAAATCCTCCTCCTTCTATTTTAAGTTTGACTTTTTCCATTAAGTGCCGCTATTCTTTCGACCAGCATAATGGGGCATTTCAAGAATGTTGTCTGGCACAGGAGGCAAATTGTAACGCCTCGACAACCTTACAGAGGAGTGCTGAATAGCTCTTGGGAAATTTCATCAACTCGAGCATGACCAAGAACATACAGTGAGATGGAGACCCCAGCGGGAGGTTTTATCATACCTCACGCTGAACACAGTTTAAGTCTTCTGTGAACTGACAAGTCCCTTAAATACTTGATGTCCCCGGGAAAAAGGTCCTCTCTTCTGCATCCTGCTCTGCAGAAGGAGGCTTCGGCTGCTGTTTGAGTCACAGTCCGGCAGGGTTTCTCCCACATAACAAAAACATCTTCATTTGTTTTTGCACGGCTCCAATCTGTTCACATTTTCTCACACATCCTGCCACCTACATTTTAGCTCTTACTCTCAGGATGCAGATGCACTGCGAGCACGCTCATTCCATGTAAATACTGACAGGCTGGATTCGGGTACAGTGACTTGGGAGATGGAGGTCCTCCTTTGTCCGTTTTAGCTTCCTGCCCAACAGCACTCTCTTTTGGAGATTTGGGGGAAATAACCAGCAGGGTAATGATGCTAATAACAACAGAGCGTCCTGCAGCTCCGCAGCCCCAGGCATTCAGGACCCTGCGGTGAAGCAGGCAGGAAAGAGGGGAGGAGAGAGACAGAAGAGGAGCGAGTCGAAAAGAGTTTAGCAGTGCAGCGCCAACAGGAGAAGATGAGAGGGAGTGTAGACGCAGCAGCCCCAGGTGGGCCTATGAGCGCTGCACCATCAGTCACAGTGGAACCAATGGGCTTGTGTGAAGAAACCCTCAGTCTGCTCTCCCGGACCCTCCAGCCTCTGCACAGAAATAATGAACTGACGGGCTGCTGCGTCTCCTATACGTCCGCATGCGTGTTGCTGTGTGTCTTTGTTTCTGCATACTGGGTCAGACGGCGCCTGGGGCTAGTTTTGGAGCGGATGGGCCGACGGTGTTAGTTGAGGGGGTGCAACCACGCGGCGTGCCACTGTGGTCGAAGGGGAGACAACGGGCTCCCAGAGACCCCTTGCTGAGGCAGTTTCCCCCCCCGCAGAGCAAATCCCCGCTCCTCAGGATTAACTAACTTCACAGCGCATCACATCGGATCGAACTTCAGCTTCACACCTCCATTCACGCTCAAACACAAGCCCTCGTGGCCCCTCTGTGGTACCCGTGACCCCTTCCCAAAGGGTCGATGTGGATTTTCTTCTTCTCATGACTCTCCGTGTTCCCATGCAAGCAGTAGCTCATTTACAACAGATACTGTTTACTTGAAGAGTTCAGTGTGTTTTTGCTCAGATTTAATTCCAGAGCAGCAGGAAAATCTATTTGCATACAGCTTAGCTTTCTGAAGTGAAATTAGGCTGCATTACCACCAATTGTGGGGGGTTTTGTTGCTTTTGTTTTTTGCCTTTAAATAAATGAATCACTTTGTTAGGTGCTAATTCAGCTTCTCAAATGTGGAAGTTATACCCGCATGTATGCAGTTTTTGTACACAAACAGGCCTTTGGCAATGTTTTTCCAGATGTTTACAGAAAGGTTCATTTTCCTATTTACAGTGTTCTGCCTGTACAAGGTCATTTTCCAGCTCTGTGGAAGTACTTTGCTGTATTTTTCAGGCTCTGGGGAAAAAAAAAAAAGCAAGGGAGACCAAATCAGGCAGATCATCACATCTCTCTCATATTTCTCCCTCTCCGTGCCTCCTCCTCCCCCCTTACGGTTTCCACTTTTAACTGCAATCTCCAGCCTCTTCTGCACCTTGTGTCCCATTGCTCTCTCTGTCTCTTTACAGTGCTGATTAGGTGGGCAGGAAGATGATGGGTGTATTTGGGGCCTTCGAGGCCGGCGATGTCGTATCTGTCTGACATGCTCGAGCAAAGACAGTGTCTCCTCTTCATTGTCTTCTAATAGGGCACCGGGGTCTCTGAGACAGGGAGGTAGATGGCGCATTGCGTGTGTGTACGTGCGTGCACATGCGTGCACATGCGTGTGTGTGCATGACAGTTACAGAGAAACATTGGTGAATGGTGGCAGGTGTGGTATTAGGGAAAGGTGTGAGGAATACTGCAGGTAATGAGTAGTACGAGCTGTATGTGCTTCTGCCTCACTGATAAACGACGGTCTGGCACTTTGGACAATTTCAGCCTTTACCAACAGGTGAGCCATTTTTCTCCCACCTTTTTTGCTCCTGTGCTTTTTTTCCCTCCTCTCTCACTTCCTTCCATCTTTCACTCCTAAAGACACCCAGACACACATTAATAAAACGTATATTCCGTTTGAGCACTTGCTGCATAATTCCTACCTAGTTAGACAGGTTGCAGCAGAATGTTTGCTGGCTAATTATCAGTGGTTAGGCTGTGACAGATGCTGCCATGATGGTTGGCAGCCAGTTCAGCGTCCCCGCTCAGGAGGAAGCAACAGCTGACCTTTAGAAAGCATAGGCTGGCAAGGCAAACCTTTGCAATATCCAGGCAGCGTGCCTCCCCAGGACACAGGGAGGGATCGACAGTGGAGGTGGAAGGGTTAGTTGTTATATATAGATTTGTCCTGAGTGTATTTGTGTGTGCATGTGTGTGTACGGTCAAGGTGAGGGGTTTTCACATAAACAGTGATAAGCACAAACACAGTGCTATTTTCAGCTTTTGTCCAGGTCTCTCCAGCGAACGTGTGTGCAGCATATACAGTGTGCTCAGTGTGAACGCCTTCATCTATTGTCGAAGTAAGATGCAGACAGGAATTTGATAAAATTCAACTTAGGTTGATGAATACAGGTCCTTTGTGAAGCTCCTGTTTGACACAAGTATTTTGGCTTTTGCACTTCTTGTGTTTTGAAAGTGAGCGTCGTGAGCAAGGTGTGGATGTGAACCAGCTGCAACCTTCAGTGCTGGAAAATGACACCAACATGGAGTGTCATTTATCTGTTTTTAGTGGCTCGTTCCAAATGTGAGTCAGTGCCATTGAGAACCATGTTGATGAAGCCAACTTTACTGCATTAAAAAGCATGTTTGCACCACGAGTCATGTGATAAATGTAGCTTTTCCATGCATAACAACTCTACGGCGGGTAAATTATTTATAACCCAACCATCTGGACAGTAGAGTAGGGACAGGACCCCTTTGATTGGCAGGGGTGTTGGAGCCAGTCAGTGTCTTCTAGGCCTCATCGCTGCTAATTGGAGTCATTTGACTGGAAAACTCATCCGTGTTTGTGCTGCTGGTGCCTTTGGAGCAGTTTTAATGGAATTAACTGACCAATAATGTGGCTGAAGTTTGCACTTTAGTTTTGGTGACTGGTGTTTTATTAGTAATCTATTAGTGTGTTGATCAGCACTGTAGTTAGCAGTCTGTGTCTGTGCATTGCACCCATACAGGCCATGGATGCTTGTCAAACCTTCTAGCATCTCTTCATTTAACCATTTAAATTTCTGGCTCTAAAAATCCATCCAGTCAAAAGCTTCCAAAGGTATATTTAAAAAGTAGTGGGTGACAGCTACTCTCTCTTTTTCTGTTTATGGTCAGGACACTGTCCGCTCAAACTATAGCGATTTGTTGATCACCGGCTCAATTTACAGTTAAGCCCTGAAGTTTTAACTGACTTTTTTTCTTTTTTTTCCTCTGTTCACCAACACAGAAATCAATATGTGATTGAAGTGCAGACTTCCAGCTTTAAGGGGTTTAAACATAAGAACTGCTTTAACTGTTGAGGAATTACAGCCGTTTTTATACATAGTGTCCCATTTTTAGAGGCTCGGGTGACACCAGGTGAGTGACTTTACATTGAAGAACATCTCATTTCTTTGCCTTGAGGAACTCTCGGCAAAGCTCTAAGCTTTGGACCCTCATCTACTTGCGCTGTGAAGTCAGTCCAGTCAGTTTTGCATTTGGCTGAATTTGAATCTGAACGTGCACGCTTCACAATTTCTCCTGCTGCTTCTGTCAGCAGTCATGTTATCAGTAAACACTAGTGGCCTGATTCCACTGATAGCCATACTCCACCATGTTTGACAGATAATATGGTATGCTTCAGACCATGAGCTGTTTCTTCCCCATTAGAGGTGGCGATACAGCCTTAAAATTATGTCACAGTATTTCAAGTAAATTTGCGATGATGATAGTTCTGACGATAGGAAAAACATTTTATCTGTGATTGCAGCTTGCAGGCAGCATCATTTATTTATTAGTGCAAACAAAATGAATGACATTTTCCTTCTTCTTCTTTTCCACTGAGCAGGTTTGTTGTTTCCACCTGTAGCAGGAACAGTTTTCTTGCATATTTTTGCAAAGCCTTGTGTTTTGTTCAAGGTTATTTAAGTAGCTCCCTTTATTTTCCCCGTGACGCACAGCTGCTGTCAACAGCCTCGTCTCATTGTAGTTGTGTGCACTAGGCAGTGTAAACACACGATGGTGCTACATCGATTATCTAATATGACACATTCATATCATGTAAAAATGCATCAAATCAAATCACTTTTTATTGTCACATCACATGTGCAGGCACACTGGCATAGCACATGCGAGTGAAATTCTTGTGTGCGAGCCCCACAAGCAACAGAGATGTGCAAACACAACAACACAAACGAGCAAAATACAAGAATGGCCAACCTGAGACTAATAAATATATGTACAATATATAATAGTGTATGCATTTCTGGATGTGTATACTAAATATTTTCCTACGTGTGTGTGTGTGTGTGTGTGTGTGTGTGTGTGTGTGTGTGTGTGTATACACATTTTTACAAATTAAATAGTAAAAAAATAAAATAATAATAATAATAAAATATATAAAATATACAGAGTTGAATATGTGCAAAACAAGTGGCATTTATATACAGTGTGGAGTGCATAATGTTGAAGTTCCAGTAGTGAAGCTGAGGTGTCTATGACGTGTTCATCAGTCTGATGGCCTGATGGAAGAAGCTGTCTCTCAGTCTGCTGGTACGGGACCAGATGCTGCAGAACCTCCTTCCTGATGGAAGCAGTCTGAACAGTTTATGGCTGGGGTGACTGGAGTCCTTGATGATCCTCCCCGCTTTCCTCAGGCACCGCTTCCTGTAGATGTCTTGGAGGGAGGGAAGCTCACCTCCAATTATCCGTTCAGAGCACCGCACTACTCTCTGGAGAGCTTTGCAGTTGTAGGCGGTGCTGTTGCCATACCAGGTGGTGATGCATCCAGTGAGGATGCTCTCAATGGCACAGTGATAGAAGGTCCTGAGGATGCGGGGGCTCATGCCGAATCTTTTCAGTCTCCTGAGAAAGAAGAGGCGCTGCTGCGCCTTCTTCACTGTTTTGTTTGTGTGTACTGACCACGTAAGATCCTCAGCCAGGTGTACGCCAAGGAACCGGAAGCTGCTCACTCTCTCCACAGCAGCGCCGTTGATGGTGATGGGGGTGTGTACTTCTCTGCACCTCCGGAAGTCCACTATCAACTCCTTTGTCTTTGCGACGTTGAGGGTGAGATGGTTGTCTTGACACCAGTGGGTCAGGGCGCTGACCTCCTCCCTGTAAGCCGTCTCATCACCGTTGGTGATAAGACCCACCACTGTAGTGTCGTCCGCAAACTTCACAATGATGTTGGAGCTGTTAGTGGCTGTGCAGTCGTAGGTGTAGAGTGAGTACAGGAGAGGGCTCAGTACACACCCCTGTGGAGCACCAGTGTTCAGTGTGATGGGGGATGAGGTGATGCTGCCCAGTCTGACCACCTGGCGTCTGTCAGACAGGAAGCTAAGGATCCAGCTGCAGAGGGAGCTGCTCAGTCCTAGATCCTGCAGTTTCCTGTCCAGCTTCGAGGGAACGATGGTATTGAATGCTGAGCTGTAATCTACAAACAGCATCCTCACATACGTGTCTCTCTTCTCCAGGTGTGACAGGGCAGTGTGTAGTGTCAGGGCTATGGCATCATCAGTGGACCTGTTGTGGCGGTATGCAAACTGTAGAGGGTCCAGTGAGTCGGGTAGTGCAGAGCAGATGAAGTCCCTGACCAGCTTCTCGAAGCATTTGCTTACGATGGGGGTCAGGGCTACAGGTCGCCAGTCGTTCAATGAGGAGATGGTGGAGGATTTGGGTACAGGGACGATGGTGGCCATTTTGAAGCAGGCTGGGACTACAGACAGAGAGAGGGAAAGGTTGAAGATGTGCGTGAACACTCCAGCCAGCTGAGCCGCGCATGACCTGAGGACGCGGCCGGGAATCCCGTCCGGACCAGTAGCTTTGCGTGCGTTCACCTTCCTGAAGCACTTCCGCACATCCTCCTCAGACACAGTGTGCGCACTGACGTCATCCGCGTCATCATTTATGTACAAGACACTATGATATGGCACACTGCTATTCTCCATACTCTCCTTTCTGTCAAAGTTAATCTGAATTCCTAATCTGATACTTTTGTTAAACCTCTTGAATCAAAGCTGAAAGTCGTGCTTTCAATCACATTATGACTGATTTTAATAAAAAAATGCCCTGTGTTGATGCACAGAGGAAAAAGTGCAAACACAAAAACCCTGTCATTGTCACAAAACTAACTGTACACTACACTGAATCAAAGTTTAGAAAACGAATGAAATAAAATCATTAGAAAAACATTTAATGATATTCTAAACCAAATGAGTATAGGCCCCTGAGATCTGACCACCTGCTACATGGCTAATCATCTCCCCCCTTATAATACACGACATATTCACCTCTAAACCAACTCAACATTGTTAGCTGATTTTAATAAAAGAGACTAGCAGGAGCACTACAGGTGTCCCTCAAACCACCAGTGCTTCTGGATGAGAACAACAATAAAAAAGAAAATAGAATTACAGCTAAAGCATGGCATAAAAATCCAGGTCCTAGCACTCAAGGTTGTTTTCAACATGTAATAAAAGGCCATAATTTCACTGAGTTAGAGACAAAAAAATATACCAACACGCATTTGTGCCTTTTTCAGAGTGTAGAGGCATAAAGATACCAGCAATGGCAATCATAATTTCACTCACCACGGGTGCACAATTCAAGTGCATGCATCATTTTCTTTCTAGCCTCCAGGGGCAGTGATGAGTATGCAGCGTTTCTCTTTTTAAGCTAAGAGCATCTCACCGAGAGCACACATACTAAAGCTATAAACACTTTTCTTACTAAGGATGGTGTTGACAGAAGAAGATAAAACCCACAGTACTCTCCTATAGACATATAAATACAACACACTGCAGTCATAAAAATATCATCATACGCCGTAGTAATCTCAGTTTGGAGAAATACCCCTTTGTAAGTCAGTGTTAGTCAGTGAAAGGGACGGACAGGATGAGTCACAATCTTCACCTGTATGGTAAATGGATGGGTTCTTATGTAGCACTTTTCTGCTGGAGCACTTAAAGAGCGTCACGCAGTACGTCTCATTCACACAAGCATTTCTGTTTCCTATCACAGTGCTTTCTATGTAGCACTCCAGTGAAAACACAGCCGTCCCACATTATTATAGCACCTGTATGTTATCAAATACTAAACAGTAGATGAAAAAAGAGGCACAGACTGCACACAAATAATAGCTGTAGGCTCTGGATATAAAAAGTAAAGAACACTCAACGTGCTTTGGTGGGTTTTTTGGGGGGATTATTTTCATTTCACTAGTCCACTTAAATTTACCCTTTTTTAAACTTTCAAATCTCTTAGATTCAGTAATAATAGTAATTAATCAAGGTGACCAAACTTTGCTTTGGCTGCGGCGACTTTTTCCCCAGCAATTTGGATGTTAATTTTAATACTAGCACCACTACTCGCCACCCTGCACCAGCACAGCGCTGCCCTACTTGGCTGCTATCAACACGGGGGCTTACGTCGGTAATGAAGTGGGGTGTCAGTCTTCCATCTTCCATCGAGTTTTGAAGAGTGCGGAGCAGTAATTGGTGTACGACCTACAGCACCGGCAGCACTCATGTCCCCCGTCCTACGTGACATTCCCATCCAATTAAATCTGCGTCTGCACACACATACAGACACTGAAAAAGTGCACACCCTCTCTATTATCGTCGCTCCCTAACTTCTCTTCCTGGTGGCCTTTCAAGGTGCCCTTTTCCATTTACAGGAGTGTTGTGCGGCATATCTGTAGGTTATCTACATACACAATGCGTATGTGTGTACGCGTATCTTGCCAAGTTGTGCGTCGAGGCATTGAGGAAACAGACTTGTGTTCCAAATGAGTTCATTTTCAGGGATTATGGTTAAATCTGTGTGGCCTGTGGATGGATTGCTCTGTCTCACAAGGATTAGCTGAAGGTGACACTGAGGTGGTAGGTCTGCGTCCATCTGTGTTTGTATGTACTCCCATAGTCTGCTCTGTGTGTGTGTGTGTGTGTGTGTGTGTGTGTGTGTGTGTGTGTGTGTGTGTGTGTATGATTGTGTGTGTGTGTGTGTGTGTGTGTGTGTGTGTGTGTGTGTGTGTGTGTGTGTGTGTGTGTGTGTATGATTGTGTGAGTGAGTGCAGTTATGCATGGTGTGTACAAGTATGTCTGTGTTATTAGCCTAAAATGTTCTGTAATCCATCAGAGTTAATGAGGTGTGTGTGTGTGTGTGTGTGTGTGTGTGTGTGTGTGTGTGTGTGCTCTCCTACAGTGATGGCAGTGAAGTGTGTGTTGTGTACGTGGTGTCTTTTGAATGACCTTGACTTCAGTCTGTCAAATGAGCACTTCCAGGCCGTCCATCATACGGGAGCAAGACTCCATCAGATCCCCAGATGTCGTAATACACAATCTGTCAGATGTGTGTACGATGAGTAAATAACAAGCAAAACACTGCTGCCCTTGAAGTAAACGAGGAAGATCTGGGAGTCCATGAATGAGCTAGCGTGCCAGAGGTTAAATCAGTGGTTCTTAACCTGAGGGTCAAGAGCCAGTTAGGTTTAAGGCAGGTCACACGGATGACTAAAGGGATCACATAGGGACACAAATTTCCATTAATTATTTCTCTCTCATGCTTAAATTGTGGTCTTTTTTTTTTATAGCCGTCCTCAAGTAGCTACAACAGAAACTGCAGTTTTAGATACTTCCACATATTCTGGAGGTTGCTGCTTATTACGAACCAAAAATGTCCAGTTGGCTCTAAACAGTAAGCTGTCATTTCTATGCTATATTGTAATAGCTATACTGATTTTCCTCAATGTGGTCACTGGCATTTACCAGAAATAAAAAGGTAATAAAGACTATAACTAACAATGATCCTAATAAAAACTAAAACAGTTTCATACATAAAAAGCTAAACTGAAACAAGCGATCCCACTCTGGAAGCTAATCTAAGCTAAACGGAATTTTAAAAAAAAAGCAAAAAACCAATAAGAAAATACAAAACTACAATAACACTGGTAGCACTGGTATAATAAGATCATCCAGTCATCAGCCTCCAATTTGGTTGCCTGTGATCTGTAACCTAGCATAATCGCGCTGTTAGTCATAGCCGCTAGCTGCTACCCTAATAATGACTTAATCGGGTAATTGCTAACAGTTAAACAGCTAACATTAACGTGTGTGCTGCCAGGTAATACTTATGATTAGTGTTTAATAATTTGATGATATTTTTGAAATTCCTCATAAAGTGCCGTTCGGTGTTGTGAACATCAACGATTTCAGCTGTTAGCGCTGCAGCGGCGCTGTGTGAAGATGTTTGTCATCTGGAGGAGCCAAAGACAGCACTGTGGCAAACGAGTATCTAATCCGACATTCATTTTTATTAATGAATAGTATCAGTTCTTTTTTGACAACCCTACATTGAGGCTAATTTTTCCTCGCGGTAACTCCCAGCTGCCGCTAACTGTTAAGTGCAGTCAGGCTAAACTACCATTAGCTTCGCAATCAGGGACTCATTCAGAAAATAATGAAGAAAATGGTCCTCAAAATTATGTTTTATAATATAACCAATAAAAGATGTTAGATTAGATTTTGCAGAAATTACACATTACAAAACTTAATGCAGTTCATGTTAGACTGAGTGACAAAAGCATTAGCGTAATTGCAGGATAGTTCTCACACATTATGAACTACATGAATACCAACATGAAATGTAAACCGTACATTATTGCATGCATTGAAACATGAATTAATTTTTAAAAAATATTATTAAATCGATAGGATATTGGCTGTAAACATATTGCCACTGAAATTTTTGGGCATTTAGTTTGTGATGCTTCAGGATTTTCCTCCTACGGGTTTTAGGTGAGTTTATTTGCACTTACAGATGTTTTCTATAATATGTTGATACATTAATTAAGGTTTTACAGGTTTACGCAACACAAAACCACTGTAGCTTGCTGCTAAGAACTTAGGAAGTACACATAGCCTAATCCACAAGTAATGATGGACGTTTTTGATGGTGACGTGTTAAGTATTCATTACTATCCTGCCTTAACAGACGATTATTTGTGTTTTTTGTCTGCTTGAAGCTTTGGGCGGGTCTTTCTATAGAGTTCTTATAACCAGACATTTATATGTGTGAAGGGTGCTGAGCTCTCTAAGGTAGGACTCGGCGGATTTCACCATCAGACATTGATTAGCAACCTGGGGAGAGATCACACAGATACAAACAGCTGTCACATGCAGAGAAAATCAACACGGGAAATAGAGGTGCATACAAACGAGTTCAAATTAGTTGTCACAATGCCGCTGTTTTTGTTTTCATGTCTGACAATTTGTGTAGAGTAGTGTTTTTGTGAACTAGAGCTAGCAAAAGATGGGGTTTGTCTGTGTTATTCTTGGCACATTGAAGGCTACGTGTTTATTTTAAGAAAACTGAATAATTGTATTAATGTTAGACTTATGCATCTATTTAGTATTTCTCAATGATTACTGTTGACTGCATCTTTATCTAAAAGTCATTTGTCCCTTATTAGCCACATAATGCATCAGTAATGAATTTTATTTTCAGGATTAAGTGACGCAGACCTACCACCTCAGTGTCACCTTCAGCTAATCCTTGTGAGGCAATTCCAGTGCAGCTGCAGTCGAGTACAAGACCTTAAAATACCCACAGCGAACATGTGGCCAAGACAGCCTCCTTGGGTTAATTGATGCTAAATTTCTACATGTGTCCTGGTGCAAGGAAAATGTAGGCAAAGAGTGCAAGTCAGACAAGAAGATTGTGATTTGGAGAAAGGGATGTTTGAGTGCTGGTGGCCAACAGAAAGCAGGGTGATATTGGAGGTGTGGGCGCAGGCCTTACAGTTTCTGTGATGTGCTCTGACACACAGATGGCAGCTGACACAACACAGATAGACTCTCATTCTGTGCTCTCACACCCACTCTCACTCCTCTTCTCCAAAATGGATGTTTTCTCTCTGTTCACGGTTCCATGCCTCAGTCGTCTGACTTGATAGACAGACACACAGACAGATTAATCTGAAAAATATTACTACCTTTCTCTACTTGATTCCTCTCCTCTTTTTTTAACCCCTTTTCCATTGCATTTCCTCTCTATAGCCATTTAAATTTGGATGAGGCTGTAGCACATATGCAAAGAAGCTGGAAGTCACAGTTGAATGATCTCAAATGAACATCCACAGTCACAAACAGCAGCTTCCTCTGTTAACAACAGCCCACATGCACACCTGGTCTTTACCTGGACTCTTAAGGGTAATTTATGTTGTGCTCTTGAGATTTTCACCACCTGGCTGCTAATAAACAGTCTTGGCAAATGTGAAAAATGTTAATGAGAAAATGATGCCTATATCTCTGTGTAAATTATTCTGAAAGCCCTTCAGGCTGGAGCAGCCCTGTATTCTTCGAGCCAAATCACTAGCTCTTGGTTCATAACTTCTGACAGGAAACAGAGGGCTATGAGAGACTGACACTCTCTCACACACCTGTTCTTCTTCTCTTCTTGTGCCCGTTCCAGTGGCAATATACTAATCAAACAGCTGCTTCATATGTCGCTGCATGCAAATATATCTCTGTTGATTTATTTGAATGAAAAGCTAAAGTCTGCATGCTTCAAGGCTCGAGTTTTTGCAGGTGAACCTCCCACCTGCTAAACGGGGTATAGGTAAAAGGAGTGCTATATGTGCTACAACTTGTATGGATGTGGGTTGGGTAGCTGAACATATCACACTTTCTTAAGTTTTATCCAGTGAACTACCAGAAAGCAATCTAAAATATCAACTATACCAGTACTTGTTTCTGTCATTGTTATAGAAATTAAAATACAGTCATCGTAAAAAGAAAGTACACGTTACAAAAAAATTATCTACTGTATTTTTCTGACCATAAGGAGCATTAAGCGAAACAAAACAGTCAAATAAGTCAAACTTTACTCAACTCATTCTTCTTGAGTCCTCCATTTCCATACCATTGATTAATTAATGCTAAATTCTCTCGCAGCTGCTCTATTAATGACTAACCTCGTATTGTGGATGGATTATCTCAGTTGTTCTCCTGACTGAAGTTTGGTCCGTTTACAGCATCCTGCCATGCGATTGTATTTGTCTCTAACCATCAGGAACCCTCACATTAGCTTTTATCGAGTGGAAAAAAGTTAGCGTTCATCCTCCAGCTTCACTGTGTTTATGTTATGCTAACATAGCTGTGTAGCTAGCGATCACGTAGCATATACCAGTTAGCCCAACTTCAGTAGCCCTACAAACGTCACTGCTGTTTAGTTTTCTGTCTTTATTTATGTTGGAAGTGATAGCAGAGCTGTACGTTTGAATTTGTTTCAGAAATCTCTCAGTCAGAACATGCTATATCATGTTTAGGTGGAAGCTAGCGAGCTAACTTCCTGCTAACTTCTAACTCTGTTAAATTTAATAAATTCTGTTTTCATGATGGCTGGATGTTAAACTTAATTGTTACACCTGGTAAAGCAGCAACACTGATCATTTTATTAAAGATAAAAGAATTTAGACAGTTTTTAACTTTCAGTGATGTCGCAGTATTTGTTTGACTTTAGGACCTGAAGTTGAAGTTTTGGACCCAGATTACTCCCTGAGGCTCCTGACTACAGTAGCTGTAATCCTCCAACAATCCATCAAGCGGTGCAGCTTCGTAGCTTCCCAAAGTAGTACTAAGACATTTTCTAGATTTTGAGCGCTGTGTACCACATAAAAGGTCAGTAAGCAAAACCAGAATTCATACATAAGGCGCACTGTCGATTTTTGTGAAAATTAAAGGATTTTAACTGCGCCTTATAGTGTGGAAAATACGGTAGACTATGCCCGGCCTTAAAGTTGGGTAAATACAACCTGAGATAAAGAAAAACAGAACAAAACAAAGCTGAAATGCAGAAATGGCTCGAGGTTTGTGGCCATTGTCTTTAATTATTTTGTAATAACACCTGAATGCTCTGCAAACTGCCAAAACTGCTGCTTTTAGAAAAATGCTCACACTTGTTGATTATAAATTAATCAAATGCATGTGATAAATATGATGTAAACATGGCACCTAGCTGCTAGTCACCCTTTTACTTCTTATTGAAGGAGTAAGGGTGTATTACATTTTTCATGCAGTGCTTATGCAGTGGATTTGGTTTAATACTCCCTCCTCTCACCCCAGTCAGTCTCTACATCCCTGAGCCAGGTTCTCCCGGAGGTTTCTTCCTGTTAAAAGGAAGTTTTTCCTTCCCCTGTCGTCAAGTGCTTGATCGTAGCGGTTGGTCTGAATGCTGGGGTTTCTTCTGTATTATTGTAGGATCCTTACTGTACAGTATAACGCATATTTGAAACTAAGTTAGCTATAGAAAAACAATTATTTGATTCCTGTGAAGGTATGAGGGCTCAAGGTGACAAATTTAAACCCCCTGCTATTTAACTTTGAAACTATCAGTAGTATGAAGGTAACATTTTTCATGATAAATATAATATTGGACAAAAAATCAGCTGTTTCTGAGGTTTTCAGATTGTTCTGTGGAATGAGCTAGTTATGGTTGCCACCCTGTGTCTGCATTTTAGCATGCTGCTTATTCAAAACTCTAGGCTGCGGTAAATGCTATATGTTGTGTTATATTGGACAAATGTTAAAAAAAAAAATCATTTTGTTGAAGTGCAGTTCTGAGAGATTATCAGCATGAATAAATGCGTCCCCCAGACAATGCTTGCAGAGACATTTAAGTGAAAACAAACTGCCAAATCCCTTCAAACCCCGAAGAGCGTGACACGCTGATTTGATCACAAACTGACGGTTTTTCTTTTACAAACAAGCTGGATTTACTCACATGACTAACACAGGTTTTTGAAATCCACATTAGAGTGCACATTTGGTGGTGCGTGTGTGTGTGTGGGGGCAGTGGGAAGAGACTACGATAGACTGTGTTCATGAGAGTAAGATAGCTGGAGTTGTTGCAGGGATTAATGTGAGTTTGTAACTTAAGGGCACGAGTTGCTGCTTGATATAATCTAGAGCATCAGCTCCTCTCTGCAGGCGATAAATGCTTTTTTTCCCCTCTTTTTTTTTTTTTTTTTTGCATTCCAGTGAGCACGCTCAGTTTTTTTAAGGTTACGCTGCTGTGAACCTGTATGGTTTAAGCATACTTAACAGCATGAGTAAATGCAGGATTTGTTATCATGCCTTTCCTGTTTGTGCACTGTATTCCACCACTTGCTGTTTGCATCTCAAGGCTTTTAATAGCAAGTGTGGAGGATACTGTAGCCATTGTTAAGTCCATGTTTGTGTGCGATTCCAGAGTAGTTGTAACTGCAGCACGACGCACTCCTCTGCCTCTTAATGGATCTTTTTGTCAGTGCTGAGGTGTATAGAGCCCAAGTGGTTTTGTTATCCTAACAAGGTTTTTTTTCCTCCCTTTCCTCCCGACTCACTTTTCCTCACTCTATAAACGCTGTAGTTTGTATCTCGGGGGAAATGATGCATGTCAGTATCTCAATGACTGGCAGCCCATCCATTAAGGTTTATCGCATGTGTGTGAAAAATAGAGACAAGTATGGAGAAAAGCATGGTTCATCATCCCCACTACCCTCCAGTTAACTACATTAGTGAATTGGATCCAGTGCCTTGGGCGCCTTCTTGATGATTAGATTGCATGACTTGCGTGTTTTGGAGACAGCTAGTCTATGGACATGTGGTCAGAAATGGAGGCTGTGTGGTCAGCATTAAAAGGCAGGAACCGGTCGACAGCTTCCAAATTAACCAGAGGCGGTACAAACGAGACCAAATGTGTCAGTTGTCAAATGAACTGCAACAGCCAAGCAGCGACCTCAGATGATGAAAAATTAGGCCAACGGGGGAAGTGTTAAAAGGTGCAGTTCCTCAAATAGCCACTGAGCGTTGACTCCAAATGGGAATCAGTCCCCACGGGCTCCCATATCAACCTGCCAATCTTTAAAGCAAAATTAAACGTCTTTGAGGCCTGGTGCTACAAAAAAATCTCTCATTTCTATTACCGATTTTCTCTTTCATGATAAATTAATGAGGGGAAAACTTTTTTTTTATAACCTTCCTCTTTTTCATTCAGCTGCTCCGTTTAGAAGTTGCCACAGTGGATCGCCTTCCTGCATCGCTGAGCTGTCCCAAACCCAACTAAAATCTGAGCATCTTCACCGCCTCCAGCTCCGCCTGGTGCCTTTTTGATAGTGCTACTATCTCCAGCCTACCTGTTTAAAACCTACAAAAGTTTGAAGTTAAGCTTAATTAGGTGCATGGCTGCTCCAAGTGATCAGTGGTCATTGACACAGTCCCCTCGCTGTCAGCTAGGCTTCGCCCTCAGCTAATAAGAGTCACTGAAGTGGAAGCGTGTTTCTGGTGTCTTTTTGAAGCATTTTTAATGCAACTATCTGATAAATATCATAACTTGCTGTGCAGGTATTTGTTCCAACAGTCCATCTAAGATATCAGTCCTCTACTTTTAGTCAGTATAGCATCTCATTTGCATGTTATTTAGCTCTAATAAGCAGGTATCTGGTATCTGTCTATGGATACAACGTTGCACTTCACTCTCTTCCTTTAAAAAGGGAGTTTTTCCTTCTCACTGTCGCCAAGTTCTTACTCACAGGGGCCCGTCTGATTGTTGGGATTTTCTCTCTATTATTGGCGCTACAAGATTTAAAATTAAATACAGTTGTGATCAATTTTGCTCTAAAACGGCCTCTTAAAAAGCTCTACAATGCACAGTCCAGAAGCAGTGTGTCATTATGCTGTGGCTACGTCCATATTTTATATTGCCTCTGATACATTTCATGGCATGAATTCCTGTGTCACATTAGATCACACTTACCGATTGATGTTATTCTTAGATGCTATAGCACATTGATGTTGTTCCATAATCAGAGGAAACAAGATGGCGAGCACACGCACGCAGATAACAGATACACATACATATTCACAAGGCTTTAGATGTGTAATGCCACTGAGCAAATCCGACGGCAGGCTGCATTTGGTTCATTTTTATGGTCTGTGAGTCAGATGTTTGTTTCCGAGTTATTGTTAAAAAGTGAGGGCCTGAGGGCCAATATCTTCTTATGTACTGCATTTTCTCAGCAGCCTGTAATGACATCAGTCTTAGCTGGTGAAGCCCACGTCCACCACACGTTCCAGCTTTTTGAAGATGACGGAAACGGGTTTAATCTTTCGGCATTCTCTTGAAGTGCCAAATCAGTCTTATAGAAGACATAAATAAATAAATAAAGACTTGATTCTATTTTAAAAAGGATAAAACTAACAAACAGTCTGACAAGTATTGTCTGTGTATAACATCTCTTCATATTGTTCATTCCTTTGTACCATACAGCTCAAACAGTATTAAGAGCACATTGCAGGGCAGCGCTTTTGCTCAGGATAGTTTGATATCATTGATGAACATGTGCACTGTAGTTTCCAGTATTTTTAGTGAACATCGTCAACGGCATCCTGATGCCTTAAATACCATCAAGGGACCTAATATGTATTCATCTGCCACCCTAAAAAAAAATGGTTTTCAGTAAATGTTCTATTTGGCTAAAAAGTGAAGTACCAAGCTGTGTTAGAAAATTACTCTGTTAGATTTACTTTGTCTGTAAGAACGACTAGGATTGGCGCTGGGTGCCACAGATTGTTAGGGAAATTGGAAAATGCTGGAGACGGATGGAATTGTCCAATAGGGAATAAAAATAACTCCAGCCTTTTGGTTTTGTCGCTGGTGAAAAATGCAGTGTAGCCAGTAAACATGCACACTACCCACCAATAACCAGGTTGTATGCCGATAAGTCAATCAGATTATCCCCCCCCCCATCAATTTTATTAATTACCAGTTAATTAATTAAGGTCGGATCGCCACGTAGAGTCTGCAGACAGGTGGAGAAATGGCACGTCCATCTGCCAATCGTCGTGAGCAAACGCGGCAGCTGCGGCTGCATATTTTGCACGGCATCCGTCTCGATTCACCTGTTGTTATCAAACATAATGGTTCTCATGCAGTCTGGTCATGTGGGAACACAATCACACTTTGCGGGGATGCCTCGCACCTGGGTGACACGAAATTATAACGCTGATTTGTTGACGCATTAGTCGCGGTGCGCGCCGCGAGCATCAGCCTGTCATTTTTATCCGCGTTACGCATTCGAAAGCCTGGCCTCTTTCTTTCATTCACATCCTCGTCCTGCCCTTCCTATCAGTCTTTCGTTCTGTCTCTAACCTGACATAAAGGAACACAATCCCACGTTGTTTGTTTCGTTGTAACCCCGCAGCTGCATTTTCAAGATGATTGTCCCTGCGTGATGAAACAGTCCCTGTCAAGAGCTACAGACGATTACATGGCTTCACGCGGTGATCAGTCTGTGTGTAAACACTTTTTTTTTTTTTTTTTTTTTAAAGAAAGCAATCGATGTAGCGCAGAATGTCGATGATTAAACTCATACGTTGTCTTTAGTGACGATGAAAACAGCTTCTGTCTGACTGAGGGAAGAGGAAACAGAAGGACAGAGTGTCTCCCTCCTTGCTTTGGCTCCTCTGCCTTGGAGATATAATCGAACCATATACACCCACTCTCGAGTCTTTTTAGTGTCAGTCCTCATGTCACGGTTCACATTAAATGCTTGACGGTGAATCACACACGTAATGAATTCAATCAGATTTGCAACCTGCGAAACAGCCCCGAGACGGCGGCTTTCTTCTGACCTGCACGTGTTCCCTTTTATTACAACTCCTGACCCTTTCTGATTGGATGATAGCTGTGCTGTGTTTACATTAATGGGATTTGAAGGTCATTTCCCTAATCTGCTTCTTATTGAAAGATACTGGGTCTCACGTGATGAGCACATCGTTATCTGAAGAAGTCAGAATGGCAGTTTTTATTCAGCATTATAGCTATTTCTGTTTTGTGTCTAAAGCTTTGAATTTGGAGAAATGCAGCCAGTATTTCTAATCGTCTGAATATTTGAAGAGCAAGAATTGGAATCAGATAAAGTGCTGCAGGAAAAATTATCTCTTCTTTCAAAATATGTAAAAATATAATTGCATAAATGTTTTATTCCAAGCCCTAGCAATGTTTTTCCCTTTACAATAATACCCAGGGCTATTATCTGGCTCTTTAGCAGCCACTGTGTTCACTAGCTGGTCGCCAACTGCGTCTGCTATACGAATGAACCAAAACTGCGACACCGCGGGCCACGAGACATTTATTATGTGCAGAAATATGGAAACCGGCTGTTTGCAGCAGTGCCGTGTGACTTTTGTCTGTCCCGTAATCAGCATCACTCAGCAGCATCTGACCCTTAAATTTGTGAACCTCCCCCGATGTGGTCCGAGGGGTAATTACATCTGCCGGGGAATGACCACGTGCCAGTCCTTCTATCTCAGCGGGGTTCGGTTACTCAACCTGATTCGGGCAAGTGTGTGAGCGTGAGTGTTTGAAAAGTGCTAATTGGCACTCTTGAGTGTTTCAAGTCCACCTTTCCTAGAGCAGCTTCTGTGTCACCACTTTGTCAGACTGACACTCGATTTTAAACCCACCCCATCCTCTCGGCAGCTGTTGCCAAGGTCATTATCAGACCTCGAGAATATTCCCAAAGGCTAATTCACCCATATCCTCTGGCACTTTATCTAACAGCCTTCTCACAGGAAGGTGGTTGCAATGAGTGCTTCCAGGTGTCATTTAAATTCAGCCTGACTTCAAATGCTGCACAGACCGCGGTGGCGAAGCATCCGTACGCTAAAACAAACACCTGTATGTTGTATGAATGGGAGAAGACACCTGTGCCGTGATGAAGGTCGTTGACCCCAGTGAGAAAACTGGAGTTAAAAATGACTTTTAAGTGTGGCACTTTTAATATTCACTCAAGCGCTTCAAGTGTAAGATTTTGTTGTCTTGGGAATTCTGCCCCCGGTTTTCAGACAAAGGTGTTTTTCTTTACAACAAAGACGCAACCTTGATTACGGAGGCTCGCTTTAGTCTGAATGGATGCGTGTTTTAATCACAAATCCTGGATCCGTTTGCGCCTCTTTAATGAGGCCCGCTCCAGCTGGAAGGCTGTCGGCGCGGCTGCTTTGATCAGTGGCCCATGGACACGGGATTACGCTGCTAACACACCGCGCTAATGGAGCCGCAAGTCAAAAACACACACCCGCGTGGCGCATGCACGCACACACATGCCCAAACAGGAATGCAAATGTGGGGAAATATACATATAAAACGCACACGCTCAACCTCTGACAAGGGCACAATCCAATAAGCCAGCGTCTTGTTCTCATGCAGCCCTTTGTGTCAGGCCCTTTCATCTGGCTGTGTCTGTTTGGGTCGGCTGAGTTTTAGGCTCCGCGTTGACGTCTCTGCCAAAGAGGGCTCAGCGAGTAAGGTCCAAAGCTCAGTGCTGACACACAGCCCAACTCTAGAGACTAATGGCTTTGTAGCTCCCAACATATGTTGTTTTGTGTAATTGCTTTAATTGCTGTCATTGTACGTAATGGTTGGTCTTTTTCATCTTCCCTGGTGGTGTAGGCATTCTGCTAATTATATCTGTCAGCCCTGCAGCCAAATTGAGCATTTCACTGTGAATTCAGAGCAGTGGGAACTTTTAAAATCAGAGCGTTTCTGTAAACTATTGGTGTGCGTGTGTGGGTGTAAATGAGTGACTGACTGCTGGGTGTTACAGGGGTTTTCATAAGTAATTCTCCTCATCCTGGAGCTGTTTAATAGAAGCGGGGTCGCGAACTTTGCTCATCAGTCAAGTCTAAACCTTGACCTGCGCGTAGTTCTGCTTCTTTTATCTGTTTTATTAACTAGAAAAAAAGGTGAAATGACTATATGGGTAATTTCATAAGCCTAAGAAAATGTCTTTGTTTCCGTTCAGGTACGACACCATCACCAACCAGTGGGAGACGGTTTCTCCTCTCCCCAAGCCGGTCCATTCTGCCGCAGCCACCGTGTGCGGAGGGAAGATCTACGTGTTCGGAGGTGTGAATGAGGCCGGGCGCTCGGCGGGTGTGCTCCAGTCCTACGTACCGCAAAGCAACACCTGGAGTTTCATCGAATCGCCCATGATAGGTAAGACAGGTGAAAACACACAGCGTGTTTGTCACAGATTCACACATGCAGCAAAAAAAAGTGAAGGGATGTTATGTCCTCAGGGGACTTGTCGCCATTGTTGCATCAACTTTTGTCTGATGACGGACCTGTTTCTCTCAGATATTCCCAAATGTAGGGTCCTTCTTCCTCATTGTGCTGTCAAATAAATTTAGTTGAAAGAGAATTAGCCCCTGAAAACCTCCACGCTTTTCTTTCAAGGCATCATATCAGAGCATCAGTATTTAGACTGCTTTTTATTTGCGATGTAAAATCTAAAGTGGAAACGGCACAAAATGCAAAAGTATTAGTTTAACCATTTATATGCATCCATTCGTTTATTCTTTGACATCTTACTATCACATTAGAGAGCAACAAGATATCTTTGGGCCTCAATTATGGCTGCCTGGTTGCCTAGCAACAGTGTTCTCACAACTCTACCCAGATGAACCCCTTCACTTCATTTCATGCGCTCGACTTACCCTGTCGAAATCTTAAACTCCTTCTTTATCAGTGCAGTGTTACACAGCACATTACTATGAGACCTTATATTTTCTTAGCGTGCATAAAACCAGACTCAATCAGTTTTATAAGTTAAGTTTGCAGCTCTGTTGCCTCATAGCAAGAAGAGAAGGTCCTGGGTTTGCATGGCTTCTTTCCACAGTCCAAAGACTGTGAACGTTAACTGGTACTTCAAAATTAGCCTTTGGTGGGAATGTGAGTGTTAATGGTTGTCTCTGTTGCACTGGGATGGACTGGCAACCCTGGACAGGTTACCTGCAAGGTGGCCAGATATTACAGGTTGCCCTATAATAGCTGGGTAGGTTCCAGATTAATGGATAGATTGATGGAGGGATGTCCTGTCCCTCCCCTCACACCCAACCGACCAATAGGTGGTCGTCTGATCGTTGGGGTTTTCTGTCTATTATTGTAGGGTCTCCATCTTACGAGATAAAGTGCCTCGAGGTGACTGTTTCATCTAGGGTTTGAGAGTAACGAAATTTCTATTTTCTGTATGTCCTGTACATGTGGCAGAATTGACAAATAAAGTTGACTTTGACTTTGACTGTTGTTGTAATTTGGTGCTGGATAAATAAAACTGAATTGACTTGAATCGAACTGAGTTGAAAGGATGGACGGATGGTGGTTTACCGATATATGCCAGTACTATAGTGGTCTGTTTGTGCTGTTGAGCTTGAAGGTGTTTGAACATGCTGTCTAGGAAATTCGACTAGCACAAATGTAATCTATATCTGTCGCTATTTAGACAGCAAAGATTTCTGGCACAACTTCGCCTACTTCCAAGGTGCGTGGAGAGAATGTTTCCATGTTATGATGTCCTCTTGTTTTTTAATCTAACTGCTGCACTGACTTCTAATTAAATGTAATCATTTTATGGGTCTTTTTGTATATTTGTAATATTCTTCTTACAAACGGGGGGGAGGGATTACGTCTCCTCCCCCCCGTCTTCATCATTAATGATCTAGTGCAGTATTTACTTGGACATGACTTAACCAGTTAACCAATACCAACCTGTTATATGTCAGCTGGTTTATCAATGAAGCTGTGATTGGTTAATTTGAATGTTTTTTTGCTACCCTGATGAAGGCCACAAGCCGAAACGCGTTGGTCAGTCAATAAAGTTGTTCTTCTTCCCTTTAAGTGTTGCTGGAGTTCCTGCGTTGTGTCTGTTTGGACAGCAAATGATAATAATTTTCAATTATTTATCACAGTCAGTTGCTTTATTGTTGGAAAGCAATTGCATGTAATTGACTTGACCCCATTCAGACTGACAGCAACCCGACTTTGTTTCATTGTATCATTTATGGCAGGTTTTAGTGGCAGTGTTGGTTTATTGATCTCTTTTTATTTTTGCATTGAAAAATTATTGAAGTGAGAGAACTTAATGTTGTTGGATTATTGCAATAATATCATCATATTGTGAGGGAAGTGTTTTGATAAGACTGTATCATGGGGTGTCTGGTGATTCCCAGCTGTACACAGTCACCCACCAAAACTGGAGCAACTACTGCTCGGATGGTCTGTTAATACAATGAATCACACAACAAACCATGCTGTTCCTCAGTTTGTATTATAAAAGCTCCAAGTGGCACTAACACCACAAAACCAGTCCAGAGGTCGAGTTGACTGATTTGACCGAACTAGGATGACGCCTAGCAGATAGCTACCAGCCGAGTTGGCACTCCTCTTTAACTCACAGTGCCTTTGGCCCTAATAATGCGACACAATTGCCAAACCATTTTTCTCTGCTAAGCTGTAATTGTGTTTGTTTGTGTTGTAAAGTAGGGCATTTTAATGAGGGAGTTTGTGGCGACTAACTTGCTCTAGGAGTCAGGCCCGAGTGGTTTAATTTTTCAGAGCCAGAGTTTGGTTCCCGATGCTTTCTTTTCATCTGTATGGCCATGTAAACATAAAACCAACTACTTGGATTATATACTTGGTAGTTTTTTTCCCCAATTAAGGAAACCTTCAGTGTTTATCCTTTCAGTGAAAATGCTGAACCACACCTGAAAATTCAGCAGTCAGCCTGTTTTTACTTTTTCTCTTTATCGTTATCATCCTCCTCGGGATTTTCCATTATTCCCCCTCTTCCCACATTATTGCGCTGTCATAATAATGAGAAGACCATCGCTAAAATGATAGGTGGTTCTGACGATGGTTTCTGACGTGCTATTGGCCAAGCTGTGATCTGAATAACATCAGAATAACACCTGGATCCACATTCCAGTCTGATCAACCGGGGAGCTGTGAAGGACGAAAAGCCAGAAGAAAGCTGCCGTGACTCAAAGGTAGAAGGAAAAACACAAAAGCGTACCAAGCCTACAACTTTGTTATTCAGAGCACTGGCAGATGTCTTCCCAGTGCAAAGATCTTATCCACAGGCATTTCTTCACAAATATAAGTATCCTTGAAAGGTGCAGAGCAGGCGAGATTGCTATTGATTTGGACATATTCTGCAAATCTCTTTGTTTCACATTCTGGCCTGGACAACACTATTGCACACAAGTCAGCTTTAAGCCTAACCTACAAACTTCTTTGTGCTCTATAGATAATTCAATATTTTGTGAGAAAGAGTTAAAAAAAAAAAAAGGTTGATAAGTGGGATTTGACTGAATTGTGTTTCTCTATTTGCAAGCTAAGAACCAGCGTTGCCTGCAATAAGATTCTCATCCAAGCCAAGAAACAGCTCCGGACATAATTGCAAGAAATATTGCAAATTGTTTAATCCACACAAAAAAACAGAAGATATAACTTGTTAATTAGTAAGATTTAGAAGTGCTGAGGGGCAGTTTGTTACCTTCTGGCAGAGGCAGGAGAGCTGTTTCCAGTCTGTGAGCTAATCCAAGCTAACAGAACTGCAGAGTGTAGCCTTATTTTATCCATACTGACATGAGAGCAGTGCCGGTCTTCTCATCTTACTCTTACAATGTGCATACATGCCAGGATATTTAAAAAGTTCCTTTATGGTTGGATTTAATTAGCAATCTGCTACAGTCATCTCCAGCCCCATATTTTTGTTTTGGATCTTCACTAGGATGGCTTTGCATGATTTCATCTCATTTCATCCATTGATTGATCCATTTCATCCCCCTGTTCATGGACTTCAGTGTTTTAGCTCCTGTCTCTTAAAGGCCAGACGCCCTCAAAGCTCACTTTTCTTTGAAGTAACAATGATTAAATATTACTGTTTCTTGCATGGCTTTGTCTTTTGTTCAATCTTCTTCATGCTGAGTCGGTCCACTGAGCTTTGTGGGCATCTGCGTATGCAGAGCGATCTCACACTTCAGTCAGGGTGAGGCCTGGACTTTGACTGAGTCATTGCAACGCGTTAATACTTTTCTTTTTCTGTTTAGATCTGCTGCTATGCTTCAGCCAACATGTCAGACATATGGCTTCATATTTGATTCTTGGATACTTTGGTTTACAGAGGAGTTCATGGTGCCCTGGTCCTGTATCTGCAAAACAGGCCTAAATCATCACCCCTCCTCCCCCATGCTTGACAGTTAGTATGAGGTGTTTGTGCTGATATGTCGGGTGCTGTGCATTATGGCCGTACATCTCCACCTTGCTCTCGTCTGTCCAAAAGACATTGTTCCATGTGGTTTGTCGAGAGGCAGCTTTGCAGACCTAAACCATCCTGCCATGTTCTGTTACAGAGACGAGGCTTTCTCCTGGACCCCGTTCCAAAAAAAGCTGTGCTTGTTCAGCCTTTTACTAACTGTACTGTCATGAACTTTAACATTTAACATGCTAACTGAGGCCTGCAGAGTCTGAGATGTAGCTCTTGTATCTCTGAGCATTGCACGCTCATTGTGTTAACACTCACCTGAGTGCTCCAGACCAGTAGTCTACCAAAACATCTGCTTTTGTAGAAGCGCTCACACTTGCTGATGATCAGATAATACACACCTGGCTGCTAGCTAGTAATCCAGCTTCATGCCAGTCTCCTTTGAGCAAATCGTCCTCTGTGGTGTTGGCTTTTGGCTTTTGTTGGTTCAGTAGAACAAACTGTATGCATTGTTCTCCTGTGCTTTCTTCTCTAGGAAAGATTTGACTTTATTTCACAACTGGAAAAAAACCTCTACCTTACTTGTAGAGCACTGAAAAAACTTGTTAAAAAAGTGTTATTATCAAGAGCAAAAGCTACGGCTGTGCAGGCATCGACTGTGCAAGGAAAGATGATATCAGCCGGGCCGAAGAATTGGAAACCTAGCAGACTAGCAGAGCCGTCTGAAGCCTGAGCTTATGGGTCGCAGCGATTAATTGTACATCCACTGACCTCATTAATTGAAACTTTGGACCATGTTTAATATGTGAATCCACTTTTGTAATATTATATATATATATATATATATATATATATATATATATATATATATATATATATATATATATATATATATATATATATATATATATATATATATATATATATATCAAAAAAGGGAAAAGCATGAAAGAGCCACTTCAACAAATTATAGCACATCCTGGGAGCTTAATGGCTATGGCGCATGCCTCAAAACCGCGCTGTCCACAGTTCAGCAGAAACACAGAGTCAGAGAAGTATTTGAAAGTTACACCAGCACAGAGACACTTTGCTGAGCGCTGTCACCCAGAAACTTGCTTTCAGTTACTGGAGCCGTCTCAGGGCTTTACTACTGTGAAGGAAACGATGATTATGTAACACGGGTGTTTGGGGCGAGCGCTATGTGGTATTAAAGGGCTTGCAGAGCAGCTGGCACAGGAGAAACACACACATATATACGCACACACAGAAACACATAGATCCAGACATGCACACACACAACGGCTGCTTGCCTCACATAAACCGTGCATCCCTGAGGACCACAGGTACACAAATTATATAACAAGCTGGGAGGTTACACATGCGTGCGTGTATGCATTGTGTGTGTGTGTGTGCGTGTGCATGGCAGACACAGACAGACATATCGTCATCTGTCAAGCCGTAGATGAGCTGGCGTCTTACAGCCAACGAGGCAGGAGATAATGGACGGGTTTAGTGCTTCCAGTGAAATTGGGCCGGCGATGATTTTAGCGAGGCGTTGAGGGCGGGGAGCGCTCCTTGAACAACCCCCTGCTTCCCTCCGTTGCTCTCCATCGCTATTCTCTCTGTTCATCTCTCTGTCTCACCCCTACACCCCCCGACTCCGTCTCTCATGGTCTCTCCGCACCGTCTTATCAACTGACACAAATATTTTTTTCACAAATTTTTTTGCAGCTGTGTGTGTGTATGTGCGCGCATCTATGTGTGTGTGTTTTCCCCCTGCGTGCACCGTCTCCCGCGTGGGCTGCAAATGGGTTTCACAAACACTTATCAGGACGGACTTCCCATCTCTCGCAGAGTGAAAAATAATATTACTCATGCCAAAAATAGTCCCTTCAACAAGTCTATTGAGATACGCCGGGTCTCTGCAGCTTCGTTCATCCAGAGCTTCCTTTGTCTTCAGCGTGTCTCTCTCTGCTGAGCAGTATATGGTCTGAAGATCATAACTGAGCACTTTCACATGTAGTAAGCTATTTAAGAAGTCTCATTACTTCATTCTCCAAAGGTCAGCTCACCTAAATTACCGAAATGCCATAGTTTTCTGCTTCCATCTCAGAGAAGAAAAAAAATCAGCATGTAACATGTTTTTAAAAAGGTCAATCAAAGACCCCTTTAATATATCCGTTCTAGTGGAGCTGAAACATAGCATAGGCAGGGAGAGCTTTGGCAATCACTCCTGCCTCAGCTTCACAAGTCTTTCCTTCTCTTTCTAATATCAGTGTTTCAAATATGAGCGATAACCCCCCCGCTTAGAGTCGTGTCATTGAATGAACAGTTTTTATATATTTATGTCACGTAGCCTTTTTTTAAATCACTGCTTAAAAGAAATTAAGGGAACCCCTAAATCACACATGACTGAAAAAATACTCAAGTTGAAAATCTCCACAGCGATGTGTAAAAACGACATAACAGTCAAATGAGACAGCAGATGGTATCCTGGGGATTCTCCTCCCAGACCTGGATTGGAGCAGAACGTAGCTCCTGGACAGTCTGTGGTGATATTTGGATGCACCCCATACGTAATATCCCAGAGGTTGCAATTGGATTCATGTCCTCGGGACGTGAGGGCCTGTCAGTGGCATCGACGCCTTTGTCGGCCACAGGAGGAAACCAGGGCCCAGCACAAAGCACAAGGTCTGACCCCGACAGCAGTCAGGGTACCGTCGGCTAACATATGGAAGTCTGTGTCTCCTCAGACCATCACTGACCCACTGCCAAACCAGTCATGTTGGACGATGGCATCGTAATGTTCACCACGGGATCTCCAGACCTTCTCACGTCTGTCACATGTGCTCAGTGTGAACCTCCTCTCATCTGTGAAGAGAACAGGCAGCTACGGTGGACGTGCCAATTCTGGTGTTCTCTGGCAGATTCCAGTCAAACAGCACGGCGCTATGCCGCGAGCACAGAGCCATTAAACAATATTGGATCTTTATATCCTCATGAGAAACATGCACAACTAGCCTGCTGGAGGTCATGTTGTAGGGCTATGGCAGCGCTCTTACTGCTCCTCCTCACACAAAACGGCAGATATTGGTCCGGCTCTCCTCGTGTCACAGCCCACTTCCTGTTTCTTATCTCCTCCACACTCTTGAGACAGTGCTGGTAGATGTAGTAAACCTTCCTGTGACAGCATGTGTTGATGCGTCATCCTGGAAGAGCTGGACTACCTGTGTAACCCGGCAGATTCTGTCTCATACAATCAGTAGTGACAAGGATACAAGCAAAAAGCAAAACTGAGAAAAATCAATGAGGGGGAAAAAAAAGTAGATATCAGCGGTTTGTGAGCACCACCTGCAAAACCATTCCCTTTCAGGTGGTTGTCTCTGCAGTGCACCTCACTTTCATTTGAACCAAATCAGGTGCAATGGACTCACATTGATTTGTGCTCCCTTCATTTTTTTTTCTTTTTGTGTTCCTGCCTTGTCTCTGCTGTCACAGACTGCTGACAGCAATGAGCCTGAAAGCGATGACCGATGGCTCGACATTAGCTAATTACAGATCACCATTCCTTGACAATGTCCTTCAACACGCAAACGGCAGAAATATCGACCCATCCAGATCTAAAGCTGATAAATCAGTGTGCACTTTTGAACACTTTTCACCTGGCAGCAGTGAACAGGAAGGGAACCATCACAGGATGGATATTAAGCTTCACTGAGGCGGGGATCTGGGAAAGGCATCACTGTCTCATTGTTTTTTATGATTTTCTGTTTTAGTTGAGAGGTCATCTAAATATTTGCGTCTAGAAACAGATGGAAAGTTGACAGACCTTGTGCTGCAGGATTATCCAGAATGTTAGAGGGGTGTTTAACCCTCCATGGGGTCTGCAGGCCGGTCACATGACTAAAAACTATGAATTGTGTTCTTACTAAATGTAGCAGATGTCTGTCGACCAAACAGTTTGTCCAACCAAATCTTGGCCACAACTCTTTGATAGATTTCCATTGAAAATCTGCACAAAGCTGCAGGACTGACACGCCAGTTAACCTCTGCTGCTCTCGAGCTTGCTGTTAGCATGCTAACGCAGTAAATTAAGTATGTATGCATGGTGTTCAGCAGATGCATGTTTGGAGTGGATACGAACGCTGATGCTGGCAAATATCGCCGTGCACATATATTCTCATAAAACCCTATTAGCGTTGCTGTCGTTCCTGATGACAGAGCTGATATATGACGCTTTTTAGGGGCTTTTTCTTCTTAACATTGTGGTTTTTGTTAACTAATCTGTGCTGCAAAAAAACAAACTGTTCACAGCATGTTCTTTGAGGGAAAGAAATGAGGCAGTAATTTTAGAAATATGAAGCATAAATGAGGATATTTTTCCACAACCCCCCCCCCAAACTAAATTCGTGTTTGAGGCCAAAATTCTAAAATCCCATGAAATCTTAGAAGCCTTAACAAAAAATTAAGTTTACAGCATCTTTACGTGCAGTTTCGTACCGAAAAGCATTAACGTGGCACACCAGGACTTAATCCACAACAAATGACCGACCAAAGTCAACTGTACACAAGCTGTCAATGCAAAAAATGAAGGATGTCGTCTCACAGATACATTTGTCGTAACTTTAAATTATTAAAATTACAACCAGCGAAGCTCCTGATGATTACAGCCTTTTTGAGGAGCTTTTTGAACTTTTGAACTTTTGAACTTGCTGTTGTTCTCTTTGCTGTTAAAGCGTGGGGAGTCACCATGCCAAGATCAAAAGAGCCTCTGTGAGGATTTTGAGGAAAATGCTGGAGAATGCCTGTGGGTCTCACTTATGGAACGTTAAAAAGATCTACAAATCATTTGAAATGGATCGTTCCACCGTGAGAAGAATCATCAGCAAGCTGCTCCAACCTGAGTTAACCCGCCGATGTCCCCCAGCTGACAGACGGGTCCCCGTCGACCGGTAGACTCCAAAAGCCCGGGAGCAGGAGCGCCGCTGCGAGATACCGACCGTCGGGATGACGTAACGGCAGACCGGCCGCAGCCCTCGAGAGCGCCATTTACAGAGGTGGAGGAAGAGGAAGGGAAAGTGACAGAGCAAGAGAAGGTGGAGAAGGTGGAGTGTTTCCATAGCGACCTAATTGGACATGCACCCATCATGCTGAATTAAAGTACATCATCCTCTTTCAGCTATTTCGGCCCATCATTTCAAAGGCAGCTCTTATTCTCCTCACACTGCATAAAAGGACATTGTGTGTGAAGAGGGAGGCAAAAAAAAGGGGGAACTTTTCGCTGCTCCAATTACCTTGTTGTGATCTTATCTAAGCTACTGTCAGAGAGAACTGACGCTTCTTTGTCCTTTTTCCTCACGCTCTCTGGTATGATACAGCGAGCTGGAGTGGATCACCTCATCCTCCGTCGTTTGGAGGAGAATGTCTTGTTTATCCCTTGTTTGCGTTTCCTCCCGCGATCGGCCGCACATTTCAGCGTCGATGTAATGCCGCTGCGGCTTTGTGATGGAGGCTGCTGTTTGGCTTTTTATCAGAGACTGCGGTCTTGTCTAGATCTGTACAGCAAACAGTATTGGTCTGATTGAGTGAATTGTTCTTTACTCTATTTGTGTGGGTTATTGTTGCTGCGTGCTGGTTTTACAGCGTCGGATATCTGCTGCCGGTGTTGATGCAGGAACGAGATAGGGAAGAACAAGGTGTTTGTTGAGACAGCAGCTACACAATTCATCATACCCGTGTGCGGGTGTGTGCGTTTTCTTTTGTTTGATGTCCTTGACCTCAGCCCGGGGGGAACCCAGGCTTGGTGACTAAGCTGTTTTATCAAGGTGCGGGAGAGTGTGTCAGCCCATGTTGCCCCGCAGGCACAGCTATACTTCTATCACCGCTGCAGAGTTAAAACCTTGTTTTGCTGCCTCTTTTTATTCATTTTTTATGTAGAACGTGGTCAGCTGTGGATTCCTGGCTGAGCTCTCTAACCTTCGAGCTGCGAAAGCCGACAAAATCTATTGCGATATTTCAAGAATAGCAAAGTCCATCTCAGAATTGAAAAGTTTTCAGCTGACACAGACAGATTGCGCTCCCTTTACTGTATCTCAATGTTGTTTCAGCAAAAAATGACTCGTTTTCTGCAACGAAGGCCAAGGGATGAGAACAAAACCAAAGCGGTGGAAGAGAAGTGGAACCCCAGCAGCAGTCCTCTGAGGCTTGCCAAACGAGAACTATGAGATTTACCTGCCTGGTACTCCTCCAAGCACTCAAACTCGGTGCTTACTGTTAGTCCGCTAGAGAGAGGCAGGAAGTGATGGCAAGAGTTTCAATGGGGGAAAAAAGAGAGGAAGGTTTTTCCTTTGAGAGCATCCTGTTATTATTCTGCCTCGGGCACAGAGCAGAGAGAAATGAGTGTTCTGTGTTTATGGGACCTAACACAAAACATCATGTACACACGCTTACGCTGGCACACACACATACGCTCAGGAAGACTGGCAGCAGCATATCAATGAGACGAGGAAGGTAAAAGAAGAAAATAAACACGTCTGGCAGAATGTGAGGAGGACCAATCAGTGGCAACTTGTTTCTCAAGGGCAGAAATTGAGGCTGACGCCTCAGATGGTTGCAGTGGAACTTAAGATTGCATTTCACTCTGCGTAAATGATTGCAGGATCGTCATATGTGAATAATACAGTATTTTTCAACCGCAATAGCAGCGTAGTCTGTCTCTGTCAGTCTACAAGTGAGATAGTTCAACAGCTGCTGAATGATATGCCATGAAATGTCATGCAGACACTGGTCCCAGGAGGATGAATCATTCATGACTTTGGTGATCCTCTTTTTCTCTAGCACTCACATGAGTTTGGTATTTGAGATTTTAAGTGAAATATTTCAACAACTCTTCGAGTGCTTTTTGGAAAATGTGGCACCCTGCAAGGACAAACTCTTTATAACTTTGATGAGCTCTTAATTTTTCTTTTGAAATCTTCATCAGCTCCAATTCTTAGATTTCTGGCGCTAATTAGCAAATGTTAGCATGCCACCACTGAACTAAGATGTTGGATGTTGTAGACATTACACCTGCTTAACATTAGCAAACATGGATGTAGTCGTTATGTAGTTGCCCACAGCTGTGTGCAGGACCATTTAAGGCTTTGCATTTGGTATTTTTAGCTTAATGTAATCATATTTGAAAGGGAGGATAGCACAACTCTAAATAATTGTAGCCTCATATAAGATTTTGGCTAGCGAAAAAATGGCTCAAACAAAATGTTCTTATCAGAAAAAACAAGATCACCCAAGGCTGAGCCCTTGAATAATTTTTTAGATTATTTGATAGAAAAAAAGGACAATCTGCCTAAATGCATTTTATGTATGTGGTTAGAGATCAGCAGTATATGTAGCACGCCAAGCCCTTATCGTCCTCTTCATCCTGAACTACAGTTAGGGCTCTAACACCAAAACATGTCTAAACATGCTAATTTGTTCCAGAAACTGTCACAATTGTTGTCAGCAGTTCAGACATGCGACTCTCCCGCCTCCAGATAGCTAACAACGAGCCAGCAAAATGACAACATTAGCTAGTTATAAGCTAACAATTAGCCAGCTAATGTTAGGTTCGAGTATCCTAAAACTCACACTTTACCTCTAATAAACTGTTTAACTACATTCTCACATCATATGAGAGTTAATTTGCTGAGTGTTGACTTGAATAATGTTAAGAATAAGAACAATAACTCTGGTATGGATCATCCACTATTTGTATGACAATTGAAAAGCGTGATGGCTGTGGGTGCGAATCATTTTCTGTATCTCTCAACTAAGAGAGAGCTAGCAAATCTAGATGTTAGAGACACTTAAAAACACAGGTTTTTCTAATAGATGCTAACAGCAGTTAACAGAGGCTAACAGCAGCTAACAGGCTAACAGCAGCTAAGAGTTTACCAGCGGAAAAGTTCAAGAAAAGTTCAAGATATGCTCAACAACCTCAGTATTACTGTCATCAGACAAACTTAGCTTCGCTGACAACTTTTTCACAATCTGCTCCACTATAAATAAATGTGGATGCATATTGACAGCTGAGGTAAACAGCCGACTGACAGCCTACATTCACTACAGATGGACGGCGACCAGAGATGGCTGTCTTACAGTGGATTATACACATGAAAGTAGAACTTGGTCAACTGCAATCTACTGACATCTAGTGATGAAATTTTACACACTGTAACTTTTAACTAACATAATAAAAGATCAATGTAGCTGTTTTGTAGTTACCCACGGGTTTGTGGACTACAATTTTACAAAAGACTTTGCACATTTTTTTTTCACTTAACGTCACTATATTTGGGCAAGAGTCATCAGCTACTTGGTTAACTGTAAATAACTGTAGCAATAAAAAAAAAAGAGTCAAAAAAGATTTTTGACTATTAAAAAAGTGGCTCAAATAAAATATTATTACCACAAAGACGGGACCTTTTAGTACAACTGAATAAAAAAAAAACCCCACCAGAATCTCAGAATGTCTAAGCCCTTAAATATGCACATCTTCAAGCTTTACTAAAGTTTTAATGAGTTTTTTGTACCAGGCTGTACATGTTTATTTCTGCTGTAAAGCTAAGCATTAGAGTCTAGAGGGACTGACTTACTTTTGGAGCTAACCTTAAGTGGCCATTCCAGCAGCTTAAGTTTTTGGCACTTTCTCATTGGCTTCATTTTTCAACCCAGGAGGTTGGCACTTGCTGCCATTATCATTTATTTTAAAGCAGCACTATATACACAGAGCCCCAGCATGGCAGCGCGCCCCTAGAGCACATAATGCAGCACAGCCAATTCAATAATCATCAGCAGCAGCACCTCTGAACTCTGGAGCTGACCTTTTAATGAAATATGCCAGTCTCCTCTCAGCAAAAGGTAAGAGGAAAGGGGAGCTGGATCAAACACAGAGGTGAGGCTTTTTAGGGCTGCCAGCGCTGCCTTTATTAAGGCGTCAGGCTCGAATCCTCCCGGTGCCTGTTTGCGATGAGGGATGCCCGTCCACTGTGGCAGAAAACGGGGAGGACAGCAGCTTACGGCCAAGTATCCGTGCATTATTCATGCTGCTTGTAAATTGGCCAGCTGCAGTCTGCTAGAGAGAAATTGCCGAGAGTTTGAAATACATTTCCTCTTCCCGCACAGCAGGGCCACTGCTCGCAAACTCCTGGTTTCCAGCCGGCATCGTTACGCGCAAACCGCTGTTTCATTTTGTTTCCCATCATCTATACCTCTGCAGCGGTGCTGCTTCAATGCCTCTGCTTTCCTCGCGCGCCATATACAGTGTCAGAGTGAATTATACACCATGCACAGTATGCAGTATCCCACCTGTTCACTCATGTATTGCCAATACATGCGCACATTGCTTTTTCTTTTCCTTATTTTTGGTTCTTTATAAATCTACGGAGGTGCCACGGGGCCTAATGCAATTGTGAATTATTGGGACTTAGGTAACTCTTTTATATTGCTTCTAAGCCCAAACATATTTTGGAGTGGAACCCAATAAAGCCACCGTGATTTATGAACTCTGCTTTTTCATCGGTTTTGGTATCCATTCTGTTTTTTGTTTTTTCCAAAGGAATCTTGAGTGGGGCATATCTGTAAAGGGATAAGTAGAATGTTGATGATGATCGTTTTTGCATGCGCTGCGGGGACCAGGAGGAAGGGTGGGAAAAAAAGAACAAATTGATGTCATTATACCGAATGGAAATTTCTGCTGTGAGTGAGAATGACATCCAAACAATAGCTCTGTTTTCTCTTTTTTTCAAAATAAAAAATCTCTCCTGTTTTTCCCTCCCCTTTCTCTCTCTGTCTCGCTCCCTTTTTTTGTCTCTCATATCTTTAGATAACAAATACGCCCCTGCAGTGAGCCTAAATGGATTTATATTCATCCTGGGAGGAGCCTACGCTCGAGCTACCACTATCTATGACCCAGACAAAGGCAACATCAAGGCCGGTCCCAACATGAATCACTCTCGGCAGTTCTGCAGGTAAGAGATAATTAATGTAGCGGCACCACACGCAAGTTAAATCCCCAGTGTGGAATTTAAAAGATTTTTCAAAAGCTCAAAACTGCAGCTCTGTGTTTTGTGAAGCTTTAAGAAAAAAAAACCCTCTGTGACATTATTAAACAGCCTGAAAACAATCTAAAACTCAATCTTATTAGTAATCTGTCAGTCTTTCTGTCATAACACAGGTAAACGGTCGCACGGGGAAAAAACGTTTTCAGGCCAGTTAATTAAAACTCGAACAATGCCACGGGGCTGACAGCCTTTTCCAACGCGATGCGGCTCGATTGCGAGAATTCTCCCTCGGCGGGAAATTTGCTTTCTAATACGCGACTGTTAAATCCGTCTGATCGGTATCGCCGCCGTCTGTCACAGAGAGAGAGAAACAAGACACATCTGAGGCGGCTTGATTTACTTTTCTACAGACTGTTTCGAGTTATTAAACTGAAATCTGAGTCATTTAGGTTTTAGTGGAGGCGGAAAGAGGAGGGGGCGGCGTATTTGTGCAGAGAGTCACGTTTGTTTCCTAAGAAAAAGAAAAAAAACAGGAAGTAGTACAACTGCGATCTGCAACTTTCCCACCATTAGCAAGGCCATAATGGCTGATGAAGGGAGAAAAATGAAAATGAACAGCAGTGGGATCACACCCTAATATCCCAGTCAACTCGAGCCACTGAGGTGTGCAGTTCGCTGGATAATGAACTCACAGTTTTCTAGGCCCTGAGCCCTTTCTTCTCTCTCTCTCGCTCCTTTTTTTTCTCCCCCTTTTCTTTTCCTTGCAGAAGTCGAGAAAAAAAATAGATTAAAAAAAAAGCATGCATGAAATACATTTGGGAGGCAATTACAGACAGTGATCTTATGTGCAAAACGTACACCATAAATCATGTTGTCAGAGTTATTGATAAGCTGCACCAGCACACGCCAGGCAGCTGTTCTGCTACATTTAACTAAGTCTGACACAAGAGAGGGGAGGAGATGCACGGCCGGGGGGGGCGGGATGGGATTGGGGGGGGACAACAAACACGCCGCTGTCAGACAGGAAACTCGGAAAAATATCTGCAGTGCACGAAGTCTAGGAGGGTCATCATGCAGGAGAGCAGATATTTTCCCCTGGCTGCGTCCGGCCCTCCGCAGGCCCTGCACCTCCCCTCTGTTTATCAGGAAGAGCAGCCTCCAGGCTTCGCCCCGCGCTCTCTCCATTTTGGATCAGCTGTGCTTTTCTCTCTGAGTAGATTTAGGCTTTATGTAATAATCTTTTTTTTTTCTCCCTTCTCCTCTCGCGGTCCTAACAGTGCTGTGAATTTGTGCAGTAGGACGGCATGTTGCTCGCCGCGTGCGAGCGCGTCTGTGTGTTTGAGCGTGCACCTTATGTAAATGCAGATCGTTCCAAAGCCCAATAGGAGTACAAAGCCCTAATCAGCTTACGGCCCAAGTTTTAATCCTCTCCGCACACAAACTCCTGTTTCTGTTTCTCATATCAAATGAGCACATTTGTACAGATATTTGCTTTTCAGTAGTTTCCCCCCCCCCCCCCCCTCCTCTCTCTCTCGTCCTCGAGAGAAAATGTAATGTGTGAGATTTTATGTATTTTTTTTTTATATATAAATTAATCCACCTCACCCTTCCCCAACCCTTCCCCACCTTAGCCCATGTTGTCGAGAGCAAGTGCGAGTGATGTCAATAATCCCAGGCGTGGCCCCCAGCGTGACAATCAGCATGTTTGTGGAGATGCCGTCTTTGTGTGGCTTTGTTGTCTCGTCGTGATTAACGCCACCAACAATATTTCTGCCGCTGTGACTCAGAGCTAGCTTTATCAAAGCAGCTCATACTTGCACTGAGCTACTTATCTTCCTGACACTGATTACCTCTCATTACTGTTTATCCTAACAGTCGATGCGCGCGTAATGCTCGCTTTCCCGTACAAAATCTCAAGATTTGTCATCTTTTAGATTTCACTTAAAGGTGACTGGGCGGCACAGTCAGTTACAGATGTGTCGTTTTTGTACTAAAGCTACTTTCGGCTGCTCCTTTCTTGTTTTTACACAGGATGCGATCCCAAAGTTTGCGTCTCCTCCCAGGATTTAATCGGGGATCTTTCGCTTGCTCGGCTAATTTGTAACCCACTGCACTATGGAGCCACACAGTTTGGTGTAGCACTGTAGACAAACTTGCACAGCAGCTACTCCTAAAAACCTCTTGACTCAGTGGCACAATAGTAACTTGTACTAGTAACCTGCTCTTTCTTGCTCCCTCACATTGTTGCACAGGAATCTTTGGCACCACAGCGCTGCTTTAGTTCATTGAGGCCATGCACAGCTCTCTTTAAGGTCCCACCAGTGCACTTTAAACGGGTTGACATCTGGACTTTGATCGGGCCATTGCAACATGTGGATTCTTTTCTTTTTCAGCCATTCTGTGGAACAGTCAACAGCTTTTACCACTTTGTTGTTTGTTAGAGGCAGATTTCACCTCCAACAGATGTTATAGAAAAGCAGTGAATGGCTGTTGCTTTGATTAGTTTCGTTTGTTTTTTGCGAGGTAGATATGAGAGGATTCAGTATTGCATATAGTTGTTTAGTTTAGCATCAGGGAAACTGATAGCTTGCTATCAAATGGGAACACATAACTTTTTATATTGTGTTCAAATTTAGAAAAATGTCACTTTTCCTGCATCCAATCCTTGATTCGAAAGAAAATTTTGTGTCTTTTTATGCAGCGCCGTCATTCTGGACGGGAAGATCTACGCCACGGGAGGCATCGTGAGCAGCGAGGGTCCAGCCCTCGGCAGCATGGAGACATTTGACCCTTGCGCCAACACTTGGACACTCTTGCAGTCACTGCCCTGCCCGCTCTTCAGACACGGCTGCGTGGTCATCAAAAAGTATATCCAGAGTGGCTGAGGGTGGCTCGGACCAGGTCGCACTGGGTCAACGCTTAACACCAGCTGAGCTCCAGTTGTGGGACGATGTGTGACAGCAGCTTCGAGACGGGCCGATCGCTCGCTCGGTCTGTCGGCGACCTCTGAACTTGACGTCAGCATTCATCCACACTGTTGCCCCACACCTGAAGATAAAGTCAAATAAAAACGCCCTGTGCAGAATGTACTCATGTTTAACTACTCAGCCATGTCAGGTGACGATTCCCAACCCCCAGTACTGTATGACTGTATGTGTCATGGTAGTAGTTCATTCTCTGTCATCAAACAGGCACAGGGTCCCTCTTAGTAATTTGAAAACTCCAGGGTTTTTAAATGAAGTCTGTTTCCCCCCTCTGGTACTGCCTTTTGTTTTTTGTTTTCAGTGCATATCTCTGTAAACTCAACACCTTCATTTCCTTTCATATAATCTGACTCAGCTGAAAGCCATTGCAGGTCCAGATTCGTGTCCCTTTGAGTAAATCACACGTTAACAGGCGTAGGTTTCGCAGTCGTGCATTTGTGAAAGTTTTTGTGGCATACAAACGTTTTTCCAGTAGCGACATCTGAAGGACAGGAGGGAAAAGCGAAGGGAAGCGACGCGACTGTTTTCCTCTTTATCAGTGGATCCGATGAGTTTCTTTCTCCACTGCAACCAGAAGCAAAGTTCCAACTGTGCAGATTTATGGGGTAACTTTAAATCCAGATTCTGAACTCTGTGTAACCTGGGCCTTTTTAATGGCTCTCTAAATATTGGAAAAAAAACTATCAAATCGGGGTCAGGTTGGGTTTAAAAAGAGATTTCTTCCCCCCTCCTTTGTTCTTGTACAATTCCAGTCTGATTGAGATATCATCTGGAGGGTGAGTGGCTTTTTTTTCCTGCCTTTATTCACACTGACTTGCTCTCTGGGACAAAGAAAGCACCACACTGAGAGAGAGAAAGAGGGAATTCCTTCTTCCGCTGGCGTCTGATCAGATTCAAGTTGGGACAATTCCTCCGGAAAAAAAAAGCACAATATTCACCCGCGACTGTTATCATAGATGTTATCTGTTTATCCATGTTTCTTCTGTGTTTCAAGTTCCTCCTTCCCAAATCCGCTTGTTTTATACAATGTTTCATTGCAACCTGCAAATTATGTCGGGTTGGTATTCTGTAAATACAGCGAGGAAATATGTATATTTTAAAACCTGAAGGCAATTCTGTATAAATGTTTTTAGAAAAAAAAATGATAGGCTGAATTGAAAATGGTACGTCTGTAAATCTGTACCCAAAAAGGAAAACTTAACAATTGTTATTATTGAAACCTAATACATATACCAGAATATGAACACATTGTCAAGTCTGTTTTTTTATGTGTTGTCCGGTTTAATCAACACTTTAATCAGGGCTCTTAATGCAACAACTGTGAATAGACTTTTTAACCTTATTCTGAAAAACCCGTGGTTTCCTAGGCCTGCTTTTTAGTACGGCTTCATCGTTCCGCCAAACTGACTGTATGTAAAAGAGCCACAGTCGGCGCGACGTCACACACTGGTTTGTAAGCAACAAATGTGGAACTGCCTTCTATCGGAAGGCCACCAGATGGCGATAGCTGCAAAAAAAAAAAAAAGATTGCGAGTGTCAAGACTGATGAGAATACTTCCTGTTGAGTTTTCTTAAAGTAAGGAATTAGCTAATGAATAAATAAAACCATCCCATTTTAATATGGGAGTCTGAGGGTTAACTCCTTTTCAAATCCAGCCTCAAGTGGCCATCAAAGGTACTGCAGGTATTTTAGGCTAATACTTGTCAAAGTTACTTTAAAAAAAACAAAACAAAACAAGCAGTTCAAAGTTACAGTTTGCACCTTTATTCAAGTATATCACAGCAGTTTATTTGAGAAATACAGTAAATGTTCCATTTTTCAAATATAACTTACACTAAAGTAACAATTGCGAACAGGTGTGTGTTAGATACACAAACAGAACTGACAAAGCTATGAAAAGTCTAAATTAACTGAAAGAGAGGGAAGAAGAAAATAATTCAGGATAGAACAAGCCTTTTTCCTTCTGCATACTGGACTAAGTTGTCTCCACTACCAGACAAAAATTGGTTGTTAGTCCAAACTGGCAACAATTTATGATTAAAAAACAAAAAAAAAGAGCACAATGTATGACATTTGTTACCCATATTTTATACCCCATGGTTTTTCTTTTAAATCCATAAAAAATAACTCTTGGCAGAAACTGGAGACAAAGTGAACATCATTAACAGAAAGTTGATCTGGTCCTTTTCCTCATAACTGTTTTAAATATTCTAATGCTAGCCTCTTCCAGTATGCCACAGTCTGTAACCACTTTCAACAAAGAAAACATCAGAACAATGAAATAAATAGAAAAGCTGAAAGGGCAAGTTGTCACGTGTTGAAACCTGAGAGACCTGTAAACCCTTTATTCCCCCGTACACGCCAAATAAACTTGCTACACAAACGCTACGCAATTCAGCAAAATCGTTCAAATGGACGCGCAACGCTTCCCGATTCGGTTCAGTTTCAGACGTACAAAAAGACTGAATGTACTGAATATCAGGTGTAAAACATATTTAATAATAAATACCCAGAATCATGAGATGAAAATAAAAAAACAAACAAGAGACCCAAACACAGTTGGAACACTTGGGAGTAAAAGGCGATGGGTGTGTAAAGAGGCAGAAAATGCTCTCTATAGCTTTTAAGAAGGTATTGGGTGATAACAGGAGCAGATCCGGGACGTCTCCTCAGTGTCAAAGTACGTAAAGTAATCAAAGACAACCTGAAACTAAAGCATCAAATATACAGTCCATGAAATATCCGTAAAATTTATGCAATCATCATCTGGCTCAAATGCAAACATACGTATATAACAATCAGAGAGATATAAACAACTCTTGGATTACTGCAGCAGCCGTGGTTGCGCTGAGGTGGTACTGTGGATGTTGCAACAGTATTTTGAGTGGGAAGAAAAAAGAAATACTGTTTTTGTACCCAGTAAACAGTTTTCGCTTTAAAATAAATTAAGCTGAGGTAGCATTGGTTTTTTATTCCCCTCTGCAGTAGTCCAAGTGCTAACCTGCCATTGCCAGTCTGCATACGCTCTTTAGATTTTTTTTGCCACCTTGAATCCGAGAAAAGGCAGAGGTGAGCTGGGGTTAGAGTTGTACCGAGAGGTTTGAGGACCGGACAAGAGAGTGCACTGAGAGAGATGAAGAAAGACGACGGGGTAGAGGGGTAGGGGAGTGGGGGGCGGGCTTCTTCAGTCTACACCTGTTCAAAATATGGCATCTTCAAAACACACACAGAGAAAAGAAAAAGAAAAATGCCACCTTATAAAGCTTCTGTAAGTATCTTGATTTACTACAGTCGGGAAAACATATTCTGTGTCGGCCACAGGTGAAAATCCAGTTTCGCTTGTCTGACGTTGAAAGAGAAGAGAGCAGAACAGATAAAGTCGGTTCACACACGTAAAACAGAAACAAGTAATGCTTTTTACACACTTTAGTGACGGGCACTGCCTAGAATGGCCTTTGTTCAGTTTGGATTTACAACACATGTAAAAACAATTCAAGCAAAGCGTTTTTATAAAAAAAAAAAAAAAAAATTATGTAGAAAAAAGTTACAAAATATAAAACAAAGTTTTTTAGGATTAATAGAACATTTTCAGAGTTGAAACAGAATGCCGGTGAACAGGCACCGTTATGTCAGCACCTTTTGAGTGAGTGAGATAACACTTGGCACGATGAATCCTTTGACTTGCTTTACTTCATTTATTCCTTTTTTTAATCTTTTTTTTTTTTTGCATATTTTTAAAAAAAAAAGAGAAAGAGAGGGAAAAAACTGAAGGCCGGTGTCACCAACCTCTCCTTCCACCTGCTGTCCTGCTCAGGTGGAGACTGACCTTCACCGACTGGTCTGAGGTTTTATTACAGAAACATGAATTTAAATATTTGAACATCATCTGAGATGTATTTGACCACAACACTGTTTCCACTTATTTCTTGACCAAAGAGTTCAAAATTAACTAGAGGTGAATAACGTAGATATGTTTAATCGATCTAATGGCGGTAAGATAATCATTTTTAGTCGTCGTTGCCTCAAGGTCCCTGTGACCTCGGTGGTAAATACCCTCCTCCCCAACTTGGGAGCCTGTTCATTGTCACGAGTAGTAAAAACAAACATCCTGCTAAATATACCACTTTCATATGAGGTTTGAAATAAGGCACACGCTAGGCAGTGCAAAAAAGTACAGACGCCTTCCAATTTGTACTGCTTCCAGTTCCTCAGCAGGAGTGTGTCGGTAGGGGGGTTAAAAAAACGAAAGAAAGGGGGGAAAAAAATACAAATCAACTGGCGGGCGCTGCTGGAGCAGGAGGGAAAACATTCATACTGTGAATCTAGTGAAGAGGAGTCGGGGGTCTGCGCTAGCACAACTATTTAGGACATAACAATCCGCTAAGACTGTGAACGCCAGAGGTGGCCTGCCAGCGAATGTTTCGAGTGAGGAGGTTTTTACAGATGACCCCGAGGCGACGCTACGCTTGTTCACCAGTAACTCTGAGACCAGCGCTGAGGGGGCTAACGGCTTTCCACGCTTGATGACCGCCATAATGAAGAGGACATAATTGATTCTAGTCCTGCTGTGCTAACCTCATCGAGTTTGTGTCTACGGTAAAAAACTTCTTTGTAAACTATTCTTCTGGGTGATTGTGGCTCAGATATGGAACTAATCAAGTAGCTAAAAGGGCAGAGAGAAGAGGAAACAAAACAAAACTACAACAAAAAAGGTCGCACAATAGCGCGGTAACAACTGGCCTATGATGAAGCGCTCCACTCGAGGGCAGGAGGGCTCGCTGACGTGGGTCGCCCATTCACTCCCCGTCCTCGTCTCCTGGCGGCACTCTGCTGTCACACTTCTGCTGGTGAGGGTCTGAGTGAGTGTGTCTGTTTGTAGAAATGCATGCATACTCGTGTCGAGTGTTTCGGAGTGTATGCGCTGCCACGTTGTGATATGACATCACCCCATCTGTTGGTTTTTCTAGTCGTCCAAACTTAAGAAATCTTCCCGAGAGCAGCACGGATAAAGTTGAGGATAGCACCCGAGTAGCACCAGTGTTGCCCGCCACTGTTGGTTTGTGTGCACACGTGTCTGTGTGTGTGTGTGTGTCTGTGTGTGTGTATAAGTGTGGCTGACACACCTCCAGGGGTTTGGTTGTGTAGTATGCGTCTGGATGTGGCCAGGTTCCTGAGACGATAGCACCATTGAATGTCTCTGTCCTCATCCTCGCTTTGTTCCCTCCCAGCGACGAGGAGGGTGCTGGATTTTCCTGTGTGGTGTTTTTATGTTGAGGGCTGAAGCTCCTCCACTCGTGCTCACTCAGTTTTGTGTGTGTGGTGTTGTTGTGGTCCCAGGCTGTTCAGGATCTACCTGATGGGTATTTTCTCTCCATTTCACAGGAATGTATCAAAACGCTGGATTCTCTCCTCCATCTCCTGCACAAACAACAAACAAACACACACACACACGGAGCTTAGCCTCAACTAACACAGCAAACTCGAATGTGTGTATAAAGCATCTGTGCAGCGCGCTTTCAATATTACTTGGAAATTTCCCACAGCAAACAACAGCTTTCACCATGATAAATGATGTAAAATGAAGGAAAGCTGTGCCTGAATGAGACGGGCGATTTTTCTCAGCGTGAAAACAGCAGTTTGACACTGACTAAATCTGAGCAGAGCCAGAGGAAGAGAGATGGATGTTAGCCTGCACTAGACCATGATTAATGCCTGGAAGATGTTACACTGTGTGTTTCTCTCATCTGAATGGCTGAGTCAGTGCGACACGCTTGGCTACAAGATATCAATTTCAAGAAGTTTAAAGAAAAAAAAGGAAGAAGAACTGCCAACTTTACAGCAATTTTTTTTAACATCTAAAGAAGGGCAAACTTTTTCCAGCAGAGACCGCAAGTTTTAACAAGCTGAATAATCCGTTCATAAAAGGATTAGATGATCGATGAAGAAAATAGATTTTCTGTTATTTACTGACTGTATTTGCCTCTGTATTTGAGCTGTTGGTTTGACAGTGCCAAAAACTGAACTTCACTTTTTATTCATTTTATTTCTTCCTTTCAAAAGTCAGCTTGGAAATACCACTGAATTTTTGGACTGATTAGATTTCTGGGCAAGCAGCTGGGCGATAGATGATGAGACCACACTTTTTGTACCGATGCCCTCTTAGCCAGAGGTCGGGGAGGTGCATGCGGCTCTTTCGCCCCCCTTTGGGTGAACATGCTGTGCTCAGGGCTGGTTTATTGCAGACGATGACAGCACACTGAAATGGACTGAAGTCATAATTACATACAAATAGTTTTCATGATTATTCTTTTTATTTCACTGCTATGTTTTATTTATTTTAAAGTGGGCTATTTTTTATTTGATTAATTTTCCACAAGCTGTGAACTCAAATAGGTTATGTTATATTTGTTTTTCCTCTTTTTTAAGGTGTTTGTTAAACAGTAAAAAAAAAAAAAAAGCTCTTCTTCTTATTAATACAAGAATAATCAGATGCCTTAAGTATATGTATTATCCTCTCCAAATTACATACAGCTATTTGTTACTTGCCCACCCACACACACACACACACGTTTTTCCCCCCCCTCACATTATTCAGTTAAAAAGGCTCTTTTGATGTTGAAGGTTGCCGACCCCTGCTCCAAGCTGAGCTACAGAAATCATCTCTTTAACAAAGCCATGCCAGTGTTTGCATCTCTTCTCTCTCTCACTAAACTGTGTGACTCACTCAGCCCCACCCCACACTCCCTCTGCATCTGCAGCCTGCTCTCATGCAGCATGGAGGAAGGATCAGCGCAGCTCCAACAATAAATACAAAACTGAAGCTCTCAAATTTAAGAAGGCAGATGTAATCTTTTAATGGCACTGAGGAAACCTGTTTGTTTCCAACTGCTCGCTAACCCATGCACCAGTTCAGCCAATCACATGGCTGCATTTAAGCATCTAGACATGGTCAAGCATCAAATTGGAGAAGAAGCGACTTTGAATGGGGCATGGTTATTGGTGCCAGACGGGCTGGGATTTCCCCCCGCGCAGCCATCTCTAAAGTTTACAGAGGATGGTGTAAAAAAGAGAAGCAGCTCTCTGGACAAAAATGTCTTGTTGAGGAGACTGGCCAGACTGCTTCAAGCTGGTAGGGGGACAACAGTAACTCATTACAATCAATGTATGCAGAAGAGCACGCCGATTACCAGTCCTGTCAGCTTAAAACAGGACAAACCTGGTCTGATGAGTCTCGATTTCTGCTGCAACCAACCTGATAATACCTAATAAAGCATTCGGTTCAGATTCAAGCGAAGTGTTTAAACACCAAAAGGACACAAGAACACAAATGAACCAATCAGGGCTGCAACAGACCAACATCTGTGCTTCTCGGGATAAAATGATTAGTTCTCTCAGTGGATTTGATAAGCGTCCGTCTCCATTTTTAAGAATTTACCACCGTTTTTCTAATTTAATTTCATTGTGACATATGTTGAAACGTTTCCGCAGTTTTATGCGTTTTATTTTTGATCCTAAATATTGCCGACATCTCACATGGAACATATACATCATGTATTGCCATTCAGCCTAGAAACGGCTTTTGCTCGGCAGCTCCGCCGTCACCACGCATCACTGTTGGCAGTACCCAACCCAAACAAAAGGGAGTCCGCTTTCACTCTTCCCACCAAAACAGTCCTGCCTGTGTATTTAACTTTCAGTTGACACATCAGAACATGAGATCTAATTTAGCTGGAGCCAGGTAAATTTAATCACGCCAGTGTTATTCTGCATGAGATTCCAACTTCTCTTGAAACTTCATTTAGAACAACAATTAAGCGCTTAGCACTTCATCACAGCCCCACAGCGATCAAATCCAGGTTGCACGAGCTGTAAAAAGCCAGCAAAGCCAAGAAAGGTGAAGCTGATGTTCATTTGAATGAAAAAGTCTTCGTGAAAACCTCGACTCAGCCCATGTCTGTGCTTTTAGCACTTTTTTGCTGTGTTTCACTGTAAACACGGGCACATGCAAATGAGCTCTTCACTGCCTTGACGCTTTGCGCCTCTGTGATCTAAAGTTTATCTGCCTGAAGCCCTCGCACGCTGTCATCCCGAGTACACAGCAGACTAACAAGCCCTCACAGCACCTCCCCTTTGTCTCACTGACATAAAGTTAGCCTGTAACACTGTCTCTATCTAGCATGGGTGGATGGTGACTTACATGGCAAAAATGTCTAACCTCTGCACAGCTCAACAGGTCAACTGCAGCCAAACTGCAGTTTTAGGTGTTTTATATCTCACTGGGGCCCTCAACGCGTGCATGAAAAGAAAAATCCAGCGTAGCATGCTCTCCACTGTTAACTTTAAATTACTTTGGTGCACCCACCTTGTTTGAACCCATCTTATCTACTCCCACATCACTTACAGAGTTCCTCCATTTCCCAGATCTAATTTGCTACAACCCCTGGGAGGACGAGGTTCTCTGCAGCATCTACGTGAAGGTTAGGTGAGAGGGGAAAAAACCAAACAAAAAAATCTTCACAACAACTCAAGTATAAGTTGAGTCGTTTTTTTTTTTTTCCAGGGAAGAAAGAGTCGAGAGAGAACAATCTTGTGTATTGTTCCTGGATGAAGGTGTTGTTACACAAGCCGCTGACATCAGATTCACAGACTCACAATGATGAAAGCCTGCACTGCATAGCCTACTGTCAATGGAGAAACTGATACCGCCTATTTTAAATAGGTTTCTCTTTATATGGCTATTCAGCAACAAATGTCAGAGAAGGTCTCAAAAGACTCTTTAAAGAGGGACTGTTACGCTTTTTCATATTTAGTCTTCCAATAGTGCAGTGCGTGTAATCCCATGAGCCAAAAGCTGAGTGTGAGGCAGTTTTTATACTCTTGTCTCTGTATGACGTCAATGAGTGTTCATATGAGACCACAGAAGTCTTGATTGTGAGTAACAGCCAATCAGAAAGAAGCTAACTTAAAAGCAGGGAGAAATGAGCTAAATGCTTGTTGGGGTGTACCGAAGCCCAGTGTAAAATAAATAAAGATCATTTCTGAACTCCATAATGAAATGCTACTTTAATAATGTGCAGGAATCAAAATACGGTGCTGGAAAATGAGCGTAATAGGCCCCCTTGAAGCTCAAGTTTAATCAATATTCTAAATACGAAATGCATGCCAGGAACCAATCAAATAGTTCAATGGTCAAATTAGTTTTAGGAACAATTAGGCTCTTATTCATGACGCTGCTTTGGCTAAACAAGTAGGAATAAAAGTGTTAATTGACCTGCAGGCCAAAGCCCTCAGCAGTATACACACAAAACTGGCAGAGAATTAACCAACTATTGAGGGGTTTAGTTAACCTGACTGGTATCCTGTTCAGCTTTGGCACAGCACAGATTTAGGTTAAAGGTCAAAGGCCCTTACAAAGTCTTTAATTGCTGTCTGAGACACGAGCAAAATATGATACCGGGCCAAGGGAAACACATACGCCAATTTGTGGACAGGAACATAGCTTGCGGGTTTCTGTGTACAGAGCAGATACGGTCCCTCTGGCTTTAAACGCAGCGTGCTGTCCGCTCCATCTGCTGAAAAGGTCAGCTCTTCAGGAAGACTGAGACGAGCCGTGCCCAGAGGAGGACGGCGAGAACGTAAGGGAGACAAATGTATGGACACGCTCCATTTCACTCAGCTCTACAACTCGGACATAAATACCGAGAGTTGCAACGGCGTGCAACGTTAAGTTGCCCCCAAAAAGGCTGCAGCCCCTACACTCTGGACCACCTCGGTGTGCATCTGTGTGCTCGTGGTTTTGCATTCTCAAGGAGATGACCTGCTGTGGGGTTGAGATGTATGTTTGGAAATGCAGGCAAACAAAACAGGTGCCAGATGAGCTGACATTTCTGCTCTCGAAACACCAATTTAGGCTGGCAGTATGAAACGAACCCAGACACGCGCCCTCCCTCCCTTCACCAGAGCGGCCCGTAGACAGGCGGCACCACCTGGCTGACTGCTCTCTCTCCCTCTCCCTTTGCCGCTTCCTCCCTCTGACATCCTGACAGCCGGCACTGGCTACCAGCGCCAGGACACTGCCATTCTGAGCCCCTGTCTGCACTGACATCCTACAGCAGCAGCAGATGACCAGATGGGATTCTGGGAAAATATACAGCAGCTTTTTCTACATGGAACATTGTCAAGAAAGAGCCAAACTTAAAAGGAAAAAGTTCCCATTCATTCAGACCCTTTTGTCATCCTTCGCTTATTATTATTTGCAGTATTTTCCCGAGAGACTTGGGAAAAAGATAAATGAACATTTGCGGTTATTGTAGCACGAGTTTGTCTTTATATTACATTTTATGATCTACATCTCCTCAAAATTACCATCATGCTACCATAATATAAAACATTATTGTGTGTCAGCGGCTTGATTGCATTCATGAATATAAAATTCTGACTTTCAGTCCTGTGCCGCTAAGATCTTATTCTGGCTGCCTGAAACACAGTACCATTTTAAATTGTAATTATTTTGGAAAACAAAGCCATAATATATTTTTCATGAAGCCTCAGTGGAGTTTAAGAAGTTCAGTACATTTGTTTGGCCAACTAACATCAGAATTATGTGGAATATACTGTGGGGGTCTCCCACAAGCACTGAAAACAATTTTTTAAATGTTCTCACTACTAGTTTCCACTGTCCTCATTAGATCACACTCTGCTGCAGACCTCAATTTCTACCCTGATCTAGATGCTGTTTATGCTACTCTTACCCATCTCTTCTTCCATAGTCGATATCTAGCCTTTTTTTGTCATGAATCCCAGTGAGTGCCAAACACGTCTTCTTGTTTCAGTCTGTCGCAGTGTTCAGAGATGTCTAAGCTCCCTAAGGAGAAAGCCACACCTTCTCCAATATCATCTGCCTTTGTGTACAACTGTTTCCAGCTCTTTAATAATCAGAGTTATTTGGTCTGAACAAGGTCAAATCTGTAGGACAAAATATAAAAAAATAAATCTAAAAAGTAACATTTTCTTGACATCCATAACATCTTGCTTTGAGAATTACTTACTACTAATCCTCGGGATGCCGCATCACTAAAAATGCAAATGTTAAACATACAGACTTACAGAAGGGGAGGGGGTCCTTTGCATGTTCACTTTGGGCCAGCAGAAACACCGATATGACTGCGATCTGCTACGCAAGTTAGCTAATTACCCTGTTAGCTATTATTCAAGCACGGAGAAACACATGCCACTCATCTGTCCATGTGACACTAAATCCAAACCAGTTAAATCTATGTTAAGGTTACGAGGGGGTTCTTGGAAAATCTTCAGGAGGGTTCTCTGGTCCCCAAGAAGCTCGATTGCTCCTGTCCTTAAACCTACTTTCTGATTAGCCCAAGTTTGTTTTATTTTTACCCTTTTCAGTGCGAGAGTCTTTGGGTGGTGCATGGCTTTAAATGATTATCCACAAAGGATAAGGTTTAGGTAAAGGCCGGGCACTCCAATTTTTGTTAGACCTTGTACTGCTCTCCAAGCTGCAGTTATTGCATGCTGCCCAGAATTTCCTGGCATTGTCCATCTAATTTATATAATAATTTTGAGTGTTTGTGGGTTTCAAACAATAAAAGAAAACATTTATTACCATTGTCAATACATTTCTATATTAAAGAGAATCTGAAAAATGTGAAATATTCTCATTTGAGAAGCTGAAAATGGCAAGATTTGGCATTTGTGTACCTAATGCATTATTTAAAGTAGCAATTAAATGTTATGATTCAACAAAATCACTTTCACCTTTAAGTGAAAGGCTCAAGGCAGACTGCAGTACTGGATAAGGACTATATTTGTATTTAAATGCACATTATAAAGGCTACACCAGTGTGTGTTGTGTCTCTCTGACCTCGAGTAGCTGGGTCTTGTCGTACTCTCTACGATGCTTGTAGATGCACTGGCTGAGTAGGGAGTACAGTCGCTCCAGCTGCTCCACGCTGTAGCCCTCACTCTTCTTCACCACCATATCCAGTAGAATCTGCAGGAAACAATAGAAATCATTCGTTTTAGAAAATAAATACATCTTACAGATATATACCACAGAAACAACAGCACAGGCGCAATCGGACAGTCGTACAGTGATGGAACAACGGGTCGCACAAGCAACTCACTGATACTGGTGCGTGGAGATGCATCATTTGGAGGTCAGCTGCATTCAAAAGCAATTAAGATCAGAATGACAGCTAATTAAGGCTAATCATAATTAGAACCAAGTTTACATTTCACTGCTACTTTAATTAAAACATTCTGGACAGTCAAAGGCCCTTTTAATTGACCCGTTCTTCGCATTTTACCCAAACCAAAGTCTGTGTGTATATGCGCTTCTATTTAAACACGCAGCTCATCAGAATGCACGGACTGAGACAGCAAAGGCACAATAATTAAAGTTATCATCACTGACACAAGGCAAACAGAGAAACCTCAACTGAAATTAAATGGTGTGTGTGTGGGAGAGACAGAGAGACAGAGAGAGAAAACTGCTTGAAAAACATAAAATCAAGGCAATATGATGATTAATAAGACATAGATGTTTGTCAGAGCCTCATCAGTGAACGTCTGAGAGATAATTACAGTGAGCAAAAGAATGAAAATTGCAAAGGTAAAAAGGTTAGCATTGTATTAATCACTGTACTCCATCTGACAATGGGTTCTGTTTAAATGACAGTTGGCCTGATTAAAGTTAAACTGAGGCTTCACATCAAGAGAAACTTGAGCAGAAACTTAATCCCAAGACAAAGTCTGCTCATAAGCGGAAATCTGGCCTGAAGAAAAATACTCGGTAGGATTTTTTACTTTTTAGCTTCTATTAAGATACACCACAGCTTGGAGCCACGTACCTGCCACCAATATTATTATTGTTATTATTCTTTATAACTGAAAGAATGAAAAACGTCATGCATGATGCATTAGTCCTAATGGTTCGTATCGAATCCTCGTGACAAACATTTGCTACTGCTCTTCATCTCAGTGCTGACTAACGTAATCAATGACCTCCTAAAAGCCTTCCTTAGTTTTTTTTAGATTGTTTTTTTCTGCTACAAACATCACATGGAGAGAGAAATTACACCTGCTTCCAACTAAACAACATTATCTGCATCAATGTTTTCACATTTTGTATTTAGAAGATTGGATAAACTCCAGCTCAAAGTGGACTTAATGTGTCCGTTTCCAGCTCCATATTTATTATCCTTGGAGTCTATTAGAGTACCTCTGCATAATTCACAATTCAAAATAAACATTATTCATCTCATATTAGGCCTCGGTGCAGCCCCTCAGCTCCTCTTACAAACATAAGGTTTGAACAGCAGGTTGGCAAGTCCACTGTGTAATGTGCCTGAGATGACTATATTAAGGATATGTAATCTCTTTGACATCATAAAGCACCACAAATGGAAAAAATTGTGTTAGAGCAATGATTACTATGAAAAACCACAGTGTGACAGATCATCAGAAAAAGCTTTTACAGCTTCTCTTTCAGTCACATGTAAACATTTCTATAGTTGAAGTCAGTCTGATTCAAGACTTTGTTTCACCTGTTAACTTCTCCCCTTCTTCTACAGTTATCAGTAAACGTCACATGTTTAATCAGCTCCCTGAACACAGACAGCCATCATCTGTTCGCCACAGTAGTTGCCGTTATTATCGCACTCTTAATTCCTGAAAACACTGTATTTAAAACAATCTCTATGCAGATTGACAGCTGCGCTTGCAGGCTGCCATATTCCAAAAGCAGAGAAGCATATGTTCCTGCACTTTTCTGTCAAGATGGAGGGCATGTGGAGAGAAGAATGCAATCAGGTTAAATTACTTACATTGTACAAGTTTTCTCCTAATCAGTTTACACAAAGGTTTATTTCATCCCTCTGAAACTGAAAAAAAGCGGGCGTGTTTCTTCTGATTGGGGTGTTTAAACTAAGCATTATTTTTACTGTTTCAGCTTTTGAAATGATTACAAGCAGAACATCAGACTCCGTATAAGCACAGCCGCTAAATGCATACCATATAAAACTTAAAGGTCCAGAAAACAGGACGATTATTCCTTTGAAACATTCAAACTTTCATAATTTCATCTGGTAGTATAGAAAATCACTGGTTATATCCCTTTTCACAAGAACTTCCACCTGGCCAATCTAATAACCAAGTCCCTTGACAAATAATGTCTACATAAAGAAGCTAAGAACATGAAAAAAATCTAATATTCAGAATTCATGCAGAGCGATAATCATGATCTCTGCAACACTGGGAAAAAAGTGCCATCAGCTGCTACATATTGAATATATTTTACTGGTATCTTTTTGTACTTTTTTCACATTAACTCTGGCCTAACATCAGGGGAGCTATCAGCTTTCATAGTTTCAATCCAGCCATAAGAACTAATAAAAGAGGTCCAAATGGAGCACATCACAGTGAGATGCCGGTTTTAACAACACATGCATAAAAGCTTTAATTAGCATCATTACCAACCCATCGCACATGTGTAATAATGTCAGCCAGCCTTTCATCCCACTGCCACTGCATTTCTCTCCATTTTTCATCATGTTCCCCAACTCTTGCTTTAAGTGCATTTCTCTACTTTATAATGCACCTTTTTCTCCTGAGATAGTTCATCTTCTCACCTCAAGCCATTTTCACTGTTTTACACAGCCTCTTCTCACCTCCTCTTCAACTGCATTTCCAACATTACTATTGCACAACAGTCTTTGCTTCTGGTGTATTTGTCTTTGCATTCTCCTCTCTTATGCGCCTTTCTTTCCCCTCTTTGTTCTCTCTCTCTCTCTCCGTTTCTTCGCTTTATTCTCCTCTTACTGTTACCAGGCTGATTGCAGCAGTGCACTTCCCAGCCTTTGTCAGCTTGATCAGGGTGTCGGCGACACTGTGGGGTAAATGGTGTGAGAGGGTCTTACATGGGCTCAGTGACTGAGTGAGCTCACAGCACACAAAAGGGCCGTAATCCCATGCGTTAAAGACTACTACTGACATGGGCCATTTAACCTCACCCCTTCTAAACTCCTTGCTCCATCTTCCCCCACAACCTTTTCTTTACCACATCTCTATCTATGCTTCTTAAGAACATAGATTCAAAAGGGAGGGTTGGGATGCCTGCGATTTTAAACAACAGCTGAATAAGGGTATACATTGTCATTAGCGGCAAACTCAGAGCTTTTGTTAACGTGGCTTGCACAAATATTTTATAAAATGCTGTATTTCCACTTAAAAGTCTCGAAAATGTGCAGAATGTAAGTGCAGTCCACTGAATTTACAGTCGCTCTATGCTTCTGGTATTTTGCAAACAAATCCCTTTTTCAAATAAGCATGCTGTACACAGTCAGGCATGCAGACTGGAGCTGACTGTGATACAGTAGAGGGTCTTCTTTGATCACTGAAGGCTTCACTATCTACACGCACATGTGTGTTGGAGAGACTTCCTCACCACTGGCTGAGAGAAGAGGGTTAGCAGGCAGAGAGGGAGGAGGAAAAAACTCAACAACAAGGACTCAAAACCCAACAGTCTCCATCACAAGGGACGCTATTAAGCCTTCAATATCTGCCTCTGAGAACAATTCAGCCTGCTCTTCCTGTTAACTAAGATTTTGTGTCTCCAATACTAGCAAATGAATGAATGATTAATGATTCTGGTTTGTTTGTTACCTTCAGCTGAGGCAGACACTGGATTTGGATTTTCAGATTTATTTAAAAAAAAAAAAATTAAGTCATGGTGGCAAATAATGTGGTTTACAGGGCACTCGGTCACACGGATAATGCAATATTGATAGTGTTACAAGGGTCAGGGACAATCATGATGAATCATATTACCATGGTCCCAGAACATTAAAATGAAATGGTGTTTCTGTTCAGTTGCCCATGTAAAAACCGCTGCAGGGGTCGACAGCTCATCTTAAATATGCAACGCTTGGCTTTACAGGAAAATGCCATTAGATTACGGTGAATTCTCTTGACTTTAGTAGAGGAGGAAAAAAGGGTTTTCGATGCTATATATGGTAACGTCTTTTGTGCAAAGTATGCAATCTAACATCTGAATAAAATGAGTCCAATGATACTGTTTAAAAACAGCATTACTCTCTTCTAACTGATGATTTTAATATTTACCTATGTAAATGAACACATCATGCTCTGTGTGCCGTTAGGTTTATGCGGTGACTCAGCCACTTAGATAATGAGTAGAACACTGAATTCAGAATCACACACAGAAATATGAATCACGGATGAAAATAAATGTAGATAATTGTTATTATATTCACTCACACACAAAGATCAATAAAGGAGTTAACTTTAATTGATAGAAAACTTAAGAGACCTAAGGGCTGGTTTCCTGGGTAGGGGGTAAATTAAACTATTCTAAGGCTTTAATCTAGAAATGTCAATCTTAGTGGTTTTCCTAATACATCTTAAATGTAGTTCTACAGAATAGAGCTGCCTGGGATAGCTCAAACTTTATCTCAGGACTTAAAATGTCCTGAAGCACATGGCTTCAATCTCAATTAGGAGGAAAAAATCTGAGCAATGAGTATTGTTTTTTTTTTTTTACTCAAAAACACTGATAACAATATGAGCCTTATAAATCAAATAGTCCATACATGACACGAGTCTGGGTAGGAATATAGAACATTGAGAGATGTGAAAATGACCAAATGTAAAATCTGCAGGTTTCATTTGGCAAGTCCTTGGCAAAAAAAAGTATTACAAGATAAAAATTACAATTGGGGGGGGAAAGATAATAAGATGGAAAAAATAAGGAAGGAAAAGGAGGAAAGAAATTTCATATTTTACAGACTCAAGACAGGAGAGATCCAATATCACCAGGTAATAAAGGAGAAGAAAACCAAACAGACCTCCACATACACAGAGCAAAATTATCAGATGAAGATATGTTTACCAAACAAATGCACAGGGGAGAAAAATTTAATACGGAAAAGATTTAGGTCAAGGTTATGGAAAAGGATTTGCTAATGAACTGATATGATTAAACTTTGGGGAGAGCTCAAGGGAAATAAAGGGTAATCAATACAAACTCCTTTCCATGTGTCGTGCAACCAGTGTGCAGGAAGAGTAAAGTGTTAAACAGCGAAAGATGCTGACAGAGCACTAAGCGTTGCACACCGTCTGTGCATTATGAGGGTATGCTTTTGGAATATACAAAAGCATGTACGGCCTGGTAAAGCTGGATTCATCTGAATAAGCAGTGCAGCTTAAAGCGTTACAGCAGTTATTTGTTATCATAGGATTTGAGCAGTGAGGAGGTGGCGGAGGCTTGAAATTCGTTACTACAGACCTACATTTACGATACATTATTAACACACACAATATAACTGACCTGGAATCGCAGCCTGCCCATGAATTAACAACTGCAATAGCATCTTAACAGGATTGTTATCTTTCCATTGATTGACTCGGTACAACACAAAAGTATGGGATATCACATCCCTGCGTTTTCTGGCTGAAGAAACCTTGATGCAAGCCACATATACCACCGGTCATCAAATCACCCCCCAGTTCTTACATTCTTCACCTCGCTAAGAACACCTCTGCAGAGTTGGGCTGGCTTGCTAGAGCAAATTAGCTATGCGTCCTGGCAGCTTAGGTTTAGCTTAACGGCTTCTGTTGGTGTTGGCCTCCACTGTGCAGCGGCTGCATAGGCTGCCTGCGGAGCGCTAATTTTGAGTCTTCCTGTGCAGCGTTTTGGAATGGACACTAAACCGAAGCAAGCAGGGCAGAACTGTTCTGTTCGTCCCCGTCCTCAGGGGTGCGGTTTCTCTTTTCATGACAGTGGATGCCTCATTCTCTGGTCCGGTGTGTGCCCTATCTACCTACATTGATCGCACTCAGAATGTGCATTTATGTTACCATTTGTTTGCCTGCTTCACTAATCCAGCAAGTGGTAGAGCTCTGTCTAAACAGAGGCTGTCCCACTGCATTATGTAAGCTGCCTCATGTGCGTACAGCACCAAGGGTCTCGCTTTGCCCCAGGGGGTGAGAGCACATTCCACCAGGAGAATGTAAGCTGATGTGCTCTTTTTAAACCCCGCGTAGGTGATATTTGTGCTGCAGCTAGTTGGGCATCACCGCACTCTTTTGTTCAGTCCTATCGATTGATGGCTCCTGCTGTCCTTCCCCTGGATCTACCGCACACTAAGGTGCCGGTGGTCCAACTGGAGTACGTTGGTTGTATACATGTCCCATATTTATGTGTTGTCCCGAGTGAATCGACTGAAAAGGAACAGTTATATCTATGACTTTGTTCCCTGAAGGAGAGGAACGAGGTACAACACAAGGTTGCCTCACCGCGCACCTCGGCTTGACTGTGATGGCAGGGGGTATATGTGCAGGCAGGGCCATGCGCATGTCATCACATGGCCTCCACCCTAAAAGCATGAATAGAGGTTTCTTCAGCCAGGACATGCGGGGGAGTGATATCCCATACTTACGTGTTGTACTTTGTTCTTGTCCTCTCTTTCAGGGAACAGAAGAAACTGTTTCAGCCCTGATATTAAACATTGTAACCAGACATTAAAAATACCATCTTCATGTACTGTATGGGTATTAAGACGTACAAAATCCCACACAGTGTAACCCTAAGTCAAAGGTTGAGGAGATGGGAGCAACGCAAAAGGGCACAATAAATCTGGCCGCAAACTATTAGAAGAGAAATAAGAGAGACTAAGTGGTATGTTTATGTTGTGTGAGCAAACAAGTGACCCTCACCTGCATAGCCAAGAGGCACAGATATGCAATTACATGCAAATGGGAGATGTGTCAAAGCAATCAGTGGGAATGAATAAAAATAAAAGAAGCACTTCAAGCACCATCTATTTTTATTGACAATCAAAACGATGGTCCAGCACTACTATTAGGCTGTCTTCTTTTGAACAGGCACGAGGCATGGCTACTTTGCCAAAGGGGGCCCCTGCTGTTATCAATACTAAAAAATGAAGGGAGATGACAAACTGAAGCAGGGCCATTTCTGTTGACAAGCTTCTCTAAAACAGGAAATCCTGACATGCTGTAGAAACTAAGCATCAAGCCAGAAAGACTCCATACTGCGCCAGTGACTAGAAACACTGGCTTTTTCTGGGCAGCTGCTAAAGGAAACAGCAGAGCAGACGATAATCTGTGTGTTCTTGGTGAGATGGAGGAAAAATTGCTGGGGCCAGATTGGATTTCTTGTTACTGAATTCTCATCTGCAATCCTCAGCACCACTTCTCCTAGCCCATCTGTGGACAAGTGTCTGATTATTGATGAAAGAAAACAGCTGAGAATAAGAGACGTTTTGGAGTAGGGAGAGAAACAAGCCCCAGGACCTATTTATTCAAACTGAGGAATTCATTTTGATCCAGACAGCATCAAGCATCATTTCAGAGAAACTGGCAATAACAGAACTTGATTTTACTAAGTGAATCAGAGCAAATAACTGTGCAATGGCTCTGAAAGGCAGGGTGTGAATACTGAAATAATACCATCTCCGTCCTACAGGCTTTGCGTGTAGGGTCTGTGAACAAACTCATAACACTCTGATGGTATTTAATTCCAGAGAGATTTCAGAGCCTCTTCCATCAAGTTAAAAGTCAGGAATAATGAGGCTTCTACAATCAATGAATACAACTGAAGAGTGAGGGAACAGTACACCACTCACTGTGGGCCCTAACACACATCAGGCACCGTGCCAGTCCCAGCCCTGCCAGCAAATATCTGCTTAAATGGCGGCTCTCATCCTGCGCACCGGAAATTCAATTTGTTCCGTAAGACTGGGATGAAAAAGCAATTATTCACAGTCCCCTCTTTTCACAATCTGTTTCTTTAAGATATCTCCCTTCTTCCCCCTGCTAACAAATAAACCTCCAGATTACTGCTATGTGTGGCTGTTCATAGGGGCAGCCAGTTGAAGCACTAAGATCAGGCCAGCTAAAAAGCCTGTCAATCAGGCTGAAAGATGGAGTCAGGTTCAGCACGAAGAGATATGTACCCCTACGGTCCCCATCATCCCCATGGGATGTGTGTAAAAACCACTAGATAATGGCTTGATAGTTGGATGTCTCTTCGGAGCGTTGAGGAAAGACGTAAGCACATGTCAGAAGGACACTTCTTTTACACCAATTACACTACACAGAGCGCTGTAAAACCAGCGCCCCCTCCCCAACCATCCGATCAGTGGGAAGTGCTGTCAAGGGGGCCCACTGAGCCGAGGCTCCAATTTACACTTGGGGTATTAGGTGGGACCCTGGCGTGACAGTGCAAAGTACCACGGAGCTGCTTCACATGCTTCCACTTACCGTACTTGAACACACCCTGGGACGAGTTGGCAGATCTAGTGGGTCAGAGAGAAGCTCATGTTTGAGTCATGACCTTGTTTCCTTCAGATTTAACTGGAACAACACCTGTTGATTGAACGATGTGAAATTCGTTCTTTCCATTGTAATTGGCTCCCTCCTATGTTCAGAGGGCAAGGATACAAAAGGTTGATAATTGAAAGATGGAAGGGGACAAGCGACAGTGGCGTAACTGTAGCATGAATGAAAAGGAGGGATAAGCTTAAGAAGTTATTCATCTGAGAAGGGCAGTGTGACAGCATCAGCTCCAGAAGAGACCTATGGATCTGGTGAAAGCTTAAGGCTGGTCACCCATGATTGCACTTCCACAACCTCAATACCTTAAATCCCATTCAAAGAAGAGAGAGAGAGAGGGAGAGAGGGAGGGAGGGAGGGAGGGAGAGACTTTATTCAACTTTTTCTATATTCTACAGTTACACAAAGGTATAAGTTAAAATGTGGGACTTTCCAGGCGTCTAATCTACCTGTTGATTAAATGGGAGGGAGAAAAGTTCAATAGTCTAAAGGCAAGACAATGTAAAAGATTGATTTTAACATCAATTAAAACTGAATGGATGAGGTTGTGCAACTTGTGCATTTAATAGAAACTGTTTTGTTTTTTCCCCCTTTCTTACTTTGTGCAGCTTACTTGAAGCTTGCCTGTTTACGACTTTGCATCAGAGTCAGAGAGGCTTAATGGTTCATATAATTCAAAGAGTGACCAATCAAGACAATACAAATGAGGCACAGCTGTTTCAATTACAGAAGGGAGGAGAAAACAAAAAAGCAAGCCTTTCACCCAGACTGTTAACAACAGCATTGCAACAAGTAGCCAAATGAACTTAAATAAGACTAAACAAAAACATATTTTCAACATTTTTGATTATAGTTCATCTTCTCCATAATCAAAATCTAATTATGCACTTTCAAGATGTGACAGTCCACAGCTGGTAGTGTTGGAACTAATACATCTTTGCTTAACATTTATATTTTATAGATTTTCTTAAAATGATCAGAAGTGAAGCCATTTGTATTTACCAAAAAAGGGGCAACACTATATTTATACCATCTTTATAACACCAGTATTACTTATTATTACAATTAGTAATCCAATTAGTAGAAATTCTATAGAATTTCTACTAATTGGATTGGCTACTACACAATTCATTTTTGGGGGGAATTGTTTAATTTGTTTAAATGTTTTTGCAAGATCCTACAATCTTCTTCCTCTAACAAAGCAACTCAGGTTGGAAACTGTTGAAATCATAACTGGATACATTAAGTGATTAAAATCATAAGAAATGCTCATTTATTAACATTTATTGTGACTATTTCCTCATTACAAAATGTTTGCCTTTGTGTTACCAGAACATTTTTATACAGATCACACTACCTGTTAAATCTGAAATGCTTAACAGTGCACAATGCCAAATCACACCAGCTGTTACATCCTTCATGGTCTGAATCAGAATGATGGCTGTGTAAAATCAACAAGATGGCAATGAGGTGTGGACAGGATTTTAAAAAGCCGAAGTCTTGATGGTTGAAAAAAGTTAAAAAGTGTTTTAGTTCCATTGTGTGTGTGTGTGTGTGTGTGTGTGTGTGTGTGTGTGTGTGTGTGTGTGTGTGTGTGTGTGTGTGTGTGTCTTTTCTCAGCCAATTATTTCAGAATAAGCGAATGCAGACCAGAGGCCAATGTTTATAAACTTTCAAGTAGATTTTTTTGTTGTATTTTAATTAGAAATACTGAATACAACTGCTGCAGTAATGAAATAAAGTCACAACAGACAGTTGAAGAAAATGTCTCAGTCTGAATCAAACAAGCTTTGAATTATTAAGCTGCCATTTCAGCAACATTTAAGGTTCACTATTTTCTGTTACCGTTTTAGTGTTTAAACGATAGGATGCTTAATAAGTGCTTGGAAAAAAGTATTTTCGAGCTTCTCTAGCACTTCATAAATAAGATGCTCATAAATACGTGATACTGATCATACTTGATCACACAGATCTATTTAAAAAATATATTTTAACAATATTTTTTCCAAAAAGAATGACAATGTTAAGTAAAACACCATCAAGAATAATGTATCAAACTATGTCGGGCAACTTAAAGATCAAAACATAACCTTTATTCATTTTTCCAGTACAAACGCACACACAGATGTATTTTATTAGGCTTTCACACGACTAGCATTCTTAAACCAGCATTAACAGCTCCACATTAGTAACATGAGCACGTGGCCAATTAACATTAGACCACATCTAATTATCGACCTATGTCAAAGATGATTACACTGATGCTCAATTAAACCGACATCAGTAAAACTGTATTTCCCCATAATACTTGGACAACATACCCATGGTGACAGCTAGCCTAGCTACAGTGACAAAAGCTCCCCCACCACGTCCTGTAGAATTTACAGGAGGCCACTCTTACAGATTTCGCTCGTTTCAACCATGACCTTGTCTTTTTCATTATCAAACTAACGCTCATTAAACCTGCCACCTCACAGCATGTTGTCATGTCCCACCCACTGCTCCATCACAAGGCGTATATTTCAAAAACACCAGCAGATCACACTATAGCCAAACACAGAGGCTCCAAGCAGCAGGTGGTACTTGAGTGGAGTCGTATTTATTTTGTGGAAAAGAAGAGGTTCTCCCAAACTTATTTTCTTTCTTTATCTAAGAGGCAAACCATTCAGTCAGAAAGCATTTCATCACAAAAGCAGTGCAGTTTTAAGCAATTTCGAGCACTTTAGCGAAAATCTATGCACCTTTTAAACCTTGAAAACACCCCAATAAAATTATAGTATTTTCAAGAATGTAAGGAAGCTTAAGTGCATGTGGTGTGCTGCTACACCTGTTATGGTCATAATGCTTTATTTATTTTCTTAAAAAAATAAAATTCTTACCAAAAGTCGCTGGTGGTCAATTACCACTGGAGGATGGGGAGGTACTGCTTGTGGCTCTTCCTCGGTCCTTTCAGCGGACTCCTTCAACTGCTCTGATGAGCTACTGTTGAATGTCCCCACTTCAAAGACATCAATGAAAAGACAAATGAATAGATTACCAAAGAAATATTAAATATTTAACTGCAATCAAGAGTAACTGAATAACCTAAGCAAACTAACTAAATTGATGCAGTTTTGTTCTTCTCATTCAAATGCTATTCAAAGAAAAATACATTTAAAATGTCATGGCTACAGGTCCAATGCAATTATACAACAGAAAAACAAATTATCTGCAGCTACGATCAGCTTTAAAGTGTACAATATCTCGCATCTGGCTCAGTGTTTAATGAGATGGGGGTGGAGTAGCTTGTTTTTCTATTGGTTCAGGAGCCACAATTCGTGTTCTGTTGTCCGATCATGTCATCCTCTGATGGCTTCTTCATATTTTATCAGCACCATTACCTCAGCCTTCCAGCTGGCCTCATCATAAGCCAAACCACAGGCCCATAATCAAACAAAAACTTATTGCTCGTCTCTGACTTGAACACAACATCCCAGTAGAAGGAGCATAAGGTTTCATGGCAAAGAAACTAAATATACTGGAGCAAAGGAAAAGGCAGCCACTGCTGAAAATCCAAAAATTGAAAACCATCCAAAGATGCATATCAGGAGGTGTAACATATCCATATAACTTTCAAGCCCATGGCATTTTGCTATGAAATGCATCCAAGCCAAGAATAGTATTTATAAATGCTAATGCTACTTAAGTTTCACCACTGAGTCTTACATCCTATTTTAAACCAAGCATAAATCAGAAAACTGGATGATAATAACAGTAATTTATCATAGATAAGTGCTAGGCAACCCACTGGCTGAATGTCTAAAAACTCACAGATGTTTGTTAACTTTGCATAAAAACATATTTAGAATTTAAAAATTAGCAAGTCAAATTAAGAGATCAGAACAAGTAGCTCTGACATTGCATCTCTCTCTTTTTAACTCATCACATTTATTTGGATTTTGAAAGTGTGAGAAAGCATTAATAGTGAAAAGCGTGTACTGCAAGCAAAAGCTCTACATTTGTGTTAACCAATATTAATGCTGGAACATAACTAACATACCTTCTTTGTTATGATCTTCCTCAACAGTTTCCGTTACTGCCACTCCATCCTGAGGATGCTGCTCCTGAGTTGGTTTGCTCTCATTTTTGTCTTTGTGCTCATCCTGTTCAGCTCTATTAGAGCCCTCAGCCGTGCTCTGAGGAGTCCTTGTCTCTGCCTCACTGCTCCCCTTGAGGCTCTGCAAGTCAAGGCTGTCCATTGACTCATTTCCATTCACACAGTCCACTTGTGAAACCAGGAGAACCTCTGTGTGCTTAGGCTGGTCCTCAGCATCTGAAGACACCGACATTTCAATCAAAGGCTGGAAGTCAGCCCGACTGGCCTCGCTATCCCCATCTGTGTTGGGCTGAGAACTACCACCAAGGCAATGTGGTTCGGTGTGTTTCCCTGTGATCTCAGGCTCTGCTTCTTTAGCTGCCGGCTCCTCAACCTTAGGCATTGGCGCCTCTCTGGCTTCGCTAGCATCTGGAGGTTTATCGGGAGCTGGAACAGGGGGTTCGTTGGAGCTTTCTTCTTCTGTGGAGGGGGCATGTGGATGATGGCCATTGGGTTGGGGACCTGTAATATCGCAAGATGATTCCTCATCCTGTGTTAAACAGGAGTCGCTGGGCCCTGCCGCTTCCACCTCTGCTTCAGGCTCCTCCTCTTCCTCCTCTGTCCCTTTCTTGTAGTTCTTCTTTTTCCGTATGATGCCCCGCCCCCACGATGGCCTCCTCCGAACCTTCCGCTTTACATAATCTGTGAGGAAAAGGGGAAAGGAAAAGAGACAAGATGGAACAATATTAATTTAAACAAAATATTCACAAGGCTAGCATTTTTTGTTTTAACAGAAATCTTGCATTTTGGACAGATAACTCAAAACAACACACCTCCACAACGACTAATGCTTAGAAAAATCCATTTCTCATACTGTAAATTTTATACAAACCATCTCTCCTTGCCCACATAGAGTCATAGCATGTATTACAAGTTCACTGCATTTAAATCTGGACATTTGGCCTTCCTCAAAGGGTAATAAGCAGCGGGTGACATAGATCACAGAGAAGAACCAGACAGAGACAGCAGTCCTGCTATATCATGGATGGTAGACACTAATGACAACAGATGGTGCTTGGGGTTTTGAGAGGAAAGAGCAAACCAAAGCCTGATCTTTGAAAGTGCAGTTAAAGTGTCACAGCAAGCCAACAAGGATGCTAAATGCAGTAAAACTTCAAGGCATTTGCCTTCATTTGCTGCTTTACAGAGCAGACACAAACCACAGCAACAAAGTCAGAGTGAAGGACAGATACAGAAAGACTGTGAAAGAAAAACAAAACAAAACACACATACGGCTCCATCACAAGTCAGTTTTTTATACATTACCATAAGTGGCTGAGACACACAGACTCTAACCCCAAAGAAACAAGTTGTTCCCAAGTTTAAAAAAATAAATAAATAAAAATCTGCTCAGAAATATTACTCACGTTGCAGGAAGCTAGACCTGCTTACACAGCCACACTCAACATTATGGGTACATGTCTTGCTTAAGACATGTAAAGTAAACTCATAAAGTAAAAACATATATTAGGACTATTGTAACAATAAGGTTAGGCACATATTAATTATGGTTAAGGGCTCCAGTTCAAGTCCATGAAATCTACTCTAAAGTCATGAATATAAGACCACATGTCTACATGAGCTGAGCTGTGATTTGGACTGTTAGTTCACTGTGGACTCTCTAATATTCATAAACTACTAGGCTTTATAATTCTGTAGAGGGTCATTGAATGATCTAAATCGGCCAAATTGGCATTTTATGCAGAATCAATAACATATGTAAGCTTGGTTCTCAAAGGACTTAAGGATCACAGCTCCTTAAAATTATTAGGCAGAGATCACACTGTACTGCACATACTGAGTCAAGCTTTTCGCCTGAATACTCCTGCTCCCCACAAAGATATGAATAGGCACACACTCAAAGGAAATCAGGATATGCCTGCATGCTGTCTGTCAAATTTCAAATCTCACATTCCTCTCTCCCCTCCAGTGCTTTTAGCCAGGTTTCATCTTTCCACTCTAAACGTGAGATGTGGTTATGCACACAGTATATGTACATTATGTTAAGTACCTGTCCATAATGAGAACAGAAGAGCAATGACAACTATTGCACCAACCGAAAGCTATATTTGGTCTCCCAGAAATAGACAACACAAAGAGGATAATTAGTCAACCAGTGCTTGCTGATGGGACTCATCTTTGGTAATGGTGTTCTCTAGTGACCCTCTTAATGACCAGTCACGAAACTGCTGTCAGCCACAACCAGCACAGGAGACAGCTCAGAAAGGAATAAAGTACACTTCATGCCAGATAATGTATTACAATTATTGCAGCAAACAGCTATTTACACAAGACTATTCTTCAGCTGTGTTTAGAAATCCATAGCATACTTGTATGTCGTTCCAAAGATTTTAATCACGTACATATACCTTACAAAACCAATGCATGATTCTGCATCTGGAGGGCTGAAGCAATAAAGCATGCAGCATTACGTAAGTGCTGCCTTGAATTCTTTAATTTTTTACTGCTTTCACCATTTATTAAGTGTCCAGCCATTCAGCAGGCTAGGTATGCGTCACATTGGGGGACTAATCCCATTCAAAATCCAGAGCTAGTAGCATTTTTCATGCACAGTAAGCGCAGACCTTCTGATCTTATATAAAAATATTCCAAAAATAAGTGAAAAGAACTGCGATTTAAGACACTTTAATATAGTAATGTAGGAGCCACCTTTCCCATTAGCGGAGGACTGCAGAACTAGGGGCAATATGAGCCAGAGTTCATACTACCACCACAAAACAACACTGTGCCATTGTGCCCACAGTTTGCCATAAAGCCTCTCTCAAGCAGGTGCAGGGGCTGCAGTCTGGGCTAGATTTAAGGTGGAATGCACCTTTCATTTTTGGTTCCTCCTGATCTGATCTGAAAAGAGATGACAGCTGGAGGGTACGCTATGGAGCAGGCGCACAGTTCTATTCTTCAGACATGACTGGCACTCAGAATAGTTTCTTTGTTATAAGAGGAAGGGCCAGGGAAGGACAAAGAGAGCAACAAAGAAGAAATAATCTGGATAAACATTGGATTCTGTAAGCAGATATTTCACATTAGCAACAATGTGTGTGCGCGCACTTTTCATCTGGTCATAATGCTCACTTTTGACCACTTTTTTAAACCTTCCAGATATACAACCCCAATTCTGAAAAAGTTGTGTAAAATTATTCACAACAGAACATAGAAAACATATCAAATATTAGAACTAAAATATTAGCGCCTTTTGAATTTAATGGCAGCAAAACATCTCCACAAACTTTGAATAACGGTAATAAAACGCTAAAAAAAAAAGTAAGGGGCACAAAATAAAACAGCTGGAGAAACATTTTGGGACTAACTAGGTTAAGTGGCAACAGGTCAGTAGCATGATTGGTTACCATAAGAGCATCTTACAGAGACTGAGTTTCTCAGGAGTAAAGATGGGCATAGGTTCACAAATATGCAAAAACTGGGACTACAAATTGTGCAACAATTTCAGAATAATGTTCGACGATGCAAAGTTGGCCTCACAATGTAAAGTTCCATAAATAATGTGATTACATGAGTCTGATAATCTGGAGAAATCGGTGTGCGCAAGGGACAAGGCCAAAAAGCAATACTGATCTTTGGGCCCTGAGGTGGCACTGCATCAAAACAAACAAACCCTAGCATGATTCTGGGAGCCTTTTTAGCTCAGTGTTGAAATTGTGACTCATATGTCATAAGGCTAATTCAAAGATTCCTCTGGTCTTTTCTCCACTGTCCCACCAAGAGAAAGGCTAAAAGCCCCAAAGCAAGACCACATACTGCATCTAATCCAACATCATGGTATCATAATAGAAGAGTCCTGGTGCTGAACAGGCCTGAGTGCTGTTTGGGCCATTCAATAGACCAAAAATGACACAGGACTGTTGAGCAGCTAAAATCTTATATCTTAATTTTTCCAGTTCCCAGATGTTTACAGTCTGTTAAAAGAAGAGGGGTTGCTGTACAGTGGTAAACATGGCCAAGTCTCGATGTTTTTATGATGTGTTGCTGCCATAAATGACCTAATGTTTTCTTAAAATGGTATATATTGTCAGTTCAAAACATGTTTTCTATGTTCTGTTGCGAATAAAACATGGGTATGTGAGATTTCCAAATCACTTTATTCTGTTTTTATTTTCATTTTTACGCAGCTGCCCAACTTTTCAGAATTAGGTTGCTGGTAATAACGTAGCACCATCACCTTGCCAAGTCCAGCGATTAGTCACAGCATGGCTCTTTTCAATTTCTGCTGAGAAAATATTGCTTTCTTACCTAAACTTTTACCTCAAGATATGAAGCATCCTACTGAGAGAAGAGAAGGTGAGTCGGAATGGCAGCAGATGACTCGTCATTGTGAGCTCTTAAATAATGCATGAAAATCGTTAGAGCATGAAGAGCCAACCACAGAGGGGAGATATGCTGATGGGGGCGGGGAGACGGGAAGACGAAGGGAAAGAGAACCAGAGCACTTTGTAATAATTAAAAGTGTCTAACCCATCCACGGTGCATGTACGGGTCCACACACACAGACACACACACATTTTGAAAGCAGAAGCCCCAGGAGACTGCTATCCAAGCTGCCATGCAAGCAAGTATTAAATAAATAAATCAGTTCAGTGACACCAATGAGAAAAAAAAAACCCCAGCAGCATACTCTGGCAATGCCTTTGGGAAAAACTGTGAATCAATGTTTCTGATACACTGTAATTGGATCACCACTCTTAAGTCACATCCAAACCCATTTCAGACTTCCTTTCCATTAATCAGATGTCATCTGAATTATAAACCTTATAATATATGGACATAGCTTTAGGATCTGAAAAGTAAACCAATGCTGAGGTACTTTAAAGCAGCATTCTTCGTAATGGCCACCAGGGATCGGTGCCTCGGGTTCCCAAGAAAAACCTTTCAATTGCTAGTTTTAGGTCTCATATTATGTACACAATGCTCATCTTATAAATAATGGGTCCTATTAGAGTTGGGGGGGAAAATCAGAAAGAGACTTCACAAACCAATGGGCTGCTGTCTCTGTGGCCTGTCTTTTTATATAAAGGCTATAAATGTGAATGTGTCCGATTTACGTCTGATCGAGTACCTCGCTCAATTTACTCACTTTAAAAGTGAGTAAACTCATCCAGTAAATGTTACTAGTAACATTAGCACAATAGACCCAGTAAATACCCCAAAGCCTTGTCATTATTGTCCAGATCATACAGTTTATAGTCTCTCTGAAGAACCACATACCATTAGCATTATGAAATGTGGTGTACATATACTATTCATTAGTTTTATTCTCTCGTGATACACTAGCCCATAAAGTGTATCCACCTCAGAAAGGCTGCATATACTAGGAATACGGATTCAATGCCACATTATCAGTGCTAAGTCATACTTACTGAATACCTTTAAGCTAGTGAAACAAAATCAAGATAATCAATCCATTCAACTACTATTAATTCTTAATCAGTTCTTGGCCTACATAATCCAAAACCCATTGGGCTGATTAATGTTAAAGTTTTAAGAAAGGAAAGTTTCTTAAATTAAATGTTCAACATTTTATGAGAATAATATATTTTATCTTTGTTGCTAATGCTTAACAGGAGTCCTTGTGGGCAACAGTAAACACCGGGTTATTTTCACTGGGCGCCAGTTTACAGGATGCGCCACAAAACCACAGTCGACTGTTCATTTTAGACATTGGCTGTATTACTTGTTTAACATCTGAAAAACTAACATACAACGCTAATTAATTAAAAAGTAAAAGGATAGGGATTTCTGTGCTTGATGCCTACTTTGTTAGGGACGAGTAACTTTCAAGTCTTTATAAGCTGCTAAGCTGAGAAGAAAGAAAGACTGATCTTATTTTACTTCAGTTTTATCCATCAAATTCATAGTTTATAAATTAGTTTCTTTACTTTGGTGAGGAAGGATAACTGAAGTCTTTTCTCATCTTCTCCCTTAGTGTAAAACCTATTTTAAAAGGCATAAACTCAGACACACAATACATATGACAATTCTTCCCAATATCCTTTAAGAAGCAGAAATGCTGCTCCACATCTTACTGCAATGTTCTCTCACTGTGACCCCTTCACACATCAGCTGACAAACACTGTGCATTTACAAATGGCCAAAAAAATGATCTCACTTCCTCAATACAACAATGCCAAAGAAGAAAAGAGGAAGAATTACACTGTAAAGCTTAAACTTTTCACTGCTGATCGAATATATCCCAGACATGAGTTATTACGCTCAGTGATGTAAAGGACAATGAAGCTGCTACAATTACTGAGTTTAAAAGCTACAATCATGACACATACCATAATTAAGCACCATGAAGTGATGAGCACTTCACAGAATAACATCAGTTGAACACAGACATAAAACTAAACTGTGGCAGACAGTGCATATAAAAATGGTTCTCTGGTTTGATCCATAAAATCCTTTTTGTCATTAGGTCGTTAGTTCAGAAAAATAGCCAAGAGACTGCTAATGTCTGCACTTTATATATTTGCAGAATTCACTGTGTCTCTCTTTTTTAAAAAAATATGAGATACAGCTTTTAACACTCTACATACTTAATTAATCATTAATTTGTAAGTGTCATCACCACTGTAAGCATTGCTGCCTTTTTAATTAGACGTACATTTCACAAACAATTTGAGGCCCTGTCGAAATTGTAGATAAATTTCACGTCCATTAATTTTCTGAGCAGCACTGGTCTGAGGAGTTTCCCTGGTCCACTCGACACAAGTATGTTTCTCTCCCAACCTGGACAGATGTACTGTTGTTTACTAACCCATTTACCTCCTTCCTGCTGAATGTGTGTGAACGAAGAGTGAGAGTGTGTGTGTGTGTGTGTGTGTGTGTGTGTGTGTGTGTGTGTGTGTGTGTGTGTGTGTGTGTGTGTAAGGGCGTGGAGTGTGTGTTTCCATGGCAATGAGCAAAATTTTCCTTGCCTACAGAGAAAGCTTGCTCTGTAATTTTATTCTATGAATTTGCATGTGGGACAGCAGGCCAACACAGCGGTGCATTCATGCAGGGAAATATATTACAAAATTATGGGACTAAGGGAAACGAGCTCCCAAGAAAATATGTGAATATACAGATGGTTTTGTTTCTGTGTTTACATGTGTTATTTAATAACCACATAGGATTTGTGTGCGTGCTAGTCACAGCAGAATCCAATTGAGTCATCTATTGAATGTAAGGTCAATTTACTGCAGCTCTCGAGAAATGAAGACAAGGCACTGATATTAGACTTCCAGATTTAAGAGATTACAAAAACAACCAGAATATGAGCGTGTGACTCTGGTGATATAAGGACACGTTGTGAATAAGGGGGGAAGTTGAGAAAAGGCAAATCACCACTAGTAAACTTTATGACTTACATACAGTATAGGCTACTCACAAAATTTAAAGACACACTTCTATTACTTAGGATGTCTCTCGAAAAAAGTTATTCCATAACAAATCAATACTTGTGTTTTCCAGAAATCAAAAGCATATGTGGTACTCTACCACTGTGAGCAGCATAAAACAAATATTTATTTGTTATGGTCAGTGCTCTGGATGAAAAGGTATTATAATTGTGTGCTTGTGAGGAGCTAGAAATTTATGACATTACCTTTGTGATGCACCGTTTCATTTCCAGACTCTGTGCACCTTCCTTCATACATGTAGTACGCAGGCAGCCATGAATTCGCTGCAAGCATGGGTATAGGGTATTTTCCACCTGCATCCACATCTGAATTAAAAATATGACGGTCCAAAAGAAAAAACAAAACAAAAAGCACCACGACAGGAACGGATCAGCTTCCAACTCAGCTTTTTGTCATCCCAGGTCACTGGAATCGATTGAAGTTGGGGCCTCAATTGAGTAACATTAATGAAGTATCGATCAGTCCAGCTCTGATCACCCAAGACAGAGGGGGAGGAGCTTGGAGTTAAGAGCTGTGACCCAAACTTAAAAGTTTAAAAGACTTTCTACACACATTCTGTCCAAGTAAACACCATGCCACTCAAAGTCTACAGATTATTCACTTAAAATGCACAAGATTTTTACTTTAAAATTATCCCCAGGTGTCCTTTAAAACTATTAGAACATGCTTAAATGTCACCACCTTTTTTCTAAAAAGAAGCATAATTGTAATTCAAATGGATTGGCGACGTTGTTCTAAACTCTAGCAACAAGCACTTATTCTTGAAAAACTGTATTTTCCCAGCTGTATCCCTCTCTGGGGATTGCAGCCATTTCTAAATCATTCAACTGAGTAGTAATTAAAGCAATACAAAAGCTGCATATCCCCTGCCCTGCCTGCAGAACAAACTCCAGTTCATTGCTTCCTGATAACTTAAACCAAATTAATGAATTAAATGTTGTTTTTACAGAGGCAAACATAAAAAAAGGGAAAACCATATTAGGAAATGTCAAAAAAAAAGTTACATCAAGAGAAGCTCCTGTTTAAAGGGTTGTTTCAAATGCAAATCATGAGGATGTATAAGTAAAAAGGTTTTTAATATGATGCCTTCACTCATTTGAATCAGCAATACCAGTGGGGCAAATGGCAAATGAAAAATGCTCTGTATAGAATATATTAGGTGCAGACGTGATACACACAGGTGCAGTTTGCACCAATTATTGATCCTTATGGACATGAGAAAAAACTCAAAATTATATGATGTGTCCCTCATGGGTTCATAAATGCGGATATAATTTTGCTCACTCAAATGAATGCATGCGATAAACTGACTTATAACTCTCAAACGCCTCAAGGCCATTTAAGCTCAGCTTCATACAAACACTGACTGACACCAGTCTGAGACAGACTCTTTGATTTCCTTTAGCTGTGCTTCCACTTTTACATATACATTCCAACAGCAGGACTTCATGTATGAAATCATATACAAAAACACTTTAATCACAACTGTTTTAAATAAAGAAAAACACAAAATTTTTACTTATTTTTCAGGTTGCAAGCTATGATGCAACAGCACATAGCAGCAGCAGCAGCATGTACCATATATGCTTCAAGTAGGAGACAGGAGAATATGCAGACGAATGAGTGAAGAGAAAACACGAGATGACAAATAAAACGCTGGAGGAGACAAAAGAGAAAGTTCATCGTGGGACGCACGGCCTCGGGGTCTCCAAGTCATGAAAGGAAGCCGGCTGTTAGTTTATCAACTGATGTGACACTTTGCACTGACACTTAATGAAATGTCCGGATCAATAAATGATCCGCTCCTTGCTTCTTGAAATTAAGGAGATCAGTCACTTCCCTCTATTGCTGTGTCACTACCTTCCCATTTCACACATTCACCCACCACACCTCCACCTCAGGCTGTGCCACTACTCTTGGTTAAAAAATAAAACAGTTTTATTGCCAAAAGTCTCTTTATGCCACTTTTCTGAACTTTAAACAAAGCAACAGTACGTGCAGCTTAGCACGAAGACGCAGGGATATGCAGGTAGCCTGGCTCTGCCAGTAGGAAACCGCTTCTGTTTAGCACAATTAAAGCACTGGCAAATAATTTCTACCATTTACACAACCAATACACAATAAAAAGGTTGAAAGCTTCTTTTCTTGCTATTGTGTTGGCTGGAGCAATGACCTGAGGGAGTATCCTGGCAAGTTCAGTGATGGTGAAAGGGGTTAACCAGGGGTTAATTTTCTTCTAAGTGCAGCACACTGATTTTATGAAGTCACAATAGAAAACACACAAACACACGCGCTCACACAAAGAGCACCTCCATCTGCAACGCCAGCAAGCATCACTGTAAACTAAAAGCACTCACTTTAATGGGTAAGATTATTCACCAACACCCTGCTTTAGCACAATGCCAGAAAGAAACATACATATTTCAGCCTAATAAAATGGAGCCCATATGATACAGCAAATTTTAATTTACTTTTTGTATTCACTTTCACAGCAACACTCTTGATTGTTCTCATATTGTAAACCAAAGCCCCCCCCCCCCCCCACCCACACACACCTTTTCCTTCCTTTTGCCCCTCCCTGAAATCTCTGGATCACTCACTCTTTGTTCATTTGCAGCATAGATGCCTCAAAAAAAAAAAAAAAAGACAGCCTTCGGTCAATAAGCTCTATAGTGAAAGATAAACTCACAGGGTTTCCATAAGTGAACCCGAGGAAGGATTATTAACAATTGCCTGCAGCTTCCTTTGTCTGTAGGTTTCTCGCTCAGTCTGCTTTCTGTTGGGACAGCTGGATGTTAGCTGCGCTTCTCTGTTGCTCTTCCCGTGACTATTATACAGGTCTCACGAGACAACCAGGTCCACCGTTGCCTGGGGCTCTCTTCACCCCTGCTTGTACCTGTAAACTTACCACGTAGGAGGCAGACCACCAGTTGGCCACCTGTTAGTCTGAGCCTTAAATTCCCTGTGTTGCCACACTCTCCTCCATTCTTCAATTTGTTTTTCATTTCTATTATATTTAAAGATTAGGGAACCCTCCAGTAAAAAGGCATGCTTTAAGTTCAATAACTATATGAAGTATAAATGGAAGAAAAATCATTTCATTAATAACATGCTAGTCACCAAAATTGGGATCATGATTTTTGCTATATTCGAGCAGCCTTAAATAAAATGTAAGGTGCAACAAATAGCTTCTTTTGTGTCAGAGTTGCCACCCAGTAATGCTACTGCATATTAGTAGTATTACAAAGAGTAAATTCAGCCAAAGAAAGAAGAACTGAGAAAATAATTCAGTCAGAGCATCAATCTTTTCCTGTCCTTCTCCTCTCTGCTGCTCAGTAAATGGCCAGTGGGATAACAGTGCCTGTGGTGCCCTCTTCACAGAAGACAGATATGCCCTCACGCACCAGCAGCTCGCAAGAACTATTGAAGATGTCAGCCTACGCACACATGCACATACAAAGCAGGCCATGAAAGCCTTTTGGGGAAAAAGGTCTGTCGCCTGCAGCAATAACATGCATACACACATGTTGTAAGTCAGGAGTGGGAGGGGGTGGAGAGATCTGCACCGGTTGACTCATTTTGACTGATTTGCAAGTAACAGCACTCCTCTTGGAGTGGAGAAAGTACGATCATGCACCTGGCAGAAGTCTTTTGACAAGGGCAGTAATGTTCAACAGCCAGCTATAGTGTAAAATAAAACACCGTGAAGAAAACGGGAACACTATACTCTCCAGAGATCTGTGTTAGAGCAGGAGGTGGGTGCCAGTGTAATGTAGAATTTAAGTTTTAATCTATTTATCGTCTGTAAACACTTCTACAGTTTCACTTGGCATAGACGTTGTTTTGCTACATATTAAAATGGTGACACGTCTGCGGAGCCCCGCGAACTTTCACAGGTAAATTAAAATAACTTGTCATACAGTCCATGTGTCTTACATGGAAATTACCGGTTAGATTACTCTGGGATATAATGCCACAGCTAGAATCAAAATCAGAATCAGAAATGTTGAGCAGGTTTACAACATTAGGAAATTGCTGCGGCACTTAGTGCAAAACATACTAGGCCTAGTTTCATTTTACTGTCCGTCTGACAAAAGCCAAGATCAGGAGGCATTTCACATTCACAGTGAGGGATAGCAATTGCACTCTGCTGAAAGTCTTACACGTGCTAAATTGATTAGATTAGATACCAATTAGATACCCTGTGAGTCTGTTAAAGGATTCTGGTTGTCACAGCTGTATGATAATAAGACTTGGCAGAAAGGAATATTAAATTAACCGATGTTTACACTGAGATTCTTTTCCTCCACACAGACACCTTTCTGTATGCCGTTTTCCTTTCACGATTCAACAGCCATTTATTAAACTTAGACCATCTGAATCCCGGTAATCATCTTAATATAAAATATGACATGTGACTGCAGATTCCTGCCACATATTGCTACAGCATTATTTGGTCTGTTCGTGCCGTTGGCTGTGAAATAAAAATGATATGACGCTCTTATAAGGTGTAATAAGACGCAGAAATACAAAAATTGGTCATTTTTGCCATTGCTAGGTAACATGTGGCTATTATATCATTTCTAATTCAGCTTTTGTGAAAATAAAAAGAGACGTTACTGTCATTACAACGGGATGCTTTCGATGGTGTTTTAGGTGCATAAAGGCAAAAAGCAGGTCATTTTAACCTGTTACCAGGTGGCTGCCAGGCAACGGGATAACATAATTTATCATGCACATTTAAAAAAATATTTTACCTTTTTCTTTTAATGACTTTTATTCACTCTTGTTTTGTTTTTTTCCATCTCCCTGATCACTAGAAAACACGCAGAAAATATGGGAAGAGGCTGATTGCCTCCCCTCAAAAGCCTATCAAGAAAAACACTGCATTTAATTGTAGATACCTTGGCTAAATTTCCTTGAACCTCTGGAATTAAAGCTCCAAGATGACACTTCAATCACATTTTGATTGCTTCATTTTCAAGTCTCCTGGTGGTGGTGGTGAGGGAGGTACTGTAGAGAAGTTATGAAAATTGTGTCACTGACCAAATACTTAAAGACCTGACTTCAAAATGGAAATAGCTCAAGGTCTGTGAATATAGCAATTTACACTCCCTTGTCCCTAACAAAGACAAAATGCAGTGATGAATAAAATAAGTGAAAGTAGGGCTGGGCCATATCATACCGTTCACGGTAATACCGGTATGTATGTCTTGAGTGGTGTGGAACTGGTTTAGCTTTTGTCCGTCAGATACACAACAAAGCACTATTTTTGGTAGAGCATACTTGCCCAGAGTAATTGGCGTTTCATGTGAAACGTACAATGGTCAACTCGCTGTAAAAAAGTCGATCGAATTTGGATGGAAAAGTCTAATCCATTTTCTTTACTATAGCTTTTTTGATCTTTGATTTTTTGATTTTGATATACAAAACTACAACCATTCTGGATCAGGTGCTTTAACTGTAGAGGACATACTTGGAAACAAGCATGCCTAAAAAAACAAAAACAAACTATGGGCCCACATGGACTGCTTATAAGTCAAAACATGGGTAAAATTCCTGATTTCTATAAAAGTATGAACATTAAAATGCGGCTAGTGATTATTAAAAACCGTTATTTCCTCCTTTTTTTCTGAAAAGGTGACGTATATGGAGAGAGAAAAGTGCATCTGATCTCCGGGTTTAATGGAGATGTGGTGATTAGCCTAGACGTGATTGTAGGACTAAACTGATGTAATTAAAAACCTTGTCACCACACATTTCTCTTCTTATGATGGTCTAATGTGACTCTGCTTTTAAAGAGTCCCCAGAGATGTGAGCATGGATATGTGAGTTTATATGAAGGAAAGTTAATCTTCACCAAAGAGATTAGCTTCTCTATTGTAGGCGGGGGGGAAAAGGTGTCGGTATCATTACCAATAACCGCTGAAGCCAAAGGATTAAAACCACTCGAGTGAAAATTTGTAAAGCGTGTTTGAACAAAATACTCAATAAGAATTGTAGAAAAAGGTTGTTAGCGTGCTGTCCAAACCAAGCCAAACGTTATGAAAAAAGCAGGATGTTAATAGGAACACTGATAACAGTTCACATCCTATAAAACCGAGTTTAAGTATTGCATGAAGTTCAAAAGACAATTTAGGCCTCATCAACAAATCCATATGTCATTTCAACTAATCAAGCACTAATGCATCATGTTTGTGCAATTGTTCCAGTCAATTACAACTTATCAGGACCGGGCAGAGAGAGGGAATGCACCCCATTAGGCTGCTTGCCGTTTACTAGCTTCTGATGTTTACTGAAACTGACTAATCGACTGCACTATGGTAAAAACAATGAGAGTAAAAGCCCAGGAGGCCTTGTATAATTTTCTGTCTGTAGTACAGACTAAATGCTGGAATGCCGGGCTGCTCTCTAATGTTGGAGAGAGGCAGAGTAAAAAAGGAGAACCCCTTTATCACAGAAAGCACAGCTCTAGATCCACTTTAATTGGAATGGCAGGCAAGCCAGTCCTTTGTGAAAATTCAAACCTGTCTATTACCAACAGAAGCTCAGGAATGACGGAAGATATTCCTAGAAAGAAAACAAAAGGAGTCATTTGAGGTTTAGTCATTTGATAAAGCAGTCCATCAGCAGAAATGTCGCTGTTAATACACTGTATGAAAGCTTTTAGGCTCAACCGAGCTCCACAAAGAACAACAAAAATAATAAAAACAACACTGTGCAAAATGGACACCTACGCACTGGCAGTATTTTCATACTCACCCTTGCCCTAATCTGTCTGTACAACACTAAGCACAGCCTCTGAAAAGGCATTAACCATATATCATAATAGGGAATTGTCAGCGTTATAATACTTTCTGTCTAGCATTCAGAAGCCTACCGCCCTCACTCACTCATTTACTTCCCCCTTTCCCCTCACTCTCTCTCCCCTTTCCTAGCGTCCTTAGGCAACACAGCTTGTCGTCATTGGGCATGCACAGAGACACTGAGCACTGATGCTCAATCATTCTAGTGCAACTCTCTAGGCTCATTTCTTTCAGACAGAAATGTAAGTGGTTTAAAATAATATATATGGTTATCTGCATGGCACAGAAATAAAAAACAGACATTAAAATCCTGTGAAGAGCCTCATCACACAACGCTGTAAATTGTGCACACTTAGCATGTGGCAACAGCAATGCACGGTGATACGTTGGGAGTGGAAAGATCCACATACGCAGAATGAATCTTCAAAGACATTAACTAGTGCAGATAAGCTGACACTGATGTCAGCTCATCTGCACCCCAAAACAATAAATTGAAGCAAGAGGCATCACAGATAATTTTACATTCATTTCACGCTTGGTGCCACAATGATCCAAGAGGCATCTGTGCCCACAAAATGGCAGCTTATGCTCGGGGCTTTGCACGGATTTTATTAGTGACTGCCACGGGGTGTCAGAGTGTGCAGCTCAAGATTGCTTCTGCTTGGTAGCCAAGAAGTGACTTGAGGAGAATCGGTGTCCAGTTCTAATAACTAATAATAACATCATCACCTCAGCTTTAGGCAAGGTGCTTTGTTTTCTGCTGCTGGCCACCAGCATGTTCTCATTTGGACCCTTGAGAAGCTGAGGAAATATTAAATCCACACAACAGGATGATTCATCACCTCTGGTCTGTACCAGATGGCGTTTACAAGGGTTTGCAGCACATGTAATGTAAACTGAAATGTGCAATTTACTATATTTGATCAACAACTATCATGAAGAAATATCTAGATAATTGAATACAAGAATGTATTATGTAACTGCAAAAAACCCCAAAACAAAACCTTATTTTATGACAAGTTTTGGTCCTTAGGGTGTTTAATTCTTCTCATGAGACATCGTTAGGCAGGCAACTGACAGGTCCTAACTTCGTTCAACAAGATAACAACTCCAAATATACAGATAATGATAAAGAACCATATTCAGCGACAAGAAAAGTAAGTACTGCAAGGAATGGCAGATCCCCCGCTGGGAAGAGACAACTGAGACAGCCTAAAACCACAGAAGAAATTAGGCATGTTTGAAGCGAACTATCAAAAGCTGTTCATGTGTGCACCTGAGAACTGGTGCTGTTTTGAATGTCATGGACGCTTACACAAAATAGCCGCTTTTTTTCCCTCCATGTGTATGAAGGTAATGACAAATGAAAGCTACTTGAGGCATTATTTTCAAAAGCATCTAAACTTTAGTCCGAGTGCTTAAACCTTCCCACAGAATTGTGTTCTGGTATTTAAAACTTTGGACTCAACAACACTGTCTCTTTCATTTTCAAGTTCATTTGGCAAACACGGCAGCCTCTTAAACAGGACAAGTGCCATTATTACTTTTTTTCAACTATGAACCATAACATCAAATCAAATAAAGGAACTTATTAAAGTACTTAAGAAAATTTAGCAAATGGAGCAAACTAAATGAGATGATTGGACTGAAATCTAAACTGGCTAATTGTACATCCGTATTCCATTTACCTGAAATGTTAGGTTACATGCAGCACCTGTAGAGCAGAGCTGTATAAAAGCTACAAAGACAACAAACGCTTTGCAGCAGCTGCAGATTCAACATGTCTTTGGCACGCTGACTTCAAGGTAAAACTTAATTTAGTGGGTCCATGTAAATATGAAAGGCACAGATGAGAAAATGAAGTTAACCAAATTCTCTGCTTTGTGTTTATAAATGAAACAGAGTGCCCTTCTATTAACCTATTTCCTTGTGCGCTGCAACCATCACAGCAAATCACAAGCTGCGTGCCTGCTGTCCCTTTGAGCCAAAATTCAGGCCATCCTTTTATGCAGTGACTACTTCAGCCTGAGGTAAAAGGAGTGTTTATTGTGACTTTAAAATACCCCATCAAGGTCTTATGATGGATTGACATTGGCAATGGAGAGAGGATCTGCCTGTTTATTGTGATACCAGGCTTGGGGAGAGGCAAGGCGCAGCAGTGTTCCATCTACATGAATGCAGCCGGGTGGCTGTTGCCTTGGGCGTGCCATTGAGTGACGCGGAGGACACATTATGCAGCATCTGCATCATTACTCTTGTCTTCCACAAACGGTTCAACAGTTGAATAGGACAATCTTCATAAGTAGCAAAAGAAAAGCACTGGTGAACCGTGCCAACAAAACAGACCGAGTTTAGACTTTGCCAAAGTGAAAATGTAGCCGGCCGCTTGAGACAAAGCAAGAGAGAATAATCAAAAACTGCAGTTCAGTTAAGCAATTAATCAACAGCTGTCTTGTGATGGTCACAGAAAGAAACCTTGCTGATTTAGCTTGTAAAACAGTCATCAGTGAATCAGGAAAACAGGGGGCTAAATTATGAATGAAAGGAAGGCACTCCACATGAACCCAATGCTGGTGGTGATGCACTATGAATGAACCCAGCCTTTGGCCCAGGTAATGGGCCTTGGTTTTTCTCCTGGGAGGGGGTGGCAGGAGAAGGGGGAGGGTGAGAAAAGAAGGGCCAGGAGAGGGGAGCAGAGAAACTATCACAAAGCCACCCATGGATTCTAATGGAAACCCCATCGCCCTTCACATTTCCTTGTGCATTAACAGCAGCAAGGTCTCCCATCTTACTAACCCTGAGAGGGCTGGTAGCAGCAGCAGCTGCCCGCCCACCATCTACATTCTCAACGACTCGGCTTATCTACCCAAACTGCTTTTAACACCTGAATCAGAAATACCGCTAGCCTTTCAAAAAGCCTTCCACGTAACTTTCTCCATGCTTTCAAATAGTGCATTGCATCCCCGCTACCACTCTGTTATATCTGACTGTCATGGGCAATTCTCAGCTTCAGGCAAACAGAAAAGAGGGATGGAAGGAGAGGGAGAGTGGTGGCCCAGATAAAAGCCCTATAGAGCTGCAGATGCCCAAAGAGCTCCAGATAGGCTCTATCCCCGGAAGGTAATGATCGAGGATAACTTTGACCTTCAAGTGTCCTGCCCTTCCACAGAAGAACAGGGGAAAGGTAATAACCCCAGAATGACCTGGCTGAAGTGGGTGCGATTTCAGGAACGATTCTTCAGCTCTGGCATCTCTTCCAGCTGATGTTTCATTCCTTTGTTATGTGGCTTTGTCATATCTCGGCACATAACTGGTTCAATTAGCCTAATAGCTGCCTTGCTGAGGTGCACCAGGTGAGAACTGGCTGCCAATGTCACCAATTAATCACCTGAGTTAGCCTAATTAATTAAGTCTCTGGTGGAGGCTGATAACGACTCTCCCAAGAGCTTTTAAATTGCTGGTTAGTATCTGTGACATTTAGCGTCATAGATAAAGACTGCAGCTAAAGGTAGCACATACAGCTGGCTGTCACCTGTTATCAAAGAAAAAAAAGGTCTGTGCAGATTAATAAATTAGACCCTTCTTTCACTTTGCCACTGATTTGTTTGGATTATTTACAGATTATATTACTTAAAATTTTGCAAATAATTGTTATTAGCAATCAACTTATGACTAAATACACTTGCATAATATCATGTGATGCAATACAACAAGCAGCAATTTGGAGATTATTTAAAATATGAATAATCTGGCTAATATAACATATTTTTGTTTCCACTTCTCCAGTGCTACATTGGAAGAAAAAAAAGGGGGTGGAAACAGGACTGTGTTGGAGTGTGATGTTAAAGTCTTCTACCAAAGCTTCATTAGTTAACCCTGAACTGCTGTTTAGGTGAACATTAATCTGCACATTTCACCTCCACACTATCAAACTGTTACTCTTGGCTTTAACAGAACCTGATGAGTTGCAGTGAGCTTGAGTTCTCAGATGTTTGCCGTTCAAAAAAGATGGTGCCCTCTTGAGAGAGGAGGGCACCATCTCCCTCAGAGAACGCATGGTTTACTCACACAGTAGGGGTTCCTTTAGGTAAACTCTCATGAGAGACAAGCACCACCTAGTGTTGGACTGGTGCACTACACAGGCACACAAAAAGCCACAACAGAGCATTTTAAATAGCTTTTACCACTTCAGTCATTAAATTTGATCATCTCAGATAATTAACCATCATTATGTAATGATGTAGTTTTATAAAGAAGCGAGGGTCTCAAAGTGATCTCTAAATTTTTCATTTTCTGTTGATCTCATGGCTGCAGAAGACCCTTTGGCTAGCATCTCAGTCTTCCCTTACCCTATCCAGGTAAATGCTAGAGAACATCTTTTCAGATTACTTGCATAATCTGCTTACCTTTGATTTGTAAAAAGGTAACAGCCTCATTAGTCTGCCCCCCATCCATTCCCGGCCCTCCCTTCACCTTTAGGCACCTGCCGTTTGCCACAGGTGGGCATGTAATTGCTCTGTGGCGTGGTCATGTTCTGAATGGTTAGAAGAGAGCAGCCTTGCTAATGAGGCTGCTCACTGTGTTGCTTCTGCACTGCTGAGAAATGTATGTGTGTGTGTGAGGAGCCAGGTGTGGGGTGTGTGTGTGTGTGTTGAGAATCACATACATCTGGTATTCTGTTGCAGTACGACACAGCTGCTGGCTGCTGTGTTTGGGAGAGTCAAAAGTTTTGAGTGAATGCAGAAAGGCTCGCAGTATTTGGAGAGAATCTGAGTTTTTTCTGCATTTGCTTGACACTACAAGGCAAGCGTGTGCATGATCAGCCTGTTGAGCTCATCTTCCACCCCCGTTGTGGGTATGTGTGTGGTCTAAAAGATTGCATAAATACTCACTAGTGGTGCAATGTTTCTCAGTGGCATCACCCTGAGTGCTGCTCCTGGGTTGCTCCTCTCCCGCACTGTGGTGCTTCCTGGTTGCACCAGCACCCGGAACCGCTGACAGCTGAGCCGGCGTCAGAAGGTCTGCGGTGCCCACAGAGGATCAGTTACCGACAATGGACAATACTCTTTGTGCTTTGTGTGCGTGTGCAGTTCGGTGTGTGTAAACACGAAAAGCACTTCTGAAACACGCTGCTGGCAGTATATTATGTCAGCGTGTATGTGAGAATAAAACACCAAAAGGCTATGAAGGTACGTTGGCAGACATTGATAAAAATGTGATGTGACACACAAAGATGACCAAAGGGTTGTGATATGCCGAGTGAAGTACAACTGTGTGTCATTCAGCACAGACATTAATATTAAAACTACAAAGATATAATTTGCAATGGTTATGTTTCACTCGGAGCTCGAGTATGACAGGAATAAAAAACAGAACTGGAAGCGTAGAGACATGCAAGCCCCTGAAAATGAGACATTTCAACTCTAACATCCGGCGATATTTATGTTTTTAGCCAAATTTATCACAACTCCTTTCATCTTGTCACGGGGGAGGAACCCCCACCCACCCCCGGACGCACTGTGGGTTTTGAACGCCGCTGCAGCTGGACATCATGCAGTGCTGGGCTAATTGATAGCTTTATAGCAGGACCTTGACTGGAAGATTAAATATTTACACTGCTGTATTCCTCCTCTCAGGCAATTGACTTCTGCTCCTGCAATATTCATTTAGCATCCTGTGCTTTTAGTTGCTAAAAGAGGAAATCAAAAGAAACAGGGTGACTTCTGAAAATTGGCTTTTTTTGCTTGACAAAAAAACTGTCAGGCCTCTGTGGCTGATGTCAATAAGACCTCTGTGCATACTTCAGATTATATTTTATATGAGAAATTTGGTCTTCTTGTGCAGTTCCCTGGCAGTCGCATCACTTTGAGAGGCGAGGATGGAAGATAACCTCAGCTTCAAGAGCAGTTTTGTGTCCATTTCTAGAAAAAGTCAGTGCAAGGACTGAACACATCCTGTTTTTTCTGTCGGCATATGCCCACACAGATATGATTTGTAGCCCAATCTGGTCATGGCTTACATTACTAAGAGGAATGTAACAAGTGTGCTGTGCTCTTTGTACAAAATGTTGTTAATTAATGTTAACTCCCACGTGGGCATGTAAAGCAATCGGAATATTTAAACAAGATTATACAGATTTGTGCTCAGTATTTGACAGCATACATAAAACACATCATATTACTGCGTTGCCTGTGTGCTTCTATGTGCATAAGCCTAATTTAGATTTACCCTCCGTCCACCCAGCACTGCTTGGGGCTGTTTGGTGAGTGTACAAATATGGAGCGTCAGGCAGACAGCTAGCACAGAAGGTACTGTCTGAAACACTGGAGCCTGAGGCGCCACTCCTTTTTGTGCCACATACTCTGCACTAAAAACTGACTGCTCCATCAAGTACTGCTGGGCTACCCTACAGATTTTCTTCCTAAAAGCAAATTTCTATTCTCTGAAAGAATCTATCAAAGACTTTCCAGATGAGAGGGGGAGGGGGGGAGCAGACAGGCTGGGAACCACACAGCTAACATTAACTGGCTTGAGTTCATTATTGAGCTCAGCCTGAATATTCTCCCAAAATATTTAGATATTTAGATAAACAAACTGTACTTTTAAGTGTCATCATTAGTCAGCTGACACAACAATATAATGAAACGCAGCAAAACACTCCTAACAAAATACTGGAGTAAGAGTTATTAAAATGATCACATTGGAAAAACTCTTCTTTTTCTTTTTATAAGCAGCTAATTTAGGATGTTTGGATCTGCAGCAACCCCCCACCCCGACTCCCCCTTCTCCATTTAAATGAAGTTCTTACCCCTCTTCCTGCGCGCCTCCTTAATCTCTTCACACATGCGATCAAACTCAGGGTCCAGCTCAGCAGCGAATATGGCATGGGCTGTGTCCTTTAAACTGCACGCTCTGTGCCTGATCACCTTGTCTGAGAAGGGAGGAGACGACAAAACAACACAAATGAAGAAACACACAAACCACAGCTTTCTGTATAGGGCTGCATTCATGCCATATGTTCAGAGACATGCTGAGAACATAGTGCAGACATCTACCCAAATCTCTGGTATGGCATTTTAAATATTCATTTGCCTCCCATCATGAAAGCATGCTCTCCATACCCTAACGAGCAGGCAAAGCAAAGAGTCAATAGAAAGCCTAACCCATTCCACTGTATCTGTGAGAAAGGGGAGTGAAGAATTTTCTCACAGTACCAACGAAAGGAAAGAGCTGGCTTTAGTGAGAAATGTTAGTGGGCAGAACTGCAGACATGAAAGCAGGAATGCCACTACTTCAAACATTTAAGACAAAGTTGGGTGCATTATATGCACACACAACCATGTATATTGCACATACAAAGAGAAATATTTTTAAAATGCACACTCATTATCTCTCACAGTCCTTACACCTTTATAACTTCCAGGCCTTGTTCCCTTTAGATGTGTCACAGCATCATTAAATCCTCCTTTCCCCCTGCTTCTGCATCCATGGAGGGAAAATAAAGGCAGAGCTGCAGAGGCAGGCTAAAAGCATAGTCTCTGTAAACAGGCCGTCTCTCATTACAGCAGGCAGTGGGAGAAGAGTTCAGGCATAGAGTGGCACAGAGGTCACAATCTGCCAGCTTCCCTTGTCTAATTGGAGGGATTGCTGCTTAATTGCAATGGAGGCAATTTGGGTGCATGTGTGTGTGTTTTTCTACTGACAGAGCACGTCTCACAGTATGCTCATGCACGTGCATTATAAGGGGAAAAAATGCACGTGCATGAGCCCAAATGTCAAAGGCCAGGTGGGATGCCAAGAGCTCATCTGCAACTTCATGGACTAACCTCCCCATCTAAAACTGGCAGGGACGGACTGACATGCAACTCTGTTGCTTTAGCGCTCCTTTATAGTTAAAGGGTTGTTATTGCCATTTCCCCCAATCAGCTAAAGAGTATTTCTAACCCTGAGTCGTACTGTGGAGCACAGAGATATCCCAATTTTTAAACAAATTATTTAGCCAGGTGGGGAGGTATAAAGCAAGCAAACCAACATGACTGGACGTGGAGGACTTTACGCTAAATTCAGTGTGAAGGACAAGGAGAAACCGACCACAGAGGGATAATGAGGTTCTTTCCCAAGCACTAGGAGAGCTGGTGGAGAACTTCCCAAGCAGCATAATTGTGCAGGGTCTGGGCCATATTCCCTGGACCAAGCACAGGGTGAGCAGACAAGATGCTTCGTTAGTCTTCTTTATTAAATTGCCTAATTGCAATTTTTTTTCCCTTTAGTGTATCATTTGTAGGCCCTGCATTCCAACAAATGACCCAGGACCTCGGCTGCAAAGACAGAGATATGATTTATTCCTTTGGGCAGAGAATTGCTTCCCATTAGTATCGGGCAGCTATATTCTAGCAAGGGTGCCGAGGCAGCTAAACACACAAGGCAAGAATTAAAACAGCAATTTTAAGTGAATGTTTTAACGCAGGCCTGCCACATGCTGCCTTCAGTAAACATTATATCAGATTTGAATCATTTGGTGCAACAATAATATAATTATATAATAATATATTATATTAATGCTAACTGCTATATTATATTAATTGTAAATTCTGCATAAAACACATCACCTTGAGGAGGCTGTGTTGTGGTTGTGAACTGAACTTAAATGAACCTATTCACCCCAGAACATTTCCTGTCATGCAAAATTCAGACATATGTGTAAGGTATAGAAAATGAAATATATTTCTGTTTACAAGTGTTTCCCACCAATCCTTATAAAGCCCATTCTAAGCCTGGAAAATGTGCTGAGATGAAGTGTGGATGGGGTAAAATTCAGTTCAAACTGCAAGAAAGGAGACAAATTAAATTTTAATGCATATGCAGCCTTCCACAGCTACAGAGCATGAAGTACACTGTGGAAATGCTATTTTCAGTGGGGGCCGTATGTACTGCATTTGAATTTCCAAGTTAGAGAAAACCATATTTAAGCAATTTTACCGCCTGGAAGCTCTCCTTTTAAGTCATTAAGTATTACATCTAATTACTTTTTACTCACCAGTGGTGGTCTAATGGAACACAGCCATGACTAGAGATACACAGGCTCATATTTATTTGGATATGTTGATATAACATCAAAGGAAATTGGACACTGGGAGTTTTCTATAGATATTGTGCCAGTTTTAGGGACGATATCACAAATAAGCTGGGGATTAAATAATTATACAACTTTTGGGGAAATTTTCTAATTTGCTTCACTACCAAGGGGTGTATAGAAAGCTTGATATCAAAATAAGATCTGAGTTAATTATGAGATAGAACAGATATACTCAGCCTACCTTGGTAATACAAGACTATTTATGAGTTTTTTTTGTTTGTTAATTTTTTATTTTACATTTGTGACAGCCTGCTGGTGAGATTGTATTTATGTACGTGGATTCATAATCAAGCCCAACTACTTCTCACCTCCAGGGTCCTTGTCGGGATTGTATTCTAAAGCATTACTGCAGATGAGGTCAATGTCCACCAAGAAGTCCTTGGCTGTCAAGTACTGGTGGGTGTCAATCTTTGTCATGACAGTGGATAGGTCCATGGGCTGCCTAATCACCTCCAGGTAGTCTGACACCTGAAACATAAACACTGAGTTTGTGATCTCATTCACAGTTTGACAAAGCTGGCGTCAGTCCCTCCACAAATCAATTCCACTCTACCTCTTCAATGTCAACTGGCTTGCTGAAGATGTTAAAACGTTTGTCAGTGGCCAGGCGCTTGGTCACGTCCCTGAGAAAGAGCCTGAGCTCCCGTAATGTGTTCTCCTCCTGTTCAGCCAGGCGACGCTGTTCCTCTGCTGAAAGGACTCTCGGGCCTGGAGCCTCCGCCACTGGCAGAACCTCTTCACACTTATCTGTTTGAGGAGGAAAAGCAAGAAAAGTGCATAAAGTATATAAAGTTTTCACACTGCTTCCATCCATCCAGCAAGACAAAAAAAAAAAAAAATCTAACACATTTAAGAACTGTGAGCGTCTATAGCTTAGCAACAAAGCACCAAAGATTTGGCTCAACTATCAGCACAAGTAAAGCTGCTAAACAAAATCTTTTGGTTTAAAGTCAGACACCAGTCATTATTGACCTTTTCCTTTTAGCACCATTGCAAACAACAAACAAACTTAGTCCAGTGAAGAAGAACATGTAAGGATACGCTGAGACAAAATAACTGTCTGACCAATGCCAATTTTTTTAATTAGGTGTTACCTTTTCCTGCTTCTTACTGATTTTATGCCATCGAAACAAAGAAATTGTTGGGGGGGAAAAAAAAGTCAATAAATAACAGTTTCATAGCTCATTGGAGTTGTCTATCCTTATCATACCCTCTTTGGACATTTAAACAGTAAAACAATTATTGTTCCAAAGAAAAACAGTAATAAATGTCAAAAGCAGTGAAGGTGCATCCCTAGATTAAAGATTAATTAAGCTAACGAAATAAAACTCCCCTGGTTTTGAAATACACCTAGGAACAGCCTCTGGCCAGTGGCGAAGCGATAAAGCAAAGCCAGCAGATCTTCACCCTTCGTCTCTAGAGGTGCCCATACTTGCCCAAGGCATGAGCCGATATCGTTAGGAGGGCTATACAGCACCTAAGGGCGCTTCACTCAGCAGCAGCAATCCAACTCCTGATTCTAATTATGGTTAATCGCGGCCGGGCCCTCTCACAGCAATTCCTCTGTGCTTTTCTGCTGGCCTCTCTGCAGGAAATCAGACTGCTGTCTTAGAGAGGCAGGAGCCCCTGAAGAGCACAGAGCGAGTACAGCAGGGGACCCTCCTGGTTTGCATCAATGAGGAATCGAAAGATGAATGCTGGACACCATTTCCATTTGAAAGCCCGGGTGGACAGCATTCTCATATTGAACTGGAACAGTAGACTTTGGGAACACTGAGATTGAGCAGTAGGGAAATAGCAGGGGGTAATTGTACTGGTGGATGGGGATGTGATTGAGGGGTGCTGTGGCCTGATTTTGATGTGGCTGAGAAATAGAAATGTCCAGGATTCACAGGTTTCACACTGGGCCAATCTTACACTTCTGTGTGCACCACGCTAATTACCTTAACATCTGTACATATTTTTGCCGAGGTGAAATTAAACCAATTCTGAACACGTCAAACAAAGCTTTGATCTGAGAATATGAATTAGGGACACACGTACACAAACGCGCACACACAAGGACCGTTTTTAACATACCGATCAAATAACATTTGCTCCTCCAGTCTACATTTAATCCAAAATAAAAGGAGAGTTGAAATACGAAACCAGAGCTAGAGAGGGAATAATACAAGCAGTCAACACCAGCCAACACTGCCCTCTAGCACTGACAGAAGAAATGAGTCATTATGCTATTTACTTATGCATGCATAAATAGATACCTGCATTCCTGAGGCGTGGTGGAGGCCTGGCTGCTTGAACCAACAGGAGGTCAGAGAAGAAGTGCCGTATTTCCTCTTCTCCCGGAGGGGACAGTGCAACTACTTCCCCATAGGTCCTCTGGAATATACTTCTCACCTGTATTTAACAAAAAAGAAAAGAAAAAGGAGTTTTTAAAAAAGGGAAAAAAGAAATAAGGGTGTTTCTGAAAAAGACTCACCAACAGAACATGTCAAACCTTGTTGCCACGCCGGTATACTTAGTATGTTTATTCTAAGGTGCCCTTTTTCATTGAGCACTATAAGGCAGTTGTTTCATTCATTTTTGTTCCAAGTAGAATTCATGAGATGTGAAAATATTCCACTTTGAGCCAATTTAATTTCAGTTTGATACCAGGGGCACAAACTAACTGCTTCCACTGAAGTTTGTTATGTACACTTTTGTTAACACAGAAGCCAATGATAAATAATAATTATGACATTGACGCGAGTCCTCTTTTCATCTGTCGCTACATTAAACTAATGCACAAAATAGCACAGCAGAAACCAAGCACAGGACTTAATGAACGTGGAAAATATTTAAGTCCAAATTGCAAACCAAAGCGGTAAAAAGAAAACGGGACTCGTTATTTCTAATAGAACCCAATTGATAAACAGCCCACTGTCCAAGGTTTGCAGACAATGCATCGCCTTAAACACGCGGCAGATTTCTTGTGGGGAAATTCTTATATTATAAAAGCAACAACTTTCCCATCTGTAGGAATAATAAAGGTTATCTTAACTGTCAAAAACTGCAAATCAGAGTGGGTAACAATGGGTTAATAAACACTAATGCTATTAAAAGGTGTTTGATAAATTCTCAACCACAACTCTACTAAATATAATGCATGTATGAAGTATTACAGATGTCCTCAGTGAATGTGCACAGCTAAGCAGTGTTTTGAAAAAAAGAAAAACAAATAGCACTGTGGTGGATTTTAATGGATAAAAACTGTTCATATTGGATTGAATTAAATTAAACTGAAGTCAATTTTCTTAATGGAAAACAACAGATATGGAAAAACTGTGCTGAACATGAGACCCTGTAGTGGATGAGTTACATGGTCTGATTTGATGCGTTTTCTTTTAATGGTTGCTTGTTTGTATTTTTTCCTCTCAGCCTGCAGGATTCAATAACAATGTTTCAATGACTCTAAATTTGGTCTGCCTGCAAGTTCTGTTGTTTCAACCTGTATAATTCAGAAGGACTGACTAAACTGTAAGTATTTAAAAATAAATAAATAAAAATAAATTAAAAAAAAGCACAATAACCTCATTCCCTGATAGCCAAATGTTTAACCTGAAGCAGAACTTTTTATTATCACATACAATGCACGCTTGGAGTCAAAAGACCTCAAGTGAGAGCATCATTATAATTCCTATTATTAATTCATTTTATTTGAAAAGGGACCATGGACAATATTAACAATATTAACATAAATGTCGAGTTAGCTTGGGCTCATTTGCATCTGTAGTCCCTCTGCAGCAGGTCATACGCAGAAGATCATATAACCTGCCAATGTGTACATTTACATGGATGCAGTATCCTAAGTTAGTTCTGTGATGGAGCTGAACACCAGTTCCAACAGGATGCCCCGCTGCTGACGAAGCGCCGACTTTACTCTTTATAATTCCCCCGCTATTTGTCATTCACATCGATCCTCACCCTTAGCTGTGGCATGTTTGCTCGCTCTGCACCGCTATCTGGTGTCTTTCTTTCACACACTCTCTGAATTGCTTGCTCTCCCCTCAGAAGAGGTTAAAAAAGGAGAAACTGAGTAAAAACAGTAGGAGAGCCAGAAAGAGATCGTGCAGGTAGCACACAGCAGGTAATGATTCACAGTATTTTTATTATGATAAAGGCTGCAGGTGTATTAACACCAGGAGAGAGAGCAGTAATGTGTAGACAGATGAATGTTTAAAAAGGAAGGGAGGGTGGAAAGTATAAAGGGAATGCCTACTGGCTAGAGAGACTGTTAAATAAAAGTGGACACCTATTCTTTATAGACTCAGATTAGGGTTGTTAAGATTTTGAGCTGGTTTACACAACAACTTTCAAAGTTTGTAGCTAGAAATCAATGTTTGCAAACCTATAAATTGAATCACATGAAAAGTTTGTGTATGCGTACAAGAGACACGTAGGTTTCCATTATCACCGTTCTTTCACTTCATGGTTATAGAGCCACTTATCTCCATCTCCAATGCTTTAAAGGCTTTATTTAGTAAAATCACATTCATGTTGGCTAACCTGAATCAAATTCCCAAGTCCCTACCTACTACACGGCATCTAGGGAATAAAAGTGAGAAATCTGCAAGAGTAATGGATAACTGGAACACTGAAGCCCAGATGGTGATAACATGGACCGTGAATGTGTCGCATCAGCAGGAGCTTTTCATTCACTGGACTGCATTCTGAATCTCACATATGAACTCTCTCTCAAGCTTGGTATGAGTTTTCTGTAGTTACTGAAAGAGCAAGAGAGCGAGGAGCTCACACATCCTGAAGGAGCTCCGAGAAGAATCAAGGCTCCTTTGCTCTGAAACGAGTCAGTAGAGGCAGCGGCACAAATAACTGGAAGGACATGCCAAAGGGATTACATTTTAGCCATCACCAAAAAGGGCTGGACGACATGGATGAGAGAGAGGTTCTGCTGGCTTACTTTATTTAGCCTGCTGCCACTGTGACCCAGTCCCAGAAAAGCAGAAGAAAATAGATGAATATGAAGTGACAATTCATTCTGCCAGTGCACACACTGTTGTGCTTTGATAAGTGAAGATTTAGCATGAACTGAGGAACAATGGTCAGTGATGATTTTGCTTTTGGAGACATAAATAGTGCATGACACAAAAGAGCCAGTATGCATTTAGAAACCATTGAAGAGGTCAGTGTCAGATATCTGAAACCCTCTTTCCAAGGTGATGCATCAGTTGTGCAAATGTGAAGCAGCAGGCGAGATTTGCTGTTCACTTTCAATGTCTTATCAGTAACTGTGCTATTGCGGCGTATCGCCCAACACTGGCCTTTACAGCCCAACCTCAAGCGTGAACAGCAAAACAGCAAAACCGCTGCAACTCAAGTCTGGCTGAAGGACGCACTGTAGAAACATCACTACGCCTCATCATCCATCTCACAGGACATAAGTGTTACTACACTGTATTTATTGCTCCTTGGCACTGCAACCAGATTACCAATGCATTATTAATCATGCTTTTATGGTCAATCAGCAGTGGATAGAATTCACACTCTACAGGCTGTTGATACAGTTATTGTGCACTTGAACAGTATAGCAATGCATCAAAGACACAGCAAAAGGTGTTACAACTAGATAGATAGCAAAGATACTGAGGGATGCCACCATCCCTCCACACTCTTTGTGTTGAACCTGGAGCAAATTTTCCTTCTACTTTTATAGAAAAGGGAGTCAATCTTAGCAGGCTGAACGACTGTTAAGGGAGGGAGGGAAATTATGTAGTTGGACCCAAGCCTGCAGTGTCAGTTTTGGCTGGGGAGGGATCCTAGCCATTCCCTGCTGAGGCTTGGAGCTGAGACAGCAGCTGTCACTGTGTTCTCCGTGCCAGAGAGAGAAACAACACTCTCAGAGATGGCCAAATCACTTAAAGCGCCATAGATTGCGGCATGTCCGTGCCTAAAAATGATTGATAAAGCAAACAAATCCAGCAAATGGGTCTAATTAGTAGATGAAACAAGCTTTTAAATAGCCTGAACAATACTCCCAATCAGTGGAACCAACTCATGTACTCGTTATGTTCCCATTGCAGGATTTAAAAGAAAGGCTGTAGATATAAGTAGTGCAACAGAAACTATTTCTAGCAGCAGCAGGAATGACTGAGTTTTTATACCATTAGCTTCAAATAGTTACTTTCTGATTTCTTACATTTTGTCTGGCTTTAACCACCATTTAGGGTCATCTCAGGGCAGTCTGAAAACTATTAGAAACTTAAAACCTGCTTATCATAAATAATCTTTCAGTCAATTTATGTCACTGATTACACCATAACATGGATTTAGTCATGTGTGCTAAAACACACCTACAAACTAAAGCTTATCTTAAGTGCTTAGTGGAAATGTCACTTCCAGTGTAGCATATTTCAAGGAAACCAATCTTCACATCATTTAAAGAAAAGTCAATCCATTAAGGTTGCTACAGCTGAGAATGAGGGCTCATTTAATTTCCAGCAGTGAAAATGTCAGTGGTCAACACTGTCAAGCTATGAAGTATTTTCTCAGAATAAATAAAGCCACAAGTGTTAAGCAACAATATTCATCTGTCTGTCAACCATTAATCATCACACATATAGTCTAAATGTTCATTTACAGTCAGAAAACAGTGCAGACTGGGGCACAGTGTGGGGTACAAAGCTTGATTATTTGGTTTTTCAGACTGCTCTAAACTGCAGCATTTTTCCTTGAATGTTTGGGTGGGAGTAAGGACTCCCTGTTGGCTTTTTGCTATTTTTTTCCCTCATCAGTCATTGGTTAGCAAAGTCTGTGTCATCAGCAACAGAACTTCAAGCGTTGTTGTCAGTGCTGCCAGATTTAGATCCGGTCCGTTTTTTGTTTTAGCTTCAGCCAACAGAATCAATTGATAGGCTTATCAGCTTTGCATTTTTCTACAGAGAATATCCAATATATAGCAATTATTTTAATTTTGTTTTATTAAAAAAAAAAATTCCTACATGCCCCTCACTATGGGACAAACCTATATCCAATATAAACAAGCACAATAAATGAAGTTCTAAAATTAAAAAATAATGACATTTAAAATGTTTTGATTTTAAATGAACCAGTCTTTCATTCTTTGCAGGCTCTGTTGCCTTCATTTTATCAACAATGTTTATTTTCTTTTGCTTTTTATTTTTCATATCTCTGGTTGAACAAGGTAACCCAAAAAAGACAAGCCTGATGAGGGGGTGGGGAGGTGGGGAGACTGGGTTACCGTGGGAGGGGGGATTGTTACGATAGTGATTATGACTGATGATTAGGGTTTCAGTGTTTCCCCTCAGCTGACTGCTCTGAAGGGTTGGGTGAGGTGTGGCGGTCAGCGGGTGACAAAGCAAAAGTAGATAAAAACTGTGGGAGCAGATGACATTTACTGTGACGCACTGTTTGCACTAGCATTACAGCTTAGCAAAGGAAAAAAAAACCCTTCAAATCATGCTTTAACCTCCAACACCACATAAAAAGGACACTGGGTTAACAATCTTCTCTTTCATATAATGAAAGAAAAAAAAAAGGTTGCAAGCCTTCAGGAAAATCTCAAAATGTCAGCTCAGGTGTTCGTGTGTGCGTTCCTACCTCATCTGACAGCTTTGAGTAGTGAGTTTCAGCTGTGGCGAGGACAAGGACAGGGCTGAAAGAGGGCACATCCTGCAGCAGGGTGAGGAAGGTGCTCTTCACAGTATCACTTACTGTGTCCCACCACTCTGAGATATGTGGCATGTATACTACACTGGGCACGCTCCGGCGGGCCTCGCGGAATACCTACAGGGAAAATGGTCAAGCAAACAATGTTTTCTAAAACTGAAGAAATGGAAATAAAGATTGTGGAAGCCAGCAGATTGCCTACTGTCTCCAAATTTTGTTCTCACAGTAAAACAACTTCAGTTAAATAAATACATGTCTGCACCTTCTCAGTGCATCGGTATGCGTTTGCGCTTTACCTGAGCACAGGACTCCTCTGGCGTCTTGGCGCTAACGGAGTAGAGAGTGGGCAAGTCCAGGCGGTGTACTGGTAGCTTGTCCAGGTGGTGCAGCAAGGCAGGGGCCAAGTGGGAGCTCTGTCCTGAGCCCGGGGCCCCTGCCAGGAGCAGACGAGGCCTGTATGCTGTGGGCTGTTGGAGGGCAGAGCTAGAGGCAGATGGGAGTTCACAGTTAGTGTATCATCTATCACTATATGAGTGCAGTACAACAGTCCTCCAGTCATTTAAAAAGCCTCGTCACAGCAGAAGCCCCATTGTTCTCTTTTTACTTTTGTGCACTCACTGTAAAAGCTACAGCTTAGTCCGAGTCTGTAAGAGTTGCTTTTAATTGCAATGAATCTTTGGCATTTGGTGTAAAAGCAATCCCACACACAAGTGATGCAGAAAAATAAGCCACACGTGAAGAAGAGTGGTCAGAGGAAAAACAACAGGAATTCAGTATGGTTTTGCAAACACCCAGCTGTGAACACATTACTTGTGCACATGTGCACGCACAAGGCAACATGCCCGCTTGCAGCAGCTTATTGTTGTTTTCAAGGTTTGTGTGGGAGCACAATCTTAGTAATCCTGCTCTGCATTTTACTTGATGGCTTTTTTGAAGGCAAAAATGACTGGGACTCCTCCCTTATCTCAGAGTTACATGAGTTCTACTTCTGCAGTAATTGTTATCTGTACTCAACCTCGAGGAGACATGTTTTTGAAACAGAGTTCTGACAAAATCTGTCCTACTGCAGCACAGCTGTTTGATAACAACGCCAATAAGCCACTTAAGCATGGCTTTGCCTGCATTCAATCCAGTAGGTGCCATTAATCTACAAATCTAGACATGCCTTCAGGGGCTTTTCCTATGTGCATCTAACACACAGTGCGAGCAAATTTTATACAGCTTGAAAGCAAGAAGCTTGATAAGTGCTTAATGTGTTTATCAAATAGTTCAAGTTAACGGAAAGTCAAAGGCCAAGTACTTGATCGGTTTATTTCCTTTGCCCGTCTACATTTCTAAATAGAAGGTGCAATAGCAATTCTGGTTTGTGAGTCGTCTTTTCACCTTCTGTTTCCTCTTTCATCCTCTCCTATGATCTAACCCCTTTGACTCTACAGCTGAGGATTGTTAATAAATACTCCCAGTGGAACAACTGTATATTTTTTGCCTTAGAGGTTGCCTTCATCTAAGGAGATAGCAGTATTTCAAGGCTCACTGGAGCTATTGTAGCACGAATTAAATGGCGAAAATGAGAACCGATAGCACCTGTTTGTACAAAGTTATTGTAACTTCAGCGTTAGAAAATGCAGTTCTGTAGAGCAGTCTGAAGTTTTTTTATCTGAGTAGGTCTTAAATGCAGTCTTGTGATAAAAGATGTTTTTTTCTGACACAACATTCATTCCATCTGTTGGTTATGACACGTAAGCGCCTTTGCACAAAAAAGCACATAAAAGCCATCTTTGGTGAACTCACGAGGAGAAATGGAGGAAGGGTCTGTGCATTGCAGAAGAGGTGAGCTGACTCTTTGGGGATGCAGCAGGCTGGACTTCATAAATGGAAGCAGAGCCTTCCTCATTGTCATCGTCGCTATACAGGTCCTCTTCTAGCAGATGATTGTCACCGCCTAGCACTGTGAGGAACATTGATCATGTACACATGTGGCTACTCACTTTTCCTGGCTTTACTCAGTGTACTGACGGCAAACGGGTACATAAAAAATTGTTTCTGAAAAGTTTAATCCTGAAAGTAGCACTGCTGCTGATGTTAATGAAGCAAATTCAACAAGAAAATTAAATTTAAAGAAAAAAAAAAAGCAAATCTGCTTATTAGGTAGAGATGTTTAGGCCATTTGACATCATGCACAGCTATGGGATTTTCATGTCATTAATGGCTTTTAGAAGTATGATTCCTGCAAGCAATCTCCAACTGGTCGAGTATTGCATCGAGCCTAATCTGCTGTAAACAGTCTTCAGTTGACTGGAGTGGGAGTTGAGTTATTGAAGCGCTCACAGGATGACTAGTTATCCAATCTCTGTGCCATCACTTCTGCATACACAGGGGAGATGTTTCACTACAGATTCTATGTTCACTGTGTGAGGGCGATACAAAGCACTTTGGTAATAAGGTTGGGGAACGAGATAGAGATAATCAAATACTACAAAGTACCAACAGGAAAAACAAACTAACAAGAGAGACAGGTGGCAAGAGAGATAAGAGCAAGAGTGACAGTGGAAAAACAGCAGCAAGAAAAGGAAAACACATGATAGAATTGAAACCACAGGTGCCTGGGTTCCAGACGCCTACCGTGTGTGTTGTCCCTGTCAGTACACTGAGCATGGGGGAAGACTCGGAGCAGAGCTTTCAGCACCAAGGAGAAAGAAGTGGCCAGCAGGGGCCTGAGGGTTGGGGACAAGGCTCGGCCTGGGGGAGCCAAAGCCCTCTGGGAGGCTGGGACAATTGTCCTCATTGCTTTGCTGAAGTCGCCAGGCCCCAGGACGATAGAGGCGACGTCCAGCTTCAGTTTGACGCTGCTGCCATAGATCTGGGGATAGCGGCGGCGCAACGCCATCAAGGCTGCCTCTGTGCAAAGTGCTTTGATGTCAGCACCGCAGTAGCCTGTAAGAAAGAGAACAACAAAGCTTAGTGAATCATTTGTTTTCCTAATTAGGGTTTTACGCTGGCTCTTTTGGCACAGCCACCGTGAGCTGCTGCCACTTCATGGTGAAAATTTTTCAATTGTCTTTTATTGTTCTACCTGAACACCTGGAGCTTTAAAGTAAAGCTACACACTGCAGTCACTTTCAAAATTGGCATAATGTTTTATACTTAAACGTCACTCTTACCGACACATTTTTCTGCAAGTTCATCTAAAAATGGCTCAGACAATTTGGGATTCCAGTCCCGTGTGTGGATCTCCAAAATGTGCTTTCTGGCCTGAAGAGAGAGTAGTGAATAGGGAAAAAAAACCCAGATAAATAAAACACAAGGAGCAAAAACATGAGGTAAGAAACCCAGAAAAACACACCATAAATACACCTATTAAATGTAAGCACCCTTCACCCTATCTAGAACTGACAACATAATGAGAAAGATCAAAACAGAGCCAAGTGAGTGAATGAGTTCAGCTGAAACGTTTGCCAAAGCTACACCCTACAATTCACTGCAACATCTCCACAGGACTCCGCTTTGATGATCGGGCAATGAGAGCAAAGTGGTTTTTATCGTGAATAAAGTGCGAGAGTTTTCATCATGTTTCATCATATCTACCTTTCTACTCAACTGGCATCATTGAGATGGATTTCATGAAGCTGTCTAGCTTGGGCAACACCGGAACATAGCAGAACTAAAACATGTAAAAAGACTCGCTTTTGCATAAGAGAGAGTGTTTTTTCCCCCATCCTCTAATCATTCAGAGCTTACTACCGGTGAGAAGCCACCACTGGCTTGCAGATTAGCCTTTGATTACCAGTGATCCTACTGTGTGGACAAACGATGCAAGGCGACCCATTAGACAGACTCGATGGGGAGGAGTCACCTGCACTGTTCTGGTCATCTGATTCACTGTCACTTTTACTCACACGCAACATTGTTTTATGCTTCCCGCCCTCTAAGAGCTAAATAAATCAATTACGTATGGAAAAAAAAATTAAACTTCTGAGACTGAATTTTAATTTTCTAGAAAGCTAATGAGCATCTGCTTTGCCACATGCTTAACTCAAAACATCAAACACTGAGGATGAAGAGAAAAAAAAACAGGAGATTTTTAATAGCCAGCGGGCTGTGGGTACCAAATTTGTCACAGGACTTATGAGTAAGAGACTAATTATGTTTGCATTATTTTCGATCTCCAGCTGGGTGTCATTGAAACAACTGTGCGCACACTTCCACTGTATACAGTATTGATGTTTCTCACCTTCTTATCGGGCAGGCTGAACAGAAACTCCCGGTCAAAGCGTCCAGGCCTCCTGAGTGCCGGGTCGATAGAGTCAAGTCTGTTTGTAGCACCAATGACCACTATCTCCCCTCGACTGTCCAAGCCGTCCATCAAGGCCAGCAAAGTTGATACAATAGAACTGTACAGAGAAAAGGAGGCAATTACAAAAGCTGCCAGACAGTTATAGAACAACAAATTCAATTTTGTACATGCATGGCTCTAAAACATTATACGCAAACCTTCATGCAAGAGCCAAATACTGTTTGAATCAATACTGATACGGGTCATGAGTTGGTACAACCTAAATTAACAAGGCTTTATTTTTGCAAATGGTACAAAGATTTGGTCCATTAAACAGCCATACTGAATAAAATAGTGTGGTGCAAAGAGCAACTGTGCTTGTGCTCTGTTGACTAAAGCGTGGCAGCATGGATGAAAAAAGAGAGCATACACACTCTTCACTGGTTTAAATGGCACTCTTCACAGTTACAAATATTTAATTTTCTAGCAGGCAATTGTTTAGCAAGGCTCAACTTCAAACTGTGTTTACGTGAAAGGGCTCTTAACCCACGCACAGTTCAGATTCAGTGGTTTAAATCAGAAATGAAGGTCTCCTGATTTCCACTACTACTGTGACCAAGGCTCAAATGAAACTCAAATTCAAGCAGGAAAATAGATATCCAGTAAATTTAATTTACAATTGGAGCTACAATGCCAGCAGTTTTAGCAAAACTGCGCCACCTATTGGTAGTTAAAAAGACAGCAGTTTGGAACTGCACATGCAGAGACATGCCACTGCTGCTAATGTGCAGCAGTGTTGTATAGGTTAGGCATTTTACATTTACATGAAGCAGCTGTGCATCTTTGAAAATGACATTGGCCTTACCTGTGTATCTGGTCTTGCTTGCTGGAGCGAACAGGAGCCAAACCATCAATCTCATCAAAAAAAATTATGGATGGCCTCATAAGGTAAGCCTGGTCAAAAGCACACACAGGACCAAAGTCAAGCTTACTTACCGTATTTTCACGACCATAAGGCGCACTTAAAAGTCTTAGATTTTCTTCAAAAAGTGCGGCGCGCCCTATAGCGCAGTGCGCCCTATGTGTTGTAAGGAGGACGTAGTAGAGAACACCATGAGAACGTTAAAGGGTGAAGTGTGGGCGTTGATCGTATATACCGGGACAATCGCACATACCTGTATAAAAGAACAGGTATGTGCATTATGCAGGACATCGTTGTTTTAACAACCCTGAAAATGGCAAAGAGACACGCTTACGAAGCACAGTTTAAACTGAAGGCCATCAGCTACGCGGAGGAACATGGAAATCGAGCAGCGGCGAGAGAATTTAAGATAAACGAATCGATGGTTCGCAAATGGAGGAAGCTGGAAAACAAGCTCCGGCAGGTCAAGAAAACGCAGCTGAGTTTCCGCGGACATAAGGCGAGGTGGCTCGAGTTGGAGGAAAGACTCGAGCGGTGGATCATCGAGCAAAGAGCGAGCGGGAGAAGCGTTTCGACGGTCACCATTCGGCTAAAAGCAGTTTCACTAGCTGAAGAGATGAACATTGAACATTTCCAAGGAGGTCCGTCTTGGTGCTTTCGTTTTATGAAACGGTGCCATTTTTCCATCCGGACCAGGACTACGATAGCGCAGCAACTTCCAGCGGATTATAAGGAAAAGCTGGCCATCTTCCGCTCCTACTGCAGCAAACACATCGGCGACAAAAACATCCAGCCCAGCCACATCACAAACATGGACGAGGTCCCGCTCACTTTTGACATCCCGGTGAGTCACACTGTGGAGAAGAAGGGGACCAGCACGGTAGCGATACGCACAACGGGGTATGAAAAGTCTTCTTTTACTGTTGTGCTTGGCTGCCATGCTAATGGACAGAAACTGCCGCCTATGGTGATTTTTAAGCGAAAGACTTTGCCTAAAGAGAAGTTTCCAGCAGAAATCATCATTAAGGCAAATGAAAAGGGCTGGATGGATGAGGAAATGATGAAAGAGTGGCTGAGGGAGGTGTATGTAAGGAGACCAGGTGGTTTTTTCCACGCATCACCATCGCTGTTGATCTGTGACTCTATGCGTGCCCATCTCACAGCCGATGTGAAAAAACTTGTGAAGCAAATGAACTGTGAGCTTGCTGTCATTCCGGGAGGCCTGACAAAGGAACTCCAACCGCTGGACATCGGTGTGAACCGCCCGTTCAAAGTAAGGCTGCGAGCGGCCTGGGAGCGATGGATGACCGGTGGAGACCACAGTTTCACTAAGAGTGGAAGGCAGCGCCGGGCGAGTTACGCCACAATTTGCCAATGGATTGTAGATGCTTGGGCTAACATGTCTGCTGGCACTGTTGTTCGAGCTTTCGCAAAAGCCGGCATCGTTTCCGAGGAGCCGCACGGCACGGAAAGTGACTCTGACGGTGAAGACAGTGAACCTGGCATGTTTGATGGAGATTTAGCGCAGCTGTTCAATTCAGACACAGAGGATGAGGACTTCGATGGGTTTAATTGATGATAAAAATGTGAGTACCAAACTTTGTTTTGCTCCTGCTTTATTTTTAAATACGCACACTTGTATGCTTGTGTGTTGTTGATGATGACGATTATTGGTAATAAAAATGTGAGTACCAAACTCAGTTTTGCTCCTGCTTTATTTTTAAATATGCACACTTGTATGCTTGTGTGTTGTTGATGATGACGATTACCGGCAATAGAAATGTGAGTAAGGTACCGAATTCACGTTTGCTCCCGCTTTATTTTTAAATACGCATACGGTACTTGTATGCGCCCTATGGTCCAGTGCGCCTTATGTGTGTGTTAAATACAGTAAGGGCACACATAACTGAGACTGCGCCTTTTAGCACAGTGCGCCTTATGGTCGTGAAAATACGGTAACTCAATATATGATTACACTCCTTAGCTTTACCTGTGTTTAAGTACAAAGAACTAGAAGAACTGAAAACATGCCATCAGAATCAAAAAAATGTCTTCCACCTCATCAGAGTGCTGTTGCAGTGGTTTACCTGGTCAAAGAGCAGGCGTAGCTGCCGTTCTGATTCACCAACCCACTTGCTGAGGCAGTCGGCTCCTTTCCTCATGAAGAAGGAAACCTTCCTGTCACCATGACTGCACTCATTGGCAAGAGCTCGCGCAACCAGGGTCTTTCCTGTGCCTGGTGGGCCATAGAACAAACACCCTCTAAAAAAAAGAACAGGGGGAGAATAGGACCTTAGTTTATGTGATAATTACAGCTCACCACTTTTTAGATTCATCTCTAAAATGACTACATAAAGGAAATTCTCACCCTGTGGTTGATCAATATTTGATGTTAATAGTACTTCAAGCTGTAAATTGTTGGGATAACTCAATTTTATGCTCCCTTAACCAACTTCAAATAGTGCTTACACTTCTTTTATTGTGCACAAAAGGCATAAATATAATGTCATCATTAAAGTAACGATCCCATTTTTTTCCCTAGAAAACACAGCATAAATTGGAACTGAATAACCTTATATTCTTGCAGTACGTTCTCACCTGGGAGGCTGAATCTTGAACTTCTCAAAGATCTCAGGATACAGCAGAGGGAATACCACCATTTCCTTTAGTGACTGTATGTGATTACTAAGACCACCCACGTTGTCAAATCTTACCTAGGGAGAAGACACACACAACCACAGACATATTTTAAGTCAGTTTATCCAATGTCGGAAGCAAGCGCTGTACCTCTCTTCCTGACTTTAAGCCACCTTTCTTCTAGTGGGCTCTTTCTTGCAAACAAAAGATTTGAAAATCACATGGTGGAGTTTCTGTGCTCAGAGATCGAGCTGAACAAATGAAGGATATCCCCCCTCCCTGACATCATACAGACCCAAGAGTAGAAAAAGAAAATTGTATGGGATATTTATAGACCTTTTCCACTAGTATTTACTCGGATCAACTGGGAATGGCTCGACTCGGTTTTTCGGGTTTTCCATTAGGTGATAGTACCCAGTACCAGGTATTTTAGTACCTACTCAGCCGCGTTTCCAAGCATTCTGAGGCAATCCAAAAATGAGACGTCAACAGCCTGCATTCTACTGATTGGTTAGTCAGTGGCATCACTCGATGAGTCATGAGAGCATCTCCTTCACAAAAATCTAAAGCCCCATTATTTAGGGAAATGCCTAAAGGAAAACAACACCGTGGTCCCCAAGTCTGACGAAAACCCACACCGAGCAGCGGGTATACCATCATCTCAACGCCCTCCATTCGCATTACATACAAATGACGTCAGAGGACTTTCGGGACACGGCTGTAACGACCGCACACACATTTTGTGATGTTTAATTGTAATGGAAAACCACCGAAAAGAGTCGAGTCCCGTTTAGTCCAGTAGATGCTAGTGGAAAAGGGCTATTAGAGCAGCCTGAAGTACATTCTAAGTGTGTCCATATACTGAACTCTTTAATGGAAATTTTGGCTATGTTTAATATGGCAATCCACCACTTTAAATAAGGAAAAGCATAACAGGTCACATTTTAACTCAGAAAATTTCTTTTTTATGTATTAATAATTGACCGTTCCAAAACTAAACAGTGGGTCGTTTAGTTTTGTCTAATAATTTTGATGAACCCAAGTATTCAGGCTAAACTGTGTTCTATTATTGTTTTGGAACTTGGGAGTATTTTCACTCACTGAAGGGTCAAGGTTCATTGGATCCACATCAGCCAAGCTTGCACCCACTTTAACTCGATCACGCAGCACCCCACTAGCCAGGTCTTCAGCCGTCAGATTCATGGGCAAGCACCTGTTGCAACAAATTCAAGTGAAATAAGTGAGTACAACAGAGTAGTTAAAAACACTGAGGGAAGAAGAAAGAAGGCAGCAGCCAGCACCTGTTCCTGGCCCGAGTCATGCTCTTGCTTTTTCTGCGCTCAAAGCGTTCTTCATCAGAAGATGAGGTGGTGTCACTGCTGTGAATGGCGTGTTTCTTCACTCTGGAGAGGCGTGACAAATCAAGAGTCAGAATTGTATCACTCCGCACTGACATTCCTTTTTTCCCTCATGAGCACATTACTCGTACTAGTGAAAAGCTACTTGTGAAAAAGACAGTAATATGTTGAGCACCAGATTTGGGCTTTTCACAGTTTGCCCACCTTATATGGCTTCTCCTCGCTGGGGATCTGTGGGTGTCAAAAAGTGAGGGGTTGCTCTGTTTTCTGTTCACTGGCTCTGAAAAAAGGGAAACAAAAAATGATTAGTGGTTACACTCTGGTATAATTTCCATTTACTGTGATTTTTGTTCTGTTTAAATTACATTTGAAACCAATTTAGAAGCGTGAAGAATAATTCAGAAAATGCATATATTTACCAATAGGCGGTGCTTCATATCTCTGCACTGTCTTACGCTGCCGCAGATTGTACGGCCTGTCATTTTCCTCCCCTGCCTCCTCTGCTTCATCTCCTTCATCATCGTCATCATCATCCTCTGCATCTTCCTCCTCTTCCTCACCATGAGATTCTGAAAGCCATAAGTATCATCTTTAAATTTGAGAATACTGAGTTTTTTAAATATTATATAGTACACTAAGCAATCAAAATTTTTTATGATTAATTTGTTTTAAGACGAGGTACTTCATAACGACTTCATGATCTCTTGCTTTCTTCACTGATTCGTAAGCAGAACATTAATAGGGAACTGACCTTCAGTTCCTTCCTCCTCTTCCTCCTCCTGCTCTGTTTTGCCCATGACTTTGTGATGCGCAGGTATGTTGAAAGTACTCCTGCGCATGGATTTCCTGCGTTTCACCCGTGAATACATGTCCATGTTTTCCTAAAAGAGAAGAGCCTTAATGCCAACACTTGCATTCACCTTGCATCATCAGGCAGTGGTACTTTTCAAACCCTGGTTTGTGTGGCGCTCCACTGCTTCGCTCACCTCCTCAGTTTCTCCGGTCCACATGCGAAGTCGCTCCACCTCACGATTCTGCCTGATGCTACTGATGTTGTCCATCTCCTGAAGAACAGCCTCCGCGGTGCTGCACACACGTAAACCAACACAGAATGAGAAACAAGATAACAACTTTGTCTACAGTGTTCTCTTTTCAGAGTACAGAATCTCAAAAATGTTTTTCTCTCTACTCATGTTTCATCTTAAATCTTGAACCAATAAACACTGTGACAACTTACAACACACAGCATACAAATACTATTTAATAAGGAATATTTTTTTAGGATCCACTTTCATATGTTCCAAAAATGAATGTGTCTTTCAAATGAACCGGTTAACCACATTTCCAGCTGATTCTCTGTTCAAAGCACTGTTGCAAAGAAACATGTCAATAGTATGACTGCCTGAAGCTACCTGTTGACCAGCTGGTCAAACAGCAGGCTCTGATTGAGGTGTTCAAATTGGCTCTTCTTCACCCGACAGCTCCTCTTCAGCTCCACATGGCCATTCATATGAGAGTGATCTCCCCCTCCGCTCTCCTCATTCCGGTGACTCATATGGGCTGCAGCACAGATAGAAGATTCAATTAAAATTGGTATTTTTTAATCATATGCTCCCCAGATGATTGTTATTTAAACAGGGATAAACTGGGGGAAAATACTTTACCATGCCCATTTTGCATGATGCGAGACGACAGTCTGTAAAACAGAACAACAAAGAAAATAATTCTGACAGCTGCACAAAAGATGGCAATCACACATATTACTGCTTAGGAGCTTAGGATGGAGTGTTTCTGATCACAATGCACAACAAGGCTACAAGATTAAACCAAAAATCATTATCACAATTATTTTAGTTGATAACTGTGACCTGGATTTTTTTGAACATTTGAATTTCCATGAAGAAGAAAAAAACAAAACAAAAAACAGGTAGAGCTAGTGGGTGACACGGGTAAAGAGTGCAGCTACCAGTCTGCCTCTAATGGGGAGCCTCAAGGTGCAGTGAACTTGTGTGCCTTGTGAGACCTGCAAGTTAGCCCTGGGCCAGGTGGCCAAAGGAAAGACCCTCAAATACGAGGCCAACTTCTAATAATCCATCCCCAAGTTCACCCATGGAAACCTTATAAGTTTTTCTTCCTCTTAACAGGTCTATGCATGCTCTCTTTTGGTCATCTCAGCTAGAGCTGAACTAAACAGCAAGTGAGTCTGAGCTTTTATGGAAGGGTAAAAAAAATGTATGCTTGACAATAGCAGGAAAAAAGTATTAAAGAAAAAGAAAAATATATATACAAAGAAATAACTCTTAAAAACAAAGAAAACTGCATTTTAAAAAATTAGGCAAACGTAATGCAAAAAGAAGTAACTGTTTTATCCAGATAATCTTGTCTTCATAACTGTTAAAAGCGAAGATCATAACTGATCAAAATTTCAAATTTGGTTAATCACACAGCACTAAAACATGACATGTAACAATGCAACTCTGGTTTCACAGCCAGAGCCACAAAATATCTATCTTGACCAACTCTGTCTTAATTAAATTTACGTGTGTAAAAAAAACTAGGCCAAGAGCTGACCTTGTGCAGTAGGTAGGAATGCCCCAGCTGACCCTCTGGCCCTTAGTCTGAGGGGACGGGGAGGTATCACTGGAGCTTGGCTCAGAAGCAGTCTGCCGCCGTGTGCGCTTGGAAGGCGGTGCAAACCGTGGACTGCTGGGACTGCTCGCATCACTGCTGGGCTCCTTCTGTTGGACAAACACACACATAACACCAGAACTTAGGGGAGTGAAGGCAAAACTGTGACACACAATCAGAAAAAACAAGGAAAGGAAAAAAGAGGATAACAAATACAGAGAGAATGTTTCACAAATATCTGCATACAAGGTCTCTTTGAATATTAAGTAAAAATATATTTCATGGGGCGGGAAAAAAAAATAAAAAAAATCGAGGACACAAGAGAACAAGATCGGAGAGCGTCAAATCCAGAATAGAGGACTGTCATGAAACAAGACGCCCTGAACCCACTTTCTCAATGTACCCTGTGAATCTCAGCACAGCACCAACCAGACATATGCCCTTGATGCTCATGCCCTTCACAGCCTAACTTCCCCGCTGATATGTGAGCATATCTCACTGTTGTCATAGGCAACTGTCTGCAGTGCTGACAGAGGGGTTTGTCTGACTGGGTGGATAGATGGATGCAGACAGACTGTAAAATGCAGGATGTACCAGGAGTGAAGAAACGCACGGAGGCTGCCCAAGAGGTCCACCGTGAAATCATTTCCACATGTGAATCACTCTGCAAACACTGTCACAGCAGGACAGTCGGTTCTGACAAGTTCTGACAAGGTCAACAAGTAGCTAACAGAGTAAAATGGCTGGTTGCATGGAGTACAACACTACACTGACTTCTTGTGATATGGCAATGTAAATAAAAGGTGGGAAAGTTACAACTCTGTTACAAAGAGTGCAGTTCTACACTCACACAGTGCAATATCGGGTGCTATCGATTGGTCTGGACTGGAGCTACGTATTTCATGAATCATGACCCACAATTCTGCGACGTACCACCACTCGTCCAACAAACCATTAAAACTCAGGAATGCGCTAACAGCAACCAACAGATATTTCCCATTGATTAAATGATTTCTTTGTCTGTGTTAAGTGCCTTAATAATCGTAAATATTACGGAAATACAGACCTTCCTGTCTTGCATAATCACAATGTTTACATTTTGAAACAAAGCCTGTCAGGCAGCTTGTAGGTCGGGCGATCGGGAGTAAAATCTAAAGCTCATTTATCAAATCATTCTTTCGAAGAACACATGGGAATATTTAACTCTACGAGTGTGTTTTAAACGGACAGTCTAAAAACCAACTTGCCCATGGGTCTTTGGGTCATTTATAACTCAAAGTTCACCAGGTTCAGACTTGCTAAATACGGACCCGAGCCAGCCAACTGTTGTGAACCTGGGACTCCCTTCCCCCCACTGTAAGCTAGCTGCTAGGCTAACTATAACCTACAATGCTAGCTTAACTATCGCTTTCTCCCTTCATATGTGAGATAATAAGTAAGCTGACACTTCGAGGATAGCGACACATAGTAGTGCCAACAGCCTTGAGTCAAAACCCCAACTGTCTTTATTGGGTGGGCTAATTAATGGTGAAAACAGTGGAACAAGTCAGCCGGTTAAAATTGCCAAAAACAAAGGGAACTCAAGTTGAAGCTATAGCCAGTTCATATCGCTAGCTTGTAATCTAACAGCTGTACAATCCGTTCAGTGCGAAGGATACGCAAACGACTAGCCGCAATCATGTCTTACACTGTGTATCTGCGTGACTGTGTTGGTGTCAGTGTCGATACTGCTCGTATTTTGCTGTGAATAATACATTATGTGGAGCACCTTGAGGCCAAGGCTAGCAACCAGCTAGCCAAACTAGCCAGCCAGCTAGCTCGCCGGTAAAGAAAAGAAACCGGCTTACATGTTCCTCAGAGTTTCGCTCGTTTCTCGACGACGACCTAGTCCTCGACGAGATGAATGGACCGCTCCTAGTCCGTGAGCTTTTCCTTGTGTTCACCATGTTTTTTTTCTTTTGTCTGCCCCTTACTGAATCTCTCTAACCGGCTCTAAACACTGCCTCAGTGAGAGCAGGATCGAGTTCGAGGCGCCATCTCTCTCTCTCTCTCTCTGTGTCTATCTCCCCGCCTCTCTCTCCCTCTCTCTCTGTGTGTGGTGGTTCTAAGTCTGTTTGGCAGGTGCATTCATTTCTACTGACTGGATTACCACCAAAAGACCTACTATCTTTGTTATTACATGGATACTTGATATCACAAAGGCAGTAATTCTTAATGCAGATATGTTACTATGGGTAAGTACTTGTATTGTACACTGGGGACAGTCAGTTAATCAGCTAAGTACTATTAAAGCACGATAAGTCACCAAATGAATAACAAAAGGTGGTACAATTGACGCCAGCAGGAAAACAGATGGAAGTGGGCAGCCTGGATGCCCAGTATGTGCAGCAATTCACTCTTTGTCTTCATCAAATATATATATATATATATATATATATATTAAAACATCAACAAATGTAAAAGGTCTGTGAATGATAAAAAATATTTAGATTTGCCCTGTAAAGCAGCAATCAGAATCTTTAAAACTCGAATAATCACACAAGCTATTATTACTACAACATAAAAAGCTGTTTTTGTTTGCAAGACAGGGCTGAATTGTACTGACTATCAAATTTTGAATTCTTTGTGACCTCCAAGTATGTAGTAGAAGAGGCTGAATTAATAATAATCTCTTCTCACTTTGATGCTTTTAGCCTTGCTTCTTTCACTGCACTCCCTGTCATTTTATCCCCACAAGTAAAAATGACTGTTTGTGTGATTTCTGTTCTATTTCTGGCTCGAGTCAAGATGCAACTGTGCTAGCCATCTGTTTTGGGTTTTTTTCTTCTTTTTTTCCTCTTTTTTGGTTCAAGCAATAGTTTCTAAAACTCAATGTCAAAATGTTGTTGTTTCTTTCTTAAGAACCTTGTGCCATAAAATATTCCCATTTGATATCTCAAATAAATATTTTTTATACAAATGTAAGAAAATTTAAACCTTTCACATGGAAACAGGAATCTGTTTTCATTATCATTGTACCCTGTTCTGAGCATAAGTGGGCAATGCACTCCAGACAGGCTGTCGATTTCAAATGAAGTGAACTAGACGATTCATTCACATGTCCAGTTCATTATCTCGCCATCGAAATATCGGTTAGATGATTGAAAAATGAAATTTCTTTACCTGTGCTTATATGTTCTCATAGAGTTTAATAGAAGGTATGGGAATGCAGAAAAGGTCAAGGGTCACTGAAATCATTCTCCACTGATACGCCATCAAAGATCAGGCATGGATTTCATGTTAACCAAACATATTTTCCTGGATATGATTTAAGTCCACACCTAAACTAAATTCTGTTACCATCAAGAGCTTCCTTTCATTTTTAAACATTTTTTTTAATCTCTCATTAGCGTAATTTCAGAAATACAGCCTGTTTTTCACACCATACATCACCATCTTCGCTGTGTAGCTGCTTAATAATTGATGTAACATATGTCAAGTTTAAATTACTACTTTTATTAGAAGTAGTGAAAATACTATAATAATACATTTGCTAACAATGATAATTGATTCAAAGATAATGAAAATAAGTTTAAGGGTGTGTTTTATACTGAACATGCCACCTTGGATGCTATATTATTTCTCAAGCACAATGTCTATAATTATGTCAAAAAAGTATAAACGTATGCCAAATTCATAAATACGAGGCACATTTAATAAGTAAGCAAATGAATGGGGAAAAATAAAAAGATCTTTTATAAAATTATATTTGATGTGTTGAATTGTATTTGACTATTAAATGACCATGCTGTAGTATTGTTTCTATTGGCTACAATGTGCAACATAATGACATCATAATATATCATGCATTATTCAAGTTTTGCGTCACAATAACAAATAGGCAACAATTTAAATGTTATTGTTGTACAGTGAAAGTGGTGTCATGCACGTGAAAGGTAATTTAAGTGCATAACTGCTACAAATGGGTCATTAAAACCTGTTGAGAGGTGGTTGTTAGGGAACATAATATGTGATATAGATGAGAACCTTGAGGGGCCCAAAGCTGTACCCCTACAGGAAGCAATTCACAGCGATTTGGCAACTACAGGCCACAGAAAGTGATTTACATTCAGGCATTTGAAACAACTACAAGTAAAATAACCAGTGATGTTGTATAGAGGGCTGGATCCAAGACAAATTTTTCCAAACTTCCAAATGAGCGACTGAAACTACTGAGTGCGGGATGTCACTGATCAACGTAGTAAATATATCGTAATAAATGTATTGGAGTTTCAGTGAGGCAGTCAGAGCCTAGAATGTCCATAAGCAATCACCTGTCAGCTTCAAAGACAGGTTGCTACATTTCACTGTGTGTTATACTTGTATAACTATGCATGTGACAAATAAAGAACCTTGAACCTTGAACCAAAGCAATGTGATCACATCCAGTGTGGAAGATGTACCTGTGTGCCAGGTTTGGTTGCTCTGTTCCTCAGTTAAAACAACCAAAAAGAGATTTTGTGCGTTTCAGTAAGATAGCTTTTTTAAAATTGTTATTTGTTTTTTTTACTGATTTATTTACCTGTTCATTTATAATTTTGGTAGTTTTGGTCCTCAGGGCGTATGAGAAGCTTCTGCAAGAAAATGTACCAGAAAACTATATTAAATTATTTTTGTCTGTGTTTGTTTCCCTGCGTGTTTATTAGTGAGTCATTAATTATTTGTTTTGTATTTTGGCAGTTTAAGCCCTCCATAGAGTTGAGCCATATGAGACATCTTACCTCTAAATAGAAACAAACGCACACAAGTTTGGATCCAGTGGGCTTTCCATGCCATCTAATACTGTATCGTGAGTTTCAGCTGGGAGAGAAGACCTGCTGAGTTCAGCACAGAAGAGTGTACAACCGCGACATCGCGAGTGGATTTACGGCACTGTTACGTCACATGTATTGCTCAGCAGAAGCGCCGCTACCCTGAAACTTATGGCTACAGATGTGTAGCCCTGGATTAACCGATTAAAACACGGACTGGTAATTCACTATTCGACCTTACCCTTTATGCGCGCATGCTAATGGGCATCTGTTGTGTTTATGCTGACATATAATCCTCGTTTTTACGACCGGCTCCTGCGTGTGTGTTTTGCTCTTTGCGGGTCCATCGCTTTCTGCCGCCCACTTGCATAAATAACGATAAAGCTGCAGGCTGCTTGGCTGTCTGGCTATCTATCGATCACGTAGTGCTTTATAAAAATGATCCGTTTTAGGTCATTTTTAAGCGGTGTAGCACAGTTTTACTCCACACGTGTACATAATACGCCGCTAAGACAATAAAAGGTTACCCTCCAAAATATTGAACATCAACCACGCTAGTGTGTGTGTGTGTGTGTGCTCGCTTGTTCCTTAGATGGGAAACATAGGAAGACATGAAAGAAACTGACACTGTGGAGAGTGAAAAAGATGAACAATGGTAAGTCATTCTCTTTGTTAAATCCACTTCTAGGCAAATGAAGTCCTGTAACTGAATTGATGCCGTGGATGTGAAATAATCTGAAAATAACTGGGTTGGACATAATAATAATAATAACATATTCTGGGGTGTGTGAACTTGCTTTGCATGGTCTTGCACATTAACGCTTGTGACTGTAGACTGACATTCAATAAGCATGATGAGTGAATACCTGCACTTTCTTCTCATAAAGGGTGGTCAGTGAGGACAATGAAGAGGAAGCTCCAATGAGTCGTAGTTTTTCTGTGGAAGACCTCCTCGATGAGGTGGAGAAGATCTGTTACGATGCCTCAGGGACTTCAAAGGTCAGAGACAAATTCACACTTGAGAGCCAGATCTCTGCAAATGTCCAGCCTACATTTCTGAGCTTATAGACTAGTAATAACACAACATTTAAGTAAAGTATACACAGTACTATGCAAGAGTCTTAAGCCACACCTCATTGCTTTACATTTATGCTTCCAAGGAGCCAGACTCACTTGTCATTTTTTAAAATTGGTTTTCATCAGTATTGGCTGCTTTTTCACTCATTTTCAGTCCGGTCCTTGTATCTGACTATTTTCACAGGATTGTTATTTTTGTTTGCTAAGCCACTTAATGCATTTAAGTAGAAAAAGGCATCAAACTTAAGGAGTGAAACTAGTGTTATGTCTATAAATAATTGACAGCTTAGCAAAGAATCAATTTTTGCATCATTAAGGCAAAAACACTTAATTTGTTCACATTTCTTTAGTTGAAACTATGAAAAATGCCAAAGATAACACCACAAGAGAAGTATAAATAGTATTTTTGCACCAGCAAAGTAATTCCTCTAGGACTATTAGCCCAAAATGTTAAAGTTTTGAGGAAACTGGATAAGTACAGAATAAAAAAAATCTGGAAGTAATGTCCTTGAGAAAAACCCAGCAAAAGACCTAACACAGGAGCCGGGAGATGTCTCTATCCTTCAGCTGACCTATGTACTGTTCATTGAAGCCTCATCAGAAATGGTCACAGTGTCTCAGGTTGTCAAGAAGCTATTGTTAAGGAAGGGAAACGGGGAGAGAAATGGAGGAGTCAGGAAAGAGGTAGAACAGTGAGTGTCTACAGCCATGCAGGACGCACTTGCCTGCAGAGAAATCACTGAACTATTACCTGTAGTTTTTCTGGCACGTGCCCAGACGAACCTCACAAAGCCTTTGTAATAGGGACCCGGCAGGCTAAACATTTGTTTAATTGCGTTGAAAATTGCATGCTCACGTTCGCCTCCAATGGCCTGCGGTGCGTGAGTGAAAGTGGCGTAAGACTCTCCAAATGAGAACTCTCGCCGAGCTCTGTCAGGCAAATCTCAGTTGAAAGCACAAGCACCAGGCTTCAGTGATCACAGGATATTTTGTTTACCCGTTCGTTGCCAGGATAAACAGTCCGCAGTAAAAGTCCGACCTCCCGAGGTTAACAGCTGTGTGGCGACTTTATCTCTGAATCCTGTCAGGCCTATTTGATTGGGGTTTTTTTTGCTTTGGTTCCAGGTGGAGATGGTGGTGAGGCTGTGGAAGGACGGCTTCACTGTGAATGACGAGGACTTTCGCAGCTACTCCATTCCAGAGAATCAAGAGTTCCTGGATGCCATCAAAAGGGGGTGAGTCGACTGGCTGAAACAGGATAACCTTCCTGTTTTAACGATGTCTTCAGTTAGATTTTTGCTGCCTTACCACAAAGGAGGGCCATCAAATCCTAGGCTTTAATCATGGTTTTTAATTACTCTTGGTGGCTTAACGACCTCAAATAGTGTTCTCTCACTGATGAGAAGGGAGTGTTCAGACTAATAGTGCAATTCTTATTGTTCCTCAGGCAGTGAAAAGTTATTGGCAAGACGGTGTCATTTTTCTTATCATCTTAATATCTTTTTGAGTAATCTGTAACATAAATTTAACACATTTCTCCTAATAAGAGCAAAGTCATACAGAAATTAAATATAAAACATGTTTATTTATATTTTGTGCTCATTGCGGAGCAGATGTGCTATCAGTGTTAGGGAGAAATGTACAGTAAGGTGCAAAAGTTGTTTAACATTTCGCATCCAAGGAGAAAGATTTTCTTGTCATTTTTAAAGTGTTCTTGAACAATAGTTCTCCAGGCTTTTCTTCATTCATTAGCTCTTTTTCCACTCATCTTCAGTCCAGTACCTGACCATGTAACACTCCCCACTGAACATGTCTGCTCCTATTAAAACTTTCCCAGCCAAGTACTCCAGTCCCTACTGTGACACGTGACTTTTCTCTGAAACACCTCATTTGTTCCTATTTATAGTTGAATACGTGACAAATCTCAATAATAACACCAACAAGATGATTTCCAAATATCTGTTAGCCTAAAGCTTGGCATATCTTTGCATGGTGTGCGGTCTGACCTTAAAAATATTCAGGAAACTGGACAAGGGGAGGACAAAAAAAGAAGTGGCAGACGTTATACTAATTTCTGATTTTTTTCTACCAAAAACACACTTATACTAAAACAATCAGGACAGCTAAAAACACCAATTCAGCTGAATTTATCTGTAAAATGTCCATCACAGCTGTTATGGTGCAAAAAGCAGAGTGCACGGTGGACAGGTTCCCCATGTCTCACATGCATAAACCAAAAACATAACATTATTGCTGAGTGGGCACTAAGCAACATTTTACAACTGCTTTAACAAGTGTGTAGTAGCTGCCGCTGCTTGATGAATGCATTGTCTGGGCATGGCTCCATGGCAGGCACGGGCATGACCCAAAGTTGTTTGTGGTGTCAGAAGTTAAGTCAATATCAAAATGCCAAAAAAAAAAAAGTTTTAATGAATTAGAGGTGGTCCACTTCTCCTCGACACCAGCCAAGTGTTTAATGAACGTCAGTTCAAATAGCATTGACCCGTTCAGTTGAGACCGCCGGCGTGGGTTAATACTTTATTGATTTCAATCAGAGCCTGCAGCGTTAGATCGCTTTGAATAAATGCCAAATGAAGTTGTTTTTTATTTTCTCTCTTTCTTTGTCTTTAGTTTAAATATGTTTAAATACCATATCTACGTCCATTATCAAACCTACTTGCCAGAGTTTAGTGATGATAACCAATCATGCTTCTTGGTATACCTGCTTGATTGCCGTTTTCTCAATTTCCTGAGTAGCCACCTCAATCCAAAAGACAGCTCTCAATCAATCAACGGGAGCTCTTTTCATCATGGGCTAATGACAAAATGTCAAAGGGCTAGATCAGGAATATTAAGTAGGCAATTGTCTGATTACTTTTGAACCCATTCACTTTGGGAACACTGATGCAGACCTACTTAAATTATATGTGCTGCACACATACAAGAAGGAGGGACAGACTAAGCCTGAATGTAAGTCACATGTAACATCTCTCCTTGGTTCGATTCACTGGTTTTGATCACTCCCCCATGATGAAATTAGCAGGGAAGATATTCTCCCTGCTGACCAAAGCCCGACACTTGAAGCTAGATAAAGCTTATTAGTGCAGCTCATTTGTCATATTGATTGATCTGAGTGGACTCCAATCCGGATCTTTAATCTATCCCAGGGAGCTTCCGGCAGAGTGGGAGAGCAGAGCAGAAGAGGAGGAGCTGGAGATTAGCGTGGAAGATCTGACAGAGGAAAATTACGTTCCCAAGAAGAAGGCTTTTCATCCCTTCAGCGGTCGAGGATACAGACTTGGCAGGTGAGAGATTGTCGCTGTGAATGTCCTATTGTTTTTGTATTTTGTGCAGTGTGATCTCAAGATTTAAAGGCTACCGTGCACCACTAGGTGTCCCTCTAAATCCAAATATCAAAAACCCCACAACCAAATCTGGCACAGCAGACGAGTCTGCTTGTCAAGCTGAGCACCAAAACATTTTTGCACCATCACTGACACAAAGAGTCTGCAAACATTTTGCATGAGATTTTTTTTTCCTGGCGTCGGTGTGCATGGTAAACCCGGCGTGCGCACTCCTAAACTGGTGGTTAATCTGCTATTTATCTTCTGTCCATTCCCAGTGTGGCACCCAGAGTAGTAGCCAGGTCACCATCTGTGCACGAGGACGGAGAATCTCCTCCTATTCCCATGGTAACACTAGACCACGCCCTTCCCGTCACCTCCCTGCAGATCTGGTTGGCCGACGGCAGGAGACTGGTGCAGAGGTTTAACCTATCGCATCGGTACGTATCGCCAATACGCCACATCTCGATCTTCGGTTTGATCAAAGGACAAAAATAAGAGAAAGAATCAGCAAATTAAAGACCGACTAACTGCGCTGTGTAAGAGGAATCTTGACACTTTTCTGCTCCTGCTGCGCTGCGTGTAAATCCCATAATCTCAAACAGGAAAAAGAAGTGGTTGAAGGGATGAAAAAAGATTTTTGTTTGCTCTAGCTTGGGAGGTGGTGAAGTCGGTGGGGGTTAGGATTACGTAATGCTCTGTTCTAGGCTGCTGGAGTTAAAGGCTGGAGGCATGCTGCGTGTTACGTCCCCCTGCCCCACAGTGCATGGGGCAGCAGAAAACATAATCTGAGATGTAGCAACAGCGTGGATCTATAAAATCCCCTGAGAGGGATTGCGTAAGTCTGGTGCAGCTTTTATATAACAGGGTTAGTAAGCAAAGGATGGATGGAGAGGACTGAACCCTTCCAGCCTGCAGCGTGAGGAGCAGGCCTTACATAGGATTGCTTCATATACACTGGGGCCTCATTATTAATAATATATGATGGTACTAGTATAGTGCTTCATACAGAAGTCACGTGTCACAGTAGGGACTGGAGTACTTGGCTGGGAAAGTTTTAATAGGAGCAGACATGTTCATTTCTGTATTTACGATGGCAGTTTGTTTGTTTCGTTTATTTAAATCTCCAGTCTTGATGTTTAATTTATTTATATTTTTTCTCCTCCAGGATCGCTGATGTTCATGATTTCGTGTCACGCTGCCAGAGGAGCTGCCCACCTTTCGTCCTGACGACGTCTCTTCCTTTCCGAGAGCTCACCAACAAAGAATTAAGTCTGGAAGAAGCGGATTTAACCAACGCTGTCATTGTACAGAGAGCCCTGAACACACAGGCTCCATTTGGACACTCCTGACCAACACGAGCCCATAATTCACACACAGCACGCTGCTTTTCCCCCTCACTGACTCATTGTGTCCCCTGATAGCAATCTCAAGGTCCACAGCACTCGCATTTGACAGCTACTGTCCCCGTGTGGGATTAGCTCAAACTTTATTAACGATATAATCGCTTAGTTGCAAAAGGTGCTGTCCTTCCTCTGGAGGACAGCAGTTACCTGTCGTCAGACCTTCTTAAATCTGCTGAAAAACTATATAGGCTGTCGCCCATGCAGATGGTCCTCCAAGGGATCTCCATCTGTTTAATCTGCCACGTGTGAAACCTCCATCCGCCCCATCACACATGCAAAATCCCACCACCATCACCACCAAGCAAGTCTTCCCAAATTGTGATTTACCACCTTTTCTGCACAGTCAGCAGGCTGAGGTTTTAAGTTTACAAACATGTGATTTTTTTGTTTGCACAGTACTGTGATACAAAAGAAGTATTTATGTTTGCCTTGCTGTTTAATCTCTATCTCGCCTTGTGTAGTGTTATGATTTTTCTTTCGGTCAAATGCATTGTTTTATTTGACCAAATCATTGGCCGACATATCACATGTCAAGGTATGACAAAATAAAATTTTAAAAAATCCTTAAAATTTTGCATTTTTTTGTTTTAACATTTAATAAATTGATCAAATTGAATTGGTGTTGTTTTAATATCATTTGTTTAGCTGTGCTTTCACTACTGATGACAGATACGCGATTATGGCTGGACTCTTAAGCACCAATGCTGCACCTTACTCCACATCTGTGCTGGCATTTACAGTCCTAATAGGGGGTTTAGATTAGGGAGGGAGGGAGGGCTCACTGATGAGGAATGATGACATCACAGCGGTGCTTAAGACACTTAAGCGTACATCTGATGCTGATTCACGGAAAAACTGCCAGCAAACACAAACATCGTATTCCGACGGTTCTTTCTTGAGTATTGAACCTTGTGTTTCTTTGTACGTGACGTGTTTGGTTTTACGTGTGTGTCTGTGTGTGTGTGCTGTAGCCAAGCTCTCAGCACTGGCCTCATGATGAAGCCCAACACCATTATCCATCTTCAATATTTAAAGGCGGGTGAGGAGGGGGTGGGGGGAGTTGAGGAAGAGGAGCTCACATCCTCTGGATGGTCAAGGTCACACGAAGAAATCCGGCAGCAGAAATGTCTCTAAGCTGATCTGACTGTATGTTTAGGATTTTATACCTGAAGCTGCAGGCTGGGTGCATCGCTTGGTTGTGGGCTAGAGAGTTAAAACAGACCATATTTCCTTTGTGCTGCATATTTAATAAGGCAAAGCATGCAGGGAATTACTTTCCCTTCAACTCCCCACATTTCCTCTCAGAATTACCTTCTTTACTCGAGCAGCGGCAGACCTTTTCATTTCGTACATTCCTCTTCACGCATTATCGGAAACATACCCATTCTAATGCAGGTCATAAGCCCGACTTTGCTGCCGCGGTGCCTGTGCCCTTGTCGGTAATGTGGTTTTCATAGAGGGGGTTTGCATGCTTGGAATTTATGGAGAGGTCTTGGTTCAGGTAGCTGAGGTCTACATGACATGTTTGTTGTCATGCTTGAAGGAGAGGAGGATCGCTGAGAGTAAGCATCTGGGACCAAAACAGCTGCTTATGCTTAGTTGGAAAACTAAAGAGTGAAATCAAAGAGTGAAAAGGGCCTTTCCAGAGTTTGTCTAATTCCCCAAACCATACAAAAAGGCCTCCTTTCTTTTTCAGGGTCCATCTTAAAGTGAATATATTATGCACAATTCCAGCTCCATATTTTTTATCCTTGGACTCTACTACAGTTATTTTACATGATTCGCAGTTCTTTTTACCTTCTACTGTGCCTCAGTGCAGTCTCTCAGCTAGCTCACTGTCTAAAAGAAACAGGTTTAACACAAACTGTGGTTAAAGTCAACCACAAACTTGAATTCAGTTTACTCTGTCGTGCAGTTTCCTGCTCAACTTGCATGACTAATTGTGGGAAAGAAACTACAGTGAAAGCCAGGATTGCAGACAGGTAGTGTGAAGTTGAAAGAAATCAAACTCTTAAAAGGCAGCGAAGGTGAAAAGACGCTGTTAAAAATATTTTTGCACTATGCAGCTGGTGACATTTTTTATTATATTCATGTTATTTTACATTCTGGGTGAACAAGGTTGACTAACGCTTGATACAAACAGCAAATAATTATCATAAATACTTCTGTTTTTGGGATATTTCTCTTGTCTCTGGGATAAGGAAGGTCAAATCTAAGGCATTCCCAACAGAGGAGTAAAATTGTTGTTTGACCATTGTAACAAAGGATTATTATCAGCTAGTTATTTATAATAAGTTCATCAACCACATGTTTAAAACAAGACAATATTGGTAAATAGCCTGTGTATGAAGGTTCATGAGGTCGCTGCTGATGGTAAAAGGAAAAACGTTTATTTTGAAGATTGCACAGTGTAACCCACTCCATAAACTGTATAAGAAAAATGGAAATGGTGAGGGTGACATAATCCATTAGTCTTTTTTGTTGATCCAGTTTTCATCTGCTAACACTACAAAGCTTTGTTTGTCTAGTTGGTGATATAAAACTTAGGCCAATGCAGAAGTACCTTTAACCCACAGGTGTCGAACTCCAGGCCTTGAGGGCCGGAGTCCTGCAGGTTTTAGATGTTATAAATCCAATACAACAAATTCAAATTGCTACATGACCTCCTCGACATGTCTTGAAGTTCTCCAGAGGCCTGGTAATGAACTAATCATTTGATTCATGTGTGTTGACCTAGGGTGAGATCTAAAACCTGCAGGACACCGGCCCTCGAGGTCTGGAGTTTGACACCCCTGCTTTAACCAGCTGTTATGACCAGCAGAGGGCAGTTGGTCGGGTTTCAAAAAGAGGCCCACCTCCTTAGAAGTCTAATAAAACCATGAGCTATTCTCTACATTTATCTTGTTATCGCATTTAAAAAGCAACCTATGCTTTACTTTGTGATTTACAAGTTGCTCACATATGAGCATGAGCTTCAGCACCATCCCTCAGTATCTCAGTTGGACCAAACACCAAAATGGCAACCAAGAAAACACCCAGTTTAAGATTTCATACTCATTACAGTTATTATGTAGTCAGAAATCAGTCATGCAGGACAAAACTGTTTTTTGTATAAGGCTGTAAACATGTTTATTTCTGCTGTAAAGTTGTGCATTTTAAAACTGAAGTCTAGGGGACACTTTGGAGACATCTACAGTTGCAAATGTTGGTATCAATCCGATATCAATTAAATACAGGGCCAGTATCGCCAATACTAATACTGATACCGATACTTTAAAACTACAAAGGCAGCTTATGCAGGTAAGAGCCATGTGTTATGACTTATGAGATATCTCATAAGTCATAACACATGGCTGACACATGACATGATGCTGAGCCATATGACTCAGCATCAATTTACACATTCTGAGCAGTTTAATCACTGCCATGTTTGCTTTCTGCAAAAAACACACCTCTGAAACACTTTGGGTCAACTCCTGTTGTTTAAATGTGCTTTAGACTGTGAATAAAATAGATGTGACAGTCAAAACACGTGTTTGAGGAATATTGTTTTTCATTAAACACACAAAATAATCTGTCCTACCATCTCTAGAGGAAGTGCATTTTTCACATTACATTTCACTGTTTGCCTCTCTGATAAGATTGCGCAAATCTCATGCAAATCATCTGAATTTGACATTTTCGTCCGGCTTCTTTGCCTATCATAATAAAAAACGCAACAATAAAAAAAAAAATGCTTAGTTTGAACGGCATCATTTCTTTTTAGGATTTGCTGCCACTATAGATCTGTAGGCCTTTAGGTCTGGATTTTGGTGCTTCCCGGGGACTAAATCCGCACAATAACTATATAATAGTGAAGACGTTGATGATGATAATAATGCATTGTAAGAAATATGCAGCTAAATTCTTGAGCGCATTTTTTACGAGTTCCGTTTCCGGCTCCCTCTTCCAAAGAAGCACACTAATGCAAGAAGATATGAAACCAAACTGCATTGCATACATTCCACTTGTAGCAACTGCCAGTTCCCATGAATGGGATTCGTGGATTGCAATGACTGGAACACTCTCAGTGTGAAGCACCGATAATGGACTAATAAAAGATTCCTATATGTGATAGACCGTCAGATAACTAACTAGACAATAACACAGGAGCTAAGAAAGACTGATAAAAATATTTTATTTTATACATAAGTGATAAATATAGATAATATAGGAATTCAAAGGTTGGTGTTTTTGACCCGAGCTTAAAGGAGACGATAGTGAGAGATAGTGGCTTGATTGTAAAATGATGCCACTATCTCCCATGTGAAACACCGGTGCGGCCGCTGTAGGGCGCAGCGCGTCACCGTACTGAACGCAGGAGTGGAGACGCGCACCCCGTCTCCATCCTCCGCAGTCTCCTCTCCTGCCCGACAGACTGACTGAGTGACTTGCAGATCACCTCACTGACAGCTCAAAACTAACCTGCTAACTGAGCGGCACCGGCTATTTCCCATCATCACGGGGTGAGTTGATATCTGGTTAATGCTTCTATTATTTTTTATTTTTTTAATGGGCTCTGGTGTTCATGTAGGTATGCAGACTGGTTGTTGATGGATGCACTTACAGTAATAGTAACGTGAGGGCAGACTACACAGGAGGCTACTCCTCCTGCACGGGACATCGTCGCATTTGCGCTCCCGTTTGTGCCGTTTCTCAAAGCCAGCTGTGCAAACATGTCAAATTCTGCATATCTCGGTGGTGCCATGAATTACATTCTAGTTTTATTTTGATCTCAAGACAGTTCGTTTGTTTGTGTGGATAGGTGCGTGTGTGTGAGAGGGAAAGAGAGTGGTATTATTTAGTGAACTCTCCTGCCCTTGCATTTGTCTGTGCGCAAGCATATGAACTCTTTTTTTTCTGTCCTTGTGCTGACAGAGAAAGTGCCTTTAAAAAATGTGTGTGTGACACAACCTGTCTGACTTTGGTCTTTCCTCTTGGCCTCATTCCAGAGCACCACAGCATGTGAATGGCTGCAGAAAGCAGCAGGGTTGTTAGAGCAGAGGAGCAGGAGGAGCTCCCTGCCTCTGGAGCTGTCACTCACCACACACACACCCGAAGTCAGAGCCACATCCAGTTTCAGCCTCTGACACACACCACTCACTGGCAGCAGGCTCCTCGCGCCCTCGCTCACACAAGGAGTCACAGCCACACTCACTTCAACAACAGCACCCCGTCACACACACAGAGGTACGGCTGTCGCCTCACACACAGTCTTTCAGCCATGGCCAAGGGAGAGAGGGGCGTGCAAGGCTCTGAAGGAAAGCCCAACGAACCTTTGTTTCCCAAAACCTCTCAGCAGGTAAGATCTTCTCTTATCATTTGTTTGTTGGTGATTTTTTTCTATTGTGCAGTCTTGCATGTGTGAGTTAATTTTAAGTCTCATAGCTGTAACCTTTGTTTGGACAATTAAGGCTTGCTGAGACTTTCAATCTCAGTTGATGTCTTTAAGGCTCAGAATGAGTCTGAATTAACTTGATTGGATAAAGTTGGGAAATAGATCTGTTTATTTGCTTATCTGTTTGGGATTAATCACCTCCATTGTTTTCCTGTGACCTATAATCCCTCAGATAACACATTCACTGTCCGGAAGCTGATTATTTTTCATGTGAGTGTTTCCACTGATGACGGCAAGATCGGCTTGATGATTAGCTTCTTTTGTCTGATATCAGTGGTGATTTGCAGTGAAAGAGGCAGTCATTATCACAGCTATTATAGGAGTAAACAGTGACTAGAGGGCAAATTTGCCGTGATTAGAAAATTTGTTGCCTTATGTGTAATTTTTTTGTTGTTGTTGTTTCATTTAACCTTATAGATGTTGCACAATGTGTGTGATGAGTTGGTGTGAGGTATGCAAAGCTTTTTTTGTGTGCATGGGAATGTGCTTGCACTTGTAAACCAGTTCAATCAAGAGAAGATTATAGGTCCTCACAAGAACATGACCCACAGGCAAGGGAATGAAAGACAGACAACCAATTCCTTACATGGAGTATTGTTCCTTTGTAAAGACAGATACTACAGTTCGTGGTGTCATCTCAATGCAATACCATAATAGTTAGTCATCTATTCTTTGTTTCGTTAGATTAGCTCAGGGTGTTCGGGGAACGGCAAATGAACCAGTTCTGCAACTATTTCATCTCTGCCAAACTATCAAATATGCGATGCATTTTGTTTCATTGAATTTGACTTGACAGTTGAAATTTTACACGTTTGCTTCAATCAAATGGTTGTGAAGTGGATTACTCTTCAGGCAGCAGAACAGTGATGTGAACATAAAACACGATTCACTTTTTAGCGTCATAAATGGGATTTAAACAAACTCATCTTAGACAAAGAATTGAAATGAAATAAATCAAATGTACATTTACTGGACTAGCTGTTAAGCTCAATACATACAAGTATAAAAGCGTTATAGTCTGATTTTCTGTTACAATAGTTGGATGAACTGCTTTTTTTTTGCACATTTTAAATTGCACATTAAAGAAAAATGGACAAAAAAGACGGGGAAGTTATTACACTATCTGAAAAGTTCAAATCAATAAATGCAAATTATGTGCGATAGAAACAGAACTGATGGATTAGTTGCCTTCACGTGAAGCTAGTGTGCTCCTAACACCGGATCCTAACATGATGTTTCAGATGTGACGGAAAAGTGCAGCGTATGAAAACATCAGCTCTGTAACCGTCCTCAACTATACACACTCACTTTCCATCGTCTCTTGAATCTATTAATCTATACATTTCAAGTTGAACTACCTTTAAAACAAAGGAAGGATTAAAGGTGTTTTACAGCGTAGACTCTTGCGTTCCATTCTCTCTGAAAGATGAGGACTACAAAAGGAACGTTGCACGTGAAACACATATTCTCTTTGAAACTACTTGAAACTCAGATGACATGATAGATGCACACTGAGTAGTAGCATGGGAAATTATACACCAAGAACTTTCCAATCCATCACAAAAGCGCTCGTCACATTGCGATGATATCTATTCATATGCAGTATTGTCGGGAGAAAGAATAAATCACTTCTGCGCACTAGTTCATGTTTCGATTTTGGATAAAATCCAAGGGCCTTGAGCCATGTCACTAAGCCCACTGTGGACATTTATAATGGCCTGCTGCCATCACTTTACTTTCATGCTTATAATCCATAAGCTGAATGGAGGGCAAAAAGCTGCTCTTGTTGACACAGATAACTGGATTCTGTGGCGTAAACCTGATGCACCAAAATGTCCAAAACCCTTTCAGCGACTCAACATGGATCCATTTTTACCAGGCTGACATTAGCATTGCAAACACTGAGTGTGTGCATTTTTTCTTTGATAGCAAAGCTCAGTTTTTCCCTCCCTCGCTTCTTTAATTATTCTCAGTCCTAAATCATTTTCCCTCAGTTTCATTAACTTTAGAGATTAGTCTGTCCTTGCCCCTTTGCTCACTGTATGAACTCTCCAAGTACTCTGTTTTTAAATGTGTTTTTCTTTGTGTTTTTTCCCCTCCTCAGACAGTGTTTCTGTATATATACAGTTTGTTTGTGTGTGTCTATGCTGACTTGTGTGCATGTGGTTTTTTACGTTTGGGCATCCAGCGAACAGTAGCAGGGATATCCTGTTTATCCTCTTTGACGATAAGAAGTCAGTAATGAAAGATGGAGTGTAAGATTTTGGGGGGGAAAGAAAAAGTGTTTTGAGACACAGAGAGAGTATTTTCTGCACATCATCAGTTAAACAGCATTCTCCAGACACCAAAGACTTTGATTTTTTTCCCCTCTCCAATTAGGGGTAATTGCAGTGAGAGCAGAAGAAGAGAGAGTTTTGAAGCCGGAACCGCCGCGCAGCCTTTACTTACCTCTGACCCGCTTGTCTTGAGATTGAATAATTACACACCTCCCTCCTGGTAATTGTCGTTCTCCAACCCCTTCCATATTTTGATGGGGGGAAGAGAAAATGTGAGGCGGATAATAACAGTGTGTCAGTAGGGGTTGAGGCCACTTTGGTGATTTATGTCTTTCATGCAGCTCTGAGGGGAGTAGCTGTGGACCAGCCTGGCCACTAGATGTGTGTCGACTCTGCTGTTTGTGCGTCTGACACTAAAGGTTGTGCAGTCCAGAAGGAGGAAAGGGGAAAAAAGGTCGATATGTGTTCACAGCCAGTTGTAAATATTGGGCTCCCTAGACTGCGGTGTCTCGTCGTATTCGCGTCTGAAGATGAAAGCTCGCCCTTGCTAAACACAAATGCGCAGAGTCACATGCCTGATGGTTTTAGCAGAGCACGGGGAAGGAAATGGAGACTCGGTGGGTTTCTTCGGCTCCTCTGTGGGCTCTGTGTCTGCACACATAGACCACAGTGCTAACAGCTGGCAGGGGGTCTTCTTCTGATCCTTTTTTTGAAATTGTATTTACACACAGTCACATTCCCACACAGTCATGAATGAGCAAAGAGAGGCAAAGATAAAGGGAGATGTGATCACCGTATTATGCAGTTTGGGCTGGGGTTATTTGAAGGAGTGCAGTTCACAGTCAAACACATGTCATATGTGACGTTTCTTTACACTGAATCACTGCATCATTGCAACAGGAAGATATAGAGGAAATGTTATTTTTGGAGCACCACGAATTGGAAAGGACACCTCTTTGTGTTGTAAGCCTGTTCTGATGACTTAAAAAATGTGAGAGGGACACACCTTCATTTGTGTTGGTGTGTCTGGGAAGAGTTTCTGACTGAAGGAACTTACAGTACATCTTTCAACATTTTTAAATATGCTTATGACTATTCTAGTCTTGTATGTGCAATAAATATATACTTACTGCTGTGATCTAAATATACTGGTGTGTTTTGTCCCTTCTCACATCTGTTTGCCCAGACCGACCTGAGCCAGAAGTTGTCGCTATGCAGCAAATTGTGTTTTGCCATCGGCGGCGCGCCCAAGGAAGTGGCTGCCAGCGCCACAGGATTCTTCCTGCAAATCTACCTGCTCGACGTTGCTCAGGTAAGCGCACTGGAAGCGACTTTCACAGATGAAAAAATGAGCTGGTATGGAAATGTGTGCCTGTGAGTTCCAGCGTGTCCCTGTTGCGCTCCACAGATTAACGCCTTCCAGGCCTCCATGGTGCTGTTCATCGGTAAAGTCTGGGGTGCTGTGACCGATCCTGTGGTCGGTTTCTTCATCACAAAAAGCAAATGGACCAGGATTGGAAGACTCATGCCCTGGTGAGACCCTCTCCTCTCTCTCCATAAACTAATACAGGAAAGCTGAAATGATAATTTGTTCCCAGTTTGATGGAATTTTAAAAACTGGCTGTGTATTCTTATAAACGCCAGTTGATACCACTGGCAGAGACATTCACTGAGGATTCTTCCAATAAAACACACAAATACTAAGTGAATTCATAAATGTGTGTTCCCCAACTGGAATAAAAGCATACACTGCATAAAGTGGAAGTTATAAGACTGCATCATAATATCTATAATGATTGTCTTTACTCCAGATTCCTGTAAAGATTCAATCTAAACTGTTTATGGAACTATTTACCGAAACTATAAAGCTAGGGTATGTAATTCTTGGTTTCAGTGTCTTATGTAAAGGACTGCAATTTGTTGACAGACCCTGGGACTCACTTAGGTTTGCTCCCACTCTCTCAGACATAATATGGCCCCCACATGATGCTAATGTTTATGCAAAAACAACAAAAAAAAAACAAGCTGTGTGCTCCAGTTTTGGAAAATTATTCTCCAACTCGAGTCTGTCACCTGAGGATTGTGCTAGATAAACAGCCGTTATGCTTGAATTTGTTGTTTTAGACACTCCCTCTGATTAGCTATACAGTCTGTACACTTCAAGGACGTGGGCTGCTCTTTTTGACTTTTGAACGCCACACAAGGAGAAAAAACAGGGACGTTCATCTGCATTTGTTCATAAATCATCCGCTGGTGCTCTCTTAAATACATTTACGTAATGTGCCACGTCCCATTTCTTTTTGCTTTATCTGCAAGCTCAACCTCAGCATCTCAGGGGGCTTTGAGTGCAATTTGAATTTTGCGACTTTGTAAGTGTGGATTATGCGACGCTATCAACTCAGTTTCGAAAATCATCCCATAAGCAGCTAAACCGAGTATATGTCTTTTGAACACACTGGCATGACACTTGATGTAATTTACACAAGCAGGCAATCTAATGCCTCCTCCATTATAAACCATAGATTAAACACTGGCTGACAGTGCTGGAGGGGGACCAAGTCAAGTGTGGCCAGCCAGCCACATTCAGTAGCAGACAGATGCTGATGTTAAATCAGCTTCGATTACCCCTGGGAAGCTGTCGGTGTGCGCATATGTGAGTGTGCCCACTGTGAACCTGTAGTGTTTATGGGCATTTTTAATGTGTGTTTTTGGTCATAATTGTGATGAGATGCGTGCAAAGCCTTCTTTGGGAAGTCCCCTCTGTCCATTCGGCAGGAAGTGCTTTTCTCTTCCCTCTGGCTGACACATCCACAACCAGACATTAAGTGATTTGTATCTGCGCCTTCAGTTCTTAAGGATGGAGTCTTTTAGCCTAAAACGCATCCCTTGGGTACTGCCGTGTTTGTTATTTGTGAAGGCAGCAAACCACCATCACTGTGGCAAGCCTGAGAAAGCAGATTTATCAGATTGTCTCCATCAAAGACAGACAGAGTGAGAGTTAAGTGACAGAATTTGTTTAGTTAAGTAAACGTAGCCAAAAACAGACAATAAAAGTATATTCAATTATTAGTAAGTGTCCTACAGTTATAGCTTTAAATACCTGAGAGCTGAAAAGTATCATCCGCAAAACTCAAAATGCTACATATTAAGTAGTACAAACCCTTATTTTAATCTTAACAAGTGCTGAACTTCTGTTGACTGCGGTGGCGTTTGTTTCATTAGCCGTGACAGCTATCAGGCTGACCGCTGTACAGACCGGTCAGCAAAGTCCTCGCAGGGACACATTTAGAAAACCTTGCTGTCTAAGCTGCCAAGATATTTCACATCCGTTGTGGGGTTCAGCGCTAGTAGCCTCGACACCAGATCGCAGGTCGGCTAACTAAACTGCCCTCACTTGGGTTTGGGAGCACTGTGACAAACATAGATGGGAGGTTTTGATGAAAACAAAGAGATAAATACATGAAACAAAAGCAGGTGTAGCTGGTGAACAGTTTTATGGTTCCTTGTATTACAGAGAACTTGTCACAGTCGTCACATTTAAAGAAAGCCAATGCTACAGTCACACGAGGGGAAGCAGTGGTTAGATACTGCAGTATGAACAAAATTATTGCTTGTAATCTCGTTGCCTTTGAAATGGGTGCTTTGAAGGAGAGGTGCAGTTCTGTGCCGTCTTCAAAGCGTCTTTGGCGCATCACAACGGCGATCAAACAACAATGAGACAGAGTTAGTGTGCTATCAGCTTGTGATTGAATGGGGTCAAGTTGCAATCACTTTGGGATTAGATCCTATATGATTTGCAGTGTGCTAGCAATCAATCTGAGCTTATAAATTAAACAGCGATTATTTGCAAACCCACACTGAGCTGTCTGAGAGTGATTTCAGACAATCTGACCCAAACTGCAACTGTCTGGAGACAAGTTGCCTCCCTAAAGGCGACCACTGTGATCACCCCTGCGCCTCGACAGCCTGCTAATCTGAGCGATTACTGCAAGCAAAATCCTTCACCGCAATCAGTGATTTTTACTAGTCACAACAAATGTAGTGGTTTTAAAAGTAAAATACTTAATATGTGAGGGCAGTGGAAATATAACACGGCATAAACAGGAAATGCACATGGAAAGTACAACAACAGTACTTGAGTAAATGTACTTATATATCCACTGGGATATATGAACATGACTAAGCCTAAAATCAGCAAAGAAAGTGTAATCTCACCTACACAACCTCTTCCAAATCCCCTTTGCCCAGTCGCACATCTTTTAATTAACATGCCGCAAATGTCCCCGACAAGTCACTGAGGAGAGAATTGTAAGTGCCAGGTACTTATCAATCTTCTCTGGTTTAATTAAGGCTGTGCAAATTATTAGGACAGGTGTGACAGGTGTGTAGTCATGCGTGCATGACGTGTGAGAGAGTATGCTAGTGTTTGTGTGTGCTTGTGTGTGTGTGTGCGTGCCTTTGTTGCCTCTCCCCGGACATAGTCATCTTGCAGGAACATTCTAACTGTCCCATTCACCGGCCCCGGGGCCCTTTCATCGCTCCCATGACCAAGCGGTCAATACTGCAGCACCAGCGATGTCAGTCGCCTTTGTTACAGCAAACAATCAGGAAGAGAGTGAGGTAGCCAAGCTGGATGATGCCAGAAATGACTGCAATCAACCTCTCTCTACCTCTTTCTCCCACTTTCTCTTTCCTGGCGAAGAGCAGGTCAGAGGTCAGAGCCCCCGTGGGTTTTGTGACAGTCACCTAAATTCAATCGTTCCGTTTTTTCCTCCCACCTGCAGATGTGGCTGTGCTACAGCTATTCCGGTCTGCACTGCGGGATAAACTCCATTTACTGTTTAGAGGAGCAGGGTTGGTGATACATACTGATGTCTGCAGCCAAGTCATGCTGTCCATCATCCATCATCTGTCAGCATTTCTCTTCATTTTGAACACACAGCTGTTTGCTTTAACCATAATGATACATATCCGTTGTTTACTTATGTATTATACATGGCCCACAACGTTTTAGAAGAAAATCCCAAAAAAACTAGCACAACGCGACAGAATTGCTTCATGCTGCGTTTGCACGAGTGTGGACTACATATTTGCGTGCTTGTGTATGTGGATCTTTCATGAGGATTTGAAATACTGCGGTATTCTCCTCCCAAGGCAGATTCCTGCCATGCTTACAACATTATCATTTAGCATTCAGCTTAAACTGACTGTAATCTGACAGAAATATGGCCTCAAATTACCAGCGCTATGAAAATGACAGAGCACAGCTGCTGTAACACTTACTGTGACAGGTTGAAGCGGTGACGATGGAGGATTTGAATTCAGATCCAAGTTTGCCGCCTTTTTAGTAGGTGGTGTTTTTTAATGAAACCTTTTCAGAAACAATCTGATATTTTTGCTTCTGTATGTTTAGTTTTATCTGACACACTGTCATTTGTCTTCTACAGGATGGTGGGTTGCACTCCTTTCCTGGTGATCTCGTACTTCTACCTGTGGTACGTTCCTCCTTTCAGTGGCAGCCGGTTCATCTGGTACCTCGGCTTCTACTGCCTCTACCAAACCCTCATCACCGTGAGTATGCACGCTCTGTCAGAACTGTGTGCGTTTAAGAAATTCAGATTTATGTGTGTGCGATGCTTCAGATAACTCGGAGGGACTGCGCATTCAGTACAAGAGAGATGTCAAGTTGAAACGGGAGATAAAAGCTCTGACTGATGCAGCTCACAGTCTGCAGATGACAGATTATGTAACGTATAGACAAAATGCAGAAAACGTTGGGAATAACAAGATTTCAAAGTGGAAATGATTACAGTCATCTCATGCAGGCTCTGACAGCCCCTCGTAGGATTTCTGCTTTGATTTGTGAGATGAGCAGCAGATTAAAACCCAGAGCGCTTAAACACCTTACCTCAAATGGGGAAGTGTAGCTATTTAAGTTCCCTTTTGTTGTGATGGTCCAAACCATTCCTCCTCCTCCTCTTTCTGTTCTGATTCTGGGGCACCCCATATAGTATGTGCTGCAGAGCATGTAGCCCACTGCAGCCACACTGTGGTGAACTGTAACGGCATGTCATTCTAACTACTTGATAAGTATACGGTCAGTCCTGCCAGGAACCTCTTGCCGGATAAATGCTGGTTGCCACTTTTAGCCGCCCTTCATTGTCTCTGCCTGTGTGTTTGTGTGAAGTTTTCTGGGAAAGCGCAGCTGTTATCATTCACAGTCTGTAAACAGAGGTTAGAATTCAACATTTCCTTTGTTTATGCAATCAACTAATAATAGCTTTCCATCTAATTAATCAGTTTTCATTCACCTCTGTGTAGGAAAGTTTGATTCCCAAATGTGTTTGCATCCAGGAAAAGCCCCATAAATGACATGCTGTACAGGAGAGCGATGGCTGAAAAAAGTCCTTACAGAGTCACATTTATTTTCGTTGTGGCTATGCATACTCATTTGGCCACAGTGCTGACTGAGCCCTTGTGTAAATTACAAAGTGAAGCAGGACTTGGTTTGCTCGCCTTTTCTCTGGGAGAGGTGGTGAGAAAGGAGAAAACAGATCTGAGGTTGGCCAGCATGGAAACTGCAGAAATTGCTGTTGATATTTATATACCGTGTATATTTTTCTTCAGCATTCTCTCTGGAATATATAGATAAAAGGCATTAAGGGTGTTTCCAGTTATGAGCCAGATTTTGTTTTTAACAGTTTGACTGGACTTTAGCACAGTAGGGCTATGAGTTACATTCTTCTTTTGTATACACGGACTGTCAAAAAATGATGGACATAGCCACTGAGACATCACCCATTGCTTTAAAGCTTTGAATTTAGCATTTTGGCTGCAACAATCTTGTTTTTCTTTTGTTTTGCTTGTTTGTTTGTTTTTTTGGAGCCAAAAGACTGTGGCATGCTAAACGATCAGCTAACAAGCCTGGTTAGCCAAATACAAAAATACTAGCTTTTCACTCATCAGAATTGGGTTGTTTTCTTGGTCACACCATGTTATTTGTTAGATGATTGCACCAAATAAAATAATTTGACATAATTTAATATAGAATAATTTAAGAAAATTGCTCCAAAAGAGACCAAGAGGATCTCAGCTAACAACCTTAGTTAGCTGAGGTGAAGGCTAGCATACAGTTAGCAGCTACACTGACTCACTTAAATCTCACCTAAATAATAAGAAGTAATAAGAAGTAAAATATATTAGAGGAGTAGGAAATAAGCTTTACACATTAATAATTTCTTGTACCAGACCACAATATTTATTTCTGCTGTAATGTTGGTCATTTTAACATAGGCGGCTTAAGGGACTTTTTGAGCCATCTTAAGTGACTATTTGAGGAAGCTTTATGGCACTTAAGTGGTTTACTTCTTCAGCCCCTTGTAAATTGTTCTTTGTTTAAATGCTAATATCAGCATGGTAATGTGCAAACATTTTTAAGGATGAAGGCAATCTTTTTAGATTTAGGTATTTGGAAAAGTTAAGAGAGAGATATTTAGATTTATCTTGTAGGGACTATTAACATGCTTGCTTAATTTTATGGCTATCTATCTATTAGATTTTGACACATACTATGAAAAAATGTTCACCTCATGTTGGTGCCTGAGGGTAGGGAACTACTGTTGTTATGAGTCGTCTTCTGGGGACCACGATCGGAGCGCAAAATTCGATTGTAACTGATTCAGTAGCAGCGGAGACACATTTTGTTCTGGACCAAAGTATTACAACCTTCAATCTTCTAGAAATAAGCCGCTAGCAATGCTAAAAATAAAATAAAATACCTTCATTATCTTTTCCTTTCCTCAGGAGACTTGTGCAACTGTTTGCCTATCTGTTATGCAGGACTTGCATTTATTTCTGTCCACGTCTTTCTGCTCCTCTTTAGTGTTTCCATGTGCCTTATTCTGCTCTCACAATGTTCCTGAGCACGGACCAGAAGGAGAGAGACTCAGCCACTGCCTACCGTAAGTTTTAATATGCACAAAGTTCTTAATGCCTGCAGTGCTGAATTAATCTTTGCTCTAGCTTTTCATTTGCATAGCGTTTGAAGTGCTGCAACCAAGAGTTGGACCTTTGCTCATTTGATGACAGGAATGACAATGGAGGTCCTGGGGACACTTGTGGGTGCTGCCATCCAGGGACAGATTGTGGCCAGCGCTCACACTCTGAAACACTGCCCTACCAGCAACATGTCGGCTGGTTACCTTGGCAACAGCAGCGGGGCAGAGATCGTGAAGAGCATGGTGCACTCCAAGGAGTACCTGTCATATGCTGTAAGTATCACCGTGCCAAGCCAGGAAGCCAGGTGTGCTAAAAGTAGGGCAAAGAGTTGGTTTGAAAATAACTTCTAGTTTACCTCGGGGCTGTGGCGTGTGTGTGTGCTCAAGGCAGTTATAGAGAATATTAGAGGCTAAAAAAAGCAGTGATGAATGAGAAGGAGGATTGTTCACAATTGGCTCCATATTTACTGTCTACAGGTTCTTTTACTTTTACCTTTTTACTACTATGTTTACCTCGTGGGAGTGAAAGGAAACACCACTGTTTGATATCTGATCCTCGCACCCTGAGCCAGCTTCCCCCTCACCACCACAAAGGGGGTGCTTCCCCTGGCATCACACTCCACATCTTGCCCCATTGCACTGAGGGGTCGCCACAGTCTGCCAGTCATTGGGCTTGTTTATGCCTCAGCCAGAACATTTGAAGCCATCTTAGATACAATGTGCTCAATATATTAATGTCTTATTTGCAGCTTAGGTTAAAGTTGAAAAAAAAAGGGGGAAAGGGACACATTCATCTTCGCATTTCAGTTTGCAGAACTGTGAATAAACTGAGCATCCATCATGAGACTTTTTTTTTGTGAAGATGAAACAAGCCAGAGTCCAATCTGTCCAGTGTTGGATTTGGGGTTGCACCGCAGCTATTTGGGCTTCAAATGGTTCTTTTTCAATGGATTTTGGGTGAACCCTATCAGGGCAGCCCAAACCCTCTGCAGCCACCCACTAAATTCCTCCGTGGTTGCTGGTGAGGGTGGCACACCGTCTGGGCAAACTCCGTCTGCCCTCAGAAACAGGGAGTGTTTGATGTGCATAAATAATAATGAACTGCTGGGCTGAGCCGCATGGAAAAATAGCAAACAAACAGAGGTTGTTTAAGGCAGAGCAGTTCCTGTTGGTTTACAGCTTTAAATGTCTGTATTTTGGGATACGGATCTACTTGAGGTTTCTTCCTGTTCCTGCTAGTATTTGGAAAGCAAGATGTGCACGGATAGTTTGGCTCCCCATAGACGTCACGTCAATAAATCATGCACTGCTGAGTGATAGAATGACAAAGAATTGAAGAAAATAAAAGCCATGTAGGCTAAAAACTGGCACATTCTGTGTCGTTTGTTTCCAAAAATTGATCTATAGCATGTTAAAAAGAAAGAGTTAAATTTTTTAGGGCACTATGAATTAAAGATTGCAGAAAGTCTCAAAATAGACTGTGTTGTGTCGCCTCCATGAAACGAGATAGCTAGATGGAGACATGACTGTACGTTTCTTTCTCTCTGCAGAAGCAGGTGTACACGATAGCTGCCGGCGTTATTGGAGGCGTATTCGTCATCTGCACTGTGGTGATGTTCCTGGGTGTCAAAGAGAGAGACGGTGAGGACTTAATTTTTGTGTGATTGTGTGTTAATGAGTATTGAAATTGACCAAAAAAAGGTTAATCAGTTGTAATAGTTGACATTCAAGGTTTTAAGCAAAGGTTACGCAAACATCTTCAAAGACTTTGTCAAAAATGGACAAAATCGCTCACAGATTGGAAGGTCTCAAAGGACACCAGGTTAACTTGTCATCAACTCTCCATCAGGAGAACGGTGATCAACAGTGGGTGCTTGGCAGGAAAAAGCCACTGCCCTACAAAAACAACCCTCTTGCCTTTGTGAAGCTTGCCAACGGTCACGTGGACAGGCTGCTTGAACAATGTTTTGCGGACAGGAATGACCAAGGTAGAACACTTTGGTTTTAAATGAGAAGCTTTATGTTAAGAGAAAAGAAAACACTTCATTCCAACCATAAGAGTCGACCCCACCTCTGAAAAATAGGGTTTTAGTAATGTTCTGCACCGGAACGGCATCATAGAAAACGTCTGGACATCTGAACCAAATCCAAGTGATTCATAAAGCAAAATAATGGCCTTAAGCAAGCATTTCTGCCAAGGAAGGTTATTGCTTTGAAACAGTTTGAGTAGAGTTTGGACCTTGAGCCAACAGAAATGTTGTGGAAAGACTTGAAGTGAGCAGTTTAAGTGAAGAAAATCACAAACATCTGAAAGTTTAACCGGTTCTACACAGAGGAATGGACATGGATTGGAATACATCTAAATCAATGTGCAGGACTGGTCAACGGTCAGCAGAAGAATTTAGTAACTATTTTTACTCTTGTAATATTTATATAAAAAAATCAGTTAAACTTGTCCGAAAACTGTTATTCAGTGAGGCCCCCGAGGAACTGTTTCAGGATTAAACCAGTTTCGCTGAGACCAAATTAGTTTTCTACCCAACATATTTCATAACTGGACTTTTGTTGCATGATACCAGTATAATAAAATAAAAATAAAAACGAACAAATACAGGAAAATTTTAATCTAAACCTATCTAGAAATTGATAACACAATACTTGGAGTTACTGGAATATGTAAGAACATATATACTGGGCTACGTCTCATAGATGTGATCACATTAGCTCTCATTCTCTGCTCTTTATTATAAATGACACCTCTAACTGAGACAAGCACAGTCCACTGCAATGCAGGGGCAGTTCCAGTAGTTCCAGTGAGCAAATCTATCAGCTTTCCCTTGCTGGGTGTTATTTGATATACTGCTTATTCTAATTCCTCGTGTTTCAGATCCATACGCCCCGAAGACCGAGAAGCAGGTCTCTTTCCAGCAGGCCTTCGTCCTGGTGATGAGGCACGGGCCATACCTCTCTCTGACCGCTGCATTCCTCTTCATCACTGTTGCCATTCAGGTAAATTTATTGGCAGAACACTTCTCAGTCATGACACTCGGCCTTACAGTAAATGGAGACCTTACAGCGTGGGAGAACTGCTGGCGCTCGATGATGATTTGATCAGAGTAGAAGAGCACTTACTGAAAGCTCATCGTTTTTAAGCGTGTTGTGAGTCGCAGGGCTATTGGGAGTGATACCAGCAGTGTGTTCTTGCTTTTTGTTTATCACATGTGCGCGGATGCTCACTTTTCAACCTCACTTTAACGCTGTTTAAATGATTGCAAACTTGTCCAATTTTGCATCAGATCTGGTTCTCTGTATTTCATATATCCTCTCATCTCAGAGGAGTTATCAGCTGTCTTCTGCGAAAGCCCCAGAGCGGGAATAAATCCCGGCAAAAACACTGTCAGCAGCTTCTCCAGTCACTTTATTTGGCGCTCAGCATAGCAAGAGTGCACAGCTACAGTGCTGAATAGACAAGACTGAATATCTGAATGTTTCATCTCTGGTTTTTGCAGCTGATCCAGAGCAACTTTGTCCTCTTCTGCACTTATGCAGCCGACCTGAGGGATCATTTCCAGAATATTGTACTGACCATCCTGGTGAGTACAGCTTTTAGCACTGAAGATCTGCAACATTAACGTAACCAAATGTAACACCTTGTGCATTTTAACTACAATGTAATGTGGGGAGCTCGACTTCATTTCACATCATGTGCCACATAATCAATGTGAAGAACTTTTAACTTCAAATTTAATCCCTGAGACATCTTATTATAGAAAAAAAGCAATGAACAGTACGTTCTTGTACATGATGAAGAAATGCTGCTGTTGTAAATGAAAGAAATCTGTCAGCACAAGAGGCATAATTTGTAAAAAAAATAAACATGTAAAATTACAATTTAATTCAATTTAATTCAGTTTTATTTACGTAGCTCCAAATCACAACAGCAGCTGCCTCAAGGAGGTTTTAATTATAGGTAAAGAACCGACAGTGATACAGAGAAAACAACAGTCAAACAGTACCCATATGGGCAAGCACTTGGCGACAGTGGGAAGAAAAAACTCCCTTTTAACAGGAAGAAATCTCAGCAGAACCCTAATTGAATTTTATATCTATTACCTACTTTGGTGTAGTATGAACCACAGGAGGAAAAGCTGTAAAATGTGTGAAAACACTGTTGAAAATCCAAAATCTGTGTAAATCTGTGTCATTTACATTTCCAAAGCTGTCCAATGGGCCGGATTGAAGTGTTCGCGTTACTTGGTGTAAAGGATTATTATTTTGTCCAGTATTAGCACTACTTGTCATGTTATTTTAAATGTTGACCATCTTTCCTAATACTATTGTTTCTTTTGTAAGTTCTAAATTAACTTACAGACTAAGTCACTTTACGCTTTTGCACACATCTGCTCAGGTATCCGCAGTAATAAGCATTCCACTGTGGCAGTGGTTTCTGCAGAGATTTGGGAAGAAGACGGCAGCTTTTTGTGGCATCACCGTGAGTAAATTGGTTTTATTTTTGTAACATTCAGCTTTGACCATCAGACTTTTTGTTTGTGCCTTCTTGTGGATGAGCTTTTAAAGTGTTTGTCTTGACCAAAGAAACAGTTTTAAGAAAGTTTGTTTTTTATGGATGTGTGTTTGTCTCTCCAGTGGATCCTGCCCTTCACACTGATGTTGGTGTTCATCCCTAACGTCATAGTGGCTTACGTTGTGGCCGTCTCCTCTGGACTCACTGTGGCTGCATCGCTCCTCCTGCCATGGTGAGACTCAACAGTTCAGATGAAACACGCTCGTCAACATAAATTAGGTGTAAATATTTGTGCTAAAATTTTAAAAGCCCTGTAGTGAACGGTCCCGTGAGCGTCCCTGCCATCTGCTAAGTAATATAAATTTGGTTGCCCCGCCCCTTGTTATAAAGGATTAAATAAAACTGAAATCCCCTAAGCCGCTGATATTGTTTACCTAAATTCAACCCTGCTATATGTATGCTCTGCTGTTCATTTTAATCCCCTTTTGATTTGATGCAAAATGTCATTAGTCAAGCCATTCTGTCAGAGGGCCCTGAGCGCTCACCAAGGTCATGCCACGGTCATGAAATGATGTCATTTTTAAGAATTACAGGACCCGTCTACTATAAATCTTCCATACCATCACAGAGCCCCGGCAACGCCAGAGGTATCACTACATCTGTTTTCCAGTCGTTGCTAAGGCCCTCGCCTCTCCTCACTCATCTCTTTTCCCCTCCCTTTAAAAACCTAAATTACAGCCTCCTGAGGGGGGCCTGTTTATTTTGGAAGGGGCTGATTGTTTATCCTGTCCCGCCCGCTGCTCATCATCTAATCGTGTTATTAGCTCTGTAATTTTGGCCCACTGGTATATCAGAGCTCTGACCTCACATCGCTGCGCGCTGGCATCCTGACTGCACGTGTGAGATAACCTAAGTAAGAGCACGAGGGAGGTCTCGGCGCGTATCAGCTTAAAGTTTTACCATGGCTCACTGTGATGTTGAACTTTTATGACAAACGACACATGCTCATTCAGCTCTGCACGCCTGTTTTTGTGCTTCAATCCAGGTCGATGCTGCCAGATGTGGTGGATGACTTCAGGTTGGCCAACCCCTACTGTAAAGGCCACGAAGCCATCTTTTACTCCTTCTATGTCTTCTTCACCAAATTTGCCTCTGGGATCTCCCTGGGAGTGTCCACCCTCTGCCTGGAGTAAGTCTGCATTACTGTTACACATGCATGATTAACTCAAGCGCTGCGCGATATTCTACGTCTGCACTTAGCATGTCATGATACCTCACCGAAATGCATTAACCCCTGGTGCGATGCATAATTCATCACACGAAAGGTGTCGAGTTTGCTCATCTGCAGGGCTGCACAGTGCGGCCTGATGCTCATTTCCTCTCGCGCATTTTAACAGAGCCTCTCCGTCATTGCTTGTAGGTTTGCAGGATACGACACAGGCGCCTGCAAGCAGCCTCCCCCTGTGGTGTACACCCTGAAGCTGCTGATCGGCGCCGCCCCAGTGGCCTTCATCGTCACGGGCTTAATGATCCTGCTCCTCTATCCCATCACTGAAGATGTACGGCTTAGGAATAAAGTCTGCCTGGAGGAGCTAAGGTGAGAAAGAAACCTGTAACCTTTGACCTCTATACTGACGTTTGAAGTGTATAGGAGAAAATTGACTGGACTCAAACGCTGTATTTGAAACCAGTGTCTCTGTGTCTCTCACATAGGAAACAAAGCATCGGCTCCAGAACAGTGGAAGATCCGAGTAACGTGTGACCTAAACGTCGAATGGAGTGAAGACGCGAAGCCACGGATTCCAGTAATGCGTCTGGGAAGTTGCTCATTAGTGTACATTACACTGCTAAATAGATTTAATGTAAACATTTTTGTTTCATTTTCACATGTACTGTACAGTCATACTGGATATATATAAATATATGAGATTACTTAATTTATATAAATGAATGTATAGAGTTATTTGCTGTGTTTAGCTCTACAACACTGTTATTTATTTATAATATATGATTCCAAAAGGTTTGATGATATGAGATGAATAAATGTTGTAGAGAGTGCTTTTTGTAATGGTTGTTTTGGGGGATCTTTACCGAGGAGGTGGTGCGGTGGAAAATAACAGACGAGGAAGCACTACATATACAAATTTAATTTTCAGAAAGCTCCCCAAGCATTCCTTTCTTTGGACATTCAAAACAAACCACAGCGGTCCTAACAGCAGGGTATGACCATGAGAGAAAAGTTACTGTTGACTGTTGCCCCCTCTAGTGGTCACATGGGTTTTCCTGAACGTGTTAAAATTCTAGCAGGATGGAAAATCCTTTGGGTCTCTCGTAGACAGAACATTTGAGATGTTAAAGTGCTAAACTTGACATTTTAAGTGTAAAACCTGAATTTCATACATCTACTTCTGCTTCAAAAAAAAACAACAACATTAGCCTCCATTTGTTCATATAAGACGTCAGAACAATCAGAAACATGTCCCAAACATATCTAAAACGTACTCGCCGCTGTTGCTGGACTGCTAATCAGCACGTCCTGCTTCAGCAAAAACATGAACTGCACAGGTTTTGTTTTTTTAAAAGAAGAAAATGTAAACAATGCATGGAGTGCAATGAGCATCTCTTGTCAAACGGCTGTCATTTCAACACACACAAGAGTAATTTTGTCATACAGCTGCGGTCCATTTGACAGTCGAATACATCATGATAACAGAGGGACATTGTTTTGTGAGTCCATATATTGAACTGTGCGTTAGGAGTGGCTACACGGAGGCCTCTGTGGTTGTGTTGGGGCTTTGGCTGGGGGCTGGACTGGATGGGCAAGAGTTCTCTGGACTCCCGGGAGTCCGCAGGGTTGATTTCCGCTTCCCGTTCCGCACCGTGAGCTCCTCCTTAGGCTTAAATGTCAGAGGGACAAAGCCATCTGCATCTGCCACAAGTACAACCCACAACGGTCCTGGAGAAAAACAAAAACAAAACGACAATTAGGACTTTTTGACTCAGTATGGTTTTCTAAATGTCAGTGTAGTTTAGAAACTGTAGTTTGTGCGACCTACATTTTGGTGGTCTCAGTTTAGGAAAGCCAGTCTTTGCTACAGCAGCAACAAAACACTATGCACATTAAATGGTAGTAAGCTGCTTTTGTTTAAGACCTTATAATCTGACTTAGGCTTTTAATCACTTCCAATTATAGCTCACGCACGCTATCGGAAGAACAATGCCACCACAAGCTGCCTGAAATTACAACTGACTGCAATAAATAAGGTTTCTTATAAAGTACAGAGCAATCTGAGGGGGATGCCTTCATGGTGAATAAAGCCAGCAAGAGCATACAGATCTTAACATTTAGTCAATGACTTGCAGTTGACCCCACTTGAGGACCAGAAGAAATTTCCTCAGAGTGATTTTAGTTAATTAACCCTTTACACCCTGTGTCACAACACGGTTAATCGCACATGAAAAACAACAGATGAGGCTTTTGCACAAAGGCAGCTTAGGTACTGCTTTACATTAAGGGAAATGCCACTTAAAATGCACAAACAACAGAAAACAAGTAGCAGAGGACACGTGCTATTTGCTATACTTTGTTACTGTTGACCTACTGATGCCAAATCCAATTTTGTGAACATACCATACATCATCTCCACGATGGTAAGGTTGAAGAGGTCTTGGAGCGCACGCAGACACAGTTTACCGTCGCACAGCAGCACCGGCCTCCGCTCGTCAATAAAAACATTTTCTGACAACTGCTTCTGCGTGAGCACAAAGAAAGGAAATGTGATGGAAAGAGACATGCTCGTGGCTATTATTATGTTAAAAAATGCAATATTCTTATTTAACTTACTTAACTTATATATATATATATATATATATATATATATATATATATATATATATATATATATATATAATATATATATATATATATATATAATAGGGTATCAAACATAACACGTAAAACTGTACCTGGCATGTGACATTGACATACGGGGGTTCGCTGGCATTAGGGTAGACACTTGGGGCCTTTTTGCCATTCTGAGTGTAATCTCTGATTTCTGTCAGGCACTGCTGCACTTCTGCAAAGCGTGTAAAAAGTCTTTCCATGTTGTGAACGAGCTGCTCCAGCGCGCGCTCCTTGGCCTTGCCGGGAGTCTTTTCAGGCATAGGCAGCTTCGGCTCTGTGTGCATCTTGTCAGATGGTTCGAAGCGAGGAGAACTGGCTCGGCTGGAATCTCTGCTGACCTGTCCGGCCACCGCCAGGCTGGCCATGCGGCTGACATGGTCCATGTCAAAGTTTTCCACTGTAACTGAAGAGGCACTGGACGGGGCTCTGTCTGATAAGTCCACAGAGCTGGTGATGGGGCTGTGCTCGCTGCTTCTCACCTCCTCGACCAATCTCCGCCTGTTCCCCGGTGAGCAAACTACCCCCCTTCCAGGCAGTATCAAGTCTTTTATCCCTGGGCGCTCTCTGTCATCCTTTGACAGGTGCTCTGAGTGCCTCCTAATCCCTGTGCAGAAATTAGAGGTGGACTCATGGCTCTGAGCAGAGGAGGATGGTATGATAGGAGACATAGGCGACTCTCCATCGTAGATCAACTCTTTGGCTATGAGATGAAGAATATATTTGTCAGTGTTAGCAGATGGGAGGAAGGCGGGGTCGTTGGACTTCTGGCGACCCACCATCAACAGTAAAATCTTATCGCTGAGGAAACAGACTCCTTTGGGTCTCTCGTTCTGCTGCAGAGAGATCTGCTGTATGTTTGGCATCGTGGAGGCTGTGATGCAGTACACAAGAACCATGTTGCATGTGTTTGATGCAACAGCAACTGTGGAACCACGGGGATCAAAAGCCACAATGTCTGGGACCAAAATCCCTGGAATGCTGACTTTACGAGTGGTGGTGACCTTTCGCTCATAGGTAACCAGAATGAGGTGCGAGGAGTCCTGCCCGGAGCCTGTTACAGTGTCCCTGCGACGCAAATGGATAAGGGGGCTGGGGTCAGAGCGACGGTGTCTCGCCAGAAGATGGGTAATATCAAGAGGACCTGAGCTAGGGATGTAGGACCTTTCAGATTCGAAGGATCTTCTCCTCGAATCCAGAAGGCTGTCATCATCTGACATGTGAGAGCCATGGCCGTGCAGGGCCTCTGTCTCTGCTGGTAAGTCGAACGCTATGCCAGAATTTAACCCACATAATTTATCCAGCGGCAGCTCCGTAGCCACAGCTACTTGAGCTTCCCCGGTGGCCTCAATGGCACAGATATAGCCTCCCACGTCAAAGATGGGACAGAAGGAACAGGCCACCAGACTCTTTTGGATGTCATTCCAGATGTAGGAGTGAAGGGCACTGCCTATAGCCACCACCAGGCGTGTGCCATCCTTAGTCCAGCATGCACAGTGGATGAGTCCACTACCTTTGATATCTGCTTTGATTCTTCTGTTGTCCACCCTGACAGAAAACAGCACAGAGGTGTCTCTCTTAGTCAGCACAGCAAGAATGTCCAGTTTAGGGTGCCAAACGCAGCCTTGTGAAAGCAAGGGGAAAGGCTCGCTCATCTCACAGGTCTGCGTGCACAGCAGCTTGTTCTGTTCAAGAGCACTGAGCTGCAGTTGCCACACGGTAACATGCTTCTTGTGCTGCACAGCCAGCAAGGCGGGAGAATCAGAGCAGCACAGGGGGCCCCAGAAGAGTCCGAAGACATGCTCAAACTGCCCGATGACGTTTGTGTCGCCAAACTTCACATCGCCGTTGATAAAGTAGAGAGATGTTAGGCAGACTTGCTTGCCATCTGTCCAAGCAATCCCATGCACAGGGTGGATGGCTTGGTGCAGTGTGTTGAGACCTGTCCTGAGCAGCTTTGCCTTACCAAGATCCATCCTGGCAGGTATGAAGAAGCTTATCCAAAGAGCAAAAGAAAACAAAAGAGTCACAGCGTTAACATTGATAATAGAGTCCTGTGTGTCTTCTAAATGGGTCTTGACGACGAGTGGCTATTGCTACCTATGCAGATTAAGAATGGCAAAAGCCTCTCTTGTGTCTCCTTCCAAGTACATGCTTTAATCCCTCTGTGCCTGAGGCAGTGGTGACGAACACCTATAGCTGCTTACGCCTGATGACCTTAACAACACACAGGCCCTTTAGGACCTAAGGGTATTAACATTAGTATGTGTTGAATAAGAGTGTCTCATTAAAGTATTTGTCTTTTTAGACTCTGACATGATTACAAAAAGTACATTAAGTCTTCAAATACACGTCATCAGAGAAAGAAAACTGTAACAGACTTAAAATGTAAACACCATTTTAACACTGGAGCACATTAAACACAATCAGATTCTTCAGAAAACAGATTTACTGTGTGGATTGATTACTGCACATCAGCTTAAAACGCGTAGACACAAACCACGAAAAGGAGAAATGCTCATTAATTCAATTAATAAACATTGGAAATCACTAGCGAGATTAACTTGCTGCTTCCCTTTAAAAAATATATCGCGCAAACAGATAATTAAAGCTAGATTCGACACAAACATGAGTTTTAAAGCTCAGCATACCTTACAAAACTAAAAACACGTTCCAAGGAGCTCGTATAAAACAGTGAACATTAACTCTCATGTCAGCAAACTCACGTTTTACCGGTTAAAAATCGCCTCCAACGTTTCTTAGTAAATGACACGGAAGCAAAACTACTCGACAGTTTCGGTGCATTGTGGGAGACGTAGTTCACTTTTAACAAGCGCTCTAGTTTTATATAGCCCGAATTAATAAAAAACAATTGGCTTACTTAGAGGGACTTGATAAACTTAATAAAGACTATGACAAACCAGAAAATGAAAATTCAACTGACATTAGACACTCGAGCTTTATTTCACCTCCAGGGGTCTGCAGGGCTGAAGACGACGTACGTAGTGGGGTTGTAGATCTCTACGCTGCCTCCCTGCGAAGTGGAAAATATCTTGGCTGTCTCACGGTTGGCTGTAGCTACCGCGGGTGGGTGAATGCCTGGTTTCTGTCGCTAAAGCCCGACTTGTAGCTGCAAAAGGGTAGAACTGGCTCTAAGAAAAAAAAGCTTTGTCGGCTGTATGCTTTATAGCTAATATTTGAAGCAGCACAACCATGGGCGTGGAGGTCGAGACGATATCTCCCGGTGATGGTAAGCGGATTTATTCGCCTATGTGTGCTTTGATGAGGGTTGGTGGTGCTGGTGTTGTCGGGGCACGGTAGTTCCCCGGAATGCCATTCAGATATTTTTAAATATTTACTTTTTTTTTTGTCAAGATTAATATTAAGATGTGTGCGACGCGACTGAATATATCCCGTAGATATTTAGCAATTAACGGTAGTATGCTGCGGCTTTACCCTGTTTTGATTTTAGTTTAGTTTCTTCTTTTACAGTTTAAAATCACTGACGCCTGCACGGCATCTTTCTAGAACTCTCTATCCTGTGAAGTCAAACTCCGTCCGGTGTTTTAAAATTGAGCATTAGCACATAGGCACGTAGGGAAACATTTGAAGAGTTACTCATGTGTAAGCAGTCAGTCAGCTCAAGAGTGAAAGACACCAAATCTAGGGCTGGGTAAGGCAGACTACAGTGTCCTTATAGGCACTGCTAAATTAAAGTGCATCTGATAGCTAATTACTCTACTATTTCTATTACTGTGTAGGAAAAAAAATGCCTGCAGGCTAAAGTTACAGCATGAGGATGACAGATGCATATCTCACTTTAGTATGTCCGAAAGTGTAAAGAGGGTGCAACAGTACTGGCATCAGCACCCCACCAGACTGAACCTTGCATTTGCTAATGAGACTGCCAGTCTAATTACAAGATTAACCTGCCAGCCTCAGAGAGTATACAAACACACACTAACACTTGTTTTTTCTCTCTTTCATTAACAGGAAGAACATTTCCAAAGAAAGGCCAAACATGTGTTGTTCATTACATAGGTAACTTCCTTTCTCTTTCTTCTCTCTCTCCCCCCCTTTTTTCATTCTCTGCATTTTTTTCTGTCTTGGAGTCCATAGGGGGAAATATGTGCACAACACACCAAGCTTTCAAAATACGCAAAATGCTCGTAACATTGTGTAACTGAGTGTTGGTTACACTTGCAAGTTGCCGACAGAACCAGAAAATACTGTTTTTTCTTTTGTTTTTGTTTTAGGGTGTGCTGACATGCACATATTCATTCAAATGGGCATGTTTTCCTGTTTGTGTCTTGTCAGATTGCCAAGTTTTTAGGTGGGACAATAAGACGCTGAGACTTTTGGGAAATGAATTTGGGTTGCTCTATGGCCTCGGGTTAGCAGACCACACAACTAGGTCAGACAGAAAGTAAATAAACCTCGCTGGCATCTCGTCTGTTGACTGTCTGAGTATCACATGGTTATTATGTGGTTATAAATGCAATTGTACACACTCTGGCTATGGTCTGTGTAGTAAAGAGGGTTGGTTTCGAGTTTGTAAGTATTTATTTATTTTTATTGAACGTACACGTCCATGTAGTTCCATCTTGTAGCTTTGGGACTTCATTTTCATCATTTGAAATGGGTTAATGTGATTTTCCTAATCTATTGTAATACTGGCTGTATATCTTGATTGACCTATGCATAGTGTTTAACCTTATGTGAAAATTGCAGCTTTGTTTGACTAGTGTGTGTGTGTGTGTGTGTGTGTCATTAGAGACAAAACGATCCACAACAACTATGCCCTATACTGTACCTTATACTAGGATGTTGTGCTGTAAACTCTTCTGGGGAAAGTTGGATTTGCCTTTAAGCCTAATTTCAGGTATCCCATTTTTTTGGCTGCTGCCTTATTTCCATTGAGTCGCCTAGTGGATGGATCTGCATGTTTGATGCAACCCTTCCATATATCTGCTTCAGTCTGGCCCTGTAAGTAGACTAGCTGGTGATCCCTCGAGGCTGGGTTTGTGTCTGGAACTGGGGATCCTTCATATGTCAGGCGAATGTAATCTTAATTTATACGTCTCAAATTGTGAAGCTAGGCTCTTGAGATGTGCCACATAGCATTCTAGAGTAAGGGTTTGATTGACACTTGGTGTCTCTGCTCCCCTCTACTGTTGAATATGCAGTTATGAACATGGGTGGATGGATATATTGTTACAATATTGAAAGCCAAAAATTAATTAAAAATTAATTCATTTGCCTGGTCCTGTTGCACTGCTCTATGCGTGAAACTCGTAATCGGACACACTGGAGGCTGAGCGGCCAGTCTCATGTCCATGCCAAGAATGGTAGAATTTGCCCAGTTCTGGTCCCTTGTTTCATTCGAATCGTGCATCAGAGTTTTGGGATTTAAAGGTGTCTAAACTTTGGGTTCTGGTGAGGTTGTTGACGTTTAGGTAATGCATCAAAACCCAGGATTATATAAAGAGCTTCCCAATACTAGGACAAATAAAGTATTTCTAATCTTAAAGTAAGAATAATTTAGATCTGCAAATAATGCAGACCTTCTCTCGCTGTGAGCAAGAATTAAACATAGGGGATGAAAATGAGCACAATAGGTCCCCTTTAAGTTTTAAACTCCATCAAGACCGCACCACCTCTGCTGGATTGCACATATAAAAAAGCTTTTCCTTTTTCTGCTTTATTTCCTTTCTCCGTGTTGTTACCTGTTGCATTTTTTTATTTATAAGAGGGACAAATGTAAAGAATCCTGTCTGCAAAATCTACAAATGGTAAATCGACTGGGAATTACATGGTGCCTCTCTACTCAATTTGAGCACTCAAAGCACTTTCTATTACAAATCTCATCCTAATCACATATGCATCCATTGCTTTTATCCATACCTAACCACTTTACTACACATTCACGCTTCCATGAATGCATCAGGGGAAACTCAGAGTTCTGTATTTTGCCCAAGGATACTTTGACACTTGGACTGTAGGAGCTGGTGATGGACAGCCAGCTCTACCACTTGATCCATAGCCACCCCCAACAATTAGCATGGGTACTCTTCTTTTTGTTACATTCGTCACCTATTTCATTGAGGTACTGTACTCCCCATCTTTTGTTTGTCTTTTTGTTTCGATTTACGCTAACTTACTCATAAGATGCTTATACTTATTGGAATACAACTCAAAAATACATAGTTGAGCCAAACTGAGGCTTCAATAAAGGAACGCCCAAAGAGCTATAAATACAGTTTTGTATAAATGCAGGAAGTGCATTTGCAAAATATATTTAAGGGTAGAGCTGAACTTGGTGATGAACACATGAAATTGGCTAAGAATGTGGTTTATGTAGATAATCTGGAAGTATTTGTGTTGTAATCTGCAGAATTGATATAATGTGTTCCTCACATCAAGGTTTTTATGGACTCATAAACAAGTCTCCGATCCTATAGTGAGGGAGGAGGTTTTTTTTAATTCCTTGCTGAACTGTTATTATGTTAACCCAGTTAAATTTGATACATCGGTTCAACTAGTTTCAGGTAGTTATCAAGGGATTTGTAAGAAACTGAGGCAGGGAAGTTTTAAGATTATACTTCACAGTTTCAGTGCCCCAGAGGACAAGTGTTTTAATTAAAAGCTACACGACAAGATTAGCTGACACTCTGAAAAAAAGATAATGTTTGTAATACAGGTTGGTGTGGATTTGTAACATAAGTCAGCTGGCTCTCGGTGCAAAAACACAGACTGTACCCTCAACTCCACTCCACCCTCCCCTGGTGTTTTCCAGATAGCAAAGGCAAACAGTAAGAGTAAGGAGAGAGAGTGATTTCCCAATACATATTGGGATATGAAGCCACTCTGCTGGAGAGGCTTTCTCACGCATTCTCTTAATGCTGTGCAATTTTTGACTCTCACTTTCACCTCTGGGATTTTGAATATGCAGATGCACACATGCCAGAAGCACACAGACGCTCAGATATGCGAGCGACCTTCTTCTCACTCTGGTGAAAGTTGTAGCCACCCAAATTAGCCGAGTGGTCGTTGATGGCTCAGGCCTCCAATAATTTATCCTGTCTTGCATTCTTGTTTCTCTCATGGCTGACTGCAAGTCTGCTCACAGAGTGGCAGCTCTGTCAGCTGCAGTCCTGCAGTCTGAAGCTCATTTTGCTGCAAGAGGAAAATTAAAGCAGATCTGATGTCAGTCAACATGAGACAACAAAAGTAGCTCATGCGGTTTTAAGTTTGATGAAGTATGGCACTAAGCTACGAAGATGAATGGCATTGTAGCCTCTTTTGACATGAAGCTCGTGCTGCATGTGATGTCATTCCTAAATGTGGACATCATACCTTACCATGTTTGTCCTCCAGACTTTAGCATAAAACAGACAGAAACTGAGACCTCGCGGTTCTACGTGTTTGACCCAGAAATAGATCAAGCTGTGTGTCAGAAGATGCCAAAGTCTTCCTCCATGGGAGAGTGGTTGTTCATATAGTTGAGCAAACAATGGGAGGCTCCAAGATTAGTAGAAAGGCTTCTGCTGAAAATCATTGACTATTGGGTTGTCTGAGTGCTTCACAGGCTTTTTGCAACTTGTGTTATGAACATGGATCGAATATCTATGCAGCACCTACTTGGCAGGCAAGACTGGAGGAAAAGTGATATTCGAGCACATTATTATTTATCAAGTGAACTACTAGGCTCCACTAAAGATCTAGGACACTCCATATCTAGTTAGAAAAAAGCTCTTTTTGCACTTAATGATAGTATTAGAGTAACTTTTAAGTCATGGCTGAGGATTACTTTCAGGCTCCGGTGTCAACTTTACTCATATGCCCTATCCCAGTTGCTTGGCTATAGAAATGAAGAATGATGAAGACTCTTGTTATTAAGATGTCTGTGCCTGCAGGTGTGAAACACAGCAGACATGTAAGTCACATACTCAGATAGCTTTACACACATCTCATTTCATCCACATTTGAGCCAAGGGGCTTGCTGTGTTGGCAGCCATCCTAGACAGGGGCTAAGACAGGATAAGGTAAACAAAGTAAAAATAGCCCCACCCCTGTGTGGAATGGCTTTTTACAGCGATAGCTAGCCACTACCAAGTGTAAGCTTCTCACAAGGAGAGCCTAGGAGCCAACCTCAGAAGGGACAGGCTTGGCTGTATTTTTGCAAAGACCTCACCCATGCTCGGCTGTACAAATAGTGATAATAGAGCAGTGATACGAGTGTGGTTTAGTTAGCAGTTTGGGATTTTGCTATGGCTATCTCTGTGATCTCCAGGAAACAGATTATTATAGAATATTAACACAGGGTCCAATGTGTTGCAATTCATAGTCCACGGCCTGGTCCTCGTTTAGCCTGGTCCCATGCTGGCCACCCCTGGTGAAGGGTGTGGTCTGGCAGGGGCAGACACCTAGCTGCCTGTGTGAAATGAGCTATCTGTGTCCAGACTGGAGCCCGACTGATATATTGATGATATTTTGAGGATGTGTATTGATTGAGCCTCTGCCTTGTTTTTGTAAATTTTCACTTTACAACGGAGGGCGGGGGGCCAGCACCAGAGGCCGGCCCACTTTCCATTGGGATGGCCCTCCCGGCCAGGAAGGACACACTGAGCATGAGTGTGTTTGTTGTGTCTGCGTTCTGTTGTGTCACAGTCCATCGATTTTTTACACATCAGCCGTAAAAACACGGTGGGGTATTGTCGTCACCCCACTGGGTGGGTGGGCGGCGTGAACACAGAAGTTTGTCAATGCGATAACTTGAGAACGACTCAATGGAGGCGCATCGGTGCATCTAATAAAAATTTCAGGGCTGGTTGAACCTCGACCTCAGGGCCAAGGTCAGAGGTTAAGTTTTCTTAAAATCTTGTGACTGGGATAACTCCAGAATGAAGCTGTGGCGGGGCGTGGTTCGTGGCACGGCTGTGGGGGAGGCTGACACACCTGAGCTCGATCAGCTCATCACGCCTCCCCTATATTAAACGTGCCGGGACCTGAGGTTGGGGTTTGTTGTTGTTGTTGTGTGTGGCTGTCAGCTAAGCTCCGGCTGTGTCTAAGAAGCGACATCCGGAATAAAGAAGTGTGTAAAGAGTGAAATATGTGGTTCGGTCTATCATTCCTGTCACAGAGGAATTGCAGGATTTTGATACGGTGGTTGCATCTACTATAAATATCAGACGACTTCAAATCTCAGTGACCTCTAGGTCAGAGGTCAAGTTTTCTGAAAATCTTGTGAATGTGATGAGTTGAGAAAAAGGTGACGTACGATTTTGAAATTGATACTATTTATGCACTACCAAACAAATTGATACCCACTAGGAAGCTGAGGGGTAGCACTGGCAGCCACCAGTATTTTTTTTTTCCATCTTTGAGTTTGGAGTGAACTGAAACCAGTTACAACAGATGCAGGGCAATGAATTGGGGTTCATCCTGAACGCTCTATCACATGGCTGAGATAGACAGGTAATCTCTGATTAATCTAACAAACAGGTTTGTCATATGTGGGGGGAAACCGAAGCACACAGAGGAAACCCACATAGGCTTAGGGAGGACATGCAAACTGCACAGAGACAGCCCCAACCTGCAGGAGTATGCACTGCTGTAAAAATGCATTTCAGTTTAGCTGAAATGCATTTTCTGTGTCAGGGTTTTTCTTCAGTGTGCAGCCAACTGCTGCTAGAAACTCAAACGACTTTTCTGCAAGAAGGTTTTGTGTTTCTGCTACTCGAATGCCCTGCAGCAGGTGGTATTCACCAGGGGGTGTGAACCTGATGACTCCGCAGCTGGACCTGGCCCAGCCCGCTCATATCTGGGCTACTGGACTTCTTGGAAATGATGGACCTTCTAAGTTTAGTGGGGGAATGAAAGTGGAGAAGGAGTACAGTACCAACTTTCATATGACTGGATGAGCAAGACACTGTAACTAAACTTCAGCTAACACCAGCTTTAAATGCCAAGTATTCACACTATGACATAGAGATAAAATAATGTACCAGAACAACCTCCAAAGTGATAGCGGATCATTATTATTATTTTTTTATTATTTAATTTATTTATGTAAAAACGAAACCTTTTAATCTGTATTTCTAGAGGATGGAGGACAAAATATTATTATTATTAAAATCTTATTATATTAAATATGTTAATTACTTGAAATAAAACACATTATTATATTGGTTGGTAATGCACAGCATTGCATTATATTGTATAATCTCTGAATCTCCAATCTCAGTTATTTGAACTTTGTTTGCAGTTACAAGTTTCCTGTTCCACAACAATAGATTGTGCAGAGAAAATAACAAACACCATTAAGTTGCTCCTGTTGCTTTTTTCTGGCCGCCAACGGTTCCCAAAGTTCACGACTTTTCAGAGTAAAAGAACAGGGATTGAGATTGTGGCTAATGAAATGATTTAGTGTTTTCATGCCTTTAGTAGTTTAACCGCCACAGCAACAACAGCCCTGTCATGCCTGAATGGTCAGTCATTGTTCTGAAGGAGCTGAGTCCCGCTTTGCCTTTGTTACCCCTTTCTCTCGCTGTGGTCTACATACAGTTAAGCAATGGCCTAGTTAACTTTAAAAATAATCCACTAAACCAGGCCAGTTCTTCCTGATTCACATTTCCTCTGTTCATTTGAGAAGTTGAAACAGACCCAAGAAGTCCCACCAGAAAAATTCCTGGTTATTGCAGCAGCTAACTATGCCCATGCACTTTTGATTTTTGAGTTTATTTTGCCTCTAAATTTTGTTTTCATATGCTTTTTTGGCAGGTATGTTGCAGAACGGGAAAAAGTTCGACTCCTCGCGAGACAGGAACAAGCCCTTCAAGTTCAAGATTGGACATAGCGAGGTCATTAAAGGCTGGGAAGAAGGAGTAGCACAGGTAAGAGAGGAAGGTTGAGGCCCTGCTTGTTTTGTCTTTTAGTATTAAGCAGTACGTTATGCATTCCATGTTCTAAGTACATATTGAACTTCATTTATTCATTTATACTGCCAGGTTTTAATTGATCATACCTAACAGTTAGTTGCAATTCTGAAGGTGCTCTCATACAGTGAACAGGTGCACCACTGCAGTTGTTTGTTTTTTAAATTGTGCTTAGATGCACTGCAGTGGTCAGCAACAATGAGAGGGAGGCTGTAAAACAGATTCTACTGTAGCTATTGGAGTTCAGATCGGTTCAGCTGTAACACATTCCTTCCTTCAGCTCTTGTATGATAATGGCAGCCACAGAAAATACACAGTTACAGAGTTTTCAGTTAGAGAAAACAGATGAATGAGGACAAATGGAGTCACAGCATCAACAGCAACAGCAGTCTGACATTACTTATTTTCTGCAGTTGTGTATGTAATGCTGAGTAGCTGACTTGATTGCTGTCCGCTTGAAAGTGGTCTTTTACAGCTGCAGTGAGTAGAAACCAAGATCTGTTATGAAAGGAGAATAAACTATGCAGTTTCTCATATTTTACTTGTGGTCGGGCCTCTTGGTAAAGTACGCAAACAAAAGCCCTGAGTTCCGAATATCTGCTTGTGTTTCAGGTTCCTGGTATTATGTTTGCCTGCCAACTGTCACACTGTTATTGTTTACAGGGACACTTGAATAGGGTATTAATTTACAAGTCAAAAAGTGTTTTGTGTTCTGTGACAAGGGACTTTTCGGGCGTAGGCGTAAAGTACAAGAAAATGCACATAAATACTCAGTGTGTTCTGCTGTCCCCTCGCCTCTCCTCTCCTGTGCTGCAGATGAGCCTGGGCCAGAGGGCTAAAATCACCTGCACACCGGATATGGCTTATGGAACAACAGGCCACCCCGGAGTTATCCCACCAAACGCAACCCTTATTTTTGATGTGGAGCTGCTTAAGCTGGAGTGACGCATGGGGTAGAAGGCAAAGGCAGAAGGCTAATGGGGCTGCATTCACCATAACCCACAACCGGGAGACTATACCCGACTGTTGCCTCTCACAGCCACCCGCTCTTATGTTTCTCTGTTTTCACAGCCTTCGTCTTTTTCTTCAGTTAGGTATTTAAACGCATCTTCTGCTTCGTTGCCATCGTTTTGAGCTAGATGCTGCAAGAAAATGTTCATGTCGTACAAGACTCTTATACACACACACACGTTTTGGTTTGTTTGTTACACATGCTTGTTTTGTTGAACTTCATTTAATGTTGTAAATTTTGTTGATCCCTGTTCTCTTTGAAAAGCCGTACTACATTGCAATCAAAACATATATTGCCTTACAGTTTGAACAGCGGAGTTGAGGGTACATAGGTTAAAAGTACAATGTCTGCTCTGTATATTTACTGGGCATTATATACCACTGTCTGCATCGCCACTTTGAAAAAAGGCTTGTCCTGCTGAATGCTCTGAATGATGTTGCTGTGTTTGGTATATTTTATAATCCTTGTGAACATGCAAGTGTAACCTATAAAATCAAACCCAATCAATACTGTACAGAAGTCTTTAAGAGCCATTGCTACTATGACAGTTTATTGACCAACTCTTGAATAAAGTGGCATGCACTATGTTAAAAAGTCTGTGTCCTTTGTGTGATTTGTGAGTGACTGATTGCTATTTCCAGAGGAATCTGTTTACCAGTTCACATATTGTGTTCAATTTTTATGAAACCATAATCAAATTTTTTGTAAAATAAGTAAACCATGCATTTAATCACATCTGGAATCTCGCCTTCAGACGACAAGATGTGGAGGACTTCATCACTTCAAGAAACACATGTAAACTAATACTTATTCCATTTAAGGATAAAATTTCTTTGCAAGAAAAAGGTCCTTGGTGTGCCAAGAAATCTGTATACAGGGGAGAAGGCCTTTAAAACCTGTATTTAATGGTCATCAGGCCAGAAATTAAGATGAATACAGATGTTTCAACTTCCTGGGACCAGTTTTGGGAGGGTCTTTTTCTGTCCCAGCATGACTGCCGCAATGCACAAACCAAGATCCATAAAGGTGTGGTTAGTTAAGTATGTTGTGGGAGAATTCAGCCCCATCTAGCATTTTTCGGATGAACTAATATGGAGATACATCACAACCTGATTTGTCCATGTATTTTATCTCAGTTTCAAAACGTGATATGTTGTTACCATTTTTATTTAACTATGGGTTTGAATTATATGCAGTCATTGCACGTCTGTTTTTATCACCTTGAATTTTCCTGAAATCTCTAATAATAATAATAATAAACATGAATTCTCAGTCTTCGCGTCGACAAAACAGGGAATAAGGGTGGTCATTATAAAAAAATATGTTTCAACTGTACTAATTGTTTACTACAACTGAAACGACATCAATAGCTGAATAACCCAATAAAGCAAATTAAATATACACATACACTAACAACTGTTTGTGTCGCTCATCTCTACGACAGTCAAATATCTTTGCTGTAACATGTGTTTCCGGTGTAATAGGTCAAAGGGTACTGTAGTTGATTCTCGCAACCGATTGGCTGACTGTCTCTGTTGTCAAACTCCATTGGCTACAGGCACACACGCCTGTCATCAGTCTGAACAAGAAAACAAACGACAAGGTCAGAATTCTGTTGTAATATCTCTGAAAATACTCACTGTTAAACACGCGAGGCACCAATATGCCTCATGTTGTATACCACTGTTTTGCTTTTACGTTTACGCCATTGCAAACGAGTGCAGCTCGGTAGCGTTTTACGGCTAGCTGACTTAGCTTAGCAACGTGTCTAGTCTTTTGTTTTTTTGCATATTGCTCTCATATAAGTCTGTAGTTTTATTCCACCACAGCGACATAAACAGCGCGTGGTTTTGTAATTTGATAAAGTGAGATGTAGTCATGTATTTATTCCGTTTGTTTCTTTACCACTATGCTAATAACTAGTTAGCATCTTCTCTTTTAATTTATCATCTGCAAGTTAAAATACGCCACGAAAGAGCAGGTGTCCACCGCCTGTTACTTAACTTGATTTAGTCACATTGAAATGCATTTTAAAGGTCAACAAACCATAAAAATTTGATGTGCAGAATATTCAGTCAAATCTGATTCAATCTGCATAAAAGTTTGCAAACTTTGCACACATAAGATTTTAAAAGCTTCTCCTCTGGTAGGTATGCTTCTACCAATAACTTTCAATCTAAAATATAAATGATCTTATAAATTACATTTTAGAACTGAGTGCCATATCTCTGTCTTGTAAATGTCTCTGCTGGTACCCAGGACCAAACCTAGCCGTGACCACAATACCTCGGTCTGCCCTGCAACCGTCCAACACGGCCCATCTCTGTAAACTTAACCACATCACTGCAGACTACCTAACCTGCACTTACAATCTGCTATAAAGTTTGAGTACATGGATTTATTATCATTTAATTTGCTTTCAAAAACACTTTAGGATATGAAACAGGCAACTCTAGCAATGCATGCAAAATATCTTCCAAAGTAAATGAGAACATTGCATGTAAGCTTTACATTTCTAGTTTATCAAGTGACACTTGCTGCTGTGTTTTGTATTAAACTGTCAAACAGATTTAATTAGTCATTAACTGGAAATTGCCAGATTGTTCCAACTTACTACAACTGCTGATTTGAGCAGCTTTTTCTCTTCTGCCTCCAGGTTTTTCCATGTGTGAGTGATTAAGCCAACAGTAAGCATGCTGACCGCACAGAGGGCATGTGCAGCGATGGCTGCCCGGCACCTGGTTAGAACTTCAGTCTCCTCATCCCTCACACACTGCTCTCTGATCCATACTTCAGTACCCTGTCAGGACCGTGCTGAGCTGCATTCTGAATGGGCCAGTCTGGCTAAGAAACAGCTGAAGGGGAAGAATCCAGAAGATCTGATCTGGCACACTCCTGAGGGGATTAACATCAAGCCCGTGTACACCAAAACAGACTCAAAAGATGTTGCTGATGAACTGCCAGGAGTGTTTCCTTACACTAGAGGGCCCTATCCCACCATGTACACATACAGACCTTGGACTATCAGGCAGTATGCTGGATTCAGCACTGTTGAGGAGAGCAATAAGTTCTATAAAGACAACATAAAGGGTAGGTTTTGTTGTGGTCTACGTTTTTCACATTTCTGCCAAGCTTGCATTGAAATAATTATTACGCTACTCTTTGACCCTCTCGTTTCAGCTGGTCAGCAGGGTCTTTCTGTGGCCTTTGACCTCCCAACACACCGTGGTTATGACTCGGACAACCCCAGGGTCCACGGAGATGTGGGCATGGCTGGAGTGGCTATAGATACAGTTGAGGACATGAAGTTGCTCTTTGATGGAATCCCATTGGAGAAGATGTCTGTTTCAATGACTATGAATGGAGCAGTTATCCCTGTGTTGGCAATGTTTATTGTCACCGGAGAGGAGCAGGGCGTTCCAAAAGACAAACTAACTGGCACGATTCAAAATGATATTTTGAAGGAATTTATGGTGCGCAACACCTATATTTTCCCCCCGGAACCTTCCATGCACGCCATTGCAGACATCTTTGCATATACCTCTAAGGTATGTAATAGCACAGGTTTAATGAAACCTTTTTTCCGGTGCTGTTGAACACAGTGTAACTGATTTACTACCACGGTCATGTTCACAGCACATGCCTAAGTTCAACTCCATATCCATCAGTGGCTACCATCTTCAGGAGGCCGGTGCCGATGCCATCTTGGAAGTAGCCTACACCATTGCTAATGGCCTGGAGTACTGCCGCACTGGACTGAAAGCAGGGTTAACCATAGATGAATTTGCTCCAAGGTAAAAGTTGACAAAGTGTTTTAATAATAATGTTATTTAATAATAGTTTATATTTCTGAGAAATCTATGATATAACACGTCACAAATGCCTTCAGGATTGCTGCCAGTGATGGTCACAATATCAACAAATGACAGTTGTGATGTTGGTGAATGAATAAGATGCTCAGTAAATGTCAAAACTTACATTAATATTAATGCACAATGACAGTGATGATGCAGATTTAACCAGTAAACAAATGTTTTTATATCAAACCATTAAATTACTGTGAATCATCATAAAAGTAAAGCCAATTAACCATAAATCTTTAACTATTATCGAAAACAAACATGCAGGTATTGCATGCTCATCATTTCCGCCGCAATTTACCACAAAAAGAAGGGAAAAAAACAAATCAAGTTTTTCTTGGAATTGCACAAATTACACGTTTTTTTTGCTAATATGAGTTCAGTCATGCTAAAAAATAACTACATCACATTCATTTGACAATATTAACAGAGGTGCTACAAAGTTATTTTTGTAAATTAAATGAGATAAAAAGTAAATAAAAGGTAGGTATTCCTCTATATTTAATACATTTTCAAATATATAGATTCAGTCACAGGGGTGCCAATGATTGGAACCTTATTTTTTGTAAAAGCTGTTTAAACATTTCACATCTGGAGTCTGGTGGTCTTTATATTTAAGGTTGTGGTGTCATTATGCCAGTATTGAAACAGCTCCAGTGAGCCTCCAGATAAGTTTGTTAGGTTACAAGACATGTTTAGAAAAGGCTTAAAATATTTAAACTAAATAATTCCACTGAGAGGAATCCATCTACTACTGGTGCAGGTTACCAGTCAATTGCTGCTCCAGCAAATTAAACCCAGGATCGAACCAATATATTAGCTTGTCTAAATGTGTCCATTTAGCAAAGGTGGAAAGTAACGAATTACATTTACTTGCGTTACTGTAATTGAGTAGTTTTTTTGTGTATTTGTACTTTTTAAAGTCATTTTTCAAGTCGGTAATTTTACTTTTACTTACCGTATTTCCCGGACTACAGAGCGCACCTGAATATTAGCCGCACAAGCTAAAATCAGGGGAAAATCCTGTTTTGTACATACATTAGCCGCACCTGACTAAAAGCCGCAGGTGTTTCAATGTTGACTTATCATATGTAAGAGAATTGTCAAAAAAAGAACAAAGCGAATTGTCAGGAAAGAGATGGCTGTTTGGAGACATCACTTTTATTAATATTTTGAAAAACAAGTTATGGGTACATATTTGCACATGTACTGTGCTTCATAAATGAGTAACAAATGTAGTACATAACAATAACCTACAGCACACCAGAAAAATAGATTCGGACTACCTTTTAGGCTCAGGTGCAGTGACACGGCTTTAACAAGAAGAAAAGTCAGTCACTCACCACCATCTTTCTCTTCTTCCTGCGCACTAAAACCACCAAAGTCCTCTTCTCCAGTGTCGGATACAAACAGGCTCAGGATGGCTTCGTCATCCACTCTTCTTCTCTCCTTCGTTGTCACTTTCAAAACCAAACAAATCCTCGTTGTCAGTGTCAGAGTCGAACACCCTCAGAAGGGCCGTGGCGGTGTCCTCCTCTCCATCATGCAGCAGTCCAGCCCTTCGAAATCCGTTGGTGATCGTGGATGTTTTCACACTTTTCCACGCTGTCAGAATCCACCGGTGGAGTTGGGCATAACTTGCTTTTCGCAAGTTTATCGCCGCTCATCATCCAGCTGAACGCGTAGCGCTACTTTGAAGTTTGTTTTTCGCGCTACTTCGTACGGCATTACGTTGCCTGGCGGATGGACATGTGACCAACATACCACTCTTGAACCCCGATCCTTCCGCCAGGCAACGTAGTGCCGTACAACAGCGGAACAAACAAAACAAATCCGCTCATGGACAATCCATAGAAAAGCCGCACCTGACTAAAAGCCGCAGGGTTCAAAGCTTGTGCAAAAAGTAGCGGCTTATAGTCCGAGAATTACGGTAAGTATATTTTTTAAAAAGTATTGTACTTCGCTACATTTTCAATCACACCTGTTACTGAGTAAATTAAAAGAACAAACAAAAAAAACCTCCAACATTGTGCTTCGGAAATACTGCAGGGAATGATGGGTAGTAGAACAAATTGGCATTGGGTCACGATAAAGATGGAGTCTGACATTGGTGGTACGGATCCAGCGAAAAAAGAAACCCCGTCGAATTCTGCTGACTCTGAACTCGAAGAAACCGATCTGAACCCCTGGCTATATTTAAGGGACCATTTCGGCTTCAAGTGCAAGAAAGGCAACAGCTTTATTATGCAGTGTAAGCTGTGTTTGCCCAGAGAGACAGAGTTAGCAGCTTTTAGAAATTCCACATCAAACCTGCGCAAGCATGTAGAGGTAAGTTAAATGAAACTTGTACATTTATTTTAGCAAAAAGGCTGTGCTCAAGTTAATCACATTAAGTTAAGACATAAGCTGTTATTGGGCACGTTGTTGTCCACGCAACTTAAATTTTTTTTTTACTCGATTGGTAAATTGCCAAAAGAAAATGTGTTTACTTACAATTTTCCTGTTTGTTAATAATAATAATTTATTTTAAAAAAATAGTTAAATTAGACAGAAGCGGCTACTTTCTTACTTAACCCACATATGTTCACACGTGTGCAGAGGTGTTTTTTTCTGTTCTCAATAGGGGTGCAACGATACTCGTATCGATATTGAACCGTTCATACAGTGCTTTCGGTTCAGTACGCATATGTATGAACAATACAAAATTTGTAATTTATTTTATCAACTTTCCTTCTGACGATGCTGTCTGTGTTGAGCGCTCAGTGAATCTGCGTTCGACTACTCCGCCTAGGCTGCACTGTCAAGCGCAGATCCACTGAGCGCTCAACACAGACAGCATCTTCAGAAGGAAGAGCGCAGGGCAAGCTAGCGAGACTGAAGTTAAGCTCTCCTTGCAACATGGCAAACTGAACCTCCCCCACCCTCATTCAGATCTGGCGTTTGGAATTATTTTGGTTTTCATGTGACGTATGACCCTGAAGGTAAGCGCGTCATGGACTAAAGTAAAACAGTATGTTGGATGTGCCATGCAATGCTCAATTACATGGGTGGGAACTAGTGTGTTAGCGCAGTTAGCTCATTAACGTGTTGGCCGTCTAGCCCCATGCAGGGGTAGCTCGTTAAGGGAGATTTGCCGTGTTGTGGCGTTAACGTCATTTCAACGAGATTAACGCTGACAGCACTAGTGGGAACACAACGAATATGACTGCACATTTATGCCGACATCATCCTAGTGCAAAGACAAGTGGAAGCAGACAAAAACAACAAGCATGCATGCTACAAACTTTACCCGAGTCATTTAGACAGCCGTTAGCACATGATTCTCCTTATGGGGACCTGATATGTTCCCGTGAGCTAGCCAGGGAGCACAGCCGTTTATTGACATCTGCAGAAGAACACTGCCGCTAGCTAACTGCTCAGCGCGGCAACCGCACAGCAACAACAACACACAGAGCGCCCTCTGACCCCGGAAGGACACACCGTCGCAGCGAGAAGGCGTCACCCGTCACTATGGCAACATAAACAAAACATAACTGTACAAACAGAACCCCGAACAGCCCTGACCCGCTACATAGCCCCCACCTAAGGGGTCAGTCGTCCCCGACGACCCCATTGCCCCACACAAAGTCCTGCAAATGTCCAGGTGCCTTCTTTTGGCGCACCGGCCGGTCACGACCGGCGGGGGAAAAGTCACTCGGGTCAGAACATGGGGTGCCACCATCATCCCACTTCTGACACCAATGTGGCGAGCTCAGACAACGAGGAGACGGAGGTGTCGTTTGGTCTTGCTTCCCGTGAGCTAGCCAGGGAGCACAGCCGTTTATTGACATCTGCAGAAGAACACTGCCGCTAGCTAACTGCTCAGCGCGGCAACAGCACAGCAACAACAACAACACCACCACACAGGGCGCCCTCTGACCCCGGAAGGACACACCGTCGCAGCGAGAGGGCGTCACCCGTCACTATGGCAACATAAACAAAACATAACTGTACAAACAGAACCCCGAACAGCCCTGACCCGCTACATAGCCCCCACCTAAGGGGTCAGTCGTCCCCGACGACCCCATTACCCCACACAAAGTCATGCAAATGTCCAGGTGCCTTCTTTTGGCGCACCGGCCGGTCACGGTCACTTGGGTCAGAACATGGGGTGCCACCATCATCCCACTTCTGACACCAATGTGGCGAGCTCAGACAAGGAGGAGACGGAGGTATCGTTTGGTCTTGCTTCCCGTGAGCTAGCCAGGGAGCACAGCCGTTTATTGACATCTGCAGAAGAACACTGCCGCTAGCTAACTGCTCAGCGCGGCAACCGCACAGCAACAACAACACACAGAGCGCCCTCTGACCCCGGAAGGACACACCGTCGCAGCGAGAAGGCGTCACCCGTCACTATGGCAACATAAACAAAACATAACTGTACAAACAGAACCCCGAACAGCCCTGACCCGCTACAATATGCTGCCGAGAATATAGCCCAGAAGAAGCGTATAGTATAGCTTTTATTTTGGAAAGAGCCATTTCTCTGTAATAAACTCTCTTTTCCAAAGATGAGTGATTCCTCAATCAGATACAGGTGTTACCGCACCAGATCCGCGGCCCCGAACCGTAGTAAGGAACCCTCTGGCAGTTACTTGAAGGTTCCGTAACTGACTCGTAGCCGGAAACAGCTTACTATACAGGTCAACTCCGCTAGCAAAAAGATCGAAGGAGGCGTAGGAAACTGCTTTACCGAACTTTATTTCTTCTCTAAGGCACGAACACCGCGTACAGTGGGCTGAAACAGTTTACTCACAGCGAGCATCGCGACACAACTCTGGCTGTCGAGGGAGTTATTATATTCCTTTTATTTATTTTCTTTTCGTCTCTTCTGTAGCTAACCGTTACTTTTTCCCCTTCTCCGCTCTCTCTCTTCACACACACCAGGCAGTCCCGCTACACACATCCCGAATACATTTCCCATCAGGCTTCATCCTTAAAGGGGCATGCCTGTAACACAGGGCTCGCAAAATCGCTAGCCCGACGTCCCGGGGCTAGCGCCCTCCACACAGGGCGCCCTCTGACCCCGGAAGGACACACCGTCGCAGCGAGAGGGCGTCACTAGTCACTATGGCAACATAAACAAAACATAACTGTACAAACAGAACCCCGAACAGCCCTGACCCGCTACAATATGCTGCTGAGAATATAGCCCAGAAGAAGCGTATAGTATAGCTTTTATTTTGGAAAGAGCCATTTCTCTGTAATAAACTCTCTTTTCCAAAGATGAGTGATTCCTCAATCAGATACAGGGTTTGCAAAATCGCTAGCCCGACGTCCCGAGGCTAGCGATTTTTCCAGTCGGGCTACCAAAATCTATCTCTGCCCTGCCCGTTGGGCTATTGTAGGAAGGAAAAATATATGTCAATGCTTTTGCATTCTTTCAGAAATGTAGCTGGGTAATTATGTCATTGGCATCGGTGAGCCACTGTCAATATGTGACATATTGAAATCGCGTTTGAATTTGCGCTTGTTTTTTGCTTTCACTTTGCAATCGAGCGAACTGTGTATAGAGAGCGACAGTACTGATTGGTGAGTGATGATAATTTGCGCACCAATTCCTCTGACATCGTCATCATATGAGAGGTTGATCGGGCAGAGAATCGCTGACCGTTATGTGTGTGCGTGTGTAAAAGCAGCAGGATATATATTTTAGTTCTGCTGAGGCAAATAAGACAGGTCAGGGTGAAGAAGTGACAGCCAAAGAAAAGCTCACCACAAAACGGAAAAGTTTATATATATAAAAAGAGTTTTGCTCTGAACTGTATTTTATTTCTTGAGAAGACTAATCACTGTAGGGAACCTAATTCCTATTAAGAAGCCTATCTTTCCCATTTTTTGACACAAATCTGGGGTTGGAGGCATTTGATGAACTTGCAATGAATGACCCAAATATGTGATGAAAAACCTTTCCATGTCTTTCCTGTAATTGCTGCTTAGCAGCTGACATGCACACTGATGCCAGGATATTTGCAGTGTGCCAAAATCAATTGAAATAGTAGCTTCGCCAATTTATTGCCGGGGCTGTGCTTTTCATAAATGTCAGACTGAGACAGATCAGGCAGTTGAATTAGGTTGGATATAAAATTGTAATTATTCAGATCGTTATTATTTGGCGCGGTCTGCAGTTGATTTTGGATGATGTACCCTCTTGATTTGGAAAGTGCTGGTTAAGGATAGCAAATAACAGGAAGGGAAGAAAGGTTATATCCCAAACAACGATCTGATTGATCTGATTTTTAGCTAACTTGTACGACATACCAGTGGTGTATGTGACAGTTATTATCTGGCTGCTTAGTGACATTTATATAATCCATAATAAAGCACCAAGGCCAAGCTCTTTTTCTGTATAGAAAACACTAAATTCTACGCTGGTGTGTCACTTGTAATTTTTAACAAACCTCTCTTTTGACATTTTTGTGTTTTTCTTTTCAGGCTGTCGTTCTTCTGGGGCATCGGGATGAATTTCTACATGGAAATTGCCAAGCTGAGGGCAGCCAGGAGGTTATGGGCTACGCTCATTAAAGACAATTTCCAGCCCAAGAATGCCAAGTCTCTCCTCCTGCGCACACACTGCCAGACCTCAGGCTGGTCTCTCACTGAACAAGTAAGTATGAATTGTTTTATTGAATGCTCTCACAGTACGAGGAGATAATTGGCCAACTTTGAGATCCCGAATTGTTAGATTTCGAAATCTGCAAATAAAGACAGAAATGTAAAAATGAAAATTGTAAATGAATTAATCAGTATTAATGTGCCATGTGACCGCTCTCAGGATCCATACAACAATGTGATCCGCACGGTGATTGAAGCCATGGCCGCTGTGTTTGGGGGGACCCAGTCGCTGCACACCAACTCTTTCGATGAAGCTCTGGGCTTGCCCACCGTGAAAAGCGCTCGCATCGCCAGGAACACTCAGATCATCATCCAGGAGGAGTCGGGCATCCCCAAAGTTGCAGATCCTTGGGGAGGCTCGCACATGATGGAGGCTCTCACAGATGATGTCTATAACACTGCTTTGAAGGTTGGTCGCAGGGCCAAAGGCAGTAACCAGAGCGGTGAATTCATTATTGATTAACCATTAACCATTTTTGACCTGAATCTTGTATTGTGCAGGCTTTATTTCTCCTTTGCTCCAAGTGCTCTTGCTGTAGCTTTAGAACAGCAACCCATAATCATAAAGAGATTCTTTTATAGCCGGTGTTTTGCTTTTTATAGTTTATTAAAGACATCGAAGAGATGGGAGGCATGGCCAAAGCGGTAGCCGAGGGAATTCCAAAGCTCCGTATTGAGGAATGTGCTGCTCGTAGACAGGCCCGCATTGACTCAGGTACTGCATAAAGGTGACTTCTTTATAAGGCCTTAAAGCCTCTCTTTCTTTAACCTCCCTCCTGACTTTAATTACTTAAAGCAGTCCTAACATTTAACCTGCCCTCTGCCTGTGCTGCAGTGAAACGGAGAATTTACATCTCAATTCAAAGAGAAAAAAAGGGATGTTGTTTCAATGTGAATACAGAAAGAAGTGGTTAGCAAATCTCTAAAACCCATATTTTATTCACAATAGAACATAGAAAACATCAAATGTTTCAACTGAGTTTATGTTTTATAAAGAGTATTAGCTCATTTTAAAACATGTGTGAAAAAAAGTTGGGACGGTGGCAACGAAAGGCTGGAAAAGTGTCATTTTGTAACTATCTAGGTTAACTGGCAACATGCCACTAACATGATCGGGTATAAAAAGAGCATCTTAGACAGGCAGATGTTCATCAATCTCCCAAAACTGATTAGATATTTTTAGAATAATTACATGATCTGCAGAACGTAATATCATCAAATGATTCTGAGAATCTGGAGAAATATCTGTGCGATAGGGACAGGATGAAAATCAAGTCTGTGTGCCTGTGACACAAAACAGACACGATTCAGTCACTCGGAAATCAGTGCAGCACTTGCAGAAATCACTGTCTCTGAAGTCAAAGGAGCTTGCAAAGAAAAGCGTCTGGACTTCTTTAACCCTGGAGAAACCATGGGGTCGGATCTGACCCCATGGTTTCTCCAGGGTTAAGTTGCTTGAAGACGTTTCACCTCTCATCCGAGAAGCTTCTTCAGTTCTAAGGTCAAATGGTGGGGAGTCCCAGATTTAAACCTAGCCACCATCTGACCTTAGAACTGAAGAAGCTTCTCGGATGAGAGGTGAAACGTCTTCAAGCAACTTAAAGAAGTCCAGACGCTTTTCTTTGCAAGCTCCTTTGACTACGATGACCTGGATGACTGAGAACCTTCACAGATACACTGTCTCTGAATATTCTGAGCCACAGTGAGGGAAAGTGGAAAACTGGTGTGTGATTGAATGAACTGACGTTTGAACTTCTTTTTGGAAAACACTGAGGCTGTGTCCTCTGTAATAAAAAGGAGAGGGACTATTTATTGGCAACTTGAAGATCTGAAAAGACGCTGTGAGTGCTGAAAGGTATAAAACAGGTTTTAGAGCTGCATCCAGATGTATTTCTTTTTCAGGGAAGGCCTTTCATATTTCAGCAAGATGATGCCAAACGGCATACACTGTCTTTCACAAATGTGTGACTTCGTGCTAAATTCATCAGTTGAAAACATTTGAAATATCATGAAACTAAAAAAATACAAGAAAGCAGACCCAGGACTGTTGAGCAGCTAGAATCCTCCATCAGACATAAACAGGACAACGGTTCTCTCCAGCTGCTCGTCTCCTCCGTTTACAGACTGTCGTTAAAAGAAGAGCTGATGCTGCGCAGCAGTAAACATGGCCGTGTCCCAACTTTTTAGAGATGTGTTGCTGCCATGACATTCGAAATGAGCTAATATTTTCATTAAACGCTGCAGTGTCGCAGTTTACATGTACTTGAAGTTGTATATTTAAAAGGATAACCTTTCTCACCAGATCATAATGATCTTCATTTCTTCTCATCATCGCCCTAATAACTTACCATTTACTTCCTTTGTGTCTGTCATTTATCCTCTGTCATTCTCCTGAATGTTTCAGGCTCAGAAGTTATTGTTGGTGTGAACAAGTACCGTCTGGAGAAAGAGGAGACGGTGGAGGTCCTGGCCATAGATAACACTGTGGTGCGCCAGAAGCAGATTGAAAAACTGAAAAAGGTCAGTGGTACAGTGAACAGCTTGATGAATTGGCAGTATGACAGGTATAATATACGCCTTTCAAAGACACATGCGCCTTTTAATCGGCACAGGAGGGTTTTTTTTTTTCTTTAAACTGGAAAAAACGGTTTGCAGAGTTTGGGAAACATCAAGGCTTTCTAATCTTCTAATGGTTTTTTAATTTCACAGTTCCAAAACAGCAATGGTCATTCAAAACGCTTTATATTATAAGGTTTGCCCTTTAAAGCCTGAAACATGAAATGTTAGAAATAAAAATCTATTTTCCTTTGAACATTGAGGGTTTATTGAACTTTCTCTCACATAACATAAAAAAAACAAAAAAAACACACACACACGTGTGTGTGTGTATATATATATATATATATATATATATATATATATATATATATATATATATATATATATATATATATATATATATATTTTTATGTGAGAGAAAGTTCAATAAACACTCAATGTTCAAAGGAAAATAGATTTATTTATTTTCTTTGCAGTTACTGCTTAAAAACTTATTTTGCACTTTATTTAGGTATTTGGGAGAAGTCTCAAAAACTTTTGTACTGAATACAATAAACTACTTTGTTGGGTTCAGACCCTACAGCTTTATTTAGGATAGTTACACATTGTGAGACACTGAGCTGTCTGCAAAATGTACTTTTCTACATATGGTCCCAGTTTGCTGACATAACCAAGTGATGAATATAAAAATTCATCACGATTTTCCGCACACAAAAATAAGTAAGTAAAAAGTAAGTAACATTTATTTATATAGCGCTTTTCACAGATAAAAATCACAAAGTGCTTTACAACACAAGAAATGGAAATATAAAACAATGTAACAGTAAATAAAACAGCAATGTAAAACAACAAAACAATAAAAACAACCTAAGAAGAAATTAATCAAATGCTTTTCTAAATAAAAATGTCTTCAGCTGTTTTTTATAAGAATCAACGTGCAGCGCAGAGACATTGGAAGACACAACCGTGATGCCGCTGCCTGATCGGCCCGATCACCACGAGTTTTAAAACAAGTGCGCAGTACCACCAGCAGTCTCTGGTCTAATGAACTTAAAGCTCGAGAAGATGAATGCGGTTTCAGCAGGTCAGATAAATATTGGGGAGCTTGACCATGTAGGGCCCTAAAGGTTAGAACTACAATTTTAAGATGAAACCTAAAACTTACAGGCAACCAGTGAAGGGGGGCTAAAACTGGAGTAATATGAGATCTTCTCTTGGTGCCTGTTAAGAGACGTTCTGCAGCGTTGTGCACAGTCTGAAGACGATAGAAGGCTGATTTGTTAAAACAAGTAAAAAGACCGTTACAGTAGTCTAAATGGGAAGGAATAAAAGCATGAATAATAATCTCAAGTTCAGGCTTTGACACCATTAGTCTGAGTTTTGAAATATTCCTTAAATGATAAAAACAAAAGTACCCAAACCTGTATAAGTAGTATATACAACAGCATGATGGATTAAAACATTTAAGTGCCATGTTTATATCACATTGCCTCCTTTTCTTTAGGTGAGGGAGAGCCGTGACCCTGAGAAAGCCAAGAAGTGTCTGGCTGCCATTGAGGAGTGTGCCCGAACCAGGGAGGGCAACCTTTTAGCTCTGGCTGTGGAGGCATCAAGAGCCAGGTCAGAACTGACTCAGAAAAACTCCTTTGATCAGTCTTATGTCTGCGTGAACGCTGCTTCAAAACCTCAGTCAGGCTGCAGTTTTATTCTGGTCTGTTGTTCCTTTGTTAATCAGTGTAAATCGTTTCCTAATCAGTGCCTTCAAATGAGCAGAGTGACCTTTTCCAGCACTAGAAGGGCGATCGTGGCTCAAGAGTTGGGTGTTCGTCTTGTAATCGGAAGGTTGCCGGTTCGAGCCCCAGCTCGGACAGTCTCGGTCGTTGTGTCCTTGGGCAAGACACTTCACCTGCCGCCTACTGGTGATGGCCAGAGGGGCCGATGGCGCAATATGGCAGCCTCGCCTCTGTCAGTCTGCCCCAGGGCAGCTGTGGCTACAACTGTAGCTGCCTCCACCAGTGTGTGCATGAATAGTGGAAAGCGCTTTGAGGGGTCCCGAAAATGCAATCCATTATTATTATTAGATAACTGCTATTAAATGCACCCATCCTGTGGGAATGTATTTACCACTACACTGTAATCCACTCTGTGCTTTTTCTTCAAGGGGTTTTTGTTTCTGGGTAACTTTTAGCACCGGTTTTCAATTTCCTTTCATACCCAAAACTGTTATGTGACAAACCAAATCACGAGGAATAGAAGGTTAAAAGGCGTAAAACACAGAATATAATCGATATATATATATAATGTCATCTCTACACACCAGCACACCTGCAGCCTGTTCATGTGCTACAGCTTCTACAATACCAGAGTCTGACTGGTGTGTTCTGATAATCTGCAGCAGGTTATTTAATAGTCATTAGTTACTCTGATATTAGGTTAAGAAGCTGGTCACATGGGAAATTAAACGTTATTGTTACATTATCAGCCTTACTCTCTGGTCTTGAGAATGTAATAATGAACTGTGTAACGCTTGGGTGCAATATTATGTGAAGAGTTCACGTGCTAATTGCAGCTTATTTCCTTGGATGCAGGGGGATAGCCTGACTGGGAACGCTTATAACGGCTTCATATCCGGTTATCTCTAAAAAAAAACATTTAAATTCCTTCCAATATGTTTTTTCATATAAACACAAGTGCCTCGCTAATTTACATTTCAACAGCTGATTTAAAATTAGCAGTAAAATTACGTATCTGTTGCTTTTTTATTACCCTCTGCGGATCAGTGACGACACGAGAGCTCCCATAATTCACAATGAGCATACAATGATACAATTTGTAATGCTATTATTAAAAAACAGGCTATTAGTGTATTGAGTGTGGGTATCTTAAAATAGTGCTTAATGATTATTTATCACTCGAATCTGCTCCTTTCTGCAGATGCTCTGTTGGTGAGATAACTGAAGCCATGAAGAAGGTGTTTGGGGAACACAAGGCCAGCACCAGGATGGTGAGCGGGGCTTACCGCACTGAGTTCGGAGAGCATGAAGAGATCACTCTGGCCAACAACAGGTAGAAAATAATAACAATTTATTTCATGACCTTTATAATTTACATGCTAGACTCTCGATTTGCTGATTCAAGTAAAATTCTTCTTCCCCCCCATTAAAAAAAACAAACAAAGAGTTGCAGAGTTCAAGAGCCATGAGGGGAGGAATCCTCGATTGCTGGTGGCAAAGATGGGGCAGGATGGTCACGACAGAGGTGCCAAAGTTATCGCCACGGGGTTTGCAGACCTGGGCTTCGATGTAGACATCGGACCACTGTTTCAGGTGAATGTTGTACCAAGGAAATAGGATGTTTTACTGCCTGTAATGACCTCAATCTGATAATATATGTATCAGAATTGTTTCGTTTTGTTCATTTGTTTCAAAATTCAAATTCAAATTTTATTTGTCACATACACAGTCATACACAGTACGATATGCAGTGAAATGCTTACACAACTGCTCGTGACCTAAAGAAAAAAAATGGCTATGAATAAGATAGGAAATAAATATGAAAATTAAAAAGGGTAAATTTAACTAGGAAGGAATAAAATAAAATATAAAAATTAAAGTTAAAAATGAAATAACTGCACAGCAACAAATTAGAATGAAGGGTAAATTTAACTGGGAAAGAATAAGATAAAAGATATAAATTAAAGTTGAAAATAAAATAACTGTACAACAAAATACACAATACACAGTATAGAACTATATAAGAATGTATGAAGAAATATATATATACACACACACACACACACACACACACACAATAACAGCAGCTGTCCAAGTATTAAATGGAAATGAAGAATATAATGTCCAGTGTTGTGCAATCCACATTTGTGTCTTGTGCAGTGCAAATATGCTTGAAGTGATTCGATTAGATGACCACGCATCTAATCGAATTAGTGTAAACAAAGTCCAGAATGTCCAGTGTGTATGTAAGAACCATATGTGTGGGTCAGTACTGTGTGGTGGTGTGATTGAGAGACCGTATCGCCTGCGGGAAGAAGCTCCTCCTCAGTCTCTCTGTGTTGGTCTTCAGGGAGCGGAATCGCTTTCCTGACCTCAACAGAAAGAACAGTCTGTTGTTGGGATGGCTGAGCTCCTTCACCATCTTCCTGGCCTTGGTCCAGCACCGCCTGCTGTAGATTGAGTGCAGGTCAGGGAGCTCGGAGCGGATGGTGCGCTCAGCTGACCGCACAACCCTCTGTAGAGCTCATCTGTCCTGCATGGTGCTGTTCCCGAACCAGGTTGAGATGTTTCCCGTCAGGATGCTCTCTATGGTGCACGAGTAAAAGTTCCTGAGTTTCAGTACCGGTACCGTGTTATTGTCGGTGCTTACTGCAGCTGTCACATTCGAGTGGAAGAGAAGTGTTATTAATATACATACAATACAAAAACTGTAGGCTCAGGGCTCTGAGCTGCAGCAGGCTATGTCGATTGGGTGTCTGCACTAAGTTCAGCATCGATATGGGGCTCCGTGGGGAGCCCGAGACCACCAGGTTGTCTAAGGAGAGGTGCAACTGCGCCCAGGCCACACCCCGCCACATGCGGTTTTTCTGTTATTTGAAGTGTCCGAGGCATTTAAGGTCTTCTTTTGTGTTAAAGAGTAGTTAAAAAATAACTGATGCTCACACCTCAGATTTCTATGTAATCGGAAAGGTTTTGCTCTCTACATAATGCTCTGTAATGTGTAGTACTGACAAGCTACATCAAGAAATGGCGACGAACCCCGACTCCATACCGCATTAGCTTTAAGTGAATTTCAGATGCATATATAAGCTGAAGACATGCTGTTGGCGATTGTCATAACTTTTAAAAAATGAATGATATGCCGCTGAAGTCATACAGACGCAATCGCCGCATCTTTGTTGGACAGTTCAAAAGTTCAGACAACCTAAAGGTGCTTATTTAAGCTTCGCCAGATGATCTCATGGTCTGTGTGCATTTTGAATTGAGCCCTACAGCTAATTATGTCACACTTTGTTGGCATGAGTTCGCACCACTGATCACAGGGCTTGGTGTTAAGCTCAGCTGGTGGTGGTAAGTAAAGCGTGGCGTTAAACTGCTGTTATTTTTATCCCAGCTCATAAAAAAAGACAGAGGGAACTCAAGTATTAATATTCAAGTGTTACGCTGTTTCTGAAAAAACTGGAAAAATTAATCAAGACGATATCAAACATTGAAACTAAGAGATGTGACTGTGAAATAGGATTTAGAAAACACTCATTAAAAACTGCTGGGAGTGACTTCACGTTGTAATGCTTTACACAGTTGCCTAACAACCAAGACATCCCCGCTTAGATGGTGGGAGGAGACAAAAATCTCTCTGGGGTTTTGTCAGGAAAAAAATTAAGAGAAATGTATAATGGAAAAATAAATCTAGTAATGTGAGTGTGAGTCTTTTAGAAGTAATGATGGGCTCTGTGAAAGACTGTGTAGGCACAGTCAACAAATTAAAAAATAACATTTCTATGGAAAAGCCTTTCATTGTTATTAAAATGTGACACATGAAAACAAAAAGACACATTAAGTGATCTTTGGGCATTTTGGCAGTTCTACATAAAAAAAATGACATTTTGAGAACAATACAGTAGCAGCATTACTGTTGCATTCATGTTTATTTTCCTCAAATCCTGCCCACCTCACTCTGAGTTGTTTGTGTGTTTTCCTCTTCTTTCTTTCTCCTAAACAGACCCCCCGGGAGGTGGCCCAGCAGGCGGTTGATGCAGACGTTCACTGCGTCGGGGTCAGCACGCTGGCCGCAGGACACAAGACCCTGGTGCCAGAGCTCATCAAGGAACTCCAAAAACTCAACAGGCCAGATATACTTGTCATCTGTGGAGGTGTCATCCCACCCCAGGTAAGCAGTCCATGCATGGTTTCCTTTGGATAATTAAAGCATTCCAGAGGATTTTATCTCCTAATGCGCCTTTTTTTTAGAGCCTGAAATGTAAGTCTAAGATTGTAGGTTTGAAATTAAACAGATAGACGAAAAACACAAGCTATAAATGCTCAAGTGTCTTTCTTTCCATCCCTTTCCTATTAGCTTAATATTTGCTGAACACTTAAATCCTTTTACCTTTCAAGGATTATTGAAGTTGTGGTAATTAATTGACAATATCCATCCCACTCCAGATAATAAAAGTTGAATTACTATTTCGTTTTTTAAGAGTGCATCGCCTTTTTAAAGATTAAAACATTTACCAACATTGCCTGAACACCGTGAATCTAAACCGTGTGACGCCTCTGTTTGAATGCAGGACTACGAGTTCTTGTACCACAGTGGCGTATGCGCCATCTTTGGCCCAGGAACCAGGATCCCACAGGCTGCAGTGGAGGTTATTGACAACATTGAGAAGAGCCTGGACAAGAATCGACAAGCAATGTGAAAGCTAACTGCAAAAAGCGAACTGCTTGTTCAAGCATCTGTACAGGATCAGTCTGACTGGTAGCACGAGGATGTAAAAGAAAAAGCAAGACTAATTGTTACATTTAGTTTTTTGTGTGTTCATTAACAACACTCAAAATGAACAATGCAACGTCAGACAAACCTCAGTAGGATTTGAATGACGTTTGTTAATGATTTCACCCTTTGCATCATACCTGTGTGATCTGTATTGATTTCTTAATCAGCCAGATTATATTACATCTGAAATTCCAGAAAATTCCAAAGTGTAAAAGAAAGCACTTATTATACACTGTTATTCCAATTAGGATTATGATGTGACAGAAATTTGCCCTTTTTTCTTTACAATCCAAGATAAAACACGGGGAAAACCACAAACCTGCTTTGAATGTATTTTTTGAAATGTCTCTGTGTAATTTAATAACGTAGCAGAGTGTGATTAGTGCCAGTGTGGTGGAGATGGATCAATCCTCTTATATAACTTTATCCCTGCCTCTTATTTTCATGGATATGATAGTCCTGTAAGTGGCCTTCTGTCGCTCTGATCTCGACTCTTTGCATCAATCATAAATTTGTTCCGAGGATAAAACCCCGTCACAGTGGTCGGAGTTTATGAAGCCGTTAGAGAAAAGTATTTTTCTGATTGTGACTCTGAATTCGGTTTACTGGTCTTTACTCAAAATAAATACTGTGAACTTTGGAAATGTATAAGCTGAAGCATGTTCTTGTTGTGAAAGGACAAAAGATGACAATTTAGTTGCAGGTGCATAATGGTCTGGTCTGAGTATCTTAGGAACTACTGATTTACTGGGATTTCCACACACAACCATCTGTAGACTTTATAGAAAATGGTGTGAAAAAGAGAAAAATATCCAGTGAGCAGCAGCTGAGTGAAAAGGCCTTGATGATGTCAGAGCTCGGAGGAAAGTGGCCTGCTTTAGCTGATAAGAAGGTAACAAAAAACAAGTAACTCATATGAACTCTTGTTACAACCAAGGAAGGCAGAAGAGCATCTCTAAATGCACAGTGCAGAGTAGAGTTTGCATGGGCTCACCAAAATTGATGAAGATCATAAAAATGCTTCCATAACTGATGAGTCTCAATTTCAGCCCTGACATTTGACTGGGAGGGTCAGACTCTGGCTTAACCTCCTAGGACCTGCCGTCCACATATGTGGACATCACATTTTGGGTTATTTAGACCAAAATACTCACTTTTGCTCTACATGGGCCTGATATCCACTTACGAGGACTTTATACTGCTACTGTTCTGTCAAAATTTTAAATGAATATCCTCATTTGTGGCTCTCATTTTCTTTAAAACAAAAATAAGGTAAAAAAAAATCTGGTAATTATTTGTTTTTTTTCCGTTCTTCGGGCCCCAATATGCCCAAATATCAAAGAGAAATTAAAAATGCATGTCGTGGAAGAGTCTTTGGAGGATAAACATGAAAGCAGGACTCCGTCCTTCCTGGGTGCAGACTCCTGGTGGTGGTTCAATGGTGTGGGAGACATTTTTGGGCGGCTCCTTGTACCAAGTGAACATTGACACCTCAGCCTGAGTATTTTTGTTTTGAACGTCCATTCCTTCATGACCACAGTGCACCCATATTTTAATGTCACTCACTAGAGTTCAGATCATTGGAAACTGGTTTCTTAACACGACGATGAGTTCACTGTATTCAAATGGCACAGTCACCAGATCTCCACCTTTGGGATTTGGTGGAGCACATGGTTACAGTTTGTATTCTGCTCTCAAGATGACCTTTAATTGAATCAAGGCACATCTGAAATACGTACTAAGAGGAAAGCAATACATGTATATGAAATACATGCAAATTCACACCCTTCTGCCTTTAATGGATTTATACGTCAGCTGGCGTTGGCGACCTTTATGCCCCGATTTTAACCCTCTCAGGCTCAAATTAAACTTTTTGTTGCTAATGCACAACCAAGTCCTGCAGTGGTACTTCTGAGTAAAAAAACCTCATAAAATATGTATGTGGGGTAATCAGGTTGGTAGTTTTTAACTGTTGCAAATCGGCAACGCCTGCCTTGAGAGGGTTAAAACGAGATTAAGAAAACATAGACTTAAATGTCAGTCTTCTTTCATTATTCTTGTTGGAGATCGAATGTGTGATTGTCATTTTCCAAGACTTTAATGCATTCATTAAGTGTTTATTTTCAAATATGCACAATCCCTTATATACATAAATATGTTCAGTGTTCAGAACGCTACATTCACAAATCACGATCGTCAACAGTAGTTACAAGTTGCAAGAAATAAAAAAAGTCTGCTTGCCACACACAACAAAATTAAAACACCAACTCCAATATCAAAGGCAAAGGGAGTTAACATCAGCTGAAGATTCAGTTCGTGCCACCATTTAAGTCGATGTCTCAACACTAAACCAACCTTTCAAAGCCGAATGAGCTGCAAATGAGGCTCTGTCACAACACACTTGTATTAGAGAAGTGTTTTGAAAATGTAACGCACTTCACATTCTGGCTCCACATTTAAAAACAAGGATGTAGACTATGACTAAAAGCAGCCAGTGTTCATGACTTTGACTGAAAACGAATGAAAGCAAAGCCACGTGTGTTCTGTTAATCAAGAACGAACTCTTTCAGATGCTATCAAACAAAAGGACATCCCAATACAGATATTTACCAGCACACACGGCCACACACTGTTGGCATTAAAGCTCCAAAAATAAACAAAGCAAAGAAAATTCTGTCTGTCATTTTAATTTCATCAAAACAAGATAAACTCCAAAGAGAGGGATCCTGTCCCAGATGACGCTGGGCGAGACGCACTGGACCGAGATAGAAAGAGATACCAATACAGTACATGCTCACAACATGGGTGTTGTCAGAATCACTGATTAAACCATGCATATGTCAGGTTGCTGAAATAACAGTACAACACAATACCTATTTAACACATACGGTAACTGCCTGTGCTGTTCCAGAAATAAAATGTCAGTCAAAAATATGATTGTGGTTTTTTTTTTTTTCAGGAAAACCAGATCAAGTATCTCAAAATAATCACAAACCTATTCAAATACACGTGTATACTGAACCTGAATCATTAAAGTGGACCTATCCTGCTCATTACTAGTCCCGTATTTTTAATACCTAACTCCAGAGCTAGCTCTTGCTTTCCACATTTCACAGTTCAAAAACAACCCTCCATTTAAGCCAGCTTTCTTCTGATTGGCTGCCGCTCTCAAATGTGCTACTGTTCTCGCAGTGAGATCTGTGTGTCTGAGATATGGAGGAGAATTAGGGCCACCATGTTCTCTCTCTCTGACATCAAACAGATCCAAGAAAAGAGAAACAAGTTGGACATTTAGGACAGTGTTTTGGTTCACCAGGACTTCAGTTGAACCCAGTATTTGAAACTCTGGCCATGTTTAATTGGAGCATCCACTACCAAAACAGTTTATGTGACATGATCAGGAAAAGCAGAATAGGTCCACTTTGAAGTAAAAAATCACCTTTTCTTTGCTATGATCAAGGTTTTTGTTGTATTTTTCTGCGCAACCTTTGGTTTATATCTCACTTTTAAATGAAGGAGCCACCTTTCTCAACAATCATTAATTCAGTCTTCTTCACACTACTGGTTGGGACTTAAAGCCAGGGAGTGTAAAATAGGGATCAGCTATTCTTGGTTAAAAGTTAAAAGGGAACATCAGGCTGAAATGTGCCGAGTATTTGGAAACACTGGGAAAGTGTAGCATCTATTGAAAGTTTGTAGCATTGGGCATTTGGCTTTTATATCTATAAACTGGATGGAAAACAACCTTCCCCTATAATAATGCATTCCCACTGGTAACAGCCTGTGGGAAACACTGCAGTAAAATGTGGTGACAACAATAAAAAGAGTGGCCCTAAGTTTTGATTGTTCAAAACCTACATTGCTGCAGAGTGCACATTTGCACAGTTTGAGTATATGTCGCAGTTGATTGTCTTCTCACTCCTCTGCCTCTTTCACATCTCATTGTGTTTGTGTGTATATGTAGTAAATAACAAAAAGATGTTTACTGTGGTGAGTTCTTCAAGGGCACGGGTGTGCTCAGCAGCTCTGTCTCTGAAACGTCTCTCATAGCAGGGTTTCACCAACTGTAAGCACAAATTTGACTCTATATTACAGCTTTTGTTGGCTCCACATTCACAGCATTTAATACATTGTGCAAACACATCCTCCCACATGTCATGGCCAGTCAGAAAAGGGCCAAGTATTACCCTGCTGTGGTATAATACCACACACCAGAGGTGGGACCAAGTCATTGTTTTGCAAGTCTCAAGTAAGTCTCAAGTCTTTATCCTCAAGTCTCAAGTCAAGTCTCAAGTAATGTCAGGCAAGTCAAAGTCGAGTCTCAAGTCACTGGTGTAAAAGTCCGAGTCAAGTCACAAGTCTGAAACTTTGAATTTCAAGTCCTTTCGAGTCTTTAAAAAAAACAAACGAAAAAATAATGTTGCAGTTATGCTAAATGTAAATATTAGACCATGTAATTTTTAAATCTGTGTTTTTCTCAACACATGACAAAATAGTGAACTTAGAAAATATACACAAATTGTGAAATTGCACCTCTTTAAAATGCAGCTCAATTAAACCTAGCTCCAAGAATAATTTTCACCGACAGTTCTGAGATAAGCTGCATGTTATTCTTGGATGCGGTTGTAGGACCAGCTTTAAAATCGCATGACAAAAATATCATACACATTAAAAAAAACTGTATCACCAACGTAGCCTGGACAACATTTGCTAGTTAGATGAAGTCAGCTATCTCATATTTATATGCATATTTATAATCATACGGTTCTTGGAGTGAGTGCATACACTCATGAAGTTTAGTAACTTCAGGTCACTGCAACAAGCCCAGGTACAGTTTACCGACGTGTGACAGGTGAGACCTGGAGATTTGGGACCGCCCCTGGTGGGCGGAGCTGGTCTTCGCTCCTTTCATAAGCGCAGGTGTGGGCAATTGGGTATTCCTTTGCAAACCTGAAGCTGCGAGTGCTTGGTCCGAGTTGGGCAAGTTGGTGTTTCTTAACTATGAAAGTCTGATACACGTCCTTCCCCTAAACATCTGTTAGAACGGTGGGAAACATTGCTCCCGTGAGAACGGTATAGTGGACTTCATCGCCACTGACCCACATTTATTAGGGTGTGACACGAACTTGTGGACAGAGTACCGAGCTGCTGCTTTGCCAGGTGGATTTCTGGCTGCGGGCAAAGGACCCGACACAGTCAGTTTAAAAGAGTTTAATTTTTTAATACAAAATAAAAGAAACCGTGTAACAGCGGCACCTCAAACCAATTAAAAACGTTACCTTATTAGAGACGATAAAACTGTGCGATTGCCCGTGAGACGGGACAAGCGCTGCGGGGAACCGTTTAAAAACAAATCGACATAGCACACAGGTTAAACATGGACGGCAACTCACACATGACCCCCAAATGGGTAAAACACTATAGAAAAAAAAGTCAAATCTTCAGTGCCGTCTTCACTCGGGCCCACCGCTGTGCATGCAAAAGCGGGGAGACAAAAAAAGGATTTGTTTTCCCTGCAGCGCAGGACCTTGAAATGCACCGTGTAGAACGAAAGACCATCGTACGTATCATAAGTTTACCAGTCTCACAAATTGTCGTCATAAATACACATTCCTTAACCGTTTATTAATAGGACCTTTGAGCTCAACGGTAATTAATTAGTAGTGGAAATAATTTCTGGTAGCATCACAGAAATGTAGCAGTGACAACAATATTGTATGCTGTAATCGTACTGGGCAATTAGTGATACAAAAAACCTGTTTTACCCTGTGAATAAAAGTATATGTTTTTGTCAATGTACCATAATAACAGAAGCGAAACGCAATATTGTGTCAGGACAATTTACTATTTATGCACAATAAATAAAGGAGCATAGCGCGACAATTTCTGTTCAGCGCCAGACTTGCTTGTAACCTATATCACCAATTATGTTATGAAAATGACGTATTAACTACTAAAAAACACTGACCTTCGTGTAAATGCTTGGAGCAGACTAACCTGTGAGCTGGAGGGTTCTGGGACGTTATATTTGGTCTTTGAATGGCTGCAATCCAGTCCATCCGTCGTGTCTTTGTTACTTCGGAAACATGGCTCGAACAATTTCTCTTCAACGACGTAATCCGATAACAACCGATCTCTTTACCCGTCGGCTTCCCGTGGCTGTCATGCGACCGGCTATTGCAGTTAATAATACAACAGCTTCTTGACATTTTTGTGTTTCTTTTTATCGCTGTGTGACTGATTTTAATTGAAAGCCTGCGTGCGCTAGTACCGCTTGCCACGAGTTCCCAGAATCCTTTGCGGTTCTACCCGTGAATGACGTCACATTTTCAATCTCTATATAATATGCATGTTAAATTTTATATTTGGGGTAAAATATCAAGTCTTTTCAAGTAAACCGGTTCAAGTCCAATTCAAGTCCCAAGTCATTGGTGTAAAAGTCCAAGTCAAGTCACAAGTCTTAGAACATTATTTCAAGTCAAGTCTAAAGTCATAAAATTAATGACTCGAGTCTGACTCGAGTCCAAGTCATGTGACTCGAGTCCACACCTCTGCCACACACCGTTTGGAAAGAAACAAACAAAAAAACTTCTGTCTGTCTTGATAACACATTATTTTCAGTCTTTGTTCTCAAGTGTGCTCCAAAAAACAAACCAGTCTTTCAACCCAAAGTCACTGACTTGGATTCTGTGATCTCCTGCAAGGTAGATCGTGGTTGTTCTTTGGGCTTGATGCTAGCACTAACCATGTAAATATTGTTGTCACTGATCGTGTTGGAGACTTTGCACGGCTTACAACATAAACACAGCCACGACAGCTGATTGACCTCCCTTTTGAAGCTTTGGCTGAAGAAGTAGTAGATCACAGGGTTGTAAACAGTAGAGCTCTTTGCAAACATGCACGGCAGCAGGCTGACTTCAGGTGGGATGGTGCTGCTGTCACGGAAAATGGACCACAGGCTTACCAAACCGTAGGGTGTCCAACAGCATATAAAGCCTATACTGATCAAAACAGCAATCTGAAATAAAACAGGAAGATAAAGTCAGCAAAAAACTCTCAAAGTCGATGAAAACAAAGACAAGGCAAGAATTTCATTGGATTATGATTGGGAGCGTCACTGATTTAGTTATGGTTAGAAAAAAAACCCTATCAGTTCTCAGGTTTTACATATTGGGACATAATAAGAATGATCTGGTTCTTAGAAAGTCTTAAAAGTCATGGCATTACTTAATAAAAACTAAGCCTAAATGCAGAAGCCGTGTGTGAAAAACTGTCAAGCACGGTGGTGGCAGGTTCATGATTTGGATTCATTTTCTTGCCACAGGACTTGGACACCTTGCAGTCACCGAGTTAAGCATGAAGTACCTGTATACCAAAGTGCTCTAGAGTCAAGGTTGAGGCCATTTGCCTAATGGAAAATGAGTCGTGCAACAGGACAGTGATCCCAAACACGGCAGCAAATCTCCAAAAGAATGGCCGAAGGCACACATATCAAGGTGTAGCGATGGTGTCAAGGTGTCCAGTCAAAACTCAGACCTCAACCCAAATTAAATTCTGTGGTTTAACCTTAAAGGAGCTGTGCATAAACAAATACCTGCAAACCTCACTGAACTGAAAGAAGAGTGAGGCAAATTCCTCCTCAGCATTGTGATAGACTGAAAAAGTCATACAGAAAACCATTTGATGTAATTGCTGCTTAAGGTGCGTCAACATCAATGGTAAATGGCCTGTATTTGTATAGTGCTTTTCTAGTCCCTAAGGACCCCAAAGCGCTTTACACATCCAGTCATCCACCCATTCACACACACATTCATACACTTGTGATGGCAGCTACATTGTAGCCACAGCCGCTCAGGGGCGCACTGACAGAGGCGATGGGGTTTTCCTAATTTTTTGACACACTGCTTCTGCACTGTTGCTTAGGTTTTGTTCAATAAATAATGACATGGTGTAATATGTCATATGGTTTACCTAATTTTAAAACCTGATAAGGACCAGTCCTTTTTTAGTGCCTCTTAATTAAACCATAGACAGAAGGTATGCTTACATTTGGCTCCAGATTGTGACACTTGTGGGTGTAAAATGGATTGGCTTAAAGTTTTCAACAACGAGGTTAAATGTGCTTTTCAGTCCTAAAAAAATTAAAATGAACTGATTCTGAGAAAGGAATAGGAGGGAACTTAACTAACATCAAGCCATTGGTTGACCAAACCACAGGGTATAGTGCTGACTGGATGAACCGTCTCTCTCGATGATCAAATATTCAACAATTTTCAGAATTTTAACCCTTTAAAGCAAACTACAGTTTCAGATCTTTATAATCTTCAGTAAAGAGCGACTCACTAGTAACAGCCTCCGATGGAGCTTGACGATGTTGGGGATTCTGTGGCTGTTGTGCATCGACTTTTTGTAGGTGAAATAGAGTTTGATGGCGATGCCAAAGTAGCAGCAGAGGATGATGACAGTAGGCATGACCAGGTTGAAGAAGAACAGGGAGATAACAAAAGAGAATCCCTCATATTTCATCTGGCCCCAGGCAAGTGAGCAGGACAGGCCAAAGGGTTCTGGGCCGTATCGACCCCAGCCCACTATGGGAAACAGAGCCCAGATCAAAGCATACAGCCAGGACCACAGGCACAGCATCTTCACCTTCTTCCAACTGATTTTCTCCCCTGCAGTGAGAAATAAAGAGAACAGTTGCTTTCTCCTTCTTATATGCAGTTAAATGGCAGAGCTTAGATAAGATCCTATATTTCTTAAATCACATATCACATGCATAGAAATAATTTAGTTTTATTTATTAAACACCGAAACACAAAAACAGTTGCCTTTATGTTAAAACGCAAAAACTCTGTTACACAGTTACACTGAAAACAGGTTTAAACATATGGACGTGAGCGAGATGTTTCTACCTTCAAACAATTAGAAAACATTGCGGATGGTATGTAATACAAAGGTAAGAAGATTTTTATTTCCATTAATTCTCTTTTATATTTGACAGCATGGCTCTTGTCTGTGACCTCTCTGCCGGTTCTATGCATACATGAAAAGAGGCAGATGTGGGAAGAGCATCTTTGGAAACAGTATTTTTGTCAGCCCTGAATTACTTACTAGGTGACTGCAGGTTGAGGGACACAATCAAGCGCACAACAGCCAAGATGGTGAGGTTCATGATGCTGGCCATGCCAAAGAAGAATCCTGCCAGGCCATAATAGACACAGGAAACATCTCCTCCAAGCCAGCGATGGCTCCAGGCAGACGCCACAGCTAGAGGGTACATGGTGACAGCTGCTCCCAGGTCTGTCATGGCTAGATTCACACTCAGCAGCTCCGGCGGTTTCATCCTGGACGACCTTTTGAATGCCACGATAAGGACTTGCAGGTTTCCCACAATGGAGAGCACAGCTGGGATACAGAGGAAGAGGAGAAGATGATATAATGAATAGAAGTCTAGCTACACAAACACACATGCCGTCTGCAAAGGTGTTTAAAGTGGTTGATGCCTTTGGATGCATATTAATCGTGCGTTAAATTATGTCAAATTTGTCCTTTAGCTGTTAGATGATTTAACAACAACAATAATCAGCATTCACTGGCCTTGATTGCGGTACGTGTGAGGTCCACATTACTGTTCCCCTGTGTTTGAAGAAGTGCATATAAGCACATACACTGACACACAGGTTAAACACACAGTGCATTAACAATGATCCTGATCTGTGTAAAAACACAAGACTCTGGATGGATGTTGGATTTGTTTCTCTGGAGAGGAGTGCGACCACACGGTCGTTACATCGTTTATTGAATCCACGGTAGAGGTTTAACTAAGGAAGAAGGACAGCTTTACCCACTGGCTGCCTGCAAATGACACACAATGCTAATCTTTTTAAACAGCCTCACAGCCCATTACAAAATGATTTGACCTTTTCTTTTATAATGGAAGGTAAAAGTCAGGCGAGCACCTAAGTGCAGCTTCAAGGTTTGTGTGAGGTGCTTTTTTATTACTAGTTTATACGCTTAGACCACAATTCAGAGATAAATACGTCACTTTTTACTCCTCTATATTTATTTATTATCTTCTGTAAAATAATTGCTGCAAAATCACATCTGCAGCACAGTTTAAAATAAATAAATAAATAAATCCATCAGTAGGAAAACGTTACAATGTACTGTTTTAAAGGAAGGAATTTTCTTTTTTGGGTATCTTTTGACCACACATTGATTTTTTTCCATTCTCTATTTACAGAAATCTTAATGAAATCTTAAAAAAAAAAAAATAGATAAGGTAGTGTTAGTTGTTGTTTCTGACTCTATCCTCTCGTCTCCCTGCATTTCTGGAGCAGATGTATAAGACGGAGACGGAGATAAGGTGAAGCATTTTGCACATCAGTTTCCACACCTCAGGCAAATCTGTGTTTCATTAAACTCACTATGACATTTGCCCCATTAAACCTTTAGGGGATTATTTTCCTGATAAACACAAGATATTTTTGAAATAGGCCAACCAGCATCTGACCATAGCCTGAAGAACTATTCACGTCTGCCGTTTAGTCTAAAGGCCAATAAGGATATTACTTAAAACATTGTACGTCTATTTGAGCTATCTGAACAATACTGTTTTTATCACACTGTTAAATATTCACATATAAGGGTAATCTTTTACCTCTGACCTCTCAGTAATACAGAAAACAACCACAGAAAGAAAACCATAATGTTAGGGCATTGGCAGGCGCTCAAAGCTGAAAATAACAGTACTTATTTCTTTCACATTTCAAGCAGAAAGAAGTCATGATTACATCAGACACAGATTAACGCTAACTCTGTTGCCTCTCTTTTGTTTTCCTCAGCACAAAGCCGCCATTGTATCTCTCAACATGTGAACTTGACCTTGCCTAGCAGCCTTGCACATGAAGAAAGTTTGTAAGACTGTAAGCTTGTATTCACTGGAGTGGGTGATTCGATGAATTTCCTGCCAGATCGGTGAAATTGGTGAACGTATACGGTGATTATCGCTGTGATTAGTGTAGAAAGAAGAGCCTAGCTTCTGTTTTTGGCAGAGAACAAAAGGACAACAAAGGTTTAAAAAATCACCGATGTGGGGAAATAACCATGGTGATTACACCTTTTCTCAGAGATGGGATTTTTTAAAAGGAGGCACAAATATTTGTTGCTAGATCAGCTTTTGATGCTGGTCTCACAGTCATGGTAAAGCAATGGCTAAGAGAATGAACTGATGAGGATGGATAATATCTAAAAAGAAAAGTGACAATAAAATGTTCTGCAGGGAAGGAGAGAAGTGTACACATTGTGTTGAAGTGCTTTTAAAGTGCTCATGTATAATCAGCTTTCTTCACAGCCTCCGCAGTGTTGAACTGTGAGGTTCGGTTGGTAGATTTGGATCAATGCCCGTGTATTTCAGAGAGATAGTTTTCCAGTACACTTCATATGCTTGACATCAGCTGTCATGACAACACCTGCAGACTGTTAGGTGGCATTCACCTCTAGAGCAGTAATAGAAATGTGACTGACTAAGAATCCATTAACTGATGTCAAAAGGTGGAGAACATGAAAAATGTGAAAAATGTCCAGATGCTGAATGATGACCTGCTGAGCTTCAGGCTGTAATTAGAGCTAGCCTATAGTGTGCCACGTCTGCTCCTTGGCTTGAACATGAAACAGTTTCCAGAGGTGAGGATTATTCCTGAGCAACCTCAGCTTAGAGCACTGTGTACTTTCCTCTCACTCTCTTCTACTGTGGGTAATCTTGTTAACCTTTCCCCGTAAACTAGAACACCAAGAAACTCCTTTCCTGCACCTGCTTCTGTCTTAGCGCTTGAAGGACTACTTTAATGTTGCAGAAGTCCATTGTCTTAAGAGGAGTTCAGCATTATGGCCGCATATATTTTTAAAATCAGACATCATGAGTGAGAGGTCTTGGTAGCCGGGAATCGGTCTGCCAGGGGCTCCGCTCCTGGCAGACCAGCGTGTCCTGGATCTCCTGGGCAGATCCAGGACACGCTGGAGAGATTTTATCTCACAGCTGGCCTGGGAATGCCTTGATGTTCCTCCGGATGAGCTGGAGGAGGTGGCTGGGGAGAGGGAGGCCTGGGATTCTCTGCTTAGGCCCCTGTGACCCGGGCCCTGGATAAGCGGAAGAAGATGGATGGATGGATGAGTGAGAGGTGGATCAAGCTCATAAGTTGAAGACACTTATAAGGTAGTAATTTCTCAGTCACAGGTTCAATAAGCCCTAAAGGATCCTGCTTTTTTTTCTGTTTGACTCTAAATCATACTGGAGGTTACAACATGAACATAATGTTTATTTAATAAGAGTTGAAACAAGCAATTAAACCATAAACTGATTAGAAAGATTTTTATTGAGGTTTTAAATCAAGTGATGAGCCGTTTCCCAACTTTCCTTGACTTCATACAATATTTCGCCCACCTACTGGCTGTTAGATAGCAGGTATACATTGTTTTCATATAACATTCATGCCCTGTCTTGCTGAACAAAATATTGCATTGATTTTTTTTGCTGGAAGCAACCTCAGGGAAACAAACAGATGACAAAACTAACAGCATAAATGCACTTCTGTGTATATCCAGCACTAAGACAGACTCCTTCGTCGTGAAGGGAGATTCTCTGACAGTCTCCCTACACAGGAACTCTTGATTTTATGTAAGATCTCCTTTGGGACTTTTTAAGCTCAAAGCCCAGTGACCCGATCAACTTCCAGCTCACTGCAAATTACTTTCAAGTGGCTTTAACTGCTCTCTGCAAACAAAAAAGAATCAATGGCGACATGTAACATCATCCCATATGTCTGCAAATAGAGTTTGTCTTAGCTACACACCCACTATCTCATGATTGAATTAATGGCTGGAGGAGTTATGTTTAGAAAACCCACATTATAACCAGTTATAATACAAATGAGGGAAGGGTTATGAAATACAGACACACAGTCACATTAATTCCACCCACCACATCAGTGATCAATCCCAGGGAAAATTCTGTTTTACCACTTGCTTTATGGATTTGGTTGATGGTTAGAAGAAGAGTGCATGCATAATGTTGTGGAGGGGAATAAAAAGTCAGACAGGATCATGAGTTTGAAGCTGAAAATTGTATAGGTGACGATGAATGTGCATATGCCCCACAAGTTAGATGTTAGTTACATGAGAAAGAGGAATTCTACACTAACTTGGATGAAGTGGTAGAGAGTGTCGCCAGGGGGAGAGGGTGATGATGGTTTAAGAAGACAGAGGCAGAAGGATTTCTCTCCTCAACAGACGGTAGTGGATTTTTTTCTGTAGTGAACACATGCTTCAAGAAGAGGGAGGAACATAGGGTGATGTGTAAGAGTGGAGGCAGCTGGACTAAATCCTGGAGAAAGTGTAATGTGAAAGAGAAAAGAAACTGCAAGCTGGTGTGAGGGAAGAATGTAGCTCGGCAGATGGACAGTAGTCTGTAGGACGACTCTGGAAGGAGAGGAAGTGAGTGAATTAAATGGAGGAGGTTAAAGAAGGTAAAATGTTACACAGAGTAGTTGGGTGGTAGGTAAGAGATAACAGATGGCTGGGACAGTACAACTGAAGTGGTGAGAGAAACTGCCAAGAAGGTGTTTTGTGTATCCTCTGAGCAGAAGGAAGAAGACTTGGTGGTGGAACGAGGCTGTGCAGGAAAGTATTCAAAGGAACAGGTTAGCAAAGAAAAAATGGGACAGTCAGGGAGATGCAAAAAGTATACAGGAGTACTGGGAGGCTATGCACACAGCAAAGAGAGGGGTGGCAAAGGAACGGACTTTAAGTGCGTTGTATGTGGACACTAAGAAAGGAAAAAAAGATTTGTATCAATTGGCTAGCAAGAGATTGAACTGGAAAGGACGTGCAGGAGGTTAGGGTGCTTAACCCTGGAGAACCCATGGGGTCAGATCCGACCCCATTGGTTTACTAGGGAAACCATGGGGTCAAATTTGACCCCATGGTTTCTCCAGGGTTAAAGATAGAGGAAGGAGTACTTTAAGGAGCTGATGAATGAAGAAAATGAGAGGAGCCCTCACTTCCTCCTGACTAATCCTCTGCGCTTCCTGATTCAGTAACTGCAGAGGATTAGTAATGAGGAAGTGAGGGCAGCTATGAAGAGGATGAAAAGTGGAAAGCTGGTTGGTCCTGTGGAGCTATGGAGATGTCTAGGAGAAAGCACAGTGGACCAGGTTGTTTAACACTGATTCCAGTTTTTATGAACAAGGAGGACGTGCAAAGCTGTAGGAGCTACAGAAGGATTAATGAGCCATACAATAAAGACATGAGAAAGAGTTGTTGAAGCTGCATGGTGCACTGTCTTCTTTCAATATGGAGAAGGTTTGGACACATGCAGATGAAGCACATGGATATAATGGACAACGGATGCTGAGCATGGAGCTGCCAAACTGAAGGAAAAGAGGAAGACTGCACAGAGATTCATGGATGTAGTGAAGGAATACATGCAGAATGGTGATGTGACAGAGAGGAAGGGGTGAGGTGGAGGCAGATAATCCAGTGTGGTGACCCCTAAAGGGAGCAGACAAAAGAAGAAGCAGTAGGTTTGAAAACATGTGTCCCTCCTGGACAGACTGGATGTGAGAAAGACCTGTAGAGATCCAACTGCAGCAGCATTTGTGATCTATGGATACACACAGGGGTAAATGAAAAGGGGTCAATTATATAGTGGTATGACAGCCCTTACTGTTAGATTTAGACAGACAGATGAAGAGGCTGTTTTCATCCTAATCCATACATGGCTTAATAATGGTCTACTGGTACAGCATCGACACGTAGGAGAAGAAGTAACAGCGTGTTTTATATTTAGGGTGACTTTTGCTTAAAGGTCACAACATGGGACAATGTAAAGACGCAGCTCCTTTTTTTTTCAAGGGTACAAAGTTTGATGATTTTATTTGAGTTAAGCTACAACATTAATAGAAAGGATGGGTAGTTCTAAGAGTCTTTCTCCCACTGCACTGTCGCTTTTTGTTTGTAAAAATTGTAAAAAGATTTTTAAAAAATGTAAAAGCACATCTGCAAAGGATACACCTGTGGATCTTTGACTATAGCTTCCTTGGCAACCATTTGCCCACCAGACTGAACAGACTGAGGAACTAAAACATCCTTCAATGTGGAATAATAAGACTGACATCCAGGTCACAGGAAAAAAAACGGAGGACAGAGGGAACAAGGAGGGGCAAATTACAGAAATGAGAAAATCCCTTTGTGGTCCCGTCGTTGTGATTGTTTGCCCCACCTTAACTGCATCTGCCTCTGCTTTTGTTTAATCATCCCTCTGTGTCTGTAGTCTTGTTCATGGTGTTTCATGCTCCTGTTCCTCATGCTGCTCGTCAGATGTTATCTCTGACTCTTTTAGTATCCTTAACTGTTCGTGCAAGTCAAATAAATGGTCATCCTTTTGTTTGGGTCCCCTGTAGACCTCGCCCCGGTAAAGGTCTTTAGTGTTTAACCCTCACAGATAAACATAGGATCCTTTTGTTTCTAAGCAGGCATGCTTTAAACAATGCAAGGGCTAATTTGAATCCAAAGGGAATTAATTTTCTTTTTTTAATCTTTGGCCATTCTGCACAAAGTCAAGGGTGTAGACACTGTGTGGGAACATCAGGATAAAGGGACTGTACTACAAACAGTTGGAGTAGAATGGTTTAGAATAGGAAGTCAATCGGATTACTTTAATGCAGCTGTAGCTAACTTGGTCTTCTATCATTATTAGGGGGGAATTCAAACTGTTACTAAACTTTTCTTAGCCTTTTAGCAGCTTTTATGAGTGTGCACATGGACGTCTCCCTGCACACATGTGCTGTTTTTCTGTTCCTGTGATGTGACTATGACTTCAATCACTGGATATAATTTGTCTGTATTTGTGTGAAATTTTCTGGGAAGAAACTTGCCTCATAACCAGAAGCAGAGCGAGTGTGTCGGGACTGATTTCAGTGGAAGTGATTGATTAAGCCCTATATAGTGTATTTCCCCCCCTGTGGGCAGCAGAGAACCGAACAGAAATGAAATCAGACCAGGCTTTGTATTAATCATCCAGCATCAAAACACAGCACGGTTTATCTTTCTCTAACTTCTCTTAGCTTGCATTATTTATCCAGCTTCCCTGTAGCACAATCTGTCAGACTACAAACTACAGCTCATCTATGTTTTTATCTCAAAGCATTGCAAAGCATTGCTGTCCTCCCAATCCCACCACGTCACCACCTAAAAACACATGAAAGGCCAGCTACATTCTGAAATCATGTTTGATTCTAAATGCAAAATGCAGCACAAAAATAAAATAAGGCACACATTTCTCATGCTGGATAACAAAAAGATCAGCAGGGATGACCTGCAGGTATGAGGTGAATGTGGTTCCCAGACAGAACAACTACACCAACTGTTTTTGTCCATTAGAAGAACCAATTCAATACATCAAACCTCAAACATTTGGATTATGAACCTCTGCTGCTTTGCTTCATAAATCCTGCCATCAGTGGATGAAAGGGCCGGTGGTCTTTGTCCTCGGCTGCTATTCTCCACCCTCTATTATTTCAATCTATCAGTCTATCTTTGGTTGTGCAGTAGACTTACTGCTTAATGATGCATTTCCAGGCAGATAAACTGTGCGAAATAGCAGGAGGATGACTGAGTCTCTGTGCTTCTGTCCGTCTTATTGATCAGGAGATCACAGTAGCTTTGTGGAGATTTCTATGTTTTTAAAGTCTTTACCAGCAGGCTGGACACCAGAATTATCCCTGCACTGAATTCTCACATTAAGTCTGCACATGCACAGACAGACCACACCCCCTTTGGTCTCTCACCTGATAAGTGCCCCTTTGGTAAGATTTTTTTCTTCCCAGTTTCTGTCTGGCGTCATTTCAAATTTTCATTTTAAATATGGCCCCTGGCATCAGTTCTCAATAAAAAGCAAGGAAATGCCTCACAGCTGTGTTTCCATAATTCTTCTAACCCTCCTGCACCCCAGGATCTCCTTCCACCTTTTTCTGTCATCACAGCCACTGCACGCATTTGGAGCACCTTGAGGAGCAGCATCCTCTCTGACCTCCGTTCATTGGTGACAGGCAGGTAATGATAAGTGAATGATGGTAGTGTTTACCTCGGCCTCGTCCATGTCTGTCACTGTAATGATATATAATATCCCAAACATAAGTAATAATAACCTCCTCCACCCCCATCCTGAAGGCTGTAGTTTTTCTTTTAAATAAACTATTTTAGTAAACACAGAATCTAAGATCTTATATAAAGGGCGGCATACAAGGTTGAAGACTTACTTCTGTCACTTAGGATTATTCTGAAAGTTATATTATATATTCTCTGAAACCTAAGACCACTGTTCTCCTTACCTGACTGTACCAAACAGATTTCATGCAAATACACTACACACCACACAAACTTACTCTAACCTTCTAAATGACGGTGTGGAGGGTGGGTGTGGGAGATTTCAGATTTAAGCAAAACGTTAGGTCTCCTGTGACTTTGCAAAACGTCTGTCACATTTTCGGTCCGCTGACTTTATTCTGTTCTGCACGCATTTTCAGTATCATGAGATTATATTTTTTTCCCAGTATTTTCTCAGAAAGCTGCTTTGAACTCATGTGCGCAAAATGGATTATAAAAAAAAGATCACGCTCTTTTAATTCAGTTTAGGTCTCCAAAGCCGGGAGAATAAGTCAATGCTATTGAAGAGTATATTCCCAGACAGGATTAAGATGATCAGAGATGGGAAGCATTCAAAAACCATAAACTGTCATTGTTTCTAGTTTAAGTGCGATTTTCAACTTACTTAAGACCAGCAGGTAGCAGCCCGTGCCGATGTCCAGCGCCGGTGATAAAGCAGAGGTGTACTTATCCATGAAAACAATGATCAGTAACCAAGATAAAAGAAAAGTGATCCTCATGCGATCCCGACGAAGCGGAGAAGAGTCAGACTGCGCCTCTGCTGCTGCTGCGCTCCGGTGTCAGAGGCATCTGTCCTCAGGAATGAAGCTGAGACGCGTACCGGCTGAAGCCTTGTGCCTGCAGCCAGCGTGTGTTGTCAGGGTGATGATGCGTAAAGAGAGGATCATCCAGCGTCTCCAGTGCCGTGGTGTCACTGAGCGTTAGATGTCAAAACGGGAAAACAGGTTTATGTTAGCTTCAGGTTGAGTTAGGTGAGAGTGGAGTGAGCTAGCCAGAGACCACAAAGTAAATAAATAAATATACAAGTAAAAAAAAAAAACTCAACCTTTTACCAATTAGACACAAAATATCCTGTTCTCAAATTTTGCTTTGTTGTTTTCAGTGAAGTATCTGAAAATCCCCTTTATGTAAATGGAGTCAACAAAATATTTATTGTATCATTATTTCTTCTGGTAGAACAAAGATAATTGTTTCTGTGTAAACAAGATAAGAAAAAGTTCCCCAAAATAAACACAAATACATACAAAATAAATACAAAAATAAATACAGAAAACAAATACAGAAAAGGGACTAATTTCAGCTATCACTTTTAGGCTAATAGACATAAAAGTTGAGGGGGCAAGGCTCTAGAGCAGGGGGCAGCTGCCCCCCCCCCTTGCCCCACTGTAGATCCGGCCCTACAGTTAACTTTTGCTTACTCAGAGTAAGACTGCAATGTAAAATTACACAACATGAACTGCTATAATATGTAGCACGAGATCCATTAAAAACTGGCACAGTAGATTTAATAGCTTAAAATTGCTGTGATGAAGAACACCTGGTTAAAATTACCAAAGTAATTTTGCCTCTGTACATAACCACAATGTATTTTAAATATACTTTTGTGTAAACAGTTTTCAGGGGATGAAAAGTAATTGGACAAAATACCATCTTTTTAAATATTAGAAATGTTTTAATAGTCAAGTAAACTAACATGAGTCTGCTGAGCTAAAGCCAGGGTGCAAACTACAGATAAGGAGGAGTATGGTTCATCTTATTAAGACATCACATTAAAACATCACGTGGCAAATTCCAGGGGGAGCCTTTAAAATACTGATATACTAACATGCTCATTATACCAGTTTTTTATTGTCAAAAAGCCCACAAGAGCACTTATTTCTCAATCTTCAAGGAAGGCAAGGAGGCAGGATACTTTTTTCCTGTTCATTTTCAGGTGACAAAATGCATCAAAAGGTCTTAACAGCTGGGGTAGACTGAAATTGCTTTCTCCAAACCAAGATTCCTCTGGGTAGATATAAACCTCTGAAGATGAATGAGCTCCAATGTGCCTTGATATTGACCGTATGAATGAGGAAATAAAGTGGCAGTCACTGGAGGAGTCAGAGACACTATAACTAAACCCTTCCTTCTGCAGCAGGCCTAGAATGGCCAAGCAAACCTACATCGTCTTCCAAAACGTTTCCCTTTTTCTTTCGCTCCATTTCTGCTCAACACTAAACTTCCTGAAATCGTTCACATAGACACGTGTAGCGCAGGTGCTGTCAATTAAGGATGGTTTGAAATTCATAGATCACAGGTTTATAAATTGCAGATTGGATTTTCCTTTTTTGTGTTCAGCATCATTTGACTCACATGTGGGCACATTTTTGTGGATGACGTTGAGCTTTAAAGTATAAATCTATGAACATCTTTAGAAAGGGGTCTCGTGACCAGTGTGAGCTCGAGGGAGGGTTGCTTGAGGTAAAGAGTAGGACTTACTAATAAAATAATGTTATGCCTAAATATAATCTTAGTGACATAAGCTTTGTTAACTAGTGAGATCCATGGTTATTTTTCTGCATTTTTTCGATTTTGGATAATTTATTCACATTTTATTTTATTTAGTTATGCTGCAATAGGTGTCGGCTGCTGGGGGATTCCCATGATGCATTGAGTATTTCTTCTTCAGGCACCTTTCTCACTCATTGTGTGTTAATAGACCTCTCTGCATTGAATCATACCTGTTATTAACCTCTGTCTCTCTTCCACAGCATGTCTTTATCCTGTCTTCCTTCTCTCACCCCAGCCGGTCGCAGCAGATGGCCCCGCCCCTCCCTGAGCCTGGTTCTGCTGGAGGTTTCTTCCTGTTAAAAGGGAGTTTTTCCTTCCCACTGTCGCCAAAGTGCTTGCTCACAGGGGGTCATATGTGTTATGATATTTTGATACCACGGTTAACATTTACAGGATATTGTTTTATACAGGAAAACTGTTACTCAATAAGGCCCATATACTAGTTGTTTTTCTCTTTCTCTGTAACCCAAGAATTAATGTGTAAGACTCACAAGCTGGTACCCCAAGGTCGAAAACACCACAGAGATGAGACCACTTCCTTACTCCCATCCTCCCTTCCTTATCTCTTAGAAAAAGGCTCGTTAAAGGCCAGGTGGTTTGTTTCAGAATTCACTAATGAAAGAACTCTGTATTTTATGTCTAGGAGTGTATTTTGCTGGGATGATCATAAATTACAGCTGAACTGATAAACTACACAAGGGATACTTTGCTCAGAAGGCAGGAAGACGTTTCCTTATTTAGTCTGTACCGGTTTGAACTGGGAAAGCTGACACACGAACCTTTTTTTCCTCTATATAAACTGCTGTGTATCAAATAAACCTTTGAGTCGATTTGGGAAGACAACCTGAAGCAGTCTGTGTTTCCTTGTTCTCCCAAGCTGCTCCCGACGTCGTAACTAACCCAGCTGAATGGCATACCTGAGTGTTACTTTAAATAATTAGGAATCTTAGAAGGAAAGGACAGAACTCTGCTTATCGCTCGTGCCTTGGAGGGAAAACCGGGATGGACATTTTTTCCTTCAATATGATTGTTGGGTTTTCTCTGCATGTATTCTTGTAGGGTCTACCTTACAATTTAAAGCACTCTGAGGTAACTGTTGTTGTATAAATGTGCTGTATAAATAAAACTGAATTGAATTGAATTGAAAAAAAAAAAAAATTCCAGAAAATGAATTTAACTTTAACTTCACCGGTCACCTTCTCCTATCAGTTATGAGTAACCTATTCCGCTTTTAATATGGTTATTATGCTTAAGGTTATACTGAAAAATGAGGAACACCTTCAATGCCCAGGTCTTCAGTTGTCATCTCTATTTTCACACTCCATCAAAACAAAACAACGTAATTGTTAATTTTCTTGACAAATACAAATACGGGCTCATCTGTTGGAAGAGAAGTGACCCAACTTTGAGAGCTCTGAGCTATATCACAGTGACCAGGGCATTAAGAGGTCTTGTGGAAGTTAAATGTCGTGTGCAATTAGGTGCTGACAGCTGGACGGTGGTGTTGATTTTCTTCTTCTTCTTCTTTCTTTAGAGACGAGCTGCTGATGAGTGACTTTGTGTCTTTGTCTCTGGATATTTTTACGTTCAAGGTTTTGTTCTTTGTTTTTATTGTTCAGCATTTCATTTTTCCAGTTTAGTTCTAGTTAGGTTCTTCCCTGTGTGCCTCTGCCTTTTGCTTTTGTACCTTTTTTATCAGCCATATTAAACGGCTTGCTTTTTGTTAATATTCAAGTTTTCTTCCACGTTCTTTGTGTCTGCATTTTGGCTCCTCTTCACACATTCACACGGTGTGCTGCCGTATACTGTGACAATAAAAGTAAAAATAAATATTTAAAATTCTCAGTTATACAGCAACAAAGTATTTGTACTCCAAAACTTAGCACAAAGAGAGGTCCATGGACAGGCAGAGCTGAAACTTGGCCAGGTGTTCTTCATCACAGCAAATCGGCTCCTCAGAGAAAATCGAGCAATCACACAAATCGGCAAATCACTTTTGGGTTTGTCGTCACAGTGGTGGTTAAGGACTAAAATACTGCTTTTAATACTGCTGGTTACTGTAATCTTAGAAAGCATATCATCAATTCCCACTAAAACACAACACATTAACCATTAATTTGTTGTGGCTTGTTGGCAGGTAATCGAGGGTTATTAGTCAGATCTCTGGCAATCCTGCTGGTGGAATCTGTGGTTCTTCAAGTTAGTTTCACAAAGGATGAATTGCCATGAAAAATGATTTGATTGCCCCACTTTGCTTTGCACTGCAGAGGTAATGTGAGATGTAGAAACCCAAAGAGGAAGAGAGATATGAAAGTGCGAATGTAGAGAACATAAGGTTAAAAGCAACTTTTAAGCCAGTGCAGCAGCAGCATCATTCATCTTATCTTGAACACTGGGTTAGATTTTTAGTGCAAATAGTCACAACGATTTAATATTTAATCTTGCCTTATTAGTTCAGGCAGAGTTGAAATGCACAACAGTTGCCAGAGTTCCCTAACCCAGCGGTCCCCAACCTTTTTTGTGCCACGGACCGGTTTATGCCCGACAATATTTTCACGGACCGGCCTTTAAGGTGTCGCGGATAAATACAACAAAATAAAACTAGTACCGGTACCGAAAAAAAGAAGATTTATTCATAACACACGTGAAAAGACCCAGGAAAACCGAGTTAATGATAAAAACGATAACAAAATAACGCTGAAAACCGATAAAAACCTTGAAAACCATACATTTCACACCTGAGCCTCAACTCTTGCGGCCCGGTACCAAACGACTCACGGACCGGTACTGGTCCGAGGCCCGGGGGTTGGGGACTGCTGCTCTAACCTACAGGCCAGCAGACAGTGACATTTATAAAGCTATAACCTAACGGAGCTGTAATACCACTTATCTCGTAATTACACACAGCGGTAAGCGGTTATTTTGCTGTAGCGCTCATAAATACAGCTGAATAAAAATTAAGACAAAAAAGTCATTTTGTTGGTTAGTAAGCTCAGCGCTTACATGTCCGTCACATTCACTCACAGCCTAAACTCACATGCAAAGTGAGATGAATGCACTCAATAATCAATACCACGTCTTTTATTGGAGGCGATCAACACCCAGCGCCAACAACGTCACTTTGAATGTTTTCTTTGTACTGTGGGAAGTGGACTGGTTAGGCTGAGGTGTTTTGGTGTTTTTGCATTTGTCACTTTCTTTACAGAGAAAAGCTTTCAAGGATGGCATGATGATGTAACTGGTTAACAGGTTGTCATCAGTTTTCTCAGTTGTTGGAGGTGAGACATCCGTTCGTACAGCCTCACAGTGGTCAGATATTGAGATTAGTTTGAAAGAACTCTGCTCTTAATTGAAGCGCTGCAATTTGTTTTTACAGCACATAACAGAGGCTGCCATACAGTAAGAAGCTCCAAATAAAGCATCAGGTTTGTTTTCCACTGTCTCATGTGGTCCCATATGTTCTGCTGCTCAAAGGCAATTTTCTGACTCCTCTCCAGGTACCCTTTGAGTACATTTTATTCCACTATATGAAACTATATGGTCTATAAATGTTCTCTTTACAGAGAGCATTTAGCAATTTAATCTTTGTAATTTAAGACATGATCTTGGTGTTAACATAAACATGAAACGTGATTTATTGAAGAGGAGGTTTGTGATGTACTAACTGTGATGAAAAACATGATGGACATCTTATTTTTTATACTCTTAGTCCATTCAGGACCCCTCATGCCCTATGATGGATGGGGGCACTGTAATGGAAGACCTTTCCCGTTGCTCTGAACAGCTTTGTATTGATTGAGGGGCCAAGTGGACACAACCCTTTTAAGAAAAACGCCTCACGCAGCACAACAAAGGCGCCAGATCTCCTCACAGTAGAGGTCAAGGGTTCAGACCTGCGCTCGCTTGTCAAGAATAAGGGAAGAACGACTCATCTGACCTTATCACTGTGTTTTTCCACGTCTTCACACCAGTGCTAATGGTTTTTGCACTGATGACCCCTCAGATGTTCATTCATCTTTGAGGGAATTGTGCACTGCGATCTTCCTTAATATCACTTTCTGTGTAGTTATGAACCGATTGTTGTTGCTAACTATCTGATCATGCATTGACATTGTGACCTTTTACCCAAAGAATCAGTTTTTTCTTTTTTTCTTTTTTCTCGAGCAAATGTGCGTAGTCAACCATAAATTCTGCCCCTATTTTCCAATGTCTTTCCCATCGATCTACAGGCAAATACAGATGTGACTTAAGCCCAAGTTGCTACACTAGCAGTCTAGTCTGGAGCCCCCAAACCAACCACAATGTCTCTTAGATCTGTTTCTCTCATAATTTGGATGCAAAATTGGATTCATGATACAAAGCAAGACTGGATGTAAACGATTTAACTGTACCACAGAGTGCAGCTGTGTGGAAGGACATGCATTTATATCTGAACATCTGAGCAGATAAATCAGAATCACGCTTTTAAAACAAAGTTTTTCAAACCTGTTGTCACAGTCTAGCTGGCAGACCGTGGGGGGTGTAGGGAACGAGCACCCAGGCGTGGTGCTCTGTGTGCGAACAGTGCGTTTATTTACAGTGTATGGTACAAAACAACAATAAATCCCCGTATTTTCCCCAGACTCCCGTGTCGTGTCTTCCCTGACGAGTCCGTGTCTTTGTGCTCTCCGCTCCCGTGTCTCAGCACTCCCCGTGCTGGCTGCTGTCTGGCACTCCACACCTCTCCTGGGGACACAATAGAAGCAGCCGTCAGGACACGTATAACCGCGGGCATACACACACACTAACTAAGCTCAACAGGATGACTAACATGGAGTCTCACACAATGATCCCACGTCGGTGGGAGCTCCAAGTAGTGATGGTCCGCTTGAAGCTGAAGCTCCGGTGCGTGTGTCAAAAAATTAACACACTGCTTCAGAAGCACTGTGTCGAAGCTTGATTCGTTTGGCCAGAGTCACGTGATCAGTGACGTCCGAAGCTTCATTTAGAACGTAACTGCTTCGGTATCTGATTCAATGGTTTATAAGGAAGCGAATCATTTGCGGGATTTTTGGAGTGTTTTGATGGTGACAGATAGCGAACCACTGATCATTCTACTGAGAGATTTGGAGCCAGCGAGGAATAGAGGAGGTTCTGTTGTGTGGGAGTATTTTGAGTTGATTTTTGTCAATCGGGTGGGTTTTCCAGCTTTGTGTTCTGGCCGTTTGCTTTTGTTTTGTGGGTGTTTATTTGATCTGAAAACGGGAAAAAGGTAAAATGTCAAAAATCTGCTTCCATAATATAAATATCATTAAATAACTTTAGAAAAACTTCCACTTGACTCTTTACCTGTAATGTTGTAAAAATATATATTTTATTGTTTAATTAATCTGAAAATGTTAGTCTGCCAAATGTGCAGCAATTGAATTTCTTTATTCTCTTTAGCTGATAGTTTGTGGGGCCCAGTTAGACTGTATAACTGCATCTCTACCAGTTTCTCTGCACTCCAGCCTCCTCTGTGCCATGTGAAGGGATTTTCCTTAAGGCACGATAAATTATCTCCACGAAAAGGAACAGGTTCGGCCATCGCACACTAGAACAAATTCTCTTTTTAAATAAAAATGAAAAAGGGTTACCGTCAATGCATCATGTTTTTAATTTGCAAGTTCATAAGCATTTTCCTTTTCCATTTCACAATCAATTCTACCCCCAGGTCAAAAATATGTCTGGGAAAATTTCCTTAATATAATATTATTTATAAATATACCCTCCGGCGATTAATTGCATACCTGCATGGAGGCAAGACCTCACAGCAGAAGCCTACTCCATAATGTGCTGTACATTATGTAATATTCTGTCTCAAACTTATGAATAACGTGTTCATAATCTGCTTCGTGAGCCACCATTATCTTTATTGCCGCTCGTCCATTCCAACATCAAACACACCCACTTTCGTGACAGCAAACACTCCCCGTTGCCACTACGGTGGACCACAAGGGACAGTAAGCACGGAGTGCAAACATTATCAGCAATACAACATCTCCCTTTTTTTTTTAGATGCCCACCAGTGACACAGCTGGTATACATTTCAAAATAGAACATCCCGAACCTGAGGATAAGGAACAGTTTTTCAACATTGCCATGTGTAAAATTACTGCGGCCTAAACTAACAACAACAATGCGATGTGGGATATGCACTCATTAGTACATGGACATTTGACATGTTTCCTTTTTGTTTTTTGTTAGGGCAGCGATCCGCCTACACCCTTTACATCACAGGTCAAGAATAACCCTCGGTTTGACCACTCGTCCTGATCTGGTGGTCAGTGCAGGGCTAGTGTCCATGGTTGGTGTTGTAGTGTCTCTAGATAGTGACAGGGGCTCTGCTTGTTGTTGAGCTGTACTATCTGGCTGGGTGACCAGATCGGATGTTGGTGTTGAAGGTGCCGGTGACGCCTTGGCGCCTCTCAGGTGCCGTCGGTTACGCCGTATAGTCTGTCCCTCGCCAGTGCGGATCACGAAAGAGCGGGCAGTTTCTGCAGGTCGGATGATGACAGCCGGTTTCCAGGCTCCGGACTCGTGCTGAAAGCGAATGTGGTCCCCCTGCTGCAGCCTCGGTAGTGGTGTGGCGCTGCGATTGTAGTAACGCCTCTGATGCTCTTGTCTTTCCATCCGTGTTTTTTGCACAACCGTCGGGCTTATGATGCGAGGTACCAGGTGGCATCCGGTAACAGGAAGCACTGAGCGTAGACGTCGACTCATGAGGAGCTGCGCGGGTGACCTGAAGCTGTCGACTGGCGTGTTCCTTTGCTCCAATAGGGACAGGTAGGGATCTACTCCCTGAGCATGAGCTTTATCCAGAACTGATTTGGCCGTTTTGACTGTTCTTTCGGCAAGGCCGTTGCTTTGCGGGTACAAAGGACTTGAGGTCGTGTGGACAAAGTCCCATGTGACTGCAAAATCCTTGAACTCTCGAGAGCTGTATTGTGGGCCGTTATCTGAGATAAGCGTCTCTGGTATACCATGTCTGGCGAATATGGCCTTGAGCTTTTTGATGACGGACCCTGCAGTGGTAGAGAATAGCCTTTCGACCTCAAAGTAGCGGCTGTAGTAGTCCACAACTACCAAGTAGTCCCGTCCACGCCATGTGAAGAGATCTGAGGCCACTGCCTGCCATGGCCTCTCAGGGATCTGGTGTGGGATGAGAGGTTCTTTGGGATTCGCCGCGCGCCTCTCCTGACATATGGAACAGTTTTCCACCGTGGCAGCTATGTCCTTGCCCATGCCTGGCCAGAAGAGGGCGTCCCTTGCTCTCTGCTTACTCCTCTCAATCCCCATGTGCCCAGTGTGGATTCTCTCCAGCATGTTGTTTCTTAGGGCTGTTGGCACTATAATTTTGTCACCTTTGAAGATGATGCCATGGAAGTGTGAAATTTCATCTCTGAAATTCCAGAAGTCCAAAAGGGTTTTGGGGCATTTTTTTCTGTCCTCAGGCCAGCCATCCTGCACAATTTGCTTCAGCAGGGTGAGCTGCGGGTCACATCCTGTTGCAGCCTGTATCTCTGAGAGTTTTTTGTCACTTACTGGGAGGCTGTTTATCACTGAGTGGATCTGGTCCTCCATGCCTTCACTCAGTGTGCTGTCTTGGTCGGGCAATGGTTTCCTGGACAGTGTGTCGGCCACAGGTATGTCTTTTCCGGGCCGGTGCACAATCTCTATGTCGTATCTCTGCAGCTGTAACAGCATGCGCTGCAGACGAGCAGGGGCTACAGAGATTGGTTTCTTCAGTATGTGCTCCAACGGCTTGTGGTCCGACTCTACGATGACTCTCCTGCCGTATATGTACGTGTGGAAACGCTTGCATCCAAACAGCACTGCAAAGAGCTCTTTTTCGATCTGTGCATAGTTGACTTCTGTTAGGGTCAGTGTCTTTGAAGCATATGCTATTGGATGTCCGTCCTGCATTAACACAGCTCCCAAACCATACTTTGATGCATCTACTTGTAGCCGTAGCTCCTTGGTCGTGTCGTAGTATGCCAGTATGGGGCCTGGTTCTCTGGTTATGAGATCTTTCATTTGCTGGAAGACTCTGTCGTGGGTCTGATCCCAGATGAACTCTGAGTCTTGTTTGAGCAGCTGACGCAGCGGTGCGTTCACCTCTGATAGTCGTGGTGCGAATCTGGACAGGTAGTTCGCCATTCCAAGGATTGTCTCAAGCTCATTCTTATTCTCAGGAGGTGGCATGTCCTTTATGGCCTGCAGTTTCTTTGGGTCTGGCTGGATGCCCTCCCGGGTGAGTTTGTGTCCAAAGTAGCTCACTTCTGTGGCGCCTATGACACATTTCTCTGGATTGAGACGTACTCCTCGCTCCCGTGTGCGCTCAAACATGGCACGGAGGTTCTCGTCGTGTTCCTCCTTTGTCCTGCCAAACACGAGGATGTCATCCACGATGGCTGCCACTCCATTGAGCCCTTCATACGTCTCATCGATTTTCCTTTGGAAAATGTCCTGTGCTGATATTATCCCAAAAGGAAGGCGCAGAAAACGGTACCTGCCAAAGGTCGTGTTGAAGGTGGTGAGGAGCGATGACTTGGTGGTTAGTTGGATGGCCCAATAGCCTGAGCGAGCATCCATGACACTGAAGTACTGTGCTCCTGCCAGCTTTGGTGTGATGTCATCCAATGTTGGAAGCGGGTAATGAGGTCTTTTGATGGCTTTGTTTAATTCGCGAGGATCGAGGCATACTCTGAGCTTCCCAGTACGCTTCTCTGCGACCACCAGTCCGTTTACCCATTCTGTGGGTTCTTTTACTTTGATGATTATGCCGTTTTTCTCCATGTCATCCAACTCCCGTTTCAGTCGTTCCCGCAGTGTGAAAGGGATCCTCCGGGGGGGGCACACAACGGGCATGGCGTCTGGGTCAATGTGTAAGTCGCATTCTCCTGGGAATTTCCCTATGCCCTCGAACACATCGGCAAACTCCTCCATGACATTTGTTATCTGTACTGACATGACCAGCTTGACTAGGTTTAGATCCAGGCATGCTCTCAACCCTAGGATGGGGGGTGCTGCAGTGTCTACTATGTCAAATGTCAGCATCTTGTGAATGCCTTTCCACCTGCACTTCAACTGGCATGTGCCCTTGATGTTGAGTTTTTCTCCTCCATAGCCAGATAGTGTGCGTGTGGGCGGTGCCAAGCTAACCTGCTTAAAACACTTCTTAAACAATCGGGCAGGGATGACGTTAGCAGTGGCTCCTGTGTCAAGCTTAAAACTCACGGTGTGATGCAGTGAGCCTACTTCTACGTCGGCGTAAGCCTGTTCATCGGCCTCCCCTTCGTTGCACTTTGTTATGGAATCTATGAATAGCTCCGCTTCATCGCTTGGAGTGTCAGGGTTAATAGAGTACACTGGGTTGGGTTGGTGTGGTGCTTGTGAACGGCATGCTTTGGCAAAGTGGTTCATTTTATTGCACTTTTTGCACCTCTTCCCTTTTGCAGGACACTCCTCCTTCTGGCTGTGTGCTCGTGCACATCTTCCACACACTTTTCCCATCTTATTATAATGAGGTGCCCTCCTATCTTTTTGCTGCGTACTCTGGCGCTTAGCGGATACTGCATGGGCGGGCGCTGCTCCCTGCAGGCTCGTGTGTGGGTCAACCATGGCTTTCAATTGCTCTTGTGCGATCTCATAGGAGCGTGCAATGTCTATGGCTTTTTCTAGAGTCAAATCTGACCCTTGGCTCAGCAGCTTTTCTCTGACTTGTGGTAAACTGGTTGCAAAGACAATCCTGTCTCGGACCATTTCATCACTGTTAACGTAGCCACACTGCTTGACGAGTAACTTTAACTCGGTCACAAAGTGTTCAAATGACTCCCCTTCACCTTGGAGTCTTTCATTAAACTTGTATCTGGCGAAAATGGTGTTCGTTTTCGGCATGAGGTACTGTTCAAACCTGTCGAGATATGTGGTCAGCTTTTTAGCTTCTTCATCAGACAGCTGCCATGTGTTATAAATGTCCCTGCCTCTTTCTCCTACCCACAGAAGAAGATAGCTGCACTGGGTCTCCTCGGGCTTGCCGCTTAGCGGGCCGCTAAACATTAGCTTCACATGTTGCACGAACCTCCGCCAGGCATCGGGAAGATTGGCTGAATCCCAGTCCATCCGTGGTGCAGGAACTCCCGACGAATCCATTTCGCTCTGTCGGTGGGCGTTTAGTTCGATTTACTCTGACACCATGTAATATTCTGTCTCAAACTTATGAATAACGTGTTCATAATCTGCTTCGTGAGCCACCATTATCTTTATTGCCGCTCGTCCATTCCAACATCAAACACACCCACTTTCGTGACAGCAAACACTCCCCGTTGCCACTACGGTGGACCACAAGGGACAGTAAGCACGGAGTGCAAACATTATCAGCAATACAACACATTATTATATGTATATATATGTAACGTGGTATTTTTCAATTATTGTATTTACCAACATCAAGAAGTCACAAGCAAAGAAAGACCACACCATGGCGCATGTTTAAGCAAGGGGAGTTTACTGGTCAAAACTATTTATTAAACAAATAAAACACATTTTCTTAACCACCAAAAAATACACGTTCAAAGCAACACAACAGCGGCCCAATATCAGACAGAATTCCACTCTGTAGAGTGGGCAATCATAATGAAGCAGTTGGTTTTATTTTGTGGATTCAAGCTGCGCTTCATATTTCTGGCCACCAGATGTCACCAGAGAGGACTGTGTTGAAAAGCTTCGAGTAATGAACCGTTTTTCAATACAAGCTTCAGTGCTTCAGAAAACTTCATTTGGCCATCACTAGCTCCAAGGCTCTCCTAAGTAGCTCCCCCGACGAGGTCTGATCAGCAGCAGGTGTGTGGCTTCGGGTGTGGCCAGTCCGCCAGCAGGGCCACACCCACCAGGCACCCGCAGAAACACACACACACACACACACACACACGCAAACAGGGAGAAGGACAGCAACACCAAATATACAAACAATAATAATATAATTCATAACTGCTCAGGGATCCTGGGTCACTCCGACCCAGGACCCTGACACCTGTGAAGTCATTTAAAGAGCTGATTCCCCCTTTTAAACCATACACATGTGTATCGGTTATGTGGTTGCTAAACATTATATCTGTGATAATTTACCAGTTTTTGCAAAAGAGAAAATCACCGCAAAATACTTCTCTAGTGTGCTCTACGTGTGGGTGTCTGTCTGTATGTGTGTATGTATGAGTGTGGACATCCTGGCATGCATGAAAGAGTTCAGTTTGAGAATGAAATGAAAGTAGAATTGGGAGAGCAGTACTTCAGAGCTGACTTTTTACTGATCTCTGGTTGCGAGTTGACCTTGAATCTTCTCAGCAGAAAAACAAAACAAAACAAAACAAACAGTTCATTTTTTGCAAATTGGATCCAAAACACATCAGACTGTGGTTGATCCTACAACCGCAGTGACGACAGTGCTGAGCAGAATTAATGTTGCTGCTCGCACAGCACCGAGAGAGCAAGAAGAGAAAAACAGCGCCAAAATAAATGGTGTGCTGGTATTTTGCAGATCAGTTGGGGATATCTGGACACAGAATGCCAGTCTGGTCATATTTTTATTTTCCTCCAGTCTGAACAAAGGCTTAGAGTTTACTATACACATAAGCTTTGTTCTACCCAAGCTGAATTCTTTCTCTGGAAGAATAACGCCTTCACAACGTCTAGCAAGGTCGGGGAACACTCTTTGGGGAGATAAACCATGAAAATAAGAGACACTTTCATGAATAAAGAGAAAAATTATGTCAAACTATAAGTCAGTCAAGAAAAGAAATGCAAGAAAAGATTAATGTGCCAGAAGGAAGTGAAAGAAAGAGCAAGGCGGAGAAAGAAAAAGCTCATGACAAGAGGCGTGCTATTCATTTGTCAAACATGGTGGAGTTAGCATTAGAGCATGGATGTGCATGGTTACCACCAGCCCTGGGTCAGTGGGATTTATTGATATTATTGATGTGATTGCTGAGGGGATGAATTCTGCACAGTGACACAAACATACCTCAAAATAGCCCAAAAGCTTCTTAAATCTAGATGTGAAACGTTCCAGCATGTTCCACTGGAGTCAAGCACAAAGGAAGAAAGACCCAGAAACAAGCAGCAACTGGAGGCACCTTCAGTACAGACCTGAAAAAGAACCACGAGTGAGGGCACTCTGGCAACTAAATGCTGATGTTCATGGGTCTGACATCGACTGCAAAGGATACAAACAAAATAATCCTTATGTTGGAAAGGTTCTTTGTCCGGAATTGTTCAGTATTACAAAATTAATTATGGAATCCACTAAACTATACTGGTACCAGTACAGTATGCTTCCAACATACATTAGAAGCTCCATAAGAGGCTCACTATCTCATCAGCCTCCTGACAAAAGAACTGATCGCACATATTGTGAATACAAAAAACAGATTAGGGCTCTAAAAAAGGCCATAAAACACAATAAAAGTAGACACTTACGCAGATTAATATTTCAGCTTCTCTTGTTCTGGATCTTATTTCACATTTATGTTTAGATGTCTCTAAGCTGACACTAAAATGCTTTCCCCCAGTTTTCAGATCGAAAAATGGCCTCTTAATCTTTACAGTTTTATGCATATGTTCGGATTGAACAGGCTAACTGCATTCTAAGCTAGTCTGGCTGTATGTTTGAGTTAGATGTTTACACTATAGATATGACAGCGGTCTCAATTTGCCATCGAATTCTTAGAAAACAACATTTAAAATGAGAGAATATTTCCCATTTAAAAAACAAACAGGTCAAATAAAAATCCAGACTTGTTAAATAGTAAAACCAAACTCAGCATCTCACTCTCTGTCTGACAGGAAATCCCACTGGACCCACATGACCCTTGGCTACTTTAGAAGGCAGCTTTTGGTCATGCTCCCCTCCAGCTTAGCTCCTTCAGCAGTTGACCCAGCTCCATGGTGTCGATTGTGTGCTGGAAGCTGAAGTGTAATCCAGTGGAGCTTTTAGCAAAGAAGCATGCAGCTATAAATGGAGCTGAGAAAAGCTGACAGATGATGATTCTCCCTTTTGTTTGAATGCCAAACATAGAGTTCTTATGCAAACTCAGGTAACCTAGCTAACTAAGTTAGCTTAGTTAGCTTTGTACTGTTACAAACGAAACATGTTATATGCACTTTGCACTTTTCTCAGTCTGGCACTTGTGAAATCAGTACACTATAAACTGACACTTTTCCTTATTTCAAAGGTTTGTGTTAAAGCAAGATAAAAAGGCTATCTGGCGAGTCAGGTACTCTTTAGAAAACATATTTCAAAAATTATTTTAAAAACATCTTTTGAAAATGTCCAGTTCCCCATTGCACATGAGTTTTTCATCAATCAAAAAAAACTCAGATACTCATGTTCTTATCAGGAAACATTAACCGGTCAGAAACAAACTCAGGAGTAAGGTCAGCTACATAACCCCCCTGCAAAAGCACAGATTAATTGGTCAACAGTGTATTGCTCGACTTGTCTCACAGGCTGACACAACCCTGCACCAGGCTTTACTAAAAAACATGAGACATTCAAAATAGGAGGTCTAAGTGGACAGTGACAGATGAAAGACCCAGACTTAACCAAGTTTTTTCCATAAACCCACATCTCTGAGTTACTTAATTTGTTAAATCAGCCCTATTGGTGAGGTGACAGCAATCCTTTTTTTGGACTGTTAATGACCTATGAAATGCTCATTTTAATGTAAATAGCAACAGAATTGCTGACTAAAAAATTCTTATCTGACAATTTATAATTGAGTGGAATTGTTAATACAAAGTGTTGACTTAAAAAAAAAAGCTGCCTTCAGACTGCATGCTGTCATCCTCTGCGGCAGACAGTTAACGTTTGTCTCACGGGTCATATGGTGCTACACAAATAAAAGTGTTGTTCTCAGAAAAACTCAGACGTGTGACACCTCAGACTGGTGACTGATCGATAACACTGTGTGCTCTGTCAAGCAAAAACGGCAGATCACTGGAAAGCTTTTATTTTTACACGATGTCTGACTCCAGATTCACCGGTGTAATCTGCCAGCAGTATCTATGCTGTCCTATATATGTACCTAAATGTAAAAATGGATGCCAAATCTTTTACTAAGTTTTACAATTTAATCAGTGATAATAGCTTCTAAGCAAATCTCAAGCACTTTTAATTTTTGGCAGCGTTGAAGGGTGAAGGGTTAGAGTTAGGTCACCCAATTCATACCACTCATGAACACATGCATGATGGGTATGCTAATTCACACCATGGAGCCCTCTCCAAAAAACTGTCATAGATTAAACTCTGTCTGTGTAGCTGGATTTAAGAAACTCTTTAAAGTTACTGTTAAAAAAATCTATTGCTGAGTGGATTACTTCCTGTGGGAGGATTTTTTTTTAGATTCAAATACACAGAAAAAGCAACAGTATTTTTTCTTTGATATATATACACCCAGTCAAAAATCACAGGTTAACAGCATCTCAGATTAGAGTCACATAAAGCTCCAGTAGCAGACACATCTCTACATCAACAGTTCAGAGGAGACTGTGAATCAGGCCTTTATGGTAAAATAGCTGCTAAGAAACCACAACTAAGGTAAAGCAACAAGCAGAAGAGATTTGTTTGGACTAAGAAACACAAGTTATGGACATTAGATCAGTGGAAATCTGTGCTTTGGTCTGATGAGTCCAAATTTCAGATCTTTGGTTCCACCTGTTGTGTCTTTGTGTGATGCAGAAAACATAACTGGATGGTCTCTACATGCATGGTTCCCACCATGAAGCACGAAGGAGGTGTGGTGTGGAGGGCTTTGCTAAATGGACTGATTCTTATATAGCGCTTTTCTACTCTCCCAGAGTACTCAAAGCGCTCTATACAACATGCCACATTCACCCAGTCTCAAAAGCACTGTGTCTAACCACATTCGCAAACATTCATACTCCGATTGAGAGCAACTTGGGGTTAGTATCTTGCCCAAGGATACTTGACATGCAGACTGGGGGAGCCAGGGATCAAACCTCCAACCTTCCGATCAGTAGGTGACCAGCTCTGCCTCCTGAGCTACAGCCACCCTGGTGACGCTGTTGGGGATTTATTCAAAATTGAAGGCACACTGAACCAGCACGGCTACCACAGCATCCTGCAGCGACATGACATCCCATCCAGTTTGTGTTTAGTTGGACCGTCATTTATTTTTCAACAGGACAATGACCCCAAACACACCTCCAGGCTGTGTAAGGAGAGTGATGGAGTGCTGCACCAGATGGTCTGGCCTTCATCACCTGACCTCAATGCAGTCGAAATGGTTTGGGATGCGATGGACCGCAGAGTGAAGGCAAAAGAGCCTCTCTGAGAACTCCTTCAAGACTGTTGGAAAACCATACAGGTGATGACCTCACGAAGCTCACTGAGAGAATGCCAAGTGTGTGGAAAGCAAAGGGTGGCTATTTGGAAGAATCTAAAATATAAAACATGTCTTCAGTTATTTCACACTTTTTTCTTTACTACATAATTCCATATGTGTTCATTCATAGTTTTGATGTGTTCAGTGAGAATCCACAATGTAAATAATCATGAAAATGAAGAAAAACCATTAGCTTATTGAGTAGTTTATATGGTAAGCTTCATCAAGATTGCACCAGTCGTCTACAGCATCAAACACAGTATTTCAAAGTGGATGCGATGTGATTCAATAAAACACCTTCATTTAGTGGCTGCTGATGACCTCAGGCAGGATTAGACTTAGATTTTAAATCTTCCCTGATCATCATGTGCAGACGATATGTATTCTACACAATAAGAACAATGAGTGGATTCTCTGTAGCTTAAATTCTTCTGTTTGTTTATTCTGAGATGTGAACTTTCAAAGCACTTTTGCTCTGACCAAAACTGCTGTGACCACCCTCCAATAAAAAGAACAGTTGCTGCTGTATTTGTCTGATGTCAGTCACTGTGGGGTTTACTCATCCCTTAGGCTTAGAGACTTGATGTTTCTTACATGCCTGGCTAACTTCAAATCCTTTAAAGCTCACAATAATGTGTGAAAGCTGGCTGTGTGGGAGATATTGCAGCTAAGTGAACATGAACGATCTGCTGTAAATCAAAGCAACAAGCAACACATTATGCAGCTGCTTTATAAACTTGTACCATTTCACACTTGAGGGTTTTGCACGTCATAGCAATAGTAATTACCTCCTTTTATTTTCATAACACCAAAGTAGGACATGGAATATGAAACGTAAACAGGTGGTCAGAGATAAGATAAGTATTTATTTGTTTGTTGGGTTTTTTTGTTTGATTTATTTTAATCATGTAAACAATATACAGAAACCCATGTGGAAAAAAAGAGAAATATGATCAGATTAATAATATAAGAACTAAAGCACAATATCAATTCCCACCCCTCCTCCATAAGTCAAAAGCTTTGTTATTGACACAAACAATCAATAAAAACAATAAACATATTTTTAATTATACAGATAATATGTATATATATTTACATATACACACACACACACACACACACACACACACACACACACACACACACACACACACACGTATAAATGTATTTATATATGCGTGTAAATTAAAAATATTATCAGATTTTCTTGTTTTAATTGCTGCATAACTTTACGTTCAAACATTCAAATCAAGCATCTCCAGTTTTTGATGTTAACTGCAAAAACAGACCGAGCATCAGGTAACATCACACTGAACAGAGACTGGAATTTCAAACATCTTCCTCTCTGTATAGTATCTTGTACAGTACCCCCAAAAAACGTTTTAAGTTGTAACTATGTAACTTCCTTCTCTTAGGAAAAAGAAACAAATGAAAATGAAATTGACTGTAGGTGGATGTTTGTTATCTGTCTGTGTTAGTCCCGTGATGGACTGGATAGGCATCTGTCCACCGCAATGACCCTGAATTACATGGATACATGGCTGACCGGATGACTTAATATAGTTTGTGCGCAAGTATTTATCATGTGGTGTATTTTCATTCATATTTGAAAAGCTGATTATAATCAGCTTACTATAAAAAATTTCCAGCAACTTTTGCTCAAGCACTAATAATCAGTGCATGTGACTAGCTGTTAGTAGTCATGATAGAATCTACCCTCATGGTACAAAACAAAAGTGACGTTGGAAGAGGACCTGACCAATGTTAACTTGAATGTATTCGTACTTCAGCTTTGATTAAAATACACCATCATTTACACAACTGCACAATTGCAGAAATATATCCTGATAGCAGCTCAACATGTTTACAATGCCATGAAGGTATGTCTACTGTAGCTCATATGTTTTTGCACTGTCAATTTTAAATAGTTAAAAAAAATACTGTTTAAAAACATATTTTTGATTTGAGGTCACACTCTCTGCAAGAATTCAGAGGAACCTGGTTGCCTTTCACTGAGAATTTTAAAAACTTGAGCCCATTTTAAATTGTCTTTCCAGTGTTGTGTTATACCCACGAGCTGACACTGAATAAAGGACAAAGCTCCTCTTTATATGCGTTTTTGAAATTTGAGGTGGGTGTGGTTAGTATATCTTTATGTTTGTAATTGAAAAAATATCAACGAAGTATGTTTTTCAAAGAAATGTAGATACATATAAACTACTGGTTAGACAAAAATCAAACTATGAAGAAGGGACCTAAAAAGTAACATTCTGAATCTTGATTTTTTTCCTTTTGTATCATCAGAAAAACAACAGCAGATTATGATGCAGACGAATTGGCAAATGCTGATCAAAATATAATTACAAAATTACTGCTAATGTACTTTCATTACAACGAGGGATTGTTTTTATGTTTATGCAACATACAAACAAAGTTGTGCTGGTTTCTGTGCATATTTAGAATATCCTTTTAAATAAAGCTTTGTTTTCCCCTGAGTGATCCTAATGTGCTTTTTCTCTGTCAGCATAACCTTGGTACGACACAACTGCTCTGAATCAGTAGAATCTTTTTAAAATTTCTTTCATTATGGAAATGTAACAGTACATTAATGCATATTTTTCTGTTTTCGTAACCTTGGTAATTTGCATTTTAATTACTTTAATCTACAGACTGACAACAACAACTGCTGCTCTTGTTGTCATACGGTGCTGTGGCCCTCATTTATTTAAATGTTGTTAGGAAAATGGGAAATATGTGCAGCTTTTCATTAAAATGTGCAAACATGCATGGAGATACAGATACAGGGAGAAAAAGATTGCAAACAGAATGTGCATTTGGTAAGACCACCTTTATTCTTCAACACAGCCTGAACTCTCTGAGCCAGCTTTCTTCTCATTTGTTTAAGTCTTCAGGAATAGTTCTTCAGGCTTCTTGGAGGACATCAAAGCTCTTTGGATGTTTCCTGGCTTTTGTTCTATTCCCTGTCAAAATAATCCCACACTGCTTCAGTAATATTAAGATTCAAGCTCTGGGGAGGCCAATCCATGACTGATAGTGTTCAATTGTGTGTTTTAATACCTACTGTGCTTTAGTGCATTGGCAGTGTGTTTGGGAACATTGACATATTAAACATTGAAGCCACTGGAAATAAGACACTTCTAGTCTGCCTTTCAGATACTCTTTATCTGCTGTAGTTTTCAGGCCTACCACTTCTTTTTTTGTACTGGACTGAGCAAAGCTCTCAATCTACGGTCGATCTATCCCTACGCTCACCTATGGTCATGAGCTTTGGATAGCGACTGAAAGATCAACATGGAAACAAGTGGAGGAAATGGCTTATGATGACGTGCCTCTCGCCTCTCTTCCTAGAGGCAAAGTAGACATCCTGCGATCCTAGTAAAGTTGGTAAAAGTTCATGCTAATCATATAACATGGTCTGCTTCAGGAGATGTTCCTATGTTCAGAATTTCATGTTTTGTTTTATTTTTTGTTTCTATGAGATTCAGGCTTTATATCTCTTCACAGAATAGGGTATTTTTCTTTCTAGGACATTCACAGATAGTGTTGGGAACTTGTTGACCAATCACAGTTCAGTACAGGTTTTAGGTGTTCTGCTTTTCCCTTCTGAACACTGTCCAGTTTGCGTTCATCTGCATATATTGCAAAAATGATCTTCTTGTCTTCTCTGTTATCGAATTTCTTACACGATCCAATCGTGACATGAGTTTCCAGCTCACAGTCAGGCCTTTTCATTTTATTTCTTTCACTAGCAACAGTCAACTGTTATGATAACCAGCTGTGTTGGCCTCAGAGGCTTTCGCCAGAGGGGCTTTACTCCAAAACATTCTCTTAAAAGATAATTTTAACTTTAATTAGTTGATGATTAAAATCTCCTGTAGGGGTATAAACTTGAAAGCTCACTCACAGTAATTGTGACAGATTTTATCCCTGATATCTGCAGGGTCTAATAAAGCTAAATCTAGCATCACCCAACAGCAAGATTTCAGCGTTGATCATGGAGTCACACTTTCAGTAAGACAAGGTAACTGGGGAGCTAATGTGATATGATTTTGCTGGCTGATGCATGTAAATTTAGGCAGCAATTTAGATTTTTTAAATTTAGATGTGCAAGTCGTGCCTCGTCATTTTCTGGGGACATTTATAACCTAAAAGCAGCCAAATAAAATCCAAGTGTGCTACCAGAAAAAAAGGACATAAGTTCATGGTTGATTTATTTCATGAGTGACAGAGTAATGCACAACTCTCTGGGCAGGAAACAATATGAGACGCAGTCACAGTAGACTGTGGAAACAACACTTGCAGGATCAGGAAAGTCAGGTTTGTTTGTCAGCTTGTTTGGAAGCTGTTGATATATTAACATTTGGTTTATTAGAGACTGAGAAAATTATACAGTGCGCTGAAGGACAGAATAATCAGTAAATACCAAAAGGTCAAACCCTTAATAAGAGGCATGTGTGGGAAATAAATTCTAGAGACTTTGGCCAAAACACGGACCTCTGATCCAGTTTATTACATTACATGCTGATGGTTGAAAATAGATATTAACTTTAATTTAATTAAAATAAATTGAAAAATATAATTTCAAATGTAGTTTAAGATTGGTGAAGCCATCCTCCACACTTACCCATGAATGATAGCTTTATTTATTTTGGGACCATCTATTCATATTTTATAATTATTTTAGTGGCATAAATGGACGACATAATTTGGTTAAACTGTCTCCTGCACAATAAAAAATATTAATGACACTTATGCAATGAAAAAAAAAAGAAAACGGAAAAGGAAAATTCTTTCAATAAAAGCATTTTTGAATAGTAAAGTCACTTATTCTCTAAGGTGCTTCCACATTAAAAATCCTAATGTGGAATATTATAAATTTAACAACAGATCATCTTCCTGATGTAACCCTCCCATTTATTGATTTACTAGATGTTATGTTTTTTTGTATCTGGCCTCAGTTTTAAGCTAGGGATATTTTGTGTATAAAGTAAATAAGGTGTCACGGTTCTGGGTCCGTTGGACCCAGTATTTTGAGTTCATTATGTTTTGGTACTTTTGCATCATGGATTTTCCTTTATGTTTCTCTGGTACTTGGTGTTTCAGTTATCTTGGTGTTTTTCTATATTATGATTTATGATCTGATACTGTTGTGATTATGATTATCATTTAGTAGCCTTTGGTCAGTGTCAAGTCTGTCTCTGTCTAGTCTGTGTCTTAGTAAAGTGTGTTTTGTTTCCTGTTTTACTTTGAAGGTTCTTGTTCCTGTCTGATGTTAGTATGTGCAGCTTTGTTCCCCCTGTCTCGTTAGCCCTGATCTCTCCCAGCTGTGTCTCCCTCCTGTTGCCGATTCCCCCGTTACTACCCTGTGTATATAAGCCCTGTGTGTTTTCCTGCCTGTTGCCGGTTCGTCTGTATTACTCAGTGTCAGTCTGTGTATCCACCGTGTCTTCGCCCTGTTGTTCATCGTCATCCTCCTCTGCTCGTTTTCATTCAGGTTTGTGCTCTGTAGTTTAGTTGTTTCCCAGTTTAGTTTAGTTCGAGCCCCGTTTGCTGTTTGTCCACATTCTTTTGTGTTCAATAAATCACCTTCACTCCTCTACGACTGCCTGCGATTGGATCCTCATTTATTCCACACGGCTCGCCTCGGCAGCCGTGATATAAGGTAGCTAATTGTGCACTAAAATATACATTAGTACATTATTCTTCAAATTAATTATTGTCTTCTGTTTATTTAGAAGTTAAAGAAGTGATTCATTACTTGATATTTTAATGGTCAACAAAAAGAGTAATTATATACCACACTATATACTATAATTATTTAGAATCATTATTTCTACATGAACGATTGATCTGTTATTAAAAAGTTCAAATGGAAAAAGGGATTTACATAAAAACAATATTCTACACTCAGTAAAAAACCTTTTTTTCCCAGAATGAAAGAACAAATATTCAAAATCTTTTCAAAAATTCAATTTAAAAAGAAAAACAAGTAATTAAATTCTAAAATTGAAGTAAAAATAAAAGATTCCCCACTGCTCCATATCAAATCCATGTATTTTTCTTATTAGCTATTTGATTAGCTAAAGCCACCAGTCACCCTTAATGATGGCTTCAGGACCTTAGTCCTATATAAGGATCATTGTTCTTAAATTCACACGTTTACAGTGTTATCTTTCATCTCCAGCAGTGCTGTATATTTAAAATTTCCATGGCTTCAATGTATCTGTTCTGGTTTATTCTTCTATGGAATTTATTTATTTGTTTTTTATATAAAATATTCCTCCTTATCCCACTCCCTATCACCCTCCTACTTTCCCCCCTGACCTTCCTGTTGTCCTCCCTCATTGCTGTTCCCTACTTTCTCCCATTCTTCCTTTCATCTCCGTCCTCCCTTTCCGCCATCAATACTCTCTTTGTCCTGTCTTGCCCCAAAAACTTAAATCATGCAATCCAACTCAGTAGCCAGTACAATAAAATAAAGTGAAATCAACTAAAAATTGAACTCAGAATTGGCTCTTTAGTTTCTTTTTTTGATAGATTCTTGCAACATAACATAATGTACTTTTGCACAAACAAGGACTTTGTAGTTTGTTGCATCAGAATCGTTGCTCTGTGTGTGATGCCGTGTTTACATATCATGTTTCTTCCTCATTGTCTTGAAAGTTGAATGCAACATAGTTTATGAATAACTCAGAGTAGGAGAATCTTCAGTGATGAGATGAAGCAAAACAAAAAGGAAAACTTGAAGCAAAGATGCCACAAAGGCTTTTGTTTCTATGCATGTCTCCTCCTGATGTGCTGAAGTGTCCTTCACCATGATATTCAAACACACATATATACATGTTTCTATAAAGGAGCAAATATGTCTCATAGCTAATAATTTCTTTGATCAGTTGGTTCAGTCACAGTCTCCATGAAGCTGAACTACTCTTTTCTCTACTAAAATATAAGCACAGGCATGAGTCCTGAGAATAGTATACCATCACTCACTTTGAAACTGCATTAAGAAAAAAACCCTTCATAGTCAGCAGAAACCACTTTCAGTGTTCTTTTTATTTTACATCAAGCTTTAAAAGTTAACAGGCAACTATAGGACAAGAAAAAGGAAAATGATGGTAAGGGTTAATAGGAGAGACAATGTGACCAAAGTCAGTTTGACATTAAAATCAAACTAAATGTGGATGTTTAGTCACAAGTTGTTTGTCAGTGAACATTCTTGTTGTTAAAGCCTGGTTAAATTTTGTGCAGAGGGCTTTCAAAACTGGGTCATGTCTAAACTTTGGATCATGATGTTCTTTTATTCTGCTGTCCGCACAGTTTAAATCAATTTTTTTTTTACCTTACAGAGATCAGCCTCACCAAAGCCCCACACTTTCTTCTTTGGTGTTATGATAAACTAAATCTGGTTTAAAAAGGCAACCAAACAAACAAATGCACCAAAAACAATACAGCCCAGATAAGCGGAGGAATATTGATGGATGGAAAAAAACAAAACAAAAAATGGCTCAAGTTGTCCAACCTTGTTTTTGGATGACCTCATGAAGATTAAATTGGCTCCAATGGAGCTGGTGAAGTCTGGACATCCACGTCTTCATAGACCGCATCTGGATGGTTAACATCTCCACCCAGCTCAAAAAGGTCAGCTACTTCCTGAAGCCCTGTGTGGAAAAATTAACCCTCATGCAGTTAGGACATGGTCCACAGTGCTGTAAAACACAATACAGAGCAGTGCTATTTCACATATTTACTAACTCTTGAACTCTAATTAAGACGGGGGACTTCTTTCTTGTCTGGGGACTTGCAAATATGGCCAAAAACAGAAAAATGCACATAAGAAAACCAAGTATCTCCTTAGTCTGATTTATTAGTCTCCTTAGTGGAATATTCCATAGTTCTTTTTTTTAAACAGACAGCATTTTGTGCTGGTGCATTTTGACATATTTCATACAAAATATTGAAGTTAAATTGCGCAGCTGACCAAACCGTACACTGAAAGAGGAATTCTAAATGAAAAAGACTTTAGGGACATGATCAAAGCTTAGTCATAACACACATTTAGGTTTCCATTTCCATGTCTGACCAAAGGTCACAGTCGTGGGCAAAAAGCTGACAGTCTATAAAATTTGAAAAGGTAATTTATTCATACAAAAATCCAAAAATAAAAGTTAAAACAGTCCGGTGTCCCATTTGAGTACAGAGTAAAAACACACAGTCCAAGGCCAGAGCCCGCTATGCCACAAAGCCGGCTGCACTCCACACATCGATCACTTTAACAGGAATAGCAGATGTCCTCTAAGACCCACCGTCCTGTAAGTGATCACTCCGGCCTCTACAACTCAACTGCCTTTAGGTTGCGGCATATAGGCCCTGGCCTGCACAGAAAGACAAAGTAACACGGCAGTGTTTGTGGTGTTGGCTGTAAGTAGACTAGTGTATCAGTGCAATCAATTACACCCGCCTCCAATTAGTCCAACTTCATTACAGCCACTGGCTCACTGCAAATGTGACACACACACAACCACTCCCAAAACAGTGCAACTTTACACAATAGTATGGAGATGAATTAATACAGGCACATTAGTCCACCATGTTATATAATAGCCACGTATGACACCTAACTTTATCCTGTTTTTAAGCTGCACTTTTTATTAATTAATTAATTAATTTTTTGGCCTGTCAGATAATATATAAAAGTTAACATTTTCAGTATTTTACATGAACACAATTGGTGTAGCATATGCTCTAGTTTTATACTATTTCTGTTTTATTGCATTTATTTAATTTCCGGAAGTGTACATTGTTTGGGGGCATAACATTTTAGCTTCCCTTGTGGGGAACAAACACAGTCCGAACTCCTTTCTTTAAAAAGCCCGTGGCTAACATGACGGAAAATGGTGAGTGTCTTGTACTGTACATTTGTAAAAACATTGTGTTAATATCTAAAATACTAAAACATAATTTGTTTTTTTAGCATGCTTTATTTTATTTATTTATTGTGACGTTATAAGGCACGCTGCATGCTAGCTTTCTAGCATACTAATTAGCCAAATACGTTTCCGCAGCAGTACCTATCAACAGGCAGCTTACCTTGAAAGTTGTCTTGTATATATTTGGATGTTGAAATAAGATAACTGAGGTTATTTGACCTAATTAACTTGTAACGTATAATGTTAAATCTTATGCTGTTGAATAAGTTTGTTTTGATAAATATTTGTCGTTTTCTTTCTTACTCACTAATTAGTTTTTAAAGTTAGCTTACATAGCCGTTCTTTTTCTCATTATACTGTATAGTGTACTAAATGTGTACTTGATTAAAGCACTGTACCAGTGCTTTAATGGGAGAAGGTAATGCACCACTCAATACAGGCCACAGGCTTTTGATGCAGGGTGTCAGCTCTAAATCAATGCACTTGTGCAAGTGACAAGTTTGTCTTTTACTTGGCGTGATGACCAAGTATGGTTAGGAAGTCTGTCACTGAAGGCAAGGCTACAGAGTCTGTGACTTCTTTACTTGTTGTCCTCCACTCAAAATAATTACTTAAATGATCATTAAAAATAATCTTGGAAAGGATTTCCACTTGATTAAATTGCTTTATTTTAGCATCATGTAATTCTGTTATTCCAACTTAATGTACTTGAGTTGGACCAACTTATTTAATTAATGATGAGTCAACGTATTTTCTGCAGTTCAGTCCAACTTAATTTAACTGAGTTGATCCAACCCATTCAAATTACATTAGTCCAGCAAAAGTACTTTATGCTTATAGAAAGTAATTGGTTAACCTAGAATTCTTTTTCATTGTTATTTTAAGTTTTATTTATTTATGTTAATGTTATTCTTTGGAGTGTTCAACAAAGTCTAGAATCTGGTTAACATGAAACAGTAATGGATTTATAGCAGCTTTCACATAGCTGCACTCCATCCATGCATTTTCTTCCACTCATCCTTATCAGGGTCGTGGGTGGGGGGCTGGACCTTTCCCAGCTGTCACAGGTCGCCAGTCTATCGCAGGGCAAACAAGCAAACATATGGACACATTAGGCTTATCAGTGAACGTAACCCCACTAACATGTCTTTTGACTGTGGATTTGAACTCAGGACCTTCTTGCTGTGAGGCAACAGTGCTAACCACTGTGCCATACTCCATTACAAAAATGAAAAATAAAAATAAAGCAGGAAAAGCTATGATTAGAAAGCTTGATACAAAATGTTATGGTTTTGTCCTTGACAGGTTAAACCACAATAAATAGCAATAGCATGCATGTGGTGTGTGAATGCTTTGCTGCCTCTTATGACCCCAGTGGTTTTCCTGTGGTTTAAATTCTGGCGTGATCTTGTGATAGCGCGAGTCCAGGCCGCTAACCACTCTTACACCGCTAGATTGGATCACGTCATCTCAGCAAATGTTAAGTTGTTGAATTTCATGCAGATTGTAAAAGATGTAATTAAGTTCACCATAGAAACATTAAATTAATTTGTAATTTGAACAAAATAGACTACATCACAATAATGTGTTTTTGCAGCATACTGCTAGTAACAAAGTGTAGAAAGATACAATTGGTTCTTTGCTAAGTTGTCTGTTATGTGAGCACACAACACTGGTTCATACCTCGAGTTAGTTGCCTTTTTTAACGCTTGAATGATTCACCACTTATCTGACAATGGTACAAGAACTGGACTAAAAATAACAGAAAAAGCAGCCAATGTCCACAAAAAATAAAATAAAAATAGAGTAAACTTTGAAAAGTATTGTTGCTATAACCTGCAAAATGTGTTTACTTTGCACCCTCGCCACATTTATACAATTGTCTTTGTAACACTTTATGTGTGAAAACTTCACACGCAGTGATGTACAAAGAGGCTCTCCACACTAGGGCTGTGCGATATGACCAAAATCTCATATCCCGATATAAGACATCTATCGTCCGATAACGATATAAATCACAAAAATGTAACATTTTCTGTAAATTCTGTGAATCTCGGGCAGCTCGACTTGCATGAAGTGTTTCCAGCTGGGCGTCGTGTACCTGGAGTCGAGTGTTTTAACCGATGCATGAAACTATACATCTTTAGACATATGTTGTAATGGCCGCCGTTTCTTTGTGAGTATTTATTACACGGCGTGCTGCGGGGAAAAGCCTGTTCTAACATTTCAGTCTAAGGTTTATTTTTTAGCACCTGACGGCTCTTTTTTGCTTCTCATCCTTAAAAACTCTGCATGCTCTTTTACCTGATTCGGTTTATTTTGAAAAGTCTCAACAGGATCTTGAGCTTTATTGTGAAAGGGTTATGTGGAAGATAAACAAGCGGACACGCGATGGTTTTATCGTCGTTGTTGCTAACCACAACATAAAAACAGGTGTTTGTTCGTCCATAGTGTGGTTATATTAAATATAAGAGAAAGAGAGAACTTTATGAAATGAATATAGCCACTACAGTGACCATCAAAACCATGAAAAAATATTGCTGTAAACAGTTTATTTTGTGACACCATGAAATAAACAATGGCGTAAAATGAAAGAATAGATGTTTTTATATCATCATCCGATATATATCGGCCCTAGTCCACACTGTAGGTGTACTTGATGTGGGAGTGTACAATTATCACATTGTCCTATATGGTTATATGCAGCGCTTTGTTTTGGGCATTAAAACACTGATTTAAGTTTGTATAACTGCTTGACTACAGAGGAGAAAATCTTGCACATTCGGTGGGAAAAAAGTCGGTGGAAATCTTTTATTTCATCCACATGGAATAGTGCTTTTTCTATTAATGTGTTAAAAGCAGTTATAGTCTTGTGAAACTGGGTTTCTATTATGAGATTAAATTAGTATGGGTAAAGTATTGTGTTAAAAGGATATCTGAACAAGCCTCTTGAATGAGAGGAGAAATGAATTTACAAACTCGTAGAAATCCAGTTGGCTTCTTTTTTTAAGCTTTTAAAAATAGACAAAAGCATATTTATTTTTTTATATTATGGTCTGTTGATTTATTATATTCAGGGGTTAAAGTGTGCTGGGATGGCATCCCAGCACACTTGGTGCCATCCAAGTCACATGGTTTATTAAAATAATCAAATTACAGCATTTACATTTATGTTAGACTACTTTTAATTAACTGCTTTAGCCCACTTACAATGGAAATTAAAAAAGTCTTGTTCATGACCTGCGTAGTATGTTAACACTATTGGAAGTAAAAATAACTTGAGCGACTTGAAAGACAGCTTTCTTTTTTTATTTTTATAAAGCTCTGACTTGTATTATGAGTCTGTGGTCTGGGATAGAGTCTGTAACTCTGTCTGCAAAATACAATATATAATGACCAATGTTGGGCAATTAATTATATAGTTACTTCTTCAAAAAAGTTACTCAGTTTTTGCAGCTGTTTCCCTAAAAATGCAGCCAAGGCGTTTAAAAAAAACAAAAAAAACAAAAACATTTCAAACTATTTACAGAACAATCAGCTGTTCTGCATCAAATCTGATGCCACACAAATTATTTGTGCCCCTCCAAAAAATAATTTCTGTGCACTATGAGATGAAGGAGAACAACAGCCTGATACCTGCAGGCCTGACAGCAGCAGATGTATCACTGCTGTAACACCTGTAACATTCAGCAGTCGCCTCATTGTTCTGACACACAACAAAACTATTGACTACACTACACACTGACTACACAAGACAACACACTAACTTTAAACTACAAACATGCTAAAGGTCGAAAATCTCTCACATCTCAGAACACCGCCGTCACTCCTAAAACTTCCCCCTTTCTAAACAACTAAATGCCATGTTGCCATATCATTTTTTGATTGGTCGACATGGTACATTTTTCCACCAATAGGAAAGGCTGGTGAGGGGCTGTTTTTGCTCACAGGCTTTTGAGCGTTTTCCTTATAAAAAGCCGTTTTTACCGTTTCTTCCCGCAGTAAATATAAACAACGACAGTATTCAGGAAGAAAACCAAACAGTGCAGATATTTTTATCATAACTCTGGTTTTACGTGGCCGATCAACACAAAATCAAAACTGGTATAAAGTCCACATTTTTCCCGTCAGTTGTTCCGTCTGTCCTGCTCACATCTCCAATGGTTGTACACGTTGTCATTAACGTGGCTTCACTCCACATCAGCTGCTTTGCTAGCTAAAACACCGGTGTCGGCACATAAGGACGCTGTCATAGCCTGTCAACGACTTTGATTAGCTGCATATATTTGAATGTGAATCACATCATTGGCTGGACTATGGGATAAGGTGGCATCGTTCTAATCCCATACGGGAGCAGCCAGTCACTTATTGACTAACACAAAACGCAAAACAGAATTGTTAAAGTTTTTATTTTAATTTCAATTCTGGTTAGATTTTTTTTTTGTGCGCAACGCAGATTTTCTGTGTGCAGAGTTCGTGCCAGCAGTGCGCGGGCAGTTTAGAGGGAACATTGGTTATTACCGTATAGCCCAGGGGTGGTCAACTCCAGGCCTCTAGACCCGGTGTTCTGCAGGTTTTAAACATGTCCTTGATCCATCACAGCTGATTTAAATGGCTAAATTACCTCCTCAACATTTCTTGCAGTTCTCCAGATGCCTGGTAATGAACTAATCATTTGATTCAGGTGTGTTGACCAAGGGTGATGTCTAAAACCTGCAGGACACCGGCCCTCGAGGCCTGGAGTTGGCCACCCCTGATTTAGCCAGTGATAGAGAAGGGGAGCAAGCTCAACGAAGTAATGTTTTTGTTTTTTAAAAATTTTTCTCAAAATCTCAATAAATTTAACAAATAAGAACAGATGTACAAATTAGTACAAATATGTACAAATCTTGTATAGAAACAAACAGTTTCTATACAAGATGTAAGATGTAAGAAGGCGGAAACACTAGAGCAGCGGTCCCCAACCTTTTTTGCGCCACAGACCGGTTTATGTCCGACAATATTTTCAGGGACCAGCCTTTAGGGTGTCACGAATAAATACAACAAAATAAAACCAGTACCAAAAAAAGAAGATTTATTCATAACACACGGGAAACCAAGTTAACGATTAAAAAAAAAAGAAAAAGATAAAACTGATTCAAAACCATAAAAACCATATATTTCACACCCGAGCCTCAACTCTTGTGGCCCGGTACCAAACGACTCCGGTCTGTGGCCTGTGACTGCTGCACTAGACATCAGATTTTGGAGCTATATGTGTGCTTTTGTAAAATCTCTTGCAAAATCCTGTAATATACTGTACTTGTGTTATTCAAATGCGTGTGTGCGAAAATGCCACGCTGTTTAAACTGGTTAGTTTACAGTATTTTGGTGAGATTTTCAGTGATGGACTATGCTGGATTGGTGCACAGCAGGCTGTGTTGCTCATGGTCAGTGATGATTAATTCACTCACCAAATTCTGCATTTTAACCTTACGCTATATTGCCAGTGAGTTGAAAATCAGCCATATAACTTGTGAAAAATCTGCTTAGATCTTGTCAGCTAAATCAGCACACGTCACCTGATCACAGCCTGTATGTGAAGAAGAATCTGAATGTACAGGCTCACAAAACAAGCTGTTACGTGATGTATTTTGTAAGTAATTGTTTTCCCCACGCTACACTGCTACACCTGATCTTAAAGCTTCCCCACCTGTCACATCCCACTTTAATCCCTGATTATAGAAGACAGAGTTATTAGGAGTGGACTGCAGCTTAATTTTCCCAGCCTTTATTTTGACCACGTAATACAGAGCAGACACGAAGAGCACAAGACGGAAGAAAAAGCAGCGAATGGTCCAGGGTGGACTGAAACTCAGGGGCCTGAAGCTTATGTGTTCCTTGCTCAAACATGTGTGTTAATTGCTGTGAGTGCTAACACCTGTGTTTATCTAAATCAAATGGGCTGCAGTAAAAAAATAAAAAGCAGCAATTAATGCATGTTCACCACGCAGAAAGGTGCCACAGATACAAAAAATATACCCCAATAAATACAAATAACAAATACCACAAGTTGGTCACAAACAGAAGTTTCTCACATATTATAAAGGTGTAATGCTTATAGCACAGTAAAGTTTAAGTTCCTCTGCTATCAGAGACATATTTGTTCCATGTAACACAGATCCAGCTAATCTGTTGCCAATTCATTTCTTATAAAGTTACAGTCAAAGCCTGATGATGTCACGGTACCCGGGTCTAGATCCCAGGGTTTTGAGTTTTTGGGATGTTTTCTCTAGTTTTGCACTTTTTGTGATATGGCTCTGCATTCTGGATTGTTGATGTTTAGCTTTCTGTTGTTTCCTAGTGTTTAGATGTCTTGTTTGTTTTCCTTCTCCTTGATGCAAGTTTCTCTGCCTTTACTATCTCTGCCTCTGTTCTAAAGATCTTTAAGTTCATTATGTGCTGTGTAGGTTTGTGACTTCCTTCTGGTTTTCAGATGGGATTTATGCTTGAGCTCCTTAGTCTTCTTTTTATGATATCAGTTTTTCTTTCCTTGTGCAGTAGTTCCTCTACTGCTTTAGTTGATGATGTCTTTCTTTTCTGTTCCTTCTTTTTTGTGTTTGCTTGCTTTCTGTGTCTGTGTCAAGTTCTTGTGTTTGAGTCCTGGTCTCAGTTTTAGTTATTTACAGTTTTATTTTGATAGTCCTTTATTTAGTTCTACTTCCCTTGTCTCACCATCTGTGATTAGTTTCAGCTGTCCTCTCACTGTCTTGTCCTCTGTTAAATACTCTCTCATGGTTGTGTTTTCTTGTTCTGGAAGAGTCCTACTTTTTGGATTATTTTCTCCTGTCCTGCTACTGGTTGCGTTTTGTGAAAGAACCCATCATTAAAGTTACTTTTTTTTTTAGTTTTCTTCTACATTCTGCATTCGGGACCACATCCTGTCTGCCACACAGCCGTCCTTCACAGATGATAAGTTATATGTTAACAATTAAAAGAAAAGGAATTCAGGGTGTTTCATATAGTATTTCTGAATGTGACAAATAGGTAAATGTAACTGCATTTGGCTCTTGTACCATTGCACTGTGTCTTAGCATGCTTATACTAAATTATGTCGAGCACTGCTTGACTAAGTGCTGCCTCACAGAGCTCCTTTTCTCCACAAATAAAGGAAATAACATAATAGAGCCTTTTCTTGATAAAGTGGGAGCACATTTAGATAGTTACTGTGTGTCTGCTTTTAAAAGCTTGCAAATGATCCGGGACAATAATAAACCCATTACTATTATGGCGGTGAAGAAAGGAAGTTTTCATTAGCACAGAGAACCACATAATGTCAAGATTTTTTTTTTTTTTTTTATAGCTTCATTGTCCCCACCAACATTTGACTCATATCATTATCTACATGTACTACAAAATGTCATAATTACTGTGAGTGGTATAAGAATGTCAGATGTATACTGAATATCAATATTTTTCCTATCTAAATGCTAATTGCTTGATACTTGAACCAGGCTTATAGGATTACTTAGTCATACTGAGCCCGATGTCTCAGAGTTCTGCTTTATCTGACTTGTTCTCTCCAGGTTCATACTGGTTTTCAGTAGTAAGTTGATTAACTACATAAACCCTTTGTGTAAACAATTTGTTATATCAATCATGTATTGATTTCTTTTTATGCTTAATAAGGAATCTGTGGGATTAATGTTGGAGCCCCGTGTGTTCAAACTATGTACCAGGTTATGTGTCCAGATATGTGGGTTATATAAAACAGAAAGTATGATGAGTTTAGTTTGTAATTTCTGCTGTGGAAAGTTTGAGAATTATATTTAATTTTATTAATTTAATTTCCTTTAATTCAATTTATTTTGAATTATCCCAAGTGTGAGGACTGTGCAGTTGTTATAGTATATTACATGAAGACAGGCAGTCATTATCACAAGCACAGACAAACGTTTTCCATCCACAGATGTAGTGAAAAAGACGGCTCTGCTCACACCAGTCGGTCTATAGCTGCCCCTAAAGAGTAGAAACAAAGTGCAGTGTGGTACTTTGGGCATCTGTGATTGGAGGACAAACAGTATTAATTAACTGTACTTCAGTTTTAAGGTGCACAGAATTAACATCATATGGTGGTTTTGTTTTCTTAAAAATACACCCACTGACTACTAAGAGACTGGCCTTAGCTCACTGCTATTCCATACTGAATGATCAATATCAGTTACTATGACAACACTGCGTAAATAAAATAATAAATCAGTTACTCTGTGTAATAGGAATGGAAAGATCATTCTTAATAGCCAGAGCCCCCTAGCTGTTGTTGAAGACATTGCAAGCAAAATTAAAAATCTAACTCCATGAACATTAATCTTCTCCCCCCTTCCACAGTTTTAGCTTATACTTCAATAATTTACCCTATTTCCAAAAAGACGCTGCAGTATAAACGGAAGATGTAACTGCATCGGTAGTTTCCATCTGTTTGCTCCTCCTGTCATATGGAGTTTAACTAGTGAGTGCTCCTGCAAAGCTCAGTGGAGTCATTTGTTTACTTTTGGGTCACACATCAGCATCTGCTACTCTGTCCTCCTCATCTTTGTAGCCTGGTTGTACCTGTGATTTTTTTTTTTTCCTCAAGTGGTGAATCAAATTTCTTCTTTTCATCTGTAGCACATAAGCCTTGTGGTTTGTTGGAGGAGGTTGAAGTGGCTCCCTATTTACTAAATCGTCATTGGAGGCTGATATGTAGCTCTTATCATGTGAAAAATTACGCAGGTATTATAGAGTACTGTGTGATGGTCCATAACCTTGATGGTAATCAAGTATTTTTAATAAAGTAGAGAGGGGAGAAACAAGATGAAGTAATATTAGACGGGGTGTGAAGCAGCCAGTTCTGGCAGTCTTTTGCTGTAAGAAGAGCGATCAGTAACATGAAGCAAAGTAATGACATGTAGACTACTCATTACTTTCTTGTGTATTCTTACTGTTAGATTATATTAAATTAATAGATGTAAGATCAATTATGAAAGACCAGATGAGGTATGATTGACTCTGCGTCTATCTCTGATGGTTCACCACTCTGGGCTGCAGGGATGTGCTCTCCTGCGCATGTACCAGTGCAAGTAAAAGAAATATTGCAAAAAAGTTTTTATTTATTTGTTTATTGATACTTTTTGGAATTTAAATAAAAAAAGGTACACTTTGATATACTCTGTGTATATTACAAGTAAAGTCTTCATGTTTCCTTTTGAAGTTTGATGATTGTGGTTTATAGTTGATGAAAATCTGAAATACCTCAAATTATTAGAATATTTTATAAGAGCAATCAACAAAGGATTTACAACGCACAAATATCCAACTTCTGAAAGATACAATCATTCATATACTCAGTATTTGGGGTTCCTTTACTATGAATTACTGCCTCAGTGTGGCATGGCATAGTTATGTTCATCTTGTGGCACTTGTGGCACTGCTGAGGTGTTACTGAAGCCCAGGTTGCTGTGTTGTTTCTCATTTTCCTCTTGACCCCATGGAGTGTGGGCTCAGGTCAGCTGAGTTGAAGGGCCTAACAAGCACAGTAGTTTCCACTGTGTGAGCCGATGTTAAGTCCTGCTGCTAAAGGAAATCTGTATCTCCATAAAGAAGGTGGTGTTGTCACCTATGTTGCATTCACCTTTTCTACCACTCTTCTAGTCAACTTTCCATTCTTACGCTTACCGGCAGCCCTCCGTGAACAGCAACCCTTTTCAGCAATGATCTTCTGTGGCTTGTCCACAGTTATCATCAAGACAGCTGTTAAGTGGACAGTTTCAGTGATACACAGTTTAATTTACCTTTTTTGAGTTTTATTTTAAAAAAGAGCGCTTGTTGTGTGATGAAGACTTCAAAAACAAATACTTTCCTGTAAAACTGAATCAAAAGACTGGCCCAATACCATCAGATATCATAATTTCATAACTGATGCATCCCTAACAGGTACATGGGTCAGACATGTGGCAGAGCAGGAGCTGAACACAAGACTCACACCGTAAACATCATCACAAAGCTTGCAGGGAGGAGGTCAAACCTGGGGCTTTGTTGGGTGAAGGACTGATGGAGGAATTTGCAGCGATTTAAAACGGTTAAAACTGTAGTTTTTAACTTTTTTTTATTTTGTTTGTCACCATTTTTCCCCCAGCAGAGTGGACCTTGGTGGACAAAATTTGGGGTTAACCTTTTTAAATGGAATATAGGTCTTTATGTATTATTTGCATGTATCCAGTTATTTAAAAAAAGACCATAAGACAACCTTTTGCAGGCTTGTCAGCTGGCAGGTAGAGCAATAAAATCTGCCCTTACAAGCATTTCTCGTGAATGATACATGTAAAGCCGTGTTTTGTTTGCTACAGCGCCTTGATAAGAGCAGTGGTGCCCGTTTGTGTCTACTGAAACTTCTAGATCAGCGGAAGAACAACACCTCAGTTCAATAATGCATTTTTTTTCTTTAAGGGATTTGAGTGTAATGTGTTCAGTAGCTGTGTGGAGGAAAAGTCATTCTAAGAATATTAAATGAAAAGAATCCTAAAGATGGATCATTTATTATTCAGTGATTTGTCATCTCACACGGAGACCGAAAGCTCAAGGAAGACAAAGTCTGAGTGTGTCAGGGACGAACAGCTCCTTAGAAGGATGTCTGTATAATACAACCTACACAAGATCATTATTAGTGCGAGACGATAATCTTTTTGAGATATAATGAGAAAGATGAGCTCCGATTTTCTGGACTCTTTGAAAACTTATAATAGTGGGTTATTTTAAAGAATTAAAGGGCAATAAAAGGCTATCTACCTTTTTTTTTTTTTTTTTTTTTAACTTTACAACTATAAGAAGAAAAATATTTTGGGTTTGTTTCTGTATTAATATAATTATAACACTTTTTTAGAGAAATTCAGCAAGACAGCAATAATTATCAATATAAATTTATCTGTATTATTTTGATTAACCATTTTTCTTTATTATTTCCTCAATCCTTACTTAGGTGTTACATGCAAAAATACTCAAGGTGACAACTTGAAATGTATTATTTTCTTAAGCCCCAAACTAAAATATATTTTCTTTATTGTCATGAATAATAAATAAATTCACTAAATAACTGAAAAGCTGGAAGCAGACAGTTTGACCCCGGGATTAATCAACAACCAAAACATGCACCATTTAAGTTTTTCTTGACTTCGGCTACGTTCACACTGCAGGCGAAAGCGCATCGAATCCGACTTTTTTGACCCTATGCGACCCATATCCGATCATGGTATGACAGTGTGAACGGCACAAATCCGATATTTTCAAATCCGACCTGGGTCACTTTCGTATGTGGTACTGAGCCCGATACATATCTGATGTTTTAGAAAGCGACTGCTGTTTGAACGGTTGTGTCGCATTAAATCCGTCTTTTACGTCACTGACACAAGACAGACGCCAATTATCAGCGCCGGAGAAGCGCCCGAGAAGACATCGTGAACGCTTCCTGGCCATCCAGTGTACATGTCAGTGAAACTGTTGGGAAGACAACGTTGGAGAAATTTGAACATTTTCTTTGTACTGTATAATCTGCAGATTATGACAGAAATCTGCAACTATCCTTTGAAGCACCGCTCCTCTAAAACAGCAATAAGGATCATTATTAGGCCAAATGTAAATAACAAAATAACTTTATAACTTAAAGCAAAAGTCCGAAACAAGTCTTTATATTAAGGGCCATCAGTCAAACAATACTGTTTGCTCTGGGTCTAAACAGAGCGCGTTGTGTGTGACGTCTTCTTTTGCGCATGCGGGCCGCTTTGAGGGTTCACACTAGAGCGCGTTTGCTGTCACATTTTATTTATAGTGTGAACGAGCAGACAAAAAAATCGGATTTGATCAAAAAATCGGAATTGAGCATTAAGACCTGCAGTGTGAACGTAGCCTAAGTAATCAGTGACTGTTTTAGGATGAGAAACACTCACCAGTGCAATTTAGATTGTCCCCACTAGAGGGCAGGATTGCTTATCTCAACACTTTTCTTTTGTGTGAGTTTTTTGTAATACTTTTGTCCTGTAGTAAACAGAATTTAAATACCCGGTTTAGATGTGAGCTTTCAGACACATTACTCTGCACCTAAGGTAAATATTACGAAAAACCTCTTATTGACTGGGTGTTATTTTGAACCACAGTTATTTTAGTTTTTAAATGGTATAAATAATAATAATGGTTATTTTAAACGCATAGAGCAACCGACGGTGATTCTCCCTTGTTGAACATTTCAAAATATTGTGTAGTTCGTCTCTGCGTCATCACTAATGTTGGGCTGGTAGAAGATCCCGCACTCCATTAAGCGCACCACAACAATCCTATTTCCACTCGTGTCATTGCAGTTAAAACAATCTCCTGCTCAAAGTTATTGATGCCAGCATTTTGTGACCACTAATGCAGATAAAGTTTCAATATTTATCTTTCAGTCAGATAATCATACTGGTTCTCCGAATGTTCAGGAGAGGCATGATAAATGTAGTTTCCATGTGAGAGAGTTAAAACAACTTTGATGGGAACGGTGTTTGAACAGGGCAAGTAAATTCTGGCACCACCAACGGCACTTTCCTGTATTTCTTTTTCAGAGAGGTACATGAAACTCAGCCTAATCAAGGCTGCTGTGCACAAAGGGGGTATTTGTTTAATCATTTTGGCTCTGACAGAGGTATGCGCAGACAGGCTGAACTCACAGCAATCACTTGTGCAGTGTCAGTGTACATGGACGTCTGTCTTCATTCCCAGGGAGTCAAATACTGACATTTTGTCAAACCTGCTGGCGTCACGCAGATACACACAAGGTGTTCTTTGACATTTGTGCCTTGAGTCACTGATCGCAGCAGGAGTATGTTCAGTCTTGCTACAAACTTGCTACATGTATATGTGATGATTCAGGACCCCTTGATGTGATGTTTGAATGCAGTAGATATGCTTGAGGGTAATTCTTTTAACACGAAAGTCTGCACTTTAAACCAAATCCTGATCTTTTTGTAAACCTTTACAGGCAGTTGTGGTGCTTAAACTTAAGCAAACAGAGTGAAAACAAAGCACAATTAAGTGCTCCCAAGTGGCACGCGATCTGTGACCTTCTGGTTGACATTCTTGTAATTTAGGCAGCCGCTGCCGCTAAATCTTCCTCGTGTATACTTTGTCACTCTTCCAAACAAGCCTGTTTGCTTTCAGTGTCAAATAATGCCACAGCCCAGAAGCCAAAGGGAACACCTTGTGCACATCTTTGAGAGTCCAGTGACAGTTTTGACACCCTGGGAATGATAAGCCAGGAGGTTTTTCATGTCCAGTGAAAGTCACCACATGTGTGTGAATGGAAGAGCTTCTCGTGCAGAGCTCTCTGATGAATCATACGACTGGAGAGGCACTATGAGCTCTTGGTAGTCATCATATGTGTTAATATTATTGAGTCTTATAGGTTGCAGGATTTAGTGTATAATTTGGTGTTGTGCCATACATGCAACAATCCACAAAAATACATTAGAAGTTAGCGCTACAGCACAGTTCCTAGCCCTGTGCTGTAGTGCTAACTTCTAATGTTAACATGAACATGCAGTGACAATGCTAACATGCTGATTTTATGGCATAAAATTCACCATCATAACCTCAAAGTTAAGGTGAGCTTGAAGAAATATTTTTAGAGTTGAGAGTATAGATGACAACAAACTAAAATTGTCAGTCAAATAACCCTGCATGTGTCTTTCTGGGTCTAGTTCAACAGCACTGTAAGCAAAGTAGTAGGTTGAATTTGTTGATTTATGGTGGGGATATGATGGGGAATTCCCTAAAATATTTGTTTGGATAATCCACCAACTCATTCACTGGCTGTTTGCATACAAAGTCGTGTTTCATGGTGTGGTGTGTTTCATCTCTCAGGGCTTTTATTCAGCAGTCATGGCTGAGAGGTATCTGAAGATTGCAATTGGGATAACTAAAGATGTCATATTCTTTTTGAAATCATCCCTTTTCATTGCTTGATCTAGTCTCATGGTTCTTCCCAGAGATGTAATGAAGCTTTGGATACAGCTAGCTGTATACAGAGCCTGTCACTTTGTCACTTTTTAAACTGACATTTAAAGCCGAGCTAACAAATCTGTTAAATTTATATTTCTGTTGCTTTGATGGTTATTTTGAGATGTTGGTTAACCCACCTCTGTACTATAATTGCTTCTGTTTACAAACTGTGTCTCAAAGAGGTTCAAGTTTTGCAAAGTTCACGTGGAAATTACAATTTTGGATCATGCTGCTTGTATTGAAGTATTTTATTTTTTAAGGGTTGTATTTTTTCTGCTTTCCAGAAGATGTGCAATGATTCGGAGAGCCCCTCTAGCAAGATATTGCAGCAGGTGGATAACATACGCTCATATGCCGTTAGGCCAAACTCACTGAGGGTGCAGAATCCAAGATGGTGCATTCGTGTGGCAAAAGAGTTAATTGAGAGACAGGCGAGTAACATCAACAACTGCTATAGCAGCAACCTGGCCAGCATGCAGGTAGGGGAACATGAGCTGGCTGTTTGACTGTGACTGAACTTCTTTGAAGGTGTATATGTTCAGTCCCAATTATTGTAATTTCCAACCAACTGCACTTGCAGCTTGCCATTACATGCCTTACTGGCTCTCACTAGCCTCGGTGAAAACAATATAGGACTTGAAGTAATGAATCTGCAGAGTGTGGGAAGTGAACGTGGAAGGTTTGAGAGCATCACACCGCTGCAGTTGTCAGATTTCTGATGTCACTGATCCAAGATCTTATTTCACCTTCCCTGGATGACTGTTTGATCAAGCGATGGGGCAGGCGCCACTTTAGAGTTGAGATATCTGCCCTCCAGCCATTCTTTTCGAAGCCGTTATTTGCAGCATTTCCCTCACCTCAAAAGTCAAACATTAACCTGTCAGACACAACTTGGAAAGTGCAGTTTCATAGTGATCAGCAGCGCAACGTATCTAGTGACCACCCGAGGCTCTGACAGCACACTGTCAGCGAAGTGTCCACTGTTACTGTACACTACCAGCCCTAAAACAGGAAAGAAACCAAAGCAGGAACTTGATACCTGTTGACACAGTGTTTAAATGACAGTATTCCATAAACACAGAGGTGGTGGGCCGCCTCTAGGGATTTGTAGGGGCCTGCTGCTCCTGTGTACAGTTTAAATAGCATGTAGATGATTAGAAGGATCAAATGGCCAAGGGATAAAACCACAAAGGGGAGCTGTGCGCCGTGTGAAAACATGAAGGTGCCTATAATAATTACTTACGACTTGTTGACTCACTAAAATTACTGTGAAATTGGTCATACTGTTGAGGAAAGCTGCGTTCAGACAGACAGTAATTGCATTTCCTGTTAGTCTCAGGCTTCGTGTCTCTTTCTCGCTGTGTGTGACTGAACACCTCTTTCAGCTGGCCCTGATCAGAGCGTAGACTCAACTGACTGTAACAGAGAGAGTCAAAAGAGATCAGGCAATACGGTGCATATTACACTCAAGCCACAATTTGAGTGAAAACCTGTTTTTCATCAGGTTTTTATCATTACCATGAAAATAGCTTCACTCAGACCCCACAAACTGACCAGAGGTTTAACTGAACTTAACAGGATTTTCTGATGCCATTGATTGTTAGGCGAGCGTTCACCTCAAAGCCCAGCTTAGAGCCCGTTAGTCGTGTGTGCACGTATGGCACATATAAAAAGCCCCTGCTGATGGGAAAGGCACTTCCACAAAATAGTAGTAAACGGTTGACTGCATTTGGGCCTCCTTATGGAACTGAGCTGAGAGAACAAGCTCACTCCTCCGTGTCCTGTCTGATAAAAGCAGGGTTTGGACGTTTGCCATCTCTGGGGGCTTGGCAGGATGCAGTGACTCGCTGAGGTTTGAAACCCCATTAAAAATTGTCACTTTATTTTAAGCAGCTGCCACACTAGCGAGTCCCACATCCTTCTGGAAAACGAATCAGAAGCCCAGAGCTGGCTGGGGATTGGCTCAGCTCAGACCATCGCATTCATAGTGTGCTGATCTGAGCTGTTAAAGTTTGTTTCCCCTAGATGACTTTAGGGTAATGAAGGCTTTTAATTTTCCTGTCAGTTGAATTAAAGACGCCTATCCGGCATGTTGTGTCTTGAGACGCTGGGAATATTATTTATGAAACTTTCTCTGCATATCTGAGCAAACCATTATGATTGTGTGTGGGCCAACCCATAATCCCAACTAGATTTAGTGAAGTTGCTACAGCAAGACACTTTATAGCACAAACTGCCAATTCTCAAGGTTACCCTAAGTGTGAATTGAAGGTCCGTGGATGGTCCCACTTCCTCAGTTGGGAGGTTGTTCTTCCGACTTCACTGCATTCATGTCCTTTTAATTCGGAACGTGGGAAAGATTGATGCTGAAAAGATGATGTGTTGTTTTATAGCTCAGAGGATTTAAATGACACATTGATAGCTGTTTCCAGGACATACAAAATGAATATTGCTTTGACTGGCTTGTTACCAGATTACTGCCAGTAAAAAACTTATCTAAGTAATCTAGTGTGTCCACTCAGCAGAGACGGCAAAAAATGTTTAAAATGTTAGCAAAAATCTGAAAGAAGCAAATTTCCAGCATGAATCAAAAGTGTATTACTCTGACATGTTTCTTTTCTGTGCTACTATTCTGTTTATGTTGCATACCGAATATCCTGCAAGTTATGTACAAAACTTTTTGCCAGCTTTCCAAATTGGTGTTCCAACTTGAGAAGGGTTCATATGAATTTTCCAGTGAGGAACTCTATTTTTCCAATGATTCCAGTGCCATAAATTACAGCTGGGCAATGGAAAAAAAGTCTTAATCACAACTATTTTTTTCAGTCAATACTGATCTATATCACAGTATAAATTAAGTCACTATTTCTGTTAGGAGTAAAAAAGAACCTTTAAGCTTAAGTGAGATGAGAAAGTTAATTTTAGTTTCAATATGAATTGCTTTCTGTGAGATGTTAAACATAATAAATGTACTAACTGTATTCATAATAACTAACATGGGCATTTATAATAAACTAAAATCATAATTATGACTTGGCAGCAGCTTCAAGTGTTACACAAGAACACAAACGAACTGGAAAACTAAGTTCTTTGATCAGTTCCAGAGGAAATAAAGTAGCGATCAACACTGAAGAAAATCTCATACTGTGACTACGGCTTCCGAGGAAAACCATCTGATTGTTTAGTTTGTAAGTGTTGCATTAAGTTTACCAGCCTGTGGCTTAGTTAGAGTTTCAGCTGATAGCGTACAGTCTTCTAACTAAGAACAACAAAGACCGAATTGAGTTGGGCTTAAATTTAAAGCAGTGAACTGAAAAACACTAAAACATTCGGTTTACTTCATGGAAGCTGCAGAGAGTAAATTAGCTAAATTTTCTAATTAGCTCCCTCAGTATGCATACCAGTCCCCCAGTTTCCTTACAGACTGACTCTTGTGCTTTCGTGCACAGTTCTCCAGTTCACAGACCTTGTGCTCTTGTTTTGATGATTTGGTGATGGTGATTTTTTTCCCCACCATGTACATTTTTTGGAACCCATCTGCCAGAGATGCCACTGTCAGAGAAACTGACCTTTTACATCTTGTCTTATACATTTCCCAAAATTGAACTCTGAGTCATAGGGAGGTGGCGAGAAAAATGCTGCCCCGTCGCAGGTCTCAGCACTCTGGCCCATTTCTAGAAACAATGTCAATGCACAAGTGAATACAAATGTGCAACGGCAAGTAAAAAGAAAAAAAAAAAGAGAGAGTAAATTAGCTGTCCCTGAGTGTCACCTTTTAATTGAAAGACTTGTTTAGTTTAGTTTTTTGGCTCAAAACAAAACATGGCTGTAGATGTGGGGCTGAAGCTCAAGCTGCTGTTGAACTGTTCCTACTAACAATTCTTCCAGTTTCAAATACAGTTCCCATAGGCACATGAAACAGTTACAATTTAACATTGCACGTATTTGTGTAGTACTATCTGCCTACAAAATGTGTTGTGTGGTGCCTCAGACAAAACAGCAGGGTTGTTTTTCTCACTTCCAGCATGAATAGAAATAAATGCATACATATATACACATATAAACTTTTCACTCTGTGCAATCCTGTGAAAAATTATGTAGAAGCCCACAGTTCAGTAGCTTTGTAGAGCCATCTCTATCAGCACGTTTTCTTTTCATAAAGTCAAAATAACATTTTGAGAAAAAGTGGAAATGTGGAGATTAAAACTAGAACATCTGCCACAGCTGCTTTACGCTAAACAAAGTACCTTGTGTAGGTGAGTTACTGAAATCATACTTGAGAATCAGTTTTAGTCATATGGAAAATATTTATCTTTTAGGAGATAAAAGGTTAAAATGTAAAAAAGTATAAGATTTAAAGTACGTCCATCCAAGATTGTGAGCATTATTTTATGCACAGCTCTCTTTACGTCCCATCACGGTGTTTCTGTCAGGTCGCTGGACTTTGACTGCATTGATTCTTTTCTTTTTCTGCCATTCTGTGGGAGATTTGCAGCTGTCCACCCCTGGGAGGATTGTGTCATTGTGTTAACACACCCATGAATGCTCCAGACTAGCAAATTGCCAAAACATCTGCTTTTATAGATGTGCTCACACTTGCTGATAAACCAGCGGCAACAGCAACAGCTGATAAACGTACCCTTCTTAAATCCCATGAGAGCAAAGAGAGTGCACTTAATTTTCCACATTACACTACCTTCAGTATTAAGTTGTGTATTTGCCTGATCCATTATTCCATTTTTCACTTCTTTTTTTAATGATATTAAATATATTATTTTACATCTACAAAAACGATTAATAAGAACAGTCGGCTAATAAGATACATAGGCAAGCTAGAAACAATACACTGTGCATAGGCCCTGCGGGGTCTCAGTTTGGGGGATTAACTGGCTAAAAACCTCAAATATTCAGCACAGTTTTTTCACGATTTTATTCTGAAATTTATATATTTCAAATATAATTTTAAATATCTATCTTCTCATGAAAAAACATACATGTAAGAGCGAAAGAGTTAAAGATCGTGTGCACATATATATGACTGCATATTGGCCATCTGTTAAAAGTTGTCCCTAAAAAAACAAACCAATTATGTGATTGTGCTTGACATAAAATCTTGATGACACGTCTTTATTGAAAATGAGGCAATAAAATGAAATTACCTTAGTCTTCCACACTTGCTACTGAATACTTCTTTTTACCTATTACTGGCTGGCTGTTCTCCATCTTTGTCTCTGTCTGGTTCTGTTTTACACCCTTACACCCACAAATACACACCATCCTCATGTATGTAGAAAGTTTTTGTCTTGCGTGCTGGACATCAAGCTGGCAATTTAGTCCTTATAGCATGCAGATGGTTGGTGTCACTCCAAGGTAAACCTCAGCCCTGCCAGACAGAGTGCACACTACCTACCAGCAGCCTCCGCTCTATCATGGTCTAGTAACATCCACCAACCCTGCGCTTCACAGTGGGCGTCTGCCTAGCAAATCCATATACACAGTCTAGTTCCTGTTGTGGTTCTGTCCTCAAACGCTTAGAGATGAGTATAAACAAGCCAAGAAACCCAGCTGTTTATTGTTACAGGTATATGCAGTCAAGGGCTAGTGATGGGGCGAAAACACGACTGTTTATTTTATATCCATTTCTGAAGTGTGCCTGGAGACACACGGAACAGGATGAATAACACATTAAGGAATAAAGAAAAAGACAAAAAGCAAAATAATCAACGCAGGATCACGGTGCGTGAATTTTGCTCGAATTTTGCAGCAGCAGCACAAAAAGTCAGTAGAAACATGTCTCCATAAAGCTTTATAAAAAAAACATTTTACAACTGGAAGAAATGAGGGAAAGAAGGGTGAAACGTTTTGTTTTTGTCTATGAAAGTTAAAATGTTTGGCTAGGCTTGGTGCCAGAGTGGAGGACAGCATGCTGTAGTTCCCCTGTTCTGGTGGGCTGTGAGGCAGAGGTCAGCTAAGTCTGCTGAAATCTAATCCAGTGTTTCCCACCCGCAATAACAATGTGGCAGAATGGCCCGAGGCTAATGACACGATTATGTTGTTGTGTTCTGGGATATTCTAACGAGAAGCCCGAGTCCTGCCCATGCTGTCTCTTTGGATTACATAGACATGCAAAGCCTGTCTAAGCAAAAGCCAGGTGCCTGATCCTATCGCCTTTTGTGGAAAGAGCTGAATTAGTGGAACCTTGGTTAAAGTTAGTCTGTGCTCTTAATGAGCTCTCTTATCCTCTTTCATGCTTGAAACCTGTTCAACATCTCTGTCAAATGGCCCTGCAGTATCCACACCTGATGACAAAAACAGATAGAGGGAAAAGGAAAACACCTTTTTAAATGAAATTGTTCCACTGTAATCCTAATGTACGAGTCCCTCGATCAGGCTCAGATAAAGTCAAAGAAAGCTCTTTAAACTCAGTTCAGTATGAAACTTTACTGCTTGGTTTGCTCGGGTCCAAACAGGAGATATACGTTAACGGGACCTATACAAGCTATTTGAAAGGCTACACTGTTACAAGATCCTGCTTAATCAGAATGAGCCATGGTTTTTAGATGGTATTTAGATACATAATGCTAACAAATGAGGCTTTGCTGTTACAGTAACAAGCTCTTATTGTTATTCCAGAAACCATGTCTGTCTCTTTCTTGTGTTTGGAGAAGCTTAGACAGTTTCCTGAAGCATGGAGTATTCATGTTTTGGTATGCACATTTTCTTAGTGTGTAATTGGGCGATTATTGCCATGAAGCATCGTTGTGCAAAGTTCACGAATTCAGGATTTAACAAGGCAGCTGTTTGCATCTTTAATATGCTGGATAGGACTTTATTTAATTTGAACTTCAAGTGCCAGTGTTACAATAAGAGAATTGCCGGCGACTCCTATCACTGATCAGATTTAGTCTATCTTAAACCACTTACGATGTTAACACGGGTGCGTAACCATTTTTCTAGATTAGATCTCCACTCAGCGGTCTGCTCGCTATTTGTTCTTTTTTTTCTCTCCACTTTTTCCCTACCACCTCACACACCTCTCAGCTCTACATCAAGGAATGCATTTTTTCAGTCACGCCTCTGTGCTCCTGACAGGTAGCAACTGCATGAGAGGACAGTTTGTCCCGCAGAGCTGCAGGGGCCCATGTTTGGCTTGGATGCCAATGAATAACATTGTATGGAGAGAGGAAATTAAAAATGCAGGGTTGTAATTTACTGGAGAGTGGAACTGATTTAAAAGCTCTTTTTTTTTTTTTTTTTTTTTCTCCTTCTTGCCGCTTTGCTTGAAGTTTTCCAAATATGCCACAGCTGAGTGTGAACTGAGCTTCGTTGTACCGGCAATAGCGAGCCAGGCAAAGCTGCCAGCTCTCTGTACCTTACCCCCCCCCCTCCCCATTACTTCTTGGCGAAGACAGGACCGTGCTAAGGTAGGCCTTCATCAAATCCAAATGCTAGACATGACTAACTGATTTCACATCTCAAGTCAAACGCAGCCTTATGTTCTCAAGAGACATGCAAAAGTATTCCCCCCTGCAGGTCGACTTTTGTATGAGCTTCTCTTCTATATGAGCAACATTCTCTAGATTTTCCGAGCGAGCATGTGTTACCTGCTTGTGGTCGCTGCGGATGGCTTCCTGGTGTGACACAGATAACAACAACGGATTAATAGCGTAATGAATCCAGATTTACGAGGCAATCAAGCTTCCATGAAATTGGAGCTCATGCCTTTTGTCGCTGTGCTTAAGTACGCCACTGAATCAGAGCACTTAAAACTGTTTTACTGTTTTTTTTTTTCTGTCGCCCATTCCTGTGTGTAACACTGACTAATGACAATGAATTACATATTAGGACAGAGCACCTTACCCCGGCTAGCCGCTGAGTTTAAGGAAACTGCACTCTGATTTTTTTTTTTTTAACAGCTTTCTCCTTTTATAAACCTCAAATTTGCTGCTGGTAACTCAACCACTTCCTCCCTTCCTGTGAGATCAGGCAGTTAAGCAGGGTGAAGCCAAGCCATGCAGGGGCTGCTGTGGCTTGCAAACAGCTGGCACAGTATTCACTATACCTTTGGCACCTGTGGGTGGGCGTCAACACTGTTGGCTAAACAAACAGGGCCATTATCCAGCTCTTACCGTGATCTTGAACAGAGAATGTAGTGAAAGCGCCACCTGCTGCAGAGGAGGCCAAACAGCATGACATGTATGATGACTTTTTCTTGACTTGTTCTACAGCCTAAATGTCCAATATATGTTGTTGCTTGTCATTTAGGAGTTACATTATTGTTTTGGTAACACTGAGATGTGGCAGATAAATTTTTTTTTTTTGGGGGGGGGGGGGTTAAATCCTTCAGCCCTCCTGTAGATGGCGATGTCGCTTTGATTTGAGTAGATTCTATACCCTGGCAAAGCCTAAAACGCAGTGTGCGGCCTTTTTTCCCTAATTGGTGGCATTTAACAGGCATAGTTAAATGTATTTCCCTCTTTCTATCTCCTCACACGATGCTGAAGATAAAAGACATCTCAGAGAGGAGGTGATGCATTTGGATGGGGAGGTTTGGGCTGAGGTGTGGCTAGCTTACACAGCTCATACGCCCATACAAGCATCCGGTTGAACATCAGCTTCCAGGACACAGAGGTAACCTAGATGGATGTGTTTGCATAAAACAAACACAAACTGGAAATGTGTGTCTGTGATGGTTGCATGGAAGACTTGGGCTGCATGGGCACACAGCAGCCGAATTTTCCTAAAACAAGACAAGAAAGTGGAGTGCCAGCTAGACAGAAATAAAATGAGTGAGGAGAGAGGGGGACCCTCCAGAGAGGAGTGAAACTTTCCACAGGTTTGCTGTGTTTATGTGGGGCTGGTAAGGCTTTATACCAAAGAAGGGATGCTGGAGAAGTTCTAACATTTTTTTCTGAGCGAGGTTCTTTTTCTCTGATCTCCTCACTGTCTGCTCTTATTGCTATCCGTCCATCTCTTTCCCTTTTCTTTGCCTCCCTTTTCAGTCCCTTCTCCTTTCCCACTGTTCTCACATCTTTGATGTGCTGAGTTGTGTCCAAGAAAGAAGGCCTAGAGGGCAAGCCTGGGAACCAGCCAGATTTCCCACTTTACTACCCTCCCACCCTTTCTCTCCCTCCCCGTTGATGACACAGCTTTTTTTCCCTTTTCCTTGATGAGTGCCCAGAACAATAGTGGACAAAGATGAATTGCAGACATTTTCAGTAAAGGAATAGTTTTCATTTTCCCCCCCCAGAAGTTTGAAAAACAGTCGTATTTCGTGGCTAGATTACTTAGTAGAAATAAACACATCATATAGATTTGTTTTCTTGTCTTGAAAACGTGTCTGCGTTAAATTTTTTAATAACATTTACATGAATATATTCAATTTACATTGAGAGGCCACCCTAAAGAAGCTTTCATACAATGGCTATAGTGTAGCCTGTGTCACCATCGCCTCATCTCCATCAGCACACAGACGTTTACTTTTCAGACCTGACTCAGTCTCCAGGATGACAGCCAGCCTTGGGACTTTTGTATATGATAAACTATGTGATAGGTAACCCCCACTGACCTCCCCTCCACCTTTTCCTCTCTCCTTTGCCTCTTCACAGCCACCTTTTTTCCCTCCTTCTTAATAAATCCTCCTCTCAGATTTCTCCCTCTGCCCCTCATGCGTCCCCCCCTGCCTTAGCCCCAGCTGCTGGCTCTCTGCCCACGGCTGAGGAAGTGAGTGCCCAGCGACGCTGTGCGATCCCCAGGGATGGGGAAGCGATGGGCTACAGTGGGATTGTGGGAGTAGGGTGGGGGCAGCGGAGAGGGGGGATTGGTCAGAGCCTGAATGAGTTGAGCGGCCGCAGGAAAAACCACATAACCGCAGTGTGTGTTTGTGTGTAGAGCCGCGTGCGTTGGTGCGAACTCCGCTCCCATGGGTCAGCATGCAATGTCCTGCAGAACCGATAATAATAGAGCATGCCCTTAAACATGATCACACATGCAGGCTCACATATTGTGTGTCTGTTCAACAGCTCACAGGCACAAGAAAAGGCAGCGCTGCTTCACAGCTGTAGAAAATGTTATTTTACCAGCAGAGTTATCAAAGTTCTGTATTTTCTGTTTTCTATTTTATTTAGTTTAGCTCCAGTTAGTCTCCATAGAAGTTAATATCTTTGAATTTAGTTTGTATTATGTGAACATGTTTTAGTCTAGTTTTTATTAGTTTCGGTGTTAATTTTAGTCCTTTATGGAGGGCATTTGGCAGATGTGAGATTTAGGAAAAATCATTATAGGTATTAAAATAAAAACAGCTGACCCAAAATTTTGTCGATAGCGTAATCTCAAAAAATATGTCCATCAAAGCATCATCATGAAAATTATTCAAATTATTCTCACATTAACAAATAATAAAACACAGACTTATATATTTTTTTAAATTTTATTTAGATTTCTAAGTTCAAAGTCATTTAAGCTAGTTTTAACATTTTACAAAAGTCTATTTTTTATTTTTGTTCTAGTACGTCTAATTTGACCATGGTTGCCGGCCTGTCTGGAGAGTGACCTGTTATTTGGAAGGCGCTATCACAGAGACATCCCATTGTCTTATAATGACTTGTTAAGTAAGAGCAGCCACTCATTCACATTGCAGTAAAACTTGACCACTCTGCTGAGTAGTAGAGAGGCTGGTGTTGCAATCAAAGTTAAAAAACTGCCTTTGTTATTAATGCATGAGTCATCCTCTTAACCCAGCACAGCTTTGAAGTCAGTAGACTGTTTGGATGACTGAAAACACATAAAAAATAAATTGCAAATGAAGCATATTAATTCTGTCATGTGCAAAACTTCCTTTGTTGTCTGGTCAGCTTGAAAGTGTGGAAGGGCAAAAAATAATGGACATGATTCAGTGATTGGTATGTTTCTAATTTTAAAAATATGGTATCTGACATGTTTATTAAGTTAAAAACATTTAAACATGAAAAATGTGTTGTTTGCTAAAACAAATGTGAAAGAACATTGTGCATGAAGGCAGCCACATAAACTCTATAATAATGTGTTGAAAAGTGTGTGTCGGTTATTAATAGGCTCTCAGCCTTTGACACCATAAGCCTCAGTACTGTCAGATTTTTCTCGTTATGATTTGAAGTTTTGCTGCAGATGATTCTGCTATGAACAAGTTTTAAATTTCACACAAACTTCCACACTGGCCTACCTTTGTCAACTGTAGATTTCTCCTGCTGAGGAGGGAGACGACTGTGAATAAAGTCACAGGTGTCAGGTGTGGATTTGATCCGTTGTGTGTGGAATAATCATGAGAGCTATAAAGATGAGTACCTCCCCTCCCATTATAACCGCTACATTGGTCCCTTTGTGCGTCGCAGGTGATGTCATCACACAGCCGAATTCATTTATGCTTGTCGTTATGGTGCAGATACACCCAGCAGTTTTCTAAACGATAGGTGTCGCCACTAAGACAAAGCCCCCCACACGCTGCTGCTGGAGGAGGAAGTCAAAACCAGAAGCAAAGAAACTGCAGATGTTTTTCAAACTTTTTTTCCATGAAAACTCAAATAAACGGTCTTATATATATCATTAAAATGGTGGCAGCAACCGACACAATCGTACACTGGTGTCGTTAAACCGATCTTGATCAATAGTTTTTCTTATCAGGCTTTCTGAACATCTTTCAAAGTTTTCCTTTGGACGTTGGATACTTTTTCACTGACTTTCAGTCCCTGTACCTGACCATTTCCAGAGGAATGTTTTTTGTTAAGTCATTTAACATTTACCTATGAATCATTCAAGCATAAACAGCTCCCAACTCAAATAATGAATCAGTGTTGTGTGAGCACAAACAGAAAACTTCTAACAGGCATAAAATACTAAATCAAGGTGTTTCCCAAAGAGCCAAAAACTTGGCATGGTGGACAAATGAAGAACAGGTGGCAGGCTACAAAATAAAGATGAACGGTATCTGAAAGTCTTGTCCTTAAAAAAATAGCATAAAATCAGGCAAAGGAGCTTAGAGATATATCAGGACCTTCGGTTGATCCATCTGCTTTTTACCAAAGCCTCATCAGAAACGATCTGTGGCAGGATGGTTTTCAAGAAGCCATTCTTAATGAAGGGAAACAGCAGAAAAAGAACTGGACTAAAAATCAGTGGCAACAGATCTTATGGAGTGATTAATTTAAATTTAACATTTTTTCTTCAAATAATCATCATATATCATGGTCACGAGAAAGGTATATTTGTCTACAGCCATCTGGAGCCTCTTTCATGGTTTGGAGCTGCATCTCAACCAGTGGTGTCAAAATTGATGAAATTCTGAACACAGAAAAGTACCATCTGATGTTGTTCCACTGTGCGGTACCATTTGGAAAGAGTCTGATTGGCAACAACTTCCTTTTTCAGTTTGGCAATGATCTCAAACACACTGCCAATGCAGTAAAAGCGTAGCCGAATGGAAAAACACACAGTGGCGCTCTATCAGCCGTGGACTGGCCTCCCCAGAGTCCGATCTTCCAAATTATTGATGCAGGGTGGAATCATATTGACAGTGAACAAAACGAAAGGCAGCCAACATCCAAAGAAGAGTTTTGAATGTCCTTAAGGTAGCCTGGAGAAGTATTCCTGAGGACTAATGAAATAAATAAGAAGAAAGCTCATCTAAGAGCAAAATAAAGATGGTCATACCAAATATTCACTTTCAAGCTGGTTAAAATTGTTCTTACTCAGTTTTTGTCTTATAAACTGCATTTCTGTGTATGTTTGCACTTTCCTAGAAAAATGTAGTAAATGAGGGGCAGCTTAAGACTTTTGCACTTCTAAAGTCCTGCTGCAAGAAAAAACTTTTACATCCTTGCAACATTGTTTCATTCTGTGCTTGTAATGAAGTTCTTACCACCAATCACATCTTGGTGACTGTAGCTAAGTTATATATAGCATGTCAGGGCTATGGATGATGGCATTACACGCAACCATTGTCTCAACCTAGAAGCACTGCAGAAAAATCAGATGCCCGAGTCTTGGATCATGAAACTCCAACTTCTAAATAAACAGTGGTTGAGTTGTGTTTGGGGTTTGAATTGCGTGGGCCTGCCTGGACTCAGTTTTTGCTTGCTATTCTTTTTTGTCCTTTTCACTGATTTAGTAAAAAGAAGTAAAAGGTTCTCTTTTTTTGCTTATTTTTTGAACTTCAAATAGACGACAGCAACCTGGCTCTGGGATGTTTTTAATGTCAAATTTTTCTCACACTTTATGGATGTTTCATGGTCTAAACAATTCATCAGAAAATAATAAATAGAAAGATAAAAGTAATACAGGTTAAACAGGGGTTTTCAACGCTCCCGAATGCTGTCCTTATACAGAAGAAATGGGTCTCTCCCTGTCTCATGAGGTTATTCCACTCTCTGTACAGTCATTAACAGCTCATGACGGTTTGACAGTAACCACCTCAGGAGCAAATACAGTCGCTCTCCTCTCCTGTGTCAACACCTTTGATCTTGAGGTGGTGGTGGATGGTTAGCAATGGCGCTTCGACCTATCGCTGTATTGGTCCTGACAGGTCCTAACAGGATTAGAACCCCAGCCTGCACTGCAAGAACAACAGAGGGAAAGTGAAAGAAACTGTGACACAGAAAGGTTGTGGTTGTCATAATACACGTGTGTGAAACAGACTGGATTAAAGTCTGACACATGCAAGGCCTGTTAGGGGTTTGCACATGTATGTAGGGTAGTATGTGAGCGTATACATATGTTGGTGTGGTGAACGTCACCTCCCACCCCTCTTCACACAGTTACATGCTGTTTGTTTTCACAGTTGCATTGTGGGACACCATTGCCTAGCGGCCCCTGCTCCCAACTGTCAAACAAGATTATTGGGGTTGCCCTCTTTTCTCCTCTGGGTTGAATACTACTAAAAGCATACAGCTTTGTCAGAAATGCCGAAAAGTACAAAGAACAAGGACAGAGAATTTACCCAACGCCATAGCTTTGCACCACAGCAGATAATAAGACCCGAAGCCAAAACAAACGAAAGTGTCTTAAAACAAAGGGTCTACTATTTTGAGTCCAAACATATACAAAAAAGACTGTTTCCTTTCTTCAATGACCGAAACAAAGACTCTTTAAAAAATGTGTCTTTATGGTTTTGAGTTGCACAGAGAAATTGGATTGGAGTTCAAAGTGAGCTCATTGAAGGTCTTCCCAATACAACAAGAATCTCGACGCTTAAGAAACAGCACATACCCTGAGGTAAGACAGCATACTAGGAGTCATACTGGTTACTGGAGTTGAACTCTGAAGACACAGATGACAAATTAAAGGAAAAACCTGAACCAGTGAGAGGATCCAGTGGCTCTTGGTGGGATGGTTTGTGTTGACTTGTTCTAGATTAATCCTTTAATGAAATTGTTCAGTCCTAATTGAAATCATTTAGTATGAAAATTATGCGAACCATTTGCTCCTGGCAATCAATGTATGCCAAATAAAAGTAGCAATTTGCTAGTTGGCAAATGTTGCTGTCACTCACAGACACTCCTGGTTGGATAGGACAGCGGTCCCCAACGTTTTTGGCGCCACAGACCTGTTTATGTTCGACAGTATTTTCACGGACCGGCATTTAAGGTGTTGCAGATAAATACAACAAAATAAAACCAGTACTGGTACCCCCCAAAAAAGATTCATTTGTAACACACAGGAAAAGACCCAGGGAAACTGAGTTAAACCCTGAAAACCATGAATTTCACACCTGAGCCTCAACTCTCGCAGCTCGGTACTGCTCCGTGCCCTGGGGGTTGGGGACCGCTGGGATAGTTAACTCTCTTGATACCACTGATAGTCGCTTTAATCGCTCACTTCAAGGTTGAGTGTAACTTGGCGCACAGACACTCTGAAATGCGAAAGTTCAAATCGCTCACATTCCACGATCTCTTCTTTCAGCACCATTAACCAAATATAAGGGAAAATCTTTTGGAAAAAAGGTGTTCAAAGCCGCTTGCAGATTTTCAGAGACTTGAATCAAAGTCACACTGAAGATATTCTGGTGGCATGTGGTGGTCCAACATCTTACTACCATTTTATTGTGTATTTCCTTTAATTTGTCACCTGTCTGGATATTCGAGAAATATAGTTTCAGCTGGTACCTTAAATCTACAGGTTAAATCCAGCTGAATACGTCCAGTATTGGACTAGGTCTGGAAAGACCATCATGTGAACGCAGTGTGCATGTCATCAAAAGCCTTGGGTCATAAATCAAAAATAAATTACCAAACTTTTTTACCTTCTTCCCTAGCCAAGGCCAAGGTCGAACTGATCAATATGCACGATTTGAGACAGACGAAGCTCCTCCGCAGTCGGGAAGAAATAAACGCCTTACAGAGAGCGCACGCTCTGGCCTATTTCCCTGCTTGAAAGACATTTGTTGTATTGCTTTACGGTATTCCAAACTCTGCATTGTGGCAGGTTTGAAAAATTTAACTGAAAACTATCCAACCACTGAGAGCTGACATGTTACAATACCTCCAGTCCGCTATAATGATGTCACATCCTATTAACACTCAGTAAGGAGTAGATCCTTTTTCTGTATTTGTGTGTGTGATGCTTGGCTTGCTGTGGGTCTAAGTCAGAGTGCAGACACCTGGAGGGGATAGAGTAAAAAGAGTGTTAAGGGAATAGTATAGTATGGGGGGGCTGTAAAGAAGAATAAGGATGAGAAGTCTGCTGGAAGCTGTAGCCGTAAATCAGGTTGTCTCCAGACGTAGAAACGCAGAGGATCGACGCACATGATAAATGAAACCTTTATAACCAAGAGAGGTGGCATTAAGCACAGCAAAGAATTACAGATGGAGAGGTATTAACCTTTGTCTGCTGTGTCAAACTGATACAGTTGCACAGAGAAAAACTACCCTCAGAGACCAAGCAAGGAGCTGCAGGAGTTATAACCCTCCATAAATGTTCGATATTTTGTATAGTCAGCGGTGGAAAAAGGCGCACGCGGGTTTCTCTGTCATCACTTAGTTGGAGAAAGTGAGCCTTTTATTTCTCCTCTTTGAAAAGGGCAGGTTACTTCGCTCTTTAAAAGTCAGCTCCCTGAGTGTATTTTACACAGCAGTGAGGAAGAATCCTCATGAAAATGAAAAATCTGTGGTGCCGAAGCAGCCTGTGTGTTCCAAATGATGAAATGAGCCGATGGAGCAACACCAACAAAAGTGAAAGTGATAAATTCGACAGCCGCCCTGTAAAAACACATCAAACTGAAAATCCCTTTTCCAAACATTCCAGCCTCGTTTGAGCACCTTTGCATTTATTTGTTTTTTAATTCGTTCTCATGCATTTTAATAGATCCATTAGCTATAAATATCCGAATATACACAGGGACACATCCTTAACGGAGACCAAGAATAACAAGCCCAGGAAGGCTCAGATAGAGGGGGCTGTGTGTTCATTATGATATGCAGTGTTCAATTGCCACATTAATTAAGCAGCTCGAGGCAGCAGCGGCAGGATGACGGACAGGCCTAGTCACTGGAGGCACGTCTGATACGCCGCCAAGTCCAAGCCCCTCTGTCCGGCTGCTGATTTATGAACAGGGCCACAAGTCGGAAAACTATCCAGGAGTCATATTTTTAGAGGGCGGTAGTGCTGTGCACATGTGTAGGGGCTTAAGCCGGCCCCGTGGGATACCATTCATCTCTCATCACTGCCATGTTGATAACATCCTCCTCTGTATAATACACACATCCTATTCAGCACATGCACTCACACACTCTTATTCAGGAGAACCAGGTGCTGGTCAGCTTCCTACAAATAGGGTTACATAAATACACAGGCAGCGTTTAGATGACACAGGGTCTCTGGTATACTCTTTTTGTAATCCTTTTGTGAGTTTGTGATTTGCGGATGTTTAACAGGAAGTTATTGAGGAGTGTATAAAGCCCGGTTTCCTTCCTGTTCAGACAGCAGTGCAATTTGGCCGTGTTTTATCAGCTCCCTCTGCTTGGCCTCCTTTTTTTCCCATTATTTCTTTTTCATGCATCACTTGTGTCCAATTTTTATCTTCAAGTGTTACAAATTTAAGAAAACGAGAAGCGTTTTTAGTTCCAGCTGTCCCTTGATATATTCTGGTCATCAGCTACACATGTGCGGATAATGCTTTTCTGTTCTCATTTGAATATCAGAATAGCTCCTTATGAGCGTTATGGCATGCATGAGCACAACCCTTCCGTGGTAGAGAGCACAAAATAAGGGACAGAAAGATGAATGAAAGGTCAAGTTAATGCCTGTGCCTGGCACTGAATATTTCAGTCAGTACAGATGATTCTTAAAGGATTTAGGAGTAATAGGATTACAGTATTAAGTAATTCCATCATTCCATCAAGTCACTGGAAGTTTATTTAATAAAAATGTGAAGGTATTTTTTCCCCAGGGGTTACCGTTGCAGATGACACTGCATAATCGCTATTTTGATTGTACTGTAGATGCAGATGTCTTTTGTTGCTAAAATATGCAAAATGATCAGGGCACCAAGAAATGTCCAGAGTTTCCTTCAGATGGATTTAAATTCAAAACAGAAGGTATGTTATATAACAGTAGCTGTTTATTGACAATGTCTGAAAACATTATAACTTAAAAAGGGAGACCATTGCCCATTATTTACAGCTGCCCTGAGAGGTCAAATGCATGCAACTTAAGAAAACACCAGCTAACTAAAAAGTGCTGCAAAAGCAAACAAAACACAACGAGATGCAAGTCAAACAAACAGTAGTGTGCTGGACCAGGTGCTGAAGTGGCAGGAACCAAGACATGAACTACACTGAAACATGCAGTGTTGTGATGGAGAAGAAGATGCAGATTAATGTGTGTTTTAATGACATGATGCATATAATACTTTAGATACATCTTTGCTGTTAGCTTGTTATTTCTGCAGCTATTCTGTCACACTAGTGTCTACCCAAAAACGCTTGTTGTGTATTGTGAGATTTGTTTTATTTGACATTTATTGTGTTTTATATGCTTTTGCAGCATTTTTCTATTTGCTGGTGTTTTCTTTAGTTGCATTGTATTTGACTTGTCAGGGCCTCCATACTTGTTTGCCTTTGAATACTTTGTCGTTCACATAGAAGGCACTCCAAATTCTCTGCGAATATCTAAAGGCTAATGTCAGGTAAGGCTAGTTTGCCTGCTAACGTTGTAAGCTAACTTGTAGCTCAGTCATGTTACCATAGAAACATCATCACGACTAGGAATAATTGGTGGTTGTCTTGTTACTGCATTGAATTTTTGTTTGCAACTTGGAATACTGAAAACTTTGACCGTTTTCAAAATACTTTATTAGTTAACCTTATAAACAAACCACCAACAGATTTACGCATTAGCAAAGTTATAGCTAGCTGGCTAATTGCGTCTTGCTTGCTAATGTTATTGCTAGCAAAATAATTTCAAAGTCTAAATTGCAGTTGGCTCATTTGCTGACTCATGTGTTATGTAATATGGTATTGAATTAAGGCAAAGGTAAATAACAGTAAAAATGTAATGGCACAAAGCAGAGATTATAATTAACATTTACTTTTTATGTTAATAGCCAGAGTAGTTAGCCAACTAGCTGTAACATAGCATTGCACCATATATTGTTACTTCCAATTCAGCTTTGTTATCATTCTTCTGATATTCAGGCATATCAGAATCAGAATCAGAAAGGGTTTTATTGCCAAATGTTGAGCAGGTTTACAACATTAGGAAATTGCTGCGGTGCTTCAGTGCAAACATACTGTCATAAAAATATAAAAATAAGAATAAGAATTAAAAGTGCTAAGTGGATAGATATATACATGATATATACATGAGTGCAGGTGGTGATCAGTGCCAAACATGGAATGATGCAGTGAACACAGCGTAGGGTCATGTGTTAGTGGTGGGAACAGTCATACGGTTATTGTTCATGTGTCCGACAGCAGAGGGGAAGAAACTGTTCTTATGGCGAGAGGTTCTGGTGCGAATGGACCGGAGCCTCCTGCCTGAGGGGAGCAGGTCAAACAGACTGTGTCCAGGGTGAGAAGGGTCAGCTGAGATCCGAGCTGCACGCCGCAGTGTCCTGGAGGTGTACAGGTCCTGCAGAGATGGGAGTCTGCAGCCAATCACCTTCTCAGCAGAGCGCACAACACGCTGCAGTCTCTGTTTGTCCCTGATAGTGGCTCCAGCGTACCACACGGTGATGGAGGAGGTGAGGATGGACTCGATGATTGCAGTGTAGAATTGCATCATCGTCCGTGTTGGCAGGTTGAATTTCTTCAGCTGCCTCAGGAAGTACATCCTCTGCTGGGCTTTCTTAATGACGGAAGTGATGGTGGGCTCCCACTTCAGGTCCTGGGTGATGGTGGTACCCAGGAAGCGGAACGAGTCCACAGAGGTGATGGGGGTGTCAGTCAGGATGATGGGGGGGAGTGGAGCTGTGTGCTTCCTGAAGTCCACAATAATCTCCACTGTCTTCTGGGCATTCAGCACCAGGTTGTTGTGGCTGCACCAGGACACCAGACGTTCAACCTCCCTCCTGTAGGCAGACTCATCCCCGTCCGAGATGAGTCCGATAACGGTGGTGTCATCTGCAAACTTGATTAGCTTGACAGACTGGTGGGTGGAGGTGCAGCAGTTGGTGTACAGGGAGAAGAGCAGAGGAGAAAGAACACAGCCCTGAGGGGAGCCGGTGCTGATGGTCCGGGAGTCCGAGACATTCTTTCCCAGCCTCACATGCTGCTTCCTGTCCGTCAGGAAGTCAGTGATCCACCGGCAGATGGGATCAGGCACATTCATCTGGGAAAGCTTGTCTCGGAGATGGTCTGGAAGGATGGTGTTGAAGGCAGAGCTGAAGTCCACAAACAGGATCCTGGCGTAGGTTCCTGCGGAGTCCAGATGCTGCAGGATGAAGTGTAGGGCCATGTTGATGGCGTCGTCTACAGACCTGTTGGCTCTATATGCAAACTGCAGGGGGTCCAGGAGGGGGGCCGTGAGGGTCTTGAGATGGGAGAGAACTAGGCGCTCAAATGACTTCATGACCACAGATGTCAGAGCCACGGGTCTGTAGTCATTTAGTCCAGTGATCCTAGGTTTCTTGGGGACAGGGATTATGGTGGAGGACTTGAAGCAGGCAGGCACATGACATGCCTGCAGTGAGGAGTTGAAAATGCCAGAAAACACTGGGGCCAGCTCGTTTGCACAGTGTCTGAGGGTGGCAGGAGACACACCGTCTGGGCCGGGAGCTTTTCGAGCATTCAGACTCTTAAACTGCTTCCTCACATCTGCTTCATGAATATGAAGAGTTGTGGTGGGAGGAGGTGGTGTGAAATCCTCTTTTGTGTGGGGTGAGGAGGGGGGTGTTGTAGGTGAACAGTTTGAAGGTGGTGATGGCTCTATGGAGGGGGGAGAGGTGGGGGAATGAGTGTCCAAAGTGTCTCTATTGTTGGGGCCGTTGGAGGTGGGAAGGCTGCCTGATGGCTCGTCAAAACGGCAGTAGAAGTCGTTAAGGGTGTTGGCCAAGAGCAAGTCGTCAGTGGAGTGGGGGGTTTTAGGCTTGTAGTTGGTGATATTCCTAAAACCTTTCCACACAGAGGCCGAGTCATTCTCTGAGATCTGCTGCTGCATCTTCTCAGAGTGCTGATGTTTAGCAATGTCCACTTCTTTAGTGAACCTGTACTTGGCCTCTCTGTAGCAGTCCCTGTCTCCGCTTCTGAACGCCTTTCTCTTTTCCAGCCACAGCTTTTTGAGTTTAGGAGTAAACCAGGGTTTGTCATTGTTATAACTCACCCTGGTGCGTGATGGCACAATGCTGTCCTCACAGAAGTGGATATAGGAGGTGACAGTGTCCGTAAACTCGTCCAAGCTGTTAGAAGCAGCCTTCATTGTGTCCCAGTCTGTAGACTCCAAACACGTGCGAAGCTCCTCCACAGCCTCGTTGCTCCACAGTTTTTTGGTCCTCACGACAGGTTTGGAGAGCTTCAGCCTCTGTCTGTACGCGGGGATTAGGTGGATCATGACGTGGTCAGAAAGTCCGAGTGAAGCGCGGGGCACCGCACGATAGGCCCCGCTGATCGTGCTGTAACAGTGGTCTAATGTCCTCTCCTCTCTGGTCGGGCATTTAATATACTGCTTGTATTTGGGAAGCTCATGGCTCAGATTGGCTTTGTTAAAGTCCCCAAGAGCAATGATGAGAGAGTCTGGGAATGTCCGCTCCATGTGCAGTATCTGCTCCGCGAGTGCGCACTGAGCTGCCTGCGCATCCGCATCTGGCGGGATGTAAACAGCGGCCAGGATGAATGAAGCAAACTCCCGCGGAGAATAAAACGGTTTGCAGTGAATGAAAAGGTATTCCAGAGAGGAAGAGCAGTGCTGAGCAATCACTGTTACATCTGTGCACCAGCCACTATTAATGTAGAAGCAGACACCTCCACCTTTGGTCTTACCAGAGAGAGAGGCCTGCCGGTCAGCGCGCAGCAGATGAAAGCCCTCCAGCTTGAGCGCGCTGTCCGGGATGTCCTCACAGAGCCACGTCTCCGTAAAACATAACACACAGGAGGAGGCAAAGTCTCTGTTCATGCTTCTCATCAGGGCCAGTTCGTCTGTCTTATTCCTGAGTGATCGTACATTGGAAAGGAAGATCCCAGGAAGAGCAGTTCGCAGTCCACGTCTCCTCAGACGCACGAGTGCGCCGGCTCGCTTACCTCTCTTTCGGCGTCTCACTTTCCTGATCAGAGTCTGCAGTAAATCTGCCGCGGATGCGACAAATATTGGAAGTAAATCCACAGGTGTTGTAGTCCTGTGGTTAAGAAGCTCTTCTCTGGTGTAAGAATATCCAGAGGAGTGCCCAGACACAGAAGTTATGCACAAAAACAAGACAGAAGTAACGCACTGAAGCACCAGGGCATCCATACGCGGCGCCATCTTGGATCGATCTCAGTGTATATGCAGTGTATATGCTTGTCTCTAAGTTACACAAGCAGTATGAGCGCAAGAAACTTTGCTGCATTTCTCTTGACGGTCATGTTAAAATAATAGCAATGGTTTTCTGGAGGTTGTGCATGTCTTTAAACACAGAAGGTCATTAGAGAAATGGAAAATATTTCAGCAACTATTAAAGTATTAAGAAAGCTATTGGATGGGTTCAAGCAAGCAACATGTAATTTGTTTTTAATAAACTGGTTGCCAATGTTTTGTAATTAAAAGCTCTTTATTGATGACACATGCTGCTTGGAATGACTGTGAATATTTCCTGTGAAAGCTGATGTTAAGGTTTATTTGGCACGGACCTCTGTACTGCAGCAACAAATAGCTTTTGTGTTTTATTTTTATACAGAGGTGTGCATGTTGAAAATACTTTTGTTTCCGTGGCTTATAAGCAGCAAGGCAGTGTGAAATTTTGACCCTAGACCTCAGCGGTTCTCTAAATTATGGGGATTAAATTAGCTACAGATTGTTTACAAATATGCACCACTAACATTGTCATATAACCTGGGGTGGACATTTTTACATGACCTTGATTTTGTTGACCGTCAGACTCACTTTATGTAATCTATATGTTCATGCCACGTTGCTTCATTGTGTTTATTAGATAAATGAAAAGTAACTTTATCTGTAATTGGCTGAACATGTTACGTGCAAGTGATTGACCCCAGTCATCTATAATCATTACCAAGGCCAAATCAGTCCACAAAAACAAAACAAAACACAGCAGCACATTTATCATACTCGATCAACACTTGCAAGTCATCTGATCTCAACATATAGAGAAAGTGGAGTAGTAATGTTATGGTGATCGAAACACACTGCATTTTTCATCAGTGTCAGATATTGGTAAGTGACAGGAGGCTGGAAACTGGCAGGAGCGCCTGGCTCCATAACTGCACAATAATGACCAGATGAAATGTATTCATGTATGCTGATCTGCTGCTGGTTCTGCACACAATGTGTTGCTAAACCAGATGCTGTTTGCTTGGGTTCAGTTTCCCTTTTCCAAATCTGACAACTGGTGTTTCTGATGAACACTGGAGAAAGTTCTTTTGATAAAGTGATTGATTTAACCTCGATAAAGTTAAGACAAAAGATAACAAATACTACACACACAGTACTTGCTACTGAAGATAAACAGTAATTAGTTCCATGTGAACACAAAGCCTGCTGTACCAGTCTGGCACAATCTCACCCTTACATTTTGGAAATTGATAAATGCTCTGATTTCTGTGGCACACAAACAAGGAGTGGAATTATAATAAAATAATTGTTGCCCAACACAATTTAAATAAATCATTTTGAAGTAATATCAGCATAAAAGCCAAAGATGTAATTGAACACAGCTTTCATACAGACAAATGGAAAAAAAAGGAAACTGACTTTATTTCATTTGCCACTGGGATGGTGCCTCTTTAAGAATGAAAACCGCAAATTGCTCTCAACAATTCCTATACCTCTGGAGTTGACCACTTTAAAATTGGCCCGCTCGAAGATTATAAATATGGCTATTTGATGGCTCTGTTATTACGCTTGAGAGGGGGGAGGAGAGGGAGGGCTTGTGGCTGTAAGGCCGGATGGTTTCTCTTGATGTGGGCGAAATCTTTGAGCTTCCACACCACACGCTTCTGTGCTCTGCAACAGGAAAAACACAGGAGATCATTTCCAAATGAAAACGTGTGTGCACATCACTCACACACACAGACACACACATGCTCTCCGTATACACTCGATAGAGTGAAGCGATAAACAAAATAAACAGCTTGTCCTTCCACCGCACAATACCCCTAAGTGTTAGCTCGATGACAGTGCTGGGTCCTGTTGCTATAAACAGGAGCTACATAAATTATATGTTTGCACTTTAATAGGTTTGCCTTTTTCCATTTGTGCTCACCTAATCTAATTCCCCTGAATGTTTAATGTGGGTTTTTATGGAGACCTTGATCCGAGACAAAGACAAATTTTCATTCCTGCCTTCATTAAAGAACAGTAAAGTTTGGCATCTTTATTTGTGGCTGACCTTAAAATGAGTCAGTCTTTATTTAGGTAAAGGCGACATATGCACGCTGTTTATCATCCCATTTCTCCTTCTGTTCGTGCACATGCATGCGTGGGTATGGGAGTTACATTAGGAGCCTTGTATGCATCATAAGTCTTTATTGTCCCTGGTGAGCAGCATTTCCAGTAAACAGGGCCCTCGTGAAGGCCAAGTTCCCCATTTGTGTTTGTGTACTGTGGGGTCAAGAGTGGAATCATGGAGTCAAATGGTGAATGGCAAAAAAGTAAATCCCACAGCAGGAATCTTTAACAAGCTCCTTTTAACAAAACCTTGGGTTATTTTCTCTCCCCCCATTTTCCTCTGCATCTGGCCCTCTTGCAAGTACATTTCTCGCTTTTCAGCTCGCTGTGGCTAGCTGCTGCTAGGCTGACTCAGCCCTCCGCTCTATTCTTGGGCCCTGACGAACAGTGTTGATATAGCCGTGTCTGATGGCCACACGCCATAAACCAGTCTTTGTTCCTGCCACTTCTGCTGAGCTATTTGCCCTCGTCTCTCCTCCCACAACGTCTGCTTGTCCGGTCAACCAATTGATGAAGCGTAAGCAAACCACTTTAGGTCAACAAAAAGCGTTTATCTTTCAGTAAGCGAGTGGGCCACTGTAGTGAAATGTGATACTGCAACTACTGCGGAGGCATAACATAAAAATAAAGATGACCACAAGTAATGTAATCCTGTGGCCTTTGGGGTCAAGCCAATGTGTGAAGACCTTCTTTAATAGAAGCCCGGAGAGATGAAAATCATTAACCATCCAATTAGCTGGGTGTTTGAGGAAAACGCCCTTTGATCCAGCGTTGCCAGAGGCAGGAAGACACTTCGGTACCTTAGAGAGAGGCCCGACTTTTCAAAAAGAAAGAAAATGGGTTTATTGTTTGGGATCACAGTGCAGTGACGTTTATTATCTGACGAAAAGCCTTTGACAGATGTCATGACCGCAGTCTTCACACTCAAATACACGCCCATTCATTGTGGAGTTTGTGCTCCGCTCACGTTATCTGTCTCTTCCTCGCAGGGGCAAATTGCCTCATTCCTTAAATCCAGTTAAATAAATATGGTAATAAACAGTGTGAGAGGAAAGGCTTGGCAGTGTGCAAAGTGCTGTTGTCCATTAAGATGTGAGAAAAAATTAAAAGCATGTCTGATATTAGTGAGTGGCGGCAGGGGCCTAAACTCAAACCATCTGCCTGCGTGTAATCACGCAATGCGCCGAGACGGGGAAGGGTGAAAGGTATAAGCATCACCGCAAAAGGCACACGCTGCTTATTAGGGGTTTAGAAAGACACAAAACGGCTGCAGAATCCCTGGAAAAAAAGCAAAAAAGCGTAACCATCATCAGATTATCGGATCTGAGAGGAAATTCACATCGCTCCCACTCTCAAAGGGACAAAGGGACCTTTAAACATTTGCGGCTCGTGAAGCTCTGAATGCGAATGATTGATGGAGCTGCCTAAACACGGTGAATAGACAGGAAAGATAGAGTGTGAGAGAGGCACAGATAGAGAGATGCTGACAGAATGTGTTGATCTGAGAGCAGAGAGATCAGGAGGTGTGTATCTGGTCTCCCTCTATGATCCACATGTGTGGATGCAGAGAGCGAGAGCGCGCGCCCAGATCTGGCTACCATCGCTCGTCAGTCATCACTGCAGGCAGACGCCGCTTTTTGATAGTTGACATGGCTGCCATCGGCTGCATGTGGAAAGAGCGAAAACTGAGTGAGGAGTTTGAAACTGTACGCTCCATCGAAGGTATAACCAACTTCAGCAGATTGTGTGGAATGTTTGAAGAGGAATGCAATCCTTAAAATAAGAGCCACAGACTACTTTTATCAGTTATATAAGGCTTAGCAGATGCCAGCCACTAATCTAATGATGAATATCAAGTGCAGACTTTGTCAAAAGCTTTTATATTGAAGGTGTTGTGATTTTAGCAAATCTCTAGATCGTTTTACCGCCTGAAACTGAAGGAGCTCGGGTAGCTGGTCATAATAAATTATGTCACATAAATCAATCTGCTGAACAGAGAGAAAAAAAAGACCTGTGGAAGAAAATCGCCATTCACCACTGGAAGAATGAATGCATTGTCTGAGGAGCACTGTACTTCACTGTACGGCGTTCAGCGCTAAAGAGACAAATCACCCCAGGCCTTCATGAGTGAAGCATAGTGGGAGGCCAAGATGAATACAGTACATTTCCCCTCTCTGTTTCCCTCTTAGCTAAAACATAGCAATTAAAAAGTCCCCATAGAAGCAAAGCTCGAAGGAGCCAGCAGCTCAGTGAGAGACACAGACCACAGCCTCTGCTGTAATTGAAACAGGGCCCGAAGTCTAACAGCAATACCCACATTTATTTATTTTCAGCCATTTAACATGTCTGAGATCTTTGTCTCGGAGAGCTAATTGCTCCTTCCGACAGGAAGACAGTGAGTCAATGGGTAGTTTATGTACAAAGAGATTTTAATCTGATCCCCCTTCTTGTTTTCAGCCTCGTGGAATCAGTAGAAAATATGGAAAGTATGAGAGTCTTTTCTCAGCGTTCTAACAATACAGGATAATCCCCAACTGTTTTACTGAGATTGGTAAGTATTTAAAGGGTTTGCCGGGGTGTAAACGTTTGCTTATTGCTCTAGCAGTAGAGCAAAGTTTGTTTTGTTGCTGTTTGCATCTCTCCAGTCCATTACATCATGAGCTCATTTGTTTAAAAGTTTGATTAGGGGTCTCAGAAAATCCACAAAAATGCACAAAATTGTCCATCCTGTTGGGCTGGCAAATAGTGAATAAAGACAGGGAGGAGAGAAAAAAAGGAAGGGTGAAAGGAATGTAATCACAGTGCGTTCATGAATGTCAGTGCATTGAAAGATCCCTTTAAAATCCCATCCGATGAGTCTCCCAGACCACTCCTGTAAAGTAGAGAATAGGAAACGTTATACTTTCTCTCTCATCGACCACACACTTGCTCAACCAGCTAAGCAAAGGAGGAGTGGAGGCCACTTCTGGAGTAACCAGAGCTTTTGGTTTCTTTGTGCCCCCACCCCCTCACCACCCTGACTTTTTGCCTTTGTGCACATTGAATTGTGTACTTTAAACATGTCTGCACACAGTTGTACATGTGCACGTGCATGATTTCTGAAGCTTTGTCCTTGTTGCTGAATTAGCGGAACGTCAGGTGAGCAGAGAGGAAGGAACCAAAGAAATGGTGACTGGCTCTCGTCTGAGAACATCTGTCTGCCAGCTGTGCGTGTGTTTACACCCGACCCCAGCCAAGTCACCGTCTGGGTCGCTCTCTCACTCTCCCCTTCACATTACTGCCATTACCCCCCACCCCACCTCTTCCTTCCTACTGTCGAGGAAACTCTTCAGCTCCTGCTCAAAGCTACTGCAGCACCTCCGAGCATCTCGCCCAGTCACACACACACACCACCAGGAACAGTAGGCCTGGACTTAGCTACCGCAAGCTCTGAAAATTGGTTAGATTCAAAGGTGATTAAAGTAATCAAAGCAAACTGAGGTTATTGGGGGAAAAAAGGGATCCTGTAAAATGCGTGGCAGAGAACTGAGCCAGCGACGGGCGGAAAAACGGTGACGGGATGGATTTTAGAGAGAAAAGGCTGATTCACGGTGGTCACATGTGTCATGGCTCACATATGACTGATATTGCAATTACTGCTTTTTTCCCCATAAACACTAACCCATTGCATCATGTAGCAAACAATAGAAAAAATACATGACATTCACAGGGAAATTTATGTCCTCCCTTTTGTCCAAATGAAGCTGTTTTGAAATGACAAGTGTTTACACTGGCACGGACAAGGGGAAGTCTTGGTTTGAGTGATTACTAAACATTGCTAATCGCCATGATAAAAATGGAGCATTAAAATCAGCGTTCGATAAACATGAGCCAGGGAGTCACAAGAAGATAGACTTTGATACAAAGGAGGTTTTCCCCTCACTGTTTCTTTTTTTTCCTGTTCTGTAGGTGGCCAACCACTGAACTGAGTTTGGAGTGTAGTGAGTCTTTGGTTTAGAGAAGGACTTGGGGTTTTAGCTGTCATTTTGTAGAAACAAACAAATCTTGGTAATCAAAGTCACTGTTTGGAGGAAGTCAAAGTCCCATTCCATCTTCTCCACCAACCGTGGGTTGTTTCATTAAAGGAATTTGTGTTGTATTCTAAGTGCACTTAAAGTTTCTTTGTGTACAGATTTTTTTAATATTTTTACAGTATTTGACAGAAACTTGAAATCGTAATGTAGAACTGTGCTTTTAGACTCCAGTATTGCTGCATTACATAATGCTGAAAAAGTTCCCAATTTCCACAACACATGACTTTTCAGATACTGTTCATCTGCCATAGATATTGTTTTAGGCCTGCCTCTGATTCTTTTGTCCTCTGCATGTCCAGTTTACTCAAACATTTTAAGGACACACTGCACACCATGCCAACAGAGCCACGTTTCTGGCTAGTTCATCTAGAATGACCTTTGGCATGCCTGTTAAACTCTGTTAATGTTGCCATTTGCCTATTATGTGTAGTTATAACACTGGTTCATCCTTGAGTTAGGTGCATTTTTTAAAATGTTTTGAGTAATTGATTGAGTTGCTTAACATACAAAAGCTTCCTCTGAAAATAATCAGGTACAAGATTTGGACTGAAAGTGAGCAAAAAAGCAGCCGCTGTCTGAAGAACTTTGAAAGACCTTTTAGAAAGCACGGAGAAGTCCAGTTTAACAACACAAGTCTGCCTCCTTGGAAGCAAAATATAAATAAATGAGGGGTGGCTTGAGACTTTTATTTTTCTCATGCTTCTCTTTTCTATTTCTCTCTTCTCAGCATTTTGAGCCTAAAACTGCTTCAGTCTTTGTTGTCTATTGCTACCATGGTAACAAGCGTTGTCATCTATGGCAAGGTTAGTGGAAAAGGAAGTGAGTGATGTGTGATACCACTGATTTCCTTTCCAACCCACCGTCAAATAAAACCCAGGCTGGTATCCCAGATACCAATACCTTAGGAGAGTTCACACTCATCTACCAACAAATGCAGAGGGGCAAACCAGTTGGTCAAACTAAAGAGCACTGAAGCTCTTTGAAGTACACTGCGAGAGACGCCATCTTCTACAAAATGCTGTGTTATTAAAAATAAAAACACAGCTGGTGGAAAATGTAACGAAGTAAATAAAAGCCATAAAAATATATGAATTAGTCAATAATTGTCTGCTGTCAAAACAAATGAGACTGAGTCACTCAGCATCATTGGTCGCTCATGGGCCAGCATTTGGTTAGGCAAAGTTTGCTGCTTACAGTGTAAATCATCTAAAAAGAGTACGTAAGTGTCATCCTAGCATACAGCGTCATTTTAATAAAACGATGTAATCTCACTCTAAGCTGAACTCTGCCCTGATTTTTTTCATAGCTATTTATTGTGGCATTCCATTGTTTATTTTGTTGGCATGTTAATTTATATAAATTTAAAACAGCTTTTAGCTTTATTAGGAACAACAACACTCAAACTGAAGCCTAATTGAGCACAGATCACTGACACTGACACGATAGGTGCACCGTCTGTCTGTACCTGGACGTTGCCTGCCACTACCAAACGACTCAGTGAAAGAAGCCTGTCTGGGTGGAGCAGCAGCTTTCTTCTCCTCTTGAGGCGGGCTTCAGTGGCTTTTAAAGAGTAGTAGCTTGCATGTGTGGCACTATGTTAAAGATAGAGACACGAAAATAGTAGCCCCCCATTTTATTTTATGCTCAAAGACACTTTCTTTTAGTAAGGCCACTGTAATGTCAGTTTTACTGTTATATAAGTTCCGCCAGCAGAGGGCGCTCAGTCTCGTACGCATCGGTAGCTGACGCTACACTCGAAGAAGTAGTGTCAGGGGTGAAGAGGCAGCGTATGGTCTGCGCGCCAAAAGAACTGATTAATGTCACATTTTTCTGTTTTTACAGGTAAGCTGGGTGGTTGATAATATAAAACAGAGATTCTAAAAGTGACAGCAATGGCGATTAATGATAAATGTCTTGTTCAGTGTTGGGACTAACGTAGGGTTGCCAACTCCCTGAAAAATAAATAAGGGACACCTCGTGGCCAGGGCCGGGCAACCCAGTTGTCTTCACCCTTCCCAGTGTGGTAGCTCTTTTTTAGTGTGTGTGAAATTATTTTTTAACCATTTGACTTGAATTTGATTTAAGCAGATGCATATTCTTTGTGATATGACCATATGGGAAACAAATGATCATTTAGCCATTTATTTTTAGCTCAAAATGACAACATTAACACAGTAAAACAGGTCTCTTTCTTAAACAGAAGCCTGTCATGCTTAACTTTTGAGAATATAAGTAAATCTTTCTTTAAAAGAACTCTGTCCTGCTTAACTTAAAATTATATAAATTAATAGAAAGCAATAGAACGAAAAATATTCTTGTAACAGTGCACATATAGTGCATTTAGTACAATTGGCTTCAGTTGAGGTATTATTTCAGCTTTTCTAATGCTAATCAGCTGCTCCTGTTTGTAAACCCGCTTGTTCCCATGATTACGCACCTTAACTCATCATCATTATTCATCTATGTATTACTTTTATGTATTATTCATCTATTTGTTGTAATCATCCATCCTTGCAGTTGTTTATTACACAAAATAAATTATATTATTACACTTCTGGCCACATAGCGCTGATATTCACTGCACATGCCCATATTAACCTTAACCAGAGGGTTTAAACAACAAACCAGTGTTTACATACCATATCTGCTTCTGCCGTGGCCTGGTGGACAAAAAATTGGTTAAGGGTTCCCCGAGCTTTCACGCCCCTCATGTTCTTCTTGTGCCCACCACTAGAAGCATGCCTATGGAAAAAGTGCGCCGGCACACAGTGCAGTGCGCTTTATAGGTGTTATCGTGCACTTTCCCAGCCAGGTGTTTTCCTTTTCCCAGTCCTCCCTGTACTTTTGCAGCCTTTTTTGTTTTCTTTCTCTGAGGGGAACAAACATTGCTGCTCTAACGCTGGGCTTACACTGTGCGATTTTTGGCCCATTTTGAGCCGATTTTTGAGTCGTGCGACCGATTTGGTGATCGGCCCGATTTTGGCCTTCATCGTGCATCGTGTAGTATACGTGGGGTAACGAGAAGCGATTAACACCTCACGACCAGCTCCCGATCATCAATCGCTCGTGAGGGTGTCACCACAGCCGCTCACACTGCTCATGCGCAAACACGTAAACATCGGTGAAAAAGACGGCGCAGCACGGCTGTGCAGCGTGTGATCTGGACACAAGTGATGGAGGCACTTGTAGAACTTTGGAAAGCTCATCCGAGCCTTTTCGATGTGGCATCACAAAATTATCACGACCACAACAACCGTGAAAATAGTTGGATTTACACTGCTGCTCAATCACAGCTGCCTGATCAATGTTTTTCATTAGCAATTTAGCAAAGTTGATGGTTGTGTGTCTGTGTGAGTGAAAGACAGAGAGAGCGAGCGACAGATTTTCTGTTATAACCTTCATGTTATGTTGGCACAGTGTGAGCACTCAGGTCGCATCAGAGCATTGGGCCGTATAGTGTGAGACCTGCATCGTGACCTGCAAACTTCTAATCCCTGCGAGTCAATCGTGCAGTTTGAGCAAGAGCTGAATAACGTGACTGAAAAAAATCGCAGTGTCTGCCCAGCTTTAGGTGTACTGTCATCCGAGACGTGCACCGCAGTGTCGGCGTTTGTTTCCCTGTTGGCCATGCTTGTTGTTGTGGTCATCTGTTGTCTTCCGGTATTTTCTCCGCAAGCGACCTTTCCTCGACCAATGAGATAATCTGAATTGTCATACTCGAATTGTCATAAGTGTGCTGTCAGCTCATTGGTCACAAAGCAGGAGAGGGGCTGGGAATTATGTTTTCAAACAAAGCGTTAATTCCATTAACATTTATAGACTACTTTTGATTCTCACTGTATTACGGGACAAAGTGCGTCCCTTATTAGCTCAATACGGGACGTGTACTTTTGTTTCTAAATACGGGACGATTCCGTTTTTTAAGGGACTGTTGGCAACCCTAGACTAACGCGTTATTAAGTAACGCGTTACAGTAACTACGTTATTATTGTGGTAACGAGCACGGTAACTAGTTATTATGCCAAAATCAGGAACGCGTTACTCGTTACTGGGATTTAGATAGGGTCGTTACTCGTTACTTCGTGTGGTGGCATTGCGGAGTTTCCACAGATTCAGTAACATTAGCAAGTGGTGGAGGCAGCAGGTGGATGAAGGAAAAGGGACGCAGAAGGAAAAGAGACCCGAGGTGGCCGCCGGTCCAAGTGTGAACTGAACTTCAGGTAAGAAGTTATGACCTGCAGTCTCTCTGGGTCAGATATGAACCAAGTTTAGGTGGAGTTTATTTTCGTTATTCTGACTTTTTCCGTACTGCGTGCTAGCTAGCATGACGGAGTTTCTATACAGCTGGGTGGGTGCTATGAAGTTAATGATGTTTAACTTTATTTTGTTCATAAGTTATTAGAGTTGCCAACCGTCCCGTCTGGTATTCAGAGAAAATATTACGCGTTTCTTATTGAGGTGAAAAGGAACAGTTTGTCCCGTAATTCAGCTACAATGAAAAAGGCACAAAGCTGGAGTTACTCTGTGTCTTTACGCTGCACAGCTGCCTCTTCTTCTCTCATTCTCCCCCCTCCCTCTCCCGTTTCTACTTCAATCATGAAAACTGATCAGTGATCAGCTGATCGTCTTTTCTCTCTTGTGTGTTTATCGCCCACTTTGCGCAGAAAGAGGAAACCAGCGGATGTCGCGCTAAACAACAGCAGCACGTTTAAGCTTGATCAGCTGTTGTTAGAATTTATTTAATATTAATTTCTAGTATCAGCTGATGTTTGCTGGAGCCACAGCTGTAAAAAAAGCTGCTGGTCATGATATGGTTTGGTTATCTGGTGAGAGGGAAACATGAAGATGAAACCAGGAGATGTCCTTACTGGATCATCAGAGCTGAGCAGGTGATGGAGAAACAGGTTTACCTTTTAGGTGACATGAATGAGTTGAAGTTATGAACTGTTTCTGAGAGACAAATAACCCCAGGATCCTTTTTTAGGTAGCTGACAGCTGGTAACTGTGCAGGTGCGGATCTAGCAAAGTGTGGCCAAGGGGGCATGTAGGGCATTAACAGGGAATGGGGGGCACAAAGAAATACTTTTCTTTCTTATTCTCATTTAAAATGTCTAGCTTTTAAAAAAATAATTATCTGAATCTTACAACAAACGATTGATAGATTGATGCATATATACCATCAAAACAGTGCACATCACTGTCACAACAGTGTTTGTTTTCATTCAAAGGCTTTATGATTTTTCCTATAATGGTGGGCCAGTTTCTAGTCAAAATGCCCGGGATGATTTTCTTTCCCAGTCCAGCTCTGTATGCAGCTCATCTGCAGTCTGGTGTTACCTACATCTTCCTATTCAGAAGGCAGAATTTCTGAGTTCTGAGTACAATCGAAAGCACCACGACTGCAGTTTTTGTGTTGGATGTAAAAGGCGCACATGACTCTGTGACGTAGGCTAGAATCATGGCAGCAGTCAATGACGGTCCAGGCGTGGGATTTCTCTCGTGGAAATATGCACGTTATCATATCCTTTCTATTGGTAGGTGGCACAGTGCACTTGTGGCAAGTAAGCAAGCTAGAAGACTGTCAAAGTTATGGAAGAAACACATTAACAAGAGAATTCTGAGTAAAACCAAAGTTACTTTCCCTAGTAACTAGTTACTTTGAAAGTAACGAGTAACTTGAAGTAACTGAGTTACTTTTGAGAGAAGTAACTAGTAATGTAACTAAGTTACTATTTTAAAGTAACTTACCCAACACTGGTCTTGTTTGTGGCGAATGTTAAGCTAGAGAGCTAATTTCCAAGTTGGTCCAGTTGTTAGCCTGTGCCAATCCAGTTATTAGACTTTACCGAAATTCTGTGATTTCCATGCAGGTATATTTTTGTGCTAAATATATGTTTTGCATTATAAGAGAAAATGTGAATCGCTGTATGTTTAGTTCAGGAGGAGTGAATGCTATAGAAATATGTTAAGAAAAACATTATTTGAAAGCGATCTAGCTTAATAAATAAGACTGGTTCATAAGTAGATTAAAACAGTAGTAAAAAAACAAGATAAAACTGTAGTGAGAGTTCACTATGTTATCCATGCATACAGTAAGATGTATTTCTGTGATTTAAGCAGTTTCTAAAAGTGGTGCAGGTAAATATTAAACTGTATAAGTTTGGAAAAAGTAATGTTAGCTACACTAGAAGAAGTATTGTCAGTGGTGAAGAGGCAGTGTACGGCCCACGCGCCGAGAGAACTGATTAATGTCACATTTTTCTGTTTTTACAGTTTTCTGTAAAAATAAATATGTTGCACGGGAGATGAGTTGGCCCATCATTTCAGCGGTGTAACACATGCAGCATGGGCAGGTGAAAAGAGAAGTAGCATGTGCAGGATTGTAGTTTGTTGGCTGCTGATGAGTCCCAGTGTCTGCGGGGAATTGCCATAGTTACAACTGTTAAATTGATCATTGTTAAAAATCATAAACATATCTGTAAATCGACCACTGTGTGAGTCGTTCATAAACACAGAACACTGAATGAAATTATATTTGCTTTACCTTAAAGTCACCTTCTGGTTGCATGTTCACACAGCTTCTATGTTGTACTGTCAAATTCAAATGAATGAAATCCATTTTTACCCCCCAAAACTGTATTTGCTAAAATATAAAGAGAAGTAAAACATTACAGCTGCAGGATACACACAGATCATTGTGCCAAATATTAGATTATTTTAAACGTTAATTAATAGGTGTCATAATTTTTCCATCTTTAAGATTAATTTTTCTTCTCAGTGAAGTAAAAAGTTAATAGTGGACTTAAGTAACTACAAACCAAACGTACATATTGTGTTTTGTTCTTTTTCCAAACACATACATCGGGGTTTATTGTAAAATATTCAGACCAAGTACTTAGTTATTATTATTACTTTTTACTGCCAGGTTGAATTAACAAATTTTGCTAAAACAAAAAAAGTTTCCACCTTAAAAGAAAAACGGCTTATTTGACAGTTACAGTTTTAGCATGTACATATCCTAAATTCTTAGCAATTAACTTTCTTGTGTTTGTGGTGCTGTTTTAGGGAATACTACTGACAACATGTGTGGCATGGAAATAGACTGTTTGCAATTATTATTGACCGATTTCTTTATTAAAACAATCTGAGCTGCTTTAGCTAATCTGCGAACAGATACACCATCTGCTCCACTGTTGTATTTCCTACAAGTAGTTTTAAACCACACTTGCCACTCACACTAAATATCACAACTGACTTATCAACAGGATTAAAATCCAAAGCATTACAAGTAGGGTTGCCAACCGTCCCTTAAAAAACGGAATCGTCCCGTATTTAGAAACAAAAGTACACGTCCCGTATTGAGCTAATAAGGGACGCACTTTGTCCCGTAATACAGTGAGAATCAAAAGTAGTCTATAAATGTTAATGGAATTAACGCTTTGTTTGAAAACATAATTCCCAGCCCCTCTCCTGCTTTGTGACCAATGAGCTGACAGCACACTTATGACAATTCGAGTATGACAATTCAGATTATCTCATTGGTCGAGGAAAGGTCGCTTGCGGAGAAAATACCGGAAGACAACAGATGACCACAACAACAAGCATGGCCAACAGGGAAACAAACGCCGACACTGCGGTGCACGTCTCGGATGACAGTACACCTAAAGCTGGGCAGACACTGCGATTTTTTTCAGTCACGTTATTCAGCTCTTGCTCAAACTGCACGATTGACTCGCAGGGGTTAGAAGTTCGTATGTCACGATGTACTCTCACACTATACGGCCCGATGCTCTGATGCGACCTGAGCGCTCACACTGTGCCAACATAACATGAAGGTTATAACAGAAAATCTGTCGCTCGCTCTCTCTGTCTTTCACTCACACAGACACACCACCATCAACTTTGCTAAATTGCTAATGAAAAACATGATCAGGCAGCTGTGATTGAGCAGCAATGTAAATCCAACTATTTTCACGGTTGTTGTGGTCGTGATAATTTTGTGATGCCACATCGAAAAGGCTCGGATGAGCTTTCCAAAGTTCTACAAGTTGTGCCTCCATCACTTGTGTCCAGATCACACGCTGCACAGCCGTGCTGCGCCGTCTTTTTCACCGATGTTTACGTGTTTGCGCATGAGCAGTGTGAGCGGCTGTGGTGACACCCTCACGAGCGATTGATGATCGGGAGCTGGTCGTGAGGTGTTAATCGCTTCTCGTTACCCCACGTATACTACACGATGCACGATGAAGGCCAAAATCGGGCCGATCACCAAATCGGTCGCACGACTCAAAAATCGGCTCAAAATGGGCCAAAAATCGCACAGTGTAAGCCCAGCGTTAGAGCAGCAATGTTTGTTCCCCTCAGAGAAAGAAAACAAAAAAGGCTGCAAAAGTACAGGGAGGACTGGGAAAAGGAAAACACCTGGCTGGGAAAGTGCACGATAACACCTATAAAGCGCACTGCACTGTGTGCCGGCGCACTTTTTCCATAGGCATGCTTCTAGTGGTGGGCACAAGAAGAACATGAGGGGCGTGAAAGCTCGGGGAACCCTTAACCAATTTTTTGTCCACCAGGCCACGGCAGAAGCAGATATGGTATGTAAACACTGGTTTGTTGTTTAAACCCTCTGGTTAAGGTTAATATGGGCATGTGCAGTGAATATCAGCGCTATGTGGCCAGAAGTGTGATAATATCATTTATTTTGTGTAATAAACAACTGCAAGGATGGATGATTACAACAAATAGATGAATAATACATAAAAGTAATACATAGATGAATAATGATGATGAGTTAAGGTGCGTAATCATGGGAACAAGCGGGTTTACAAACAGGAGCAGCTGATTAGCATTAGAAAAGCTGAAATAATACCTCAACTGAAGCCAATTGTACTAAATGCACTATATGTGCACTGTTACAAGAATATTTTTCGTTCTATTGCTTTCTATTAATTTATATAATTTTAAGTTAAGCAGGACAGAGTTCTTTTAAAGAAAGATTTACTTATATTCTCAAAAGTTAAGCATGACAGGCTTCTGTTTAAGAAAGAGACCTGTTTTACTGTGTTAATGTTGTCATTTTGAGCTAAAAATAAATGGCTAAATGATCATTTGTTTCCCATATGGTCATATCACAAAGAATATGCATCTGCTTAAATCAAATTCAAGTCAAATGGTTAAAAATAATTTCACACACAAAAAAAGAGCTACCACACTGGGAAGGGTGAAGACAACTGGGTTGCCCGGCCCTGGCCACGAGGTGTCCCTTATTTATTTTTCAGGGAGTTGGCAACCCTAATTACAAGTAATACAGATTTTGTCATACACGGTTAAAATTGCTTATGAGAGATAGTCACACTATACTTCCATTACAGTATTTCATACGATGATTAAAATAATTTGTTTAATTATTTTTCCACCCTGACGGTGTCAAAGTCGGCAAATAAAAATTAATTGTAATTAAAAATCATAATTACCCCCTCAGTGTTTTCTTTATAAGAGAGTCATTTAATTTTTTTCTTCAAATCACTCCCATGCAGAGGCCTAACGGAGGCCTGTGAAGGGCTGGGGGTCTACAAGAGTCGATGGGGACCACATGGATGAGCATGGGCTGGTGAGCCAGACAGTTACGGATCGCTTGCTTTTAATTAGTGGCTTCACATGCACTCCATGTGGAGCTGCAAGCCCACCGCAAACGCATGGAAGATGTGACAGTTGGGAGACACGGCCTGAGGAACGGCTCCGGCATTACTGCAGCGTCTCAACTCAACACAATGCCCAATGTGCACGCCAGACCCAAAGCAATTAGCTTCTAAGGTTCCCCCTCGTTCTTTTCCTTCTCTCTTTCTTTTTAATGTCGGAGCTTGGAAAGGCTCAATATAATCAAGTCAAGAAAAGTTTATTCTGTTTAGAATTCCATCTGGTTCCAGGGGGGCTAATTTTAGCGGCGTGCAGGAGTGGTATGCAGTGAGGCTGCATGTACATTCTACTTAGAGCAGTGTGCGGAGGGGGGGGGGGGCTTTGTGCAGACACCCAGGCTCCTAGGCAATAGACTGGCCGACTGGTGTTTCTAAACACTGCTGTAGCCGTTCTCCCATCACTCAGCACAACCCGTGTTCCAACAAAACGTGTCCCTCTGGCACTTACCACAGGATCCAAGGCTCTTTCACCCCCCCGCACCTTCTACCCAGAAATCCCCCTGCCCCCTCCTCTTTCCTCACTCTTTCTTCTTGGTAACTTTTACTGTGTTTCAGCGGTTGAGCATCACCTCAGCTGAAGGCCGTGCAGAAAGAGTGCCTACGCTCCAAGCTGTGATGCATTGCTGATTGGATGTGGCACTTGAAATTACCTCGGGCCCGACTACACAGTCATTATGTATGCCTGCATCATTTACAAGCAAGGATGGAGCAGCGAAATTAAATTTGCAGGAAAAGTATCGCTTTTGTTTCTCTATGAGATGATTGCAGGATTCTGACAAAACATAATTCTCTAATTTCAGGGTTAAAAAGTGACGTCTCTAATCTCTCAAATGAAACATTCACAGAAGGACTTTTCATTTTCTGCATTTCTGGCAAGTGTCCTACCTGATGTACCTGAGCGAAGGGAAAGATGTACATTTCAGTTTATTTAACTGCAGCTCCCTCAGTGCAGCGTGCTAATTTACTACCACCTGTAGCTGTACAGTGAAGTATGAAATCACACCTGACTGCACAGCTTTCACAGTGTACATGTAAAGTTGCTTTAGTTTGTGGAAAATGATGGCCTGTGGGGCTGTGGATGTGGCCGCCTTACTCTTTTGGGCTACAGCATGTTTAACAGAGGATAGAGGGAGACTTGTCTTAAGTCAGACACAAAAAGGGAAGCCTTTTCACGCCTTACTGAAGAAACCTGAGAGAGCTTATATATGAGCTCTGTGGGACCTGCAGAGTCCAGTAGTGATTCGAACCAGTTAAGAATAACACACCCTCACCTACTAAGTAGTGTTTGGGCTAATATTTTTTCTTTGGGAAAAAAAACCTCTGGTCAGAGCGCTGATTTGTTTCTGTCTCTGACCTGCCATTTGTCATTTAACATTGTGTGTCAAAAATGCACCCTCTGAGAAAACCACGCAAATCCCCCCAGACCATAAGTAGATTGTTTATAGTTTCGCTAATTTGATTTTAGCGTATTTGATGGATCGCGGACAAGGGCAGCAGCCACATAATAATAGCACTGAGGCATTTATACCCTGCATAATTAACAGTCTTGCTGTGAAAACCATCAAGGTTTCACAGTAACCATGAGATTATTTGTGTATTGCTAATTTTGACAAAAGTTTATTGCTCTTAGCGTACGGCTAGGAGGATATAAATATCAGTTATGTGTTTGTCATGTTTTCATAGTGGAGAGATTTTAGTTTCCTGTAATAAATGAAGTTTAATGTGTGAAAACAGTGGAAATGCTGAGAATCGGAGGGAGAGAAAAAACACTAAAGAGTCAAATGATTTAATATATAATTATATTGTAATACTGCATATTATATATTATACTTATTAATAATAATAAAAGTTGTGTAGATTACAAATGTCTAAGCCTGCAGATGAAGCAGTCGTTTGTCCTTAATGTCCAGTAGTTTCCACCATTTTTCTTTAATTAACTCAGAGGCAAAGTATGGATCGGTCATCAGAAAATCCTGTTATTAATCTCTGTCTGTATTCTTAACAAATGAAGGGTACAATCATATGGAAACAATCTGGCTCTTGCCCTCAAAGAGACAGAAAACAGAGCCAAATGAAGAACATCCTTTCTCTTAAGACCTGTAATTTGTTTTTATTAGCTATTAGGTAAAACACCTCATTTATCAATGTCAAAGCCTTCACAAAATGATAGCTGTCCACATGTAAATCAGCTAATGCGATGTATGGTTCAGAATTAAGTGGGCTCTTTCTTATGAAATGCTCTACTCTGTGGGCTCAGTGACCCAGCTAAGCCACCCACAACCAGACGTTTTTCTTTCACGGGGCTGTGCTGGAAAACTGAGGAGCGAACACTTAAAAACAGAGCTGATTAAGCACAGACCAAACTGTGTTTCTGTACCCCACACACAGTAGAAGCCAGGGACGCGAATGTGAGTCTGCTACAAATCCGGCAAATAACACTGAATAATTTTTGAGGGAAGAATCGTGTCTCACCTCCTCTGTTTTTTTTTTGCATTTTATTGAAGAAAATGCGTTTGAATCTTCACACGAGCTGCCTCAGCACAGGCCGAAAGTTTAATCCTTGTGCATTTTTTAAAAGTCCGTAACCTTACGACCGCACAAAGATGCTCACTGTAAAGCAACATACCTCCTGCTGCTAAACTACATGTGTGTAACTGCAACATCTGATTCAGAATACATTCAGTCAGCCTATAGTAAGTAATGTACAGATTTATTGCTCCCCGACATGGATAAATATTTTCTTGTTAATAAAATCACACACACCATCACTCGTACATTTAAACGTGTGTCAGATTGGACGACTGTGTCACTTTATGTGCGAGTTCTTTGGAGTGACGGCTCTCTGAGTCCGCCACTATCCACGGAGCACCTTTACCATTACTTATTCAACGTGTTGCACACTATGCCATCATAAGCAACTCGGCCCACTACTTTCGGCTCGGAAAAAGCATGATGAATGACAGGTCTCGCCTGAGCTGTGCCAAGTAACACAAGTCAAAATACATGATACGGAACCATCCAATACTACTGTGGAGCATATCTGTCAGTCTGGCAGACCTCTCCAAAACAGGGACCACACACTCTTTATTAGAGCCAGTAAAATGTCCCAAAGACGTGGCTCGACTGTGCTTTCTGCCTAGCTACCGCGAACAATAGTAGGATTGTGCTGCTCGTCTCTTTTTCTCTTTGTAGGCCTATTATTTTTTCTAGCATTTGTTATTCTCACTTAAACTACAGGCTGGCTCCACGAGTGGGCCGCAGCGTCTCAGAACCGGGCCTGCTCAGGCCAGGAAAAACCCGGCGGAGCCAGACGAATAAAAAGCCAAAGCGCCGACGCCGCGCGGCTCCCAATCTGGTTCCTGTCATGGGGACATCAAGGGAACACCCGCAACGCAATCTCCAAACGTCTCCCCTTCCTTTTCCCCTCCCTGCTTCTCTCCTTCCATCTCTCCCCACCCTTCAAGCGATACGTATTACAGATGACTGAACCATCGCCAAATTCTCCCAGAATGCTGCTTCTTTTTTCTCGCTTTTTTCCCCCTCTCGTGTCTCCGTGTTTGGAGCCAGCCCACATGGATTGGGATCAATTTAGGGTGAAATGATAATTACCCTGTCAGTTTCAATTCCAACGTGATGAAGTGAGAAACAGGAAATGGAATAAACATAAATGGAATCTCACACGCTTTTGATTGGGAGCGGAATCGAATCAGACGCCACAAACTTGGTCGAATTGTCAATTCCGTGCCGTCCCCGCTGAGAGAGCGCTGCGTTTATTCCCCGTCTCGCAGCAAAACGCTGGATAAAGCATATTGCTGCAGATAATTACTGAATTCCACATTCAATACCAAGACTATATGCCTGTTACTGTTTAGTTTGGAACTTCATACATGAGAAATGATTTGTGTCACATCTTTGCAGTGGGAAACTCGGGAGCCCGTTTCCCTCCTCCAAAACCGTAAGCAGAAGTCACACATTTCAGTGAGTTTGATGGCCGAAATCAGCGCCTGAACTAAAGCGAGCTTGTCATTTTGGAGCGTATTTGGCAAAGGATGATCAGTGATAGCACGCGGCTAACGGTAGCCTGCTCTAACCCTGTCATGTTGGCTGTTCCACAGCTGATGTATGGAGCTGACTCCTGGCGAGCCACACTGCACTGCCTGGATTTGTTTAACCCAGCAGATCAACCTTCAGACAGGAGCATGTGTGCAGGTAATGGCTGCCAGATGAGGTGAGGCCAGTTCTTAGAGGCCTCGTGGATGCTACAGAGAAGGAACCAATAAACCACACGCGCGCACACACATGCATATACAAACAAGCTCATAGCCCTTGGAACTGTTATGAGAGACAACAACAAATGTGCAAATAAAAAAGTCAATATTTAAAACCATCACGACGCCCTCCCTATTTAGGTGGTTCACTGAGAGTTTGAGTTTTTTGATTTTTCAAAATATTGATACAAACGTGAACTCTTCTAGGCCCAGCTTGCGGCTGCGATACCAGCGTGGCTTCGAGTTGAGCCTCATTGTGCCAGATCTGGATTCTGGTTGGCAGAGAGCAGTGAATGGTCGTGGGCTAAAGCGAGGGTTGCCAGGCGATGTCTGGACATTGGTCTGTAGGAACGACTGCTCGACCAACCACAGTCTAGCAGGATGAACGGCCCCCTGTAATGAGGATACACTGGAACTAATAGGTCTTTCCAGCTTGCATATTCATTCACAAAACAAACAAATAAATGTCAAAGATTAAACATAGCGAGGGCATCTTTGGCAGAGGCCGCGGCCACCCAGGCGGCCACAATGACGAACTTAGCTGACAACCACTCAAAAATAAATACAACCCCAACTTAGTGGGCTTTCAAATAATTAATTGTGCATATGTTGTAGAGTTAATATTGTCACTGTATGCATCTTCAGGTGGAAAAAGATGTCTGGGCTGTAAATCTTGGCAATTTAGAAAATTGCAATATTAGTGTCTGATTTCGTCTCTTTCACACGTTTTTACGGTGTGGCTTTTAAGGGCAAGCTAAAAGTAATTCTTTTTTTTTCTTTTTCTTTTTTTTTTCTTTTTTTTGGCCTGTCCCGTTTGGCTCTTTTGCCATCAGAATTGTTGTCTAAAGGCAAAGAAAGATGCCCAACGGATTTACTTTACCAAACTGACCATCCCAGCCTTGCCATAATGGTCCATTTGATTCACCTTTTATTGTTTATTTTATTTTCACTTACTGAATACGGGACAGACTTGACTGGGGGAAAGAAGGGGAGAAAGAAAGAGGGAAAGAGAAACAGCTGAGAAGAGGGACGGGGGAGAAGGGCAAAAGACAAAAACCAACAGAACGGGCAGAGAAAAAAAATGCATCTATCGATCACCTGGATCACCTGCTGAGAAAGAAAAAAGAAAGCAAGCAGAAGAGAACAAGAGTAATAGAATAAACAACATCACAATGATATATGAGAATATGACAGTAAATACTAAATGTTAAACATTATTGTGCAGCACATAAGATCAACAGAACACAGTGTGCTTTGAGGTAGGAGCCAAAAAGGGTGTAGTTTGTGGGTGTGATCACCCGTGTGTACACCTGTGAGCATGGGCGCGCTTGTTTTTTGTTTTTTTAAAAGGTTCCTTCATGTAATAATCTGCTAGAGGGTGTGGGGGGGCCACAGCCCCGTCCTCCAGGGCATGAAGCAGGTATGGAGGAGATCAAAACTCCAGACATCCAGAGGCCCCCAGAACACAAGAGACCAAGGAAGACCAACAGAGGGGCAGCTGCGCCACTGTCCCGGAAAGAGCTGAGGAGAGTCCCAGATGAGGGCTCACTCAGCAGCCGCGGAGCAGAAGCCAGGGGGAGTTGCAGTGACGCGCCCGTGAGCTCCGCCGGCAGCCAGCTGCGCCTGAGTGACCGAGCCCCAGGCCGAGAGGCCGGGGGCACCCCACCTCCGAAGTGGCCCGAGCGAGCCCCAGGCTCCAGGCCCCGATAAGCGGCCGCCAAGGAGTGAGCCGGTGTGTACCTGGACGCCCATCCCCGGACACAAAGAACCACCAACGCACCGATGTCTGAGGGGGTCCGCCACTGGCAGGGGAAGTGGTGGTAGGGGGAGATAGGCCTCCAAACCTTGGAGGGCCTGAGATGTCCCCAGAGAGGTGGCGCCTGACACCCAACCTGACATATAGACACAGACATACAGGCACACACAGATACAAACATCCATTCCCACCCTCATGCTCTCATATACACTTACTCCACACTCAACCAACGTGGAGACAGACATAAAGAGACGTTGTACACACGATCACACTCCCCAAGCGTACTCTACAAACCGGGTCTAGGTGCCCTCGCCCCTGGAGGGGGGAACTGCACCCAGACCCAGGTGGTGTTTCCCTTTTCCCTGCGGTGGGGGGAGGCAGACCGCCCCGACTCCGCAGCAGCAGGAAGGCTCCACACTCCAGACCGCAGTCGGACGGCCAACTCCTCCTCCTAGTCCTAGCCCCCCTGCTCCAGCAGGTCGCAGAGAACGGGGGTGAGAGAAGACTCCAAACCTCCCTCCACCCGCTCATTGTAATGTTGATGCATGTGTGTTCTAAGGTGCATTTAAAACCCAGGAGGGCATGGAGCTACCTGCCAGAGAGCAGCAGGTAAGCGCATGGTCCCTCCTGCTAGCCCTCAATGTCTACGTGTATTTAAAATTGAGAGGTGGGCAACGATGCCAGGGGTGGGGTGTACACCCTGATGGTACTTTGGACTCCGTGTATCGTGCCCACCCCCAAGATCCTATATGTATGTGTAATGAGAGTGTGAGTAATGTGAATGTCTAAGTTGTGGGATAAAATTGAGGCAGAGGCAGCCAGAAGGGGACAGAGGGGGGGGTAGCCTCCTCTGCACCCTGGTGACATACCCCTACTCCAAGGCCCTGCATGTGTGGGTGGTTGTGGTGGAGCGGGAAGAGGGAGGCAGCTGGAGATGGGGAGGGAAGGAAGGGAGGGGCAAGTGACCCCTCCCTGGGGCCAGCTCCCCCGCTGACCCCAGTAGGCACCCCCATACTCCGCGACCCGCCAGGGAAAGGGGGCCCAGGCCCATCCAGACCGGGCCCAGTGCAGCAGCGCCGCCCGGCCCCACAGAGCCCGGGACAGTCCACCCAACCCCACCACAGAGAAAACTGCACCCACCCCACCATCCACTCATCTTCCAGACTACATAAGACAATAAACACCCAGGCTGAGATCTTCCTCCACCTCTCCTGTATCTCCCCCTCCTGCAGAGGGAGCTCCTGAGGAGAGGAAAGCTCCTGCAAGATGTGACAATCTCCCCCACCAGTTGAAGAGCCCCCCAGGTGGCTCGACGCACCGGCGGCACCCTGCTCCAGGGCTGGGCCCCCATGCACCCACCCGCCCACAACCCCGGCAACACACCAACCAGGACCCAAGCCCCCGAGGCCCAGTCCGGGTCCCAGCCCAGAGACGGAGCGCCCCCAGAACCTCACGCCCATCCCGGACCCACCCAGGGCCAGCCAGGCTACCAGGTCAGTAACCCACGTCCGTCAGCACAGACCCTCCCCTAGCCCCGCTGCACGCAGCCGCGAGGAAACAGTCTCTTTCACACGTTTTTACGGTGTGGCTTTTAAGGGCAAGCTAAAAGTAATTCTTTCCTCCCAACGTCATCATGTTCTAAACCGGTCAGCACGGCTGTAAATTAATTTGTTCCCTTCGCTGTACAGACAGTGAACTGGGGTAGTAAATTTCCAAGAGTAAGCTCGGAAAGGATGAAGGAAATCTATCTTACAAGCGATCATTAGTGAGTGACTCAAATAAATTGAAGTAGCTGTTATGTAGGCCATCTTTTTCCTTCAACATAGTGGTTAAATATCCTCGAGCGATGCGGCTCAGGAAAGAAAGCGAGCAGCGAGATGTAGCTTTAAACACACCAGAAAAAGGAAAGCGTACCACCCTTGCTCACGATGCTGCTTTTACGAGCTGCCTCCTGGTAATTAAAAAAAATGGTGCACCGTGTAGCTGATATTTCATTTGACACTCTGCGTGCGCAGTAATCGGGAAAGGATCCGCGAGGGAGCTCCCAACATCTCCTGCAGCCTAATTTATAACGGCAACCCACCAAGCAGGAGCAACAGGAGAGCAAACTAGACCCAGGGGTTTGATAAAGAACCTTGGCGATGAAAAGACCTCCGCTACCAGCAGCCGCCCTCTTGCCTGCACAAGCCAGAGAGCAGCTGAGAGTTGAGCCAAACTCTGCACCTGGCCTCCTCAGAGTGCGCCAAGTCTCTTTGCTGTTCCTGTTTCCTGTTATGACGTCTCTGTTTTTTTGAATTCCTTGTAGTTCGGAGCAGGTAAAGGGGCCATTCAGGCATTAAAGCCACCTGGGACAGCAGGTTGAGCAAAGCACTGGGGAGTTCTGCTCTGGAACATGTCTGCGGGCAAATTACTCTGCCTTTACTGATTAGTCCGGCCAGGCTCTCACCTGGCAAACACAATATCACCATGTGACAGCGCAGCAACGCTAACACCGTCGGCTAAGATCTGGGAAGAGTGGTGGCTTTCTGTGACATTTTATTATTATTATTATTTCATTGTTTTAGTGTTAGAAGTTTCATTTTTATTACATTTATTAGCGGTGGTGGCGTTCATAAAAATGGATGTTTAAAAAAATGCAGACACAAAGAAAAAATTGCCGTTTGTACAGAATCTGATGAAAACCATCAAAATGTAAATATGTAAGGGCTAAACCCTGTATATGTTCTGTTCTGTACATCATTGCCTTCAAGTGTTTAAATGATTAAAACAATCTGCAGTGGATGTAATTCTCAGCTGACCCTAACTTTGCAAGAAAAAAAAGATTTTAATAGTTAATAACATTAAATATTAAAATTAAAAAGGCATTAATTACATAATAAGAATAACTGATGTGCATTTAAAGCTATAAATCAGTTTTTAAGCTGTGATAGGTTTGGTTTTTGTTTTTTTGCGATAAACAAAATTAGTTATCACAAAAAGTTTTATTTCAGGGTCCTTGTGCCTCTGCTTTGAAAAACAGTGGGAAAAGCAAATATGTTGTGATGTATTCACTTCATATACACAATATAAATTCAGTGTATAGCATACATATATACATTGTAATTGTAATGTATAGTTCTACTCAACTACATTTCCTCCCATACTAGGTTATTATTATTATTATTATTATTAATTAATAGCACATACATAAAGAATTAACACATTATAAAGCCCTTAAGCGAAAAGGTTAAAATAGTATAAAAGTATACAAAACCATCTGAAAAGTAACAGCCAACTTAATCAGCTCCAAGATTAAAAGCCACCTTACATATTTTAGTATTTCATACGTTTTTATATTTATACTTCTGCATAATAACTATCTTTTTATAGTAAGGTTTCTCTACTTTTATTCCAGTAAATATTCACATTTCACCAGCAGTTTGACCATGATTACTTACCCATGTGAACACTGGGTGGCACTGTGCAGGCTGGCACTGGGATTTTCACAGCAGCAAAGCGGGAGAGAAAGTGTAACTGCAGCCAGTTTAGCTGGTGGTCCTCTCTCTCACCATCCTCCTGCATCAGCACAACGCTGGCTGAGAGCTGGGCAATATTTAGCCATAAGAAAATATGAAACCCAGTTTCTATGTAGGCTGAGTTACCCCCCCCAACACACACACACACACACACACACACACACACACACACACACACACACACACACACACACACTTGACTCACATTTCAGCTGCAGTGTACATAATAATTATTCTGACCACTCTTTTCCTTCTCTTTCTTCTTCTTGTCCTTATCCTCCTCATTTCCTGCCTCCTCTGTAAGACAGAAATAGATGGGCAGATTCCCATGCAGGGTGGCTCTGTTTTTTCTGCAAGATGTACTTTCACTATAATTTTCTTCCAAGTGCTACATTCATAATGCTAGTGAAAAATTTTCAGGAAAAAGTTTCATTTCTTTTCAACAGCAGACGTCAGTGATATGTGAATACTTACAAACACCAGGCTGTATATATGTCAGGATCTGATAGTGTTGGGCATTAGAAAGGCTGCTTATTATTGAATGGACTCTCTGTGAGGTTTCCGAGGCAGGAGGACATTTATTAGGAGGGTTAGCAAAACACTATCAGCTAATACGACTCGTAATTACACCAGCAGTGAGGAAACACAGCAAGCTAACACCAGTATGGAAACAATCTGACAATGCAAACACTGCAACTAAGCCGCTGCATGTGTGTATGCACATTTGTAAGTGTGTGTGTGTGTGTGTATGGGTGAGTGAGTGCACGTGTGTGTGGATGGAGGCCTCCTTGTGCAGATTGTGGGTGTGCGAACTGTCAAATTGGAGTGGGTGGGTGGGAGTGGAGGGAGCACATCTGGAGGGAATTTATTGTATAATTCAGTCTATTATTGCTGCGGTCGATGCTTAAGGAGCACGCACACAATTACCGTCTACTCTGCAAGGCTACAAGTGGCCTCTGGCCTAAACTAATAAACTGTGGAGGAGGGTGGAGAGAGGAGAATTCATTTGAGGTTATCATCATCACACTCCTCTCTGCTACCTCTCACACTGACACTTACCAGAGTTTATATTGAATCAATGAGGAACACCTACTGTTCAGGTCTAGATTGTGGTCAAATAAGATTTGAATCTGGTTTTAAAGGTTTGAATTAGACACACATGCGTTGCAAAGTTTATTGAAAGTTCAAGAGGGTTGTTTAGAAGTACTGAAGATTTACATGTGAGCTGGGGCAGAATTTTCCTTTGATTGTGACAAAGCTGATTTGATCATCCACCGTTTTACTTTTGGCTCTGATTTTTATTTAGTATCAATTTTTTTTTAAACTGTTACAGTAGAATCAGTAATAGTTTCACATTCAAAATAAAGTAACATAAAAATAAGTAAAAGCAAGTAAGCTCAAATATATATAAGACGTGTTAGAGAATTTGCTCCAAATCACATCAACAGTCCTTTCATGGAGATTTAGACTTAAGGTAAAAACTCCACAATAATTGTTGATAACTGCTTTGACAGACAGCCGGTTCTGATACAACGCTTTCATTACATTTTCTTCTGTAGCTGATTGTGGTGGAGTAGATTTGATCATCTACTGTTTTTACGAGTTTTTATTTAATATCCAAAGTTGAAAACAGTTAAAACTGTTACTCAAAAAAGTTTAAGAATAGAATAAAGAAAGAAAAATAAAAGTAAGTAGTCCCCTGATGGTGCTTTATATTGTAATTTTAGTTGTTTTACAAAATCAGAAAAATACCAATATCTGATCAATAAAGTAGTTAGAATCAGAATCAGAATCAGAAACTTTATTGTCATTGTCATGAGAACAACGAAGTTACAAATTAAGAGTAGAATAGTGTAAAAATGCTTGAACAAAATGCAGGTGCCTCAGAGTTGTATAGTACAGTACTATTGTTGGAAGAGTTAAAATGTGTTACATGTCTTATAGGAGTTTAATTGTAAGACTTACAAGCCAAAGATCTGTGGTTCAGTCCCAGGAGCGGACACAGATCTCTTGGGGTCGGTCCAGGAAGGGCATCCAGTGTAAATAAAATAAAATAAAATAAAATGATATAAATATATGAAGTGACCACTTGTGAGAAGGGAGCAGCTGAAAGTTGCAGTATGTAATGTAAAACAGCTGATCCCCCTGGTTATTTTTTTAAATTATACAAAATGCTGGTTTTATGACAACCAAACCAAAACCTAATAAATATATATTCGATATAACTGTTATATTTGATTTTATTTTTTAATACGATTTTTGTCAGCATAACCGGTTATTCGACTAATTGATTCTGCTCCAATAATGTAATCACACCTTCACTGTTCGGTATTCACAGGTCATTGTCATTATCTCAATGGATTTTGCAGCTCTCATGTTTCATGTGAAATGTCTTGTGTGGTGCACTAAGTAGGTGCATGAACAAGGGAACTCTATTGGTTTATGAGGTGATGTCTTTTCATATACATTAGTTTGCATCATAAAATGGTCTGAAATAAAACCCACCTCGTCTTTTCCATTTCAGCAGCCTCTAGGAATAGACTGGTGAGGCGTCTAGGATAAAGACTTTACCAGGGGAAAAATCTGTTCAGGCCATGCATGCAGTATCTGGCTCAGGCAGCCCTGAATGACCCACAGTGTGTGTGTGTGTGTGAGGGAGAGAGAGAGATTTAGAGCTCCTAACAGTGCTGGCAAAGAGCTCACAGCCCAGAACAATAAAGTACTTCCTTTCCAGCCCTCCTAGTGGCGACCTCGAGTGGAAAGTGAAAGGTTCAGCTTGTTGTGACCTTTCACCACCTGAACGTGTCAGTCTGACACTTTTTTTCACGCTTCCTCTTTATTTATCCCCCCAAAACGCGCACACAAACTCATCAGTCTTTCTTATACATTTTATTTTGGGTGGTGCGTCCTCGTATATTAACGGCTGCACAACTGTGTTTCACATCTTATTTTTATTTCTTCGTCTGTATGAGAGAACGACACAGTCTCTTTACTCGTGGACAATCCTCAGCTGCTGTTGTGGCACACCTCTGTCATTCCGCTGCTTCCCAAGAGACTCTCCTGTCCCGCAGTCAGATAAGCTCCAGAATCCACCCTGGCTGTTGTTCTTCACTGCCAGTGTTGGACGCTAACCAGAAACTGCATCAGGTGGAGAACTAGTTTGTTTGGACTCACCCAAGCCGCAGAGGACTTTCATCATCAGCTGCAGCTGCAGTTTAAGACAGTGGAGGGGTTCATTCATTCAGGATTAGGAAATTAGTGAAGAAGCAGCGTGCCAAAGTATGTTTATGAAGGTGTGCGTAAAGCAAGCCGTCTATTAGAGTCAGTCTTATTCAGTGGGAAGGAGCACACACCCAGAGACGTTCGGTACTGATATTTTCACTTTCTAAAGTCTTGTGTTTTTTTTCTTTTTCTGAGTAATGAAAATGTATTGAGCTTCTATTTTGGCCAGGCAGACTTCCAAACTGCATTCTACAGCCTGACAAAATTACTGTGTGCATTTCCACAGAACAATCGCAAAGGCACAACATTTGGACGCACACTTCATCAGTTATGCGTAATGTTTTGTTTTTCTCAGACTTATAGTTCATAGAAACTGCCTGACCCAGCTTGTTTACAGCTTATTTAAGTGAATATGAGGTATAACTTAAATTCCTGATATGGTCATACATACATATATGGGTATATGACTTGTTTTCTGTTTTATTCTTTTGGGGGGTTTTTTTTTTCTTCCATTTTTTTATTAACATCTCCTGTTTTACACTACAACCGCAATATTATGTCTCTCTCAGTAAGGTGTTATGTCTGCCGGGTATAGCGCAATCCCTAGTCCCTGAATACACTGCAGTATTTACCAATATTGAAATAGCTTGGGATGAAGTGAGTATTGAATCAGGAATGTGCTTGTGGCAGATCTCCACCCCTGATAATATAGGGTGTTTTTTCCCAAAGTGGTTTTTGCCCACTTGTTTTTCTCTGTGTTTTTTTTTTTTTTTTTTTTTCTCATCGCAATCCTCTGTCACTCTTCCAGTAAACGTCTATGTGTTTGTGTGTTTGCCTGTGCCTTAAGGAGACTTGTTTTTATTCCGGTTGCTGTCTGTGTTTGTCGTTATACTATCTTTACAAGCCCTTGGTTTGTGAGTTGGAATGTAAAGTGACACATGTCCAAAAAACACAATAAGGCCTTACTGGTTACACTTCCTGTGCACAATCTCTTTGCTATGCAGTATCCATTTATTTGGCTTATTCACATAATAAAAATGGTTTGCTTCTGTGGCTCTGTTGCGGTAAATGGCTACAATGTGTGTTTCTGCTTTTGCCCGTTACCACGTCAAGTTCTTTTACAATTGGACACTTTTTATTCTTATTCTTGTTTTGTTGCTAACTTCAATATTTGTTTAGGGTTCTTTTTACTAGGATGCTTATATTCAAGTTCATGATAAACTTGAATGTAGGATAAAACATTTCGTAAGCTGTCCAAAAGGAGGGAATTTCCTCTTGGTTATGGTTGTCTTTATACATTTATATATTTATTTACTCTAGAATATCAAAAAACTTCTTTATTTTAATTTAAAAAATTTAAAAAAGGGAGAGTGCATCTGGTTTACTACAGTTAAATACATTTCATTCACTAGAAGCATTTCATTCATTTAGTACTGTGCCTAGCATACAGTAGTCAAAATGATACCCTTCTCTTTTGTCTACCCGAGTGTGCAATTTACACAGCTTGGTGATTTGGTCAGAAGGAGACCACACGATGAAGGGTGATAGACCACAGATCAAGTGGCAAAAGAACAGGAAATATGCGATGAAATGTGCAGTAAAGTGGATGAGGTCACCCACACACAGCAACTGAAAATCAAGAGACCAACAGCCTCAGAATTAAAGATAATAATTTCTTTGACCTATAACATTTAAACCGCCACCACTGAAAAACTCATACAAGGCTTGACTTTTTTTTTTTTTCTTCCTCCTCTCTGAGCGAGCCTGCATGTACATTCATTTAAGCTGAGTGCAGAGAGACCACATGAGAGGGGGACACAAACAGAAGCCAATTAAAGAACGATGGGAATGAAACGACAAGAGAAAGAATGTCACGAAACAGCTGCGGTCACTATTTGTGCGACAGTTAACAGGCTTTTATAAAAGAGAAGAGAAGAAATCGTCGCATATCTTGACAAGTACAAGTGGATGCAGAGCTGGAACCACCGCACATTCCTCTTTTTGTTGACTCTCTGTTTTTATATTTGTCTTTCTGTCACTTAAAAGGATGATGGTGTCTTTGTTCTCAGAATAGTGAGGAAAGCTGTAGTTTGATGTAATGGAAGTTTTTTCTTTCACTGTAAGACGAGGCAGATCGGTTGATTCAAAGGGCTGATGGAGAGGATCAGAGTACACCTGTGCTCACTCAAGTCTGCTCTCTGGATCCACACCCCTCATGAATGCAGTTGGTGTGTGTGCTTTTATAGTAGTATGGCTTTACGGATGGCAATGTTAGTCTGTCACCTCTTTAGTCTAGATAGTAATATCTCAACAATTATTAGATGAATTTTGGTTCATACATTATAGATTTACTGGTCTCGGATTAGGAATCGTTGACATTTTCTATCCGGTGTTTAAATCTGACGTCATTAGCCATGTCTGGGCCCAAACTCCGCTGCAGGTCTCTAAGTCAAATGATCACTGCAGCATTACTGAGAGTTGAAAAACTGTGTAAATTCTTTCATCTGTAATAAAATGATCGGTGTGGCAGTTAGCAGGGAGTTAGCACTAGCTTCCTGCTAAATATAATATACCATATTCTGACTGAGGGATTTATGAAACTAATTAAAAGCGTACAGCTCTGCTATCACTTCCAACATAAATGAAGACAGGAAACCGCAGCGACGTTTGTAGGGTTACTGCAGTTGGGCTAGCTGGTATATAATGATGTGCTGCACGATCGCTAGCGACACAGCTATGTTAGTATAATACAAACAGTGAAGCCGGAGGACGAAGGCTACCGGACGGAGGACTTTTTTTTTCTCCACTCGATAAAAGTTAACGTGAGGGTTCCCAATGGTTAGGGGCAAATGCAATCGCATGGCAGGATGCTGTAAACGGACCAAACGTCAGTCAGGAGAACCACCGAGATAATCCATCTAGAATACGAGGTTAGTCATTAATGTACTGCTGCATGGGCTGGGCTGTAGTTACATCGTAAGGGTTTAAAAACTGAGCTTTAAAATGATTAGCGGTAATAAAAACCGAGAGAAGCTGACACTGAACACTGACTGTTTTTTAGGGGTTTGTTGAGATTAAACAGAACAAGATACAAAGCATTAAAACATTAAAAACACAACAGCCTTATTAAATGCAGACTACTTTGGGCCCGTAAGCAGGATTCATCACGTCATCACTTAAGGACCGGATTCAATTCACTTCACTTCAATTCAGTTTTATTTATTGCCAAATCACAACGCCAAATCACAACAGCGCCAAATCACAACAGTGATTTGGCGGTTTAGATTGTAAGGTAAACCCTACAATAACACATTTAACCTCCTAAGACCTGAACTCTTTCATGGCATGCATTTTTAATTTCTCTTTGATATTTGGGCTCATTGGGACCTGATGAATGTAAAAACAAAGAATTACCAGATTTTTTTTTTAAACCTGATTTTTGTTTCTAAGAAAAATGAGAGCCACATATGAGGATATTCGTTTAAAATTTTGATAGAACAGTAGCAGTATAATCGTAAGTGGATATCAGGCCCTTGTAGAGCAAAATTTAGTGTTTTGGTCTAAATACCCCAAAATGTGATGTCCACATATGTGGACGCCAGGTCTTAGGAGGATAGAGAAAAACCCAACAATCATATGACCCCCTATGAGCAAGCACTTTGGCGACAGTGGGAAGGAAAAACTCTCTTTTAACAGGAAGAACCCTCCGGCAGAACCAGGCTCAGGGAGGGGCGGGGCCATCTGCCGTGACGGTTGGGGAGAGAGATCAGCAGATTGTTTAAGAACAGATTAACAATAGATTTGGTACTAATGATTGTTGTCCCTGACGAATGACTCTGACCTGCAGTATGCAGTGTGTCCAAAGGCGTGCGACTTGCCAGAGTAAGCTGAACTGGGTAGAGGTCTGTGAGGAAAATACAGGGGAAATAGTGCTGTCAATAGATTAAAAAGATTTATTACAGAAAATTGTGAGATTAATTAGTTAATCGCGATTAATCACAATTACTTGATCAATAGCCTGGTTGCAATTATATTTTTTCAACTTTATATTTAAGCTTGTAACAGACATTTATGCAATATAATGAAGTAAATGCAGAATAAACACAAAGAATGTTAAATGCTTAAATTCAAAGAGAATTTGAATAGTTTTCTTCAGTCTTTTAGCACAGGTTCTCCCCTGTGAAATACAACTTTTTAAAAAACATTTTAATAATAGGTAAGTATACACTAATATATATATGTTAGTGCTTTCAAGCATTTAAAAAATGTAATCAGATTCATTGTTACTGTGGATTAATTTTGATTAATCACGATTAAATATCATTCATTTTTATCCTACATTAGTCCCAAACAGACTTAAGAAAAAAGGCAAAATATATGCACTTAACATGTTTATTGAACATCTTGAACATTCATACTAAGAAAAAAAACTCTGTAATTATTTATCCACTCTCTCTCTGTCACTCTTGGGGAGGCACTTCAAGTCCTTGAAACGAGGAACCAAATTTCCCATCGAGAGGGCCAATGTGCGTTTATCATCCTCCATATTGAGTTGATCGGTTCGGCTGCCCGTCACTACCAGATCAACTGCCCATTTGCGCATGTGCGAAGGTAACTCTACTTGGAGAAACTGCCCGAAATGCGTTGACATAAACATTTCAGGGATTTTTCTGCACTCCAGACGCGTTAATTGCATTAAAAATTTTAATTGCGTTGACCGTGATAGCGGATTAATTTGCGTTAACACGTTAATTTTGAAAGGACTATGAGAAAAATGTTTAGCAAAATATTTACAGATGGCAATCTGTTTATGGCTTTGATTAGTTATTCTTATTGGATCATTTTTATTTGATAATTTGTGGTCACATTTAGAGTAAAATAAGTGACAAAACAGGGGATCGCGTTGTGTAGTGTTTTTAATGTCTCTGGCAGATCCACTCCTTGCCCCTTGCTCATCATGTTTGGTTTGAAAAGAGCTAAGATGGTCAAATGGTGAGCCTAAGGCCTCCAAACAGCTGTCCACAAATCAGTGGCTGATGTGATGGTGTCCACATTCGTCTTTATACAGTCTTTATCACATGGTTGTGACTTTCAGAGTCTGCACACTGAAAGTTAGTCAGCGTATCAGAATTGTAGTATTGTGACCACTATTGGATTAGTCTGTGAGGGAATTTGAGTGGAATTTAAATTTCGTTCCCGGCACCATTTGTCACTCTAGTGGCATCATTATACCCCTCAGCCTAAACTGATATCATGAAGATGGTAAACACTGTACTACCAACATTGTCAGTGTCAACACGATGACGTTTAGTTCAGAGGATCCCTGCTTTGCTATTTCTGTTCTCGTGTGCTTTAGCATTTGACCACTCTTCTAAATGAAAAAGAGATAATGATAATGATTAACGCCACAGGCACCAGTGACCCTCTGATAACCAGTGGTTGCTACGGAAATCCTTACGAAATCTTTATAAATCCGTCCTTACATCTTTCTGAGACCTCATACCAGCGTCCATAGTCACAAAAGTCAGGGCAGGGAAACTGTTTAGGAAAAGTGGATGTAATATTTTAGACTGCTTGAGCACAAACTGAGTCTTGTTTGTATGTTTTGTATATAGGATGTGATTCAGTATGTTCCATCATGCAGTTGTCAAATTCAGACAACTGTGCATGCTTAGTGTTCACTTAAATTTCCCACATCAAGGAAATGGTCAGCAGAAAGATGGTTCCTGTGAGAAAATCCCAACTGCTGTCAAGTTTCAAAGGCTAAATACACCCGAGTTCAGTCTCTCAGAATCTCACTCTGTCAGAACCCACAAACAGAGCCTCCACAATTACCAACAATTACAGAGTAAACTTCCATCTACTGTTACCAAATGATTTTTGTGTGTGTTTTAAGGGGCCTTATAAATGAATGTGTGTAAAGAGCTGTTTGTTTTTTCATTGGGTCCGCAATCTTCTAATCCCGGAGCACTTCAAAGTATTTACAGGAACAAGCCATAACAGGATCAGCCTCTGAACAAGGCAGCAGATCAAAGAGAGGGGCTGCTGCCGACATAAATATGGAAATAATATGACTCAGTGGGAACGTAGGGTGTTACAGGGACTAGATTTGCAGACGAGAGAACAAGATTGGTCGACACACGAGAGAGGAAGAGACTTGGTTTGAATGCACGTGGGATTTTATCAAGTTTTATTGTCTAACTAAATTACTCAAGTAAAGTTGGGGTTTTTTTCATTATTCCTCAGGAGCAATTTGTCCTGCAGTTTGCTGATTTTTCTTCGACCCAGACATTGCATTGTGGGGGATTTAAACCAGCAGGCTCTCTCTGTTGAGTGAGTTATTGCCTCTCATATAAAACTAGTAAAAAACAAAGAATAACAAAACCATGTGGCGTGACCCTGGCCTATATATTTGCATGTAGGTAGTCAACAAACCACAACAAGCAGCAGTCTATCTCTACATCTCAAAGGCAAACAGTAGCTCAGGGCCAAGCAGCATTCGTCTGAAGAAACACGGCACATGACCCATGTTAATTTTCATAACCTGTAAAAAGGAAAAAGCTGACTTCTGGCTCTGACAGACACACACACAAGCACACAATGTTTATGTGCTTTAAAAAACATGAGTAGGTCAAAATGTACACTGTAGATGGATTTGTACTCTGCTACAGGACAAAGATTTATATCTTTAACCCAAACACAGTAACATGGGCTGATGTATTCTGCAATTTGGAGCTGTGGTGTTTAATGTGCAATCAAGGTGCGTTTACCATGCTGACATATAGCCATAACTTTCTGGCCAAATGCTTTGATGTTATTATTATTCAGACTGTGTACTTTTCTCTTGAAATAGGTAGTTCTGGAAGATTCTTGCCAGTCTGGGAACTTGGTTAATATCTTCAGTTTGTCAATGACACAATTTTGTGTGTTAAACTACATAAATTTACATCAACTTTGCAAGCAATGCCCCTCATCACATTGATAATGAAATGAAGAGATTTTTTTTGTCATTTAAGAAGCTAATTCACCCCAGTGAAATCTTTGAAGGGCACTTTTTCTTTTCTTTTTTTTTTCTTTTTTTTAAGCCTATGCTGCAGCGGCCATGAGAGATCAAATTTACTGCAACTTAAAAAACCCCAGCAAGTTGAAAAATGCTGCAACAGCACACAAAACGCAATAGAAGTTGAATAAAACACGACGGAAATGGGGGGAAAAAATCACAAAGCAAAATGTAAGTGTTTCTGGCGACACAATCCGGTCTTTAAGTCTGACGTCATTGACCATGTCTGGGCCCAAACTCCGCTGCAGGTCTCTAAGTCAACGTCAACGTCCAGGCATCCATGAAAACAGAAAACGGTTACATCGTAAAGGGTTTAAAAACTGAACTTTAAAATTATTAGCGGTAATAAAAACCGAGAGAAGCCGACAGTGATCACTAGGGGCTTGTTGAGATTAAATAGAACAAGATACAAAGCATTAAAACATGTTAAAAACACAACAGACTACTTTGGGCCCGGAAGCAGAATTTGTCACGTCATCACATAAAGACCGGATAAGTTGAGGGACCAGCTACGGAACCAATGACTGTAGAAAACAGTCAAAAAACTGACAGAAACAAAGTCATGCAAAGGATTGTGCTGAGCTCAAAAGAAGCAGCGTAGTCATCCGTGTTGTGAGGGAGAAAAATAATTAATTAATGTGCGTTTTGATTGCAGTTTCATATAATGCTGGTGATTCATGTTAGCTATTAGCTGTTTACTGTTAGCTTGTCACTTCCGCAATCATTCCATTGTGTTGTCGTCTCACCAAAAACACGCCTGTTTTCTGGGATTTTTTAAAATTTCTTTTATTTTGTTCTGTTTCTGGTGTTCTTTTCCCCATTTCTGTTGCGTTGTGTGTTTTTTGTGTTCTTTTGCAGCATTTTTCTATTTGCTGTTTTTTTTTTTTTTTTCTAAAGTTGCAGTCCAATTGACCTCTCAGGGCAACCAGCCTATACTAATGCTGCAGTTTAAATGTTGTTGTTGTTTTTTGTTGTTTTTATCAAATTGAAGGATGCAAAGTAGTTCAGACTGGCAGCACAATCAGACAGCACAGTCCAATGACATAATTTGACCGCTTGCTCACAGCACAGCTTGTGTAATGATATTTTTGCTGTGCTCCTTGATATTCGGTGGCCCAGCTAGTCGAATCAGCCCTTGGCCTCTACCTTGTATTGTATTGTTTCCTCATTAGCTAGCATACATGTTATGAGTAAATGTCTTTGCTGTCTTGTGGTGTTGTTTATGTGCTTGTCAGTATGTGTAAGGTGCCAGCTATGTCATTGTTCTGCTGCTGATCTAATTGTTGCATCTAAATTTCGATCACGCATTTGATAGTATTTAAATACAAAATAATGGATTTATTTGACAGATCTCTGCACTATTCTCCAGCCTGTTGTTTAATCTAAACTGCCTAGCTCCCGTTTCAGTTTACTGTGCACTTTTGCGCCAGTATACTCAGCTGTACTCACCCGCTGCCAACCTAAAGCTTGTATCCCCACGCTGATGTCATCTGCTGCGTATCAACGCGACATGAAGCAACACGAGATGAAAGTGTCTCTTCCAAGCCATGAGGTTTTGCAGATTTCACATGCATAAGTTAATAATTATCTGCTGGATAGCTGACTTCATAAGTTAGGTAGGGATTCAACAGAAACATGGGCTCGCTGTGCTCTGCTAAACACAAGTCAGCATTTCGTCACTAAAATTGATCATAAACTGGAAAGTTGGAAAATGAAGGTAATATCAGGATTTCAGCCCTCGGTAAAAGGTTTCTGTTCTCCTTTGAAGCAGCATAAAGGAAAAACAGACAGATACTGGAGGTTGAATGTGGATATTTTAAAATATATTTAAAAGATTTTGTATTCTTCAATGCAGTTTTGCAGTCGTGCATTGTGTGAACATTTGTACGTTTTATCTGGCAGCTGCTCCAAGTAAGTAGAAGATAAAATATGAATTGCTAGAGTTGTAAAATTCTCAAGGGTGTTGAGTGTTTATATTGTTTGATAAACACATTGCATTCTGTGAAAGAGTACTTAAATGCACAATTGTACTAAATTCAGTAATCACATTACAGTTACAATTATGTCATTACTTGTGGTTCAAAACCTTTTCGTTCTGCCCACTTGTGCTGCAGTTAGCTTCAGTTCGTGTGCAGGGAGGAGGACAATGCTGGAGCAGTCGACGACATTTGACGAGTGTGGATTTGGACATTACTTTTATTTTTATTGCACAAAAGAACAAGAGCGTGATGGTAAAGTGCAAACTGAAAGGAAAGAAACAACTGCTTTATTCTAGTTACACAAAATCAGCACTTTGCAAGCATCTGCAATGAAAAATGCTAACGGAAAACTAATCAGGATCCTAGAGTGACATTAAAGCTGAGCCACGGCTGAGCAGACGAGGCCTGATTTTCGACAGGTAGCAAAGTCATTGATGAGCAGTCAGGCTTGTAGCCTCCAATTCTACCTTCACCTGTTTTTGTTTTGTTTACAGTAGAATCAGTGGCGATCACTTTGAAGTCTCATGGGCTGGTTTTCAGCTTCATACTGTCGGCTTCGTGTTCAAACGTAAAGGTTTATATTGCTACACTGAAATGTGACAGTGTATTTCAGGCCACGTTACAGAGTAATGCAAAAGTAATGTAATGAGTGGTGTTTCTCCAAATTACTGTAACATATAATGTGTAATGCATTCTGTTTTTAGATTAACAACCTCAACACTGTTGATCAGCCTCCATGGGTACGATGAGTTTTTAAAATCTTCTTTTTTAAATATTGTAACTCTTGTCTGGTAATTCTGGTAAAGCTAAATCATTCAGGTCAAATCATTATTATTCAGCTCTTGAGTTAACTGCTTTTGTCAAATCAAGATTGTTTGACAAATAAAAAATCTGCCACACAGCAAGTCCAACAATCTTAAAGTCTAAGTGAGAGTGGCATCAAGTCATAAAAGCGAGTTCCAGTTTATTTAAACAGCATGTCCTGGGGGAACTGACTGTGTTTTATATGGATTAATTCATCATCAGTAGCCTAGAACTCAACATGTCCTTGAATAAAGAAGCCCCGACTTTTCACAAACATTTTTGAAGAGTTTTAGTCTGTTTTATTTGTATATGCAGCTTATGTTTAAGTTCAGTTGTTGAACAGCTTCATGTCTGCATGAAATGACACTTCCGAAGTAACGTGATTGATATTTTTCCTTCCTTAATTGGTGTACATGCTTATATGTATGCTCAGCCCTTTGCATGTGCAAAAAGCTGTGAATGTGCATCTATGTGTTGTTAGATGTGTATGTTTGTGTGAGAGAGTGTGTGTGTGGGCGCGGGGCTGAAATTAAAGAGGCCCCGGGATGAATATGTAGAGCAGATGTAGCAGCCAAGCTCAAAGGCTCACGCCTGGAGCCTATTTGACGCTGTAGGAAATGTTGTCTCTGACAGAAGGAAAAGAGACTGCTGGGTCACCAGGTTGAACTAATAACTGGGATCTTCAAAATGATATAAACATATACAGAAGTATAAATGCTTGACCCTTCCAGAGGAGCGTTTCTTTTTAACAGTATAATGGAGGCTGTTGCCATAAGTCTGGGAGTGCACTTTTACGACTTCCCCATTTAATTTCTGCTCCTAACATAAAGGCATTTGTAATATAATAAATGCCAGCAACTTCTAGGGGGAAAATCTATAATTCACTCCAGTTGGGTAATTTATTCCATTTGTTTAGTCACAAAGGGCTTTGGTCAAGATCAGAGACAACTGTCTTTCGAAAGCGAGCAGACTGGCCGGTGATCAGTCAGTTCCTCCGGAGCAAGAACGAGGCAAACGTTTCTCTGTAGTCTCAACAACGCCTCCAAACTCACGGGCCATTTCTGCATCATGAGGAAACTGTATGTCAGCATTTCATCTCAGGACTCCCACTCTTTCTCTTTTTCTCTCAACTCTCCATCTTTCTGTGGCTCCTTCCTTCTTGGATTCTTCTCTCTCAACTCTCAAAAAATACTCACACATGCCCATAAACAAGCTGGAAAAGAAACATCCACTAAAAAGTCTGTGAAATTAAACCACAACATATGCTAAGCAGCAAGAAAGACATGTTTGATTTAGCAGTTATGCATGCAGACAGTATAGCAGGAAACTGGTGGCTGTAGCCTAAAGGTTAGAAAAGCTGATTTGTGACCAGAAAGTTGCTGAAAGGCTGGAATGGCTGTCGGGCTGTCTCGTACCTTGTGTTTAACCCTCAACCAATCCAGCAGAGCTGCTTTGTGGCCAGCAGTTGATGACTTTGGATATTTTTGCAGCTTCTAGGTGTGAATGTGTGTAACTGTATAAATGAGAAACTGCTGCTGAAAAGCGCACGTGTGGCGCGTTGATTTTCAAAAATTAGACAAAGTCCGTCAACGGCGACAATGAAGGAAAACGGAACAGAAGGTGCGCTAGCTAATAAACGCTAATTATAATGTCGATGATGGCCGGCGGTGCAGATTAACCAGTTAACAGCTAATATGATCCGATGGAACATAAAATATACTTTAACACGACATCTCACTGAAAAGCCTGCTTGTACAATTATGTAGCCATGATTGGTAAAACAGTGTCCACCGCTACCCAGAAATATCTCAAGCAGCTGATGTAGCTGCTTTAGTTGTTACGTTAAAAGCAGCAGCTGTCAACTGTCAAGCTTGTAAATCTTTCCCCAGATGTTTTCTAAATTAAAAGTTTGGATTTAATGTTGTCCAGAGTTTTAGCTGTCTATCTGAACCATAACCTAGACTGTGATTAGTGTTTTTTGGCAAACGAGCAGTAATGCAGCTTGAGCTCAGGTAGCTGCAAAAATACAGTGTTCAAGAACAAAGGTGTAAAAAAAGAAAAAAAGCTTATGTAATGAGAACAGCACCTGTGACTATGATAAACAATATGGAGTCAGTGGTAGCTTTTCTATGCCAAGAATAAATCAAGCGAAGTGTCAGATCAGGTAGTGGAGTTCCCAGTACCAGTCATCATCAGCTGATGGCTTAGTCTTCGCCTTTTGTACGCATCCACATGGTAAATTGTTAGCACTGTTGGCGCTATCTAATCTGTGTTAGCCCATTTGCAGTTCTGCAAGCCACTTTGTAATATGCACCTGCTGAAATTAATGACTGCTTTGTTGTCTATGGGGGATTTTGTTGCTGCCTTATCCCCAGACCATGATGGGGCCTCCACTGTGTTTCACAGATGAGTATAGGTACTCTCTGTTGTACCTCTTTCCTGACCTCCTCTGTACACACTGACAATAATTTCAACCAAAAATGTCAAATTTAGATTCATCACTTTACTTCACTCCCAGTTATTGTGTCTTTTCTCCTTCTTTAAAAATGGCTTCTTGACAGCCGCACTTCCACATTTCTGATGATGCTTCAATGAACAGCAGATTGTTGGCGTTTTTCATACATTCAGCTAAAGAAATGGGGACAAATTATGTGTGTTCTTTTTTTTCCAAGAGGCTTCCAGTAACAAAGTGCCTAAAGATACATTTTAAAATTGGTTCTTGGCTAAGTTGTTTGTTATGTGTGGACACAGCACTGATTCATCCTTTGAGTTAGGTGTCTTTTTTTCTGCTTAAATGATTCATGGGTCAGCGTTCAGTAGCTTACCAAACAAAAAACATTCCTCTGAAAATGGTCAGGTACAAGGACTGGCCTGAAAATGAGTGAAAAGGAGCCCATGTCCAAAGAAAAACTTTGAAAGACCTTCAGAAACCTTGGGAAACTCTTGCTGGAGACCACTTTTAAAAATTACAAGAAAGGCTGGCTCCTTGGTAACAAAATATGAATAAATGAGAGATACCTCAAGACTTTTGCACAGTATTGTAAAGTGCTGTTGTGAACACTATTAACTATTATTTGACCTCAGCTGTCTCCTGTTAGCTCTACACCTGTGTGTGAGGAGGAAAAGGGAGAAACTACTGTGACTGTAAATTACAGCAGTTTGAACTGACATGGAACTGGTCCACATAAATTAGATAAATGACACCAGCAAATTTTAATATTTTTATGTTGTGTGCCAGACCTTCCCAAAGTGTGGGGCCCGCCCCCCAGGGGGGGCGCGGAACCATTGCAGGATGAAAAGGGGGGGAAGAAAAAATAAAACGCTTGGACACTGCTAGCACGGGGCGCCCACAGAAATGCGAAGCAAATCTTCCCTTTGGTTTCACCTGCACAAGTGCCGAGGTAGGTCTCCCTGCAGAATTGGTTTTCCCTGCGTCTGGAGCAGCGCTGGGCTCTCCAAATCACGGACAAACAGGATCCTACAGCTGTTTATGTTTTTAAACCAAAACCATTTTACACAGAGAGGCATTTTTTGAAAAATGCATTGATAGCAATGTTGAATATTATTACACATACAGTAAAATAATCACACCGTGACGCCTCTGCCTTTCTAAATGGAGGGACAGTAACTGCCTGTGTATATGTAAGTGTGTAAAACCTGCAGATAGTCAGATTAACAGTATTTTGTCTCTATCTGCCATTCTGCAATTCATCTCATGTAAACAATAACGTGGCGCACAGCGTGACGTGAAAAAAGGCACATAACTTTGACGTTGCGTGACGAACTCTGTATTCCTCGTCCACACATAAACGCAAAAAAAAAGAGTTTTAAAAAAAATCTCAGTTTTCGGGGATTCGAAACGCCGTTTACGTGTGGACGAAACAGCTGCGTTTTCAAAAATACCCGTGCAGGTGCGGACGTAGCGTAAAAGAGTTAGTAGTTTATTTCCTTACTACCTGTAATTTATTGCAGATTACTTGTATTTGCTTAATTGTTTACTAAATGTTTGAGGTGCGAAATAAACTGCAATGGAGCAAAATATGGGTGTGTGTGGTTGGAGGATGTGGTTGTGCATGTGCGTGCGCGAGAAGGGGGGGGGGCGCGAACATTTTTCTTGTAAAACAAAGGGGGGCCTAGCAAAAAAGGGGAACCACTGGATTAGTTGACCGATAAGTACCAAAAATTCAGTAAATTCATATTCTTGGATGTGTCTAATTCTTGCATTTTACGCTACAAAATGAGGAAAGGTGTTTAATTTGAGCCTGATTTTTGTCTTAAAATTTAAAAAAATGATTCCCATTATCTTCCTCAGAGTGAGGAATACAGATTACTAATTTAGGAATTAATCTGATTAATAATTCAGTATCTGTTCAGTAGTTCAGTACTTTCCAGATACCCACAGCTACGGTATTGCTCTGTACTCAAGACTGTTTCTTTTCTCAGCTCTTTTGGACAGTGGCATTGATGCCCCTGTGCTCAGTGACAGAAACTATTTTGAATGTGTCCTCCTGTCTTGATTGACTGTGTTTATTTTTTCAGTGCAAGACTCAAAACAAAGACAATGCAAGGAGATTCAGACTGGGACGTGGCATATTTGCAGAGGCCCTGAAGCACATTGTGGGATAAATTTGTTTGCACCTGTCTGTCTGTGTAGAGAGGGACAGGGACCAGAGCTGGGTGTTTTTCCAGAGTTTGTCACAGTAGGAAAAGTTTTACTTTTCCTGAGTGTAATCTGAATTGCTTTAAAACCTCGCTATAAATACAGCACTGCTCTACTAAAATGAAAGTGAATGGACTCATATGGCATCACTCTGTGTCTGTCTTATATCATGTATTTATCACTGACCAATTCCTTTAGAGCCCGTTTTACATCTTTCTGCAATTTGTAGCGTGGAACTTCAGCTATCTATTGAAACCATGTGTCTCATATTAAACACTTCCCTTCCACTTCAAATAAATCAGCCATAGTTGATGTTCTAACTTTATTGCAGCTGTATTAGGCTGCGTCATCTCTGTAGATATTCTTTTATTTCTTTGTTACGGCTCCTGTTTGGCTACACAGACACCCAAAAAGGTACACCCCTTGATTCTTCTTTATACATTCACCAAACTTTAATCTCCGGTTAAAGATATGTTATGCTTGAGTTGATTAAAAAAGAAAGCTCTTTCATACCCGTCACTGAGCATTGAAATAGTGGAAGGATCTATTTTAAGGAGCACTGTTTAGAAAGGGGCCGCCACAGCCCAAGTAACCGCACCCTGCCCGTGTCCCATCTTACCCCAGAGTACCTAAGTCCTCCTGCTCTTCAACCTGCCCACCCTCCTCCCCTGCACTCCCGAAGCTCTGCTGATGCTTCTCTGTGATAAAATAATCTCAGAGGCGAGGGTCAGGCTGCAGGAGAGGATGACACGCCTCTGACTCTCCTCATCCATCCATGCCTTTCATTACTAATCCCCATGCAGCTTCATCTTCTGCAAAACCCCACCCTTATAGCCCCAGCCTCAGACTCAACCTCAGCCCAGGGCCCTGCAGCAGCCAGGCAGCCAGACCCCTTAGAGAGGCACAGGGCCTTTGTGTGGCTGCTTGTCTGCTCCCTATTATTCCCCCATTCAAGCTCCAAATCAAAGCCAGCTCACATATGAAATGCTTTTGAGGTTTAAAGCTTAACTATACTGCGAGTGCAACTACTGCAGCTACTATTACCGGCACGGCATGATGGATCAATACACATACATGTGTCCAGCTCTACGGAGCTATAGGGACAGTCATCCTACAGCAACTAATACCTCTAACATTAACACTGTCTTTGTGTTTCCAAAATAACTACCTTCCAGTCATCTAAGCTCTAATGTGGGCTAATATATTTTATTTTAATTAATAACTACTCCATCTTGTGGTGAGCCGTGATTACGCTGTACCTTTTTTTCCACTCTCAGTTTGACAAGTGGTCAGTCAAACGGAGCGCCAGAGGCCTGCAGACTTCAGAGTACAGAGGGACTTTTTGCAGCTCGATCTTTATTTAATCTAGCGCGAGTGGAAATGAAGTGACAGCTGCACCGCGCTCACATACTCCCCTAACAGTGATGATGGATGCTTTTTGATTCCCCTTTTTCTGATGTTCATTTTGCCACGGTGCCCTTTCAATAAATATTTTTAAGCCTGTCAGTTAATTCTGAAATTCCATCGATGAACTATGTTCGGAAAAATAAACAGGCCAGCCACAGCAGTTGGCCTGGATGGGGAAGTGTTATTTTGTTCGGACTATTGGCAGGGACTCTCCACAGAAATATTGCTTATTTTGCTTCATTTCAGATTCAAGCTTCTGACAGTTTATGTGAAAAACTGCAAAGCGGATTGCCATTTAAACACAACTGCTGTGCTCTGTAATTACAAGCTCCATTCACACAGGCTGATTGGGGCAGCCAGCCACAGAATGAGGATTGTTCTTGAGAGGCTTCTCGTTCCTAAGATCTATAACAAATTGTGGTCAAATTGCAATCAGAGGGGGGGTGGGACGGATAATTTTCCTCATTATATTAGTCATCTTATTTGTATCAGTCTCTGCTTGCTTTTCGAGGATTTAAACTAGAAACCTTGGAATTCCCAGGAGGGCAATTTGTTGGATAGAATTTGGGAAAACACTGTGGTGAAATTCAATGTCCGCTCTCTGTCATATTTCTTTATAAAGGATGTTGCGCTGTAGAAATGTTGACACAATCACCTCAAAAATGTCCTGCGTCAAAACTTGCAGCTTCGTAGGCTGGTTTAGACCCAATCATCAGTCTTTGCTTTAAAAGTCAAGAGTGGGCCAGTGGCCGTAGTGGCCCACAACCCACTGAGTGGGCTCAGTCAAAAATAGAATAGTACATTCCTAACCAATATAACAGCGGCACTGCACCATCACAAGACCGCAGTAAATGGCAAAATTATTGTGCATACTTTCTGAGGCACGCCTAAAAAACCCCACTGTGTCCACATGCACTCCCGCTAACATCAGGTAGCACTTAAGTGTCCTTCGCCCTAATGTATGACTAAACATGCTGCCCCTTCACCCAGCTACCCCTGATACGCAGAGAGGGACGCTGACATGTGCCTCACGGCCACCATAAAGATACCCGGGCTTTCAATAACAGGATATGGTCCGCATTTCTCATTTTGAAAATGTGCACAAACAGCCCTTTAAACTAAAACACAGCTTCTGTTTGATTTTAAAAAACAAAACAAAAAAAGGAAAGAGTCGCAAAGCAGCTGCCTTTCTTTCTTTTTTTCTCGGAAACTTTGGCGTGTCGCTGAAGCCTTTTAAAAGTCTTCTCCACTCTAACACCAGAGTGGGAAAAACTCTTGTGTTGTAAAAATCAGGAATGTCGCTGCTATAATGAAGCAGCTCTCTGAAAAGACAGGACGGGAGAAAATTGAATTAATGTTAATATGGCCATTAGCTTACCACCCAGCAGGAGAAATATGGCAAACCTCAGCCGTTCATGCTACCGCTGTTAATCACTTTGTTACACTCCAAACTTTCATCTGCATAGTTTTGGCCTGCAGCAGGGGGAGAAGGCAAAACCCAGAGCTAAACCAGAGATCTGTCTGCAGCGTAGTCTGTCTTCCAACCACGCACTGAAAGCTCCTGGTGAACACACAAACTCTGCTGTGAGGTATCCTTGAAGAAAATATCCACTTACTTCACAGCAACACACAAAGGTGTGTCTGAAACTGGGCTGAAAAAAAAAAGGCTGACACACGCCATCACTCTAGCTGTGTCAGATATCCCTGCTCTTTCCAGTTCTCATGGGTGAGTGTATCTGGCAGTACTTGTTGACTCTTTGGGCAACAAAAAGGAGCAGTGACTTGGACCAAAGCTGTCAAACGTTTTAATTTAGTCTTGATGGAAAACTTCATCTCATGCTCAGGCTCTTATTTGTGAGAGAATTTATGGTCTAAATATTGACTTGAAATTGGTCTTTTAATTACCGTACCAGCCTGAAATAAACAGAAGCAGAAGCAATGAAATCAAGCATTTGGATGCAGTCACTGAGTGGAAGAGATGCAATCTTGTGCTCACATTACACAGATCCGAATCTCCCCGTGCCCTGTCGGCGTATTTGTATATATCCTGTGAATCATCTGTTGTCTTTCAGCTAGATCCACAGATTCATCTGACAATGGGAGTAGCATCAACATCAATGTATTCCAGATCTGGCAACCTGATAGCCTGCTTTTCTTCTCCCTGTAAACAGATCATCTATTCAAAGCTTCTACGTTTTACTTAAGACCAGCCCAGGCTCTGCGTGTCCGCTGACTGGTTCCACGTGTATGCAGGCGGCACTGACTCGTGTGTCTATGTGGTTGTGTATGCTCCAGCTCTGCTGAGAGGGTCATGAGTCACTAGAACACGGGCATGACTGATGCCTTCTCTGAGTCTTAGTCTAATTACTGTGAGGTGTTTGCGATTGCCCCAGTGACAATCCCGAGCTTGGCTGCTGTGTTGTTACAGCCCCGCCATGATGACATTGTCACAAAACCCAAGTCCGTAAGCTGTAATTGTGCAGGCTTCAAAAACACTGCGCTTCTCAGTCACTGCACACCTTGAAGTTTGGATGTGCGTAGGTTGTGGCAAACAGCAATCCTGTCAACTGCCGTAGTAATTGCTGCTGAGTAATGTTCTTGCTTTGGCTCGGATCGCGAAAAAGCTCACCAATAAATCTGGAGGCCATTTTAGGACGTTCGGCTTTGAGTTCACATGGGAAAAAAGCAAAAAAAAAAAAAAAGCCCGACTACTATAAGCCAAAAAAATGGCAAAGTTGAAACCATACAACCTTAACAACATCAAATTAAAGCTCCCATCAAAAGTTGGCTCCCGTGGAAAGAGGGCGAGAAGGCACAAAGTTGGCCAAAGAAGCACAGTTGGAGGAAATACCCACACCACTGACTGCACAGAAGCACAGCCTCTAGTCATTTCCAATGCTTGCAAAGACAATGGGGATACGCTGAGGCTTAAGTAATAAGCCCAAAATGACTTCCAGAGCAGCAGGGCCTCCTCATTTCAGTGTGGCAGCGATGCGGGGAAATCAGAGCCACGCGAGCTGAGGGTTTCGCGAAGGATCAAAGATCGTGATTAGCCTACACTGTCCATCCACCATTATGGGTAGATCTGCCGCCGATGGCAACCATATGCCGGCCGGATTAACCTCTCCATCACAATCACTACCCAAGGGAGGAGGAGACGAAGACAAGAGAAAAGAACAAGAGATGGAGGGAAAGGGGAAGGAGAGGAAAGCAGAACAGAGAGGTGAGAGGAGCCAGAAGAGACGGGGGAGCGATGAGGAAGTGGAGAGGTAGAAAACATCAAATGTCAGTCATTGATGTGTGGCATAACACATGTGCCCAATATGCAGGAAGGCTTTTGGCAGGTTTCCCTGACCTATATAGTCCGGAAGTTAGAGAAACTGCAGGGCTCAAACAAGTCTTTCAACTTTTAAATGAGTCACAGTGGATGTGCTCTGTACTGCACATTTGGAATTTTAATAAAGCTGATACAACCGAACAGAGAAGCAGATTAATTTCTTAAGCTATTTTAAGGGGGTAGAGTCACCAATTTATTAACTAGTTTAACATTTCATTTAAAACTATACTGAAATGTAACTTCTCATAATCCTTAAAAGTTTTAAGTGAAAGTATTCTGCAGCAATTTATTTTCTGCCATTTTCTGCCTTTATTTCATGCAGAAGAAGACAGAACACAGGAAATGAAGGAGGGGAAAGTATATGAAACAAAGGTCCCAGCCAGATGTAGTTCATGGCCCAGAAGCGAGCCCCTAGGCCAGAGAGGAAAATTTACTTCCAGGGCGCCACACTTTATATTCTTTTATTTCAAAATGAGGTTTAGACTGTTAACAGGCATATACATGGAAAAAGTGGTTGAGCGACAAGCGTGTAAGGGGAGTTATTTATAGTACACAACTAACTGGAGATGGTACAGCCTGAAAAAGAGAGTGAATGGTCCCATTTTCAGTGTTGTGTTCATCCTACTCTTTAAAATTTGGGATTTAGGAGTTATTAGTGTATCAGTTCAGACAGATTGTGGAGATATTCACAGACAGGGTTGTGGTCAGACAGTGACAAAGTTTAATCAGCTGCATTTGCAGAAAAAGAAAATTAAGACCAGCAGTTTTGAAGAGATTGGCCTTGAATATTTTTCCAATAAAAAAGCTTTTATGTAACATTTGATCATTTGCATCTTTTATTTTACAGAACATTAGGACAATGTGAGTCATTAAACTGTTAAACTGAGTGCAACATCATCAGGGAGATGGGTTTTGGCGTTTATTTTTTGGTTTGTTTTTTCCAGGTTGTGGTCAGTTGTTAGGGCTGTGCGATATGACCAAAATCTCATATCCCGATATAAGACCTCTATCGTCCGATAACGATATAAATCACAAGAATTTAACATTTCCTGTAAATTCTGTGAATCTCGGGCAGCTCGACTTGCGGGAAGTGTTTCCAGCTGGGCGTCGTGGACCTGGAGTCGAGTGTTTTAACCGATGCATGAAACGATACATTTTTAGACATAAGTTGTAAAGGTCGCCCTTTTCTTTGTGAGTATTTATTACACAGCTTGCTGCGGGGAAAAGCCTGCTCTAACGTTTGAGTCTAAGGTTTATTTTTTAGCACCTGGCGGCTCTTTCTTAATTCTCATCCGTAAAAATCTGCATCTTTCACGTGATTCAGTTTATTTTGAAAAGTCTCAACAGGATCTTGAGCTTTATTGTGAAAGGTTTATGTGGAACATAAACAAGTGGACACGCAATGCTGTTATCATCGTTGTTGCTAAACACAACGCATAAAAACAGGCGCTTGTCCGTCCGTAGTGTGGTTATATTAAATATAAGAGAAAGAGAGAACTTTAAGAAATGAATATAGCCACTACAGTGACCATCAGAACCATGAACAAATATTGCTGTAAAGAGTTTATTTTGCGACACCACGAAACAAACGATAGCGTAAAATGAGACGATAGACGTTTTTATATCGTCATCCGATATATATCGTTATATCGAACAGCCCTATCAGTTGTTCAATTTTTATGGACTTTCTTGTGTTGATTTCTCAAACTCTTATTACCAGGCTGTGTATGGTTGCTATGTTGTTGCACAAAAGTGGTTTAAGTGATGAAATTTCAACTTTATTTTGTTTCTAAAATCTTTTTTTTTTTCAATCTCCTTAATGAAATAACCTTCCCAGCACTTACAGTGGTTCAACCTGGAAAGATTCTAAATCAGGCATTCCCAAAGTCAAGACTGCTGCGGCCCACTTAAAAACAAAGCCCACCTAGTCTTAAATGTTCAGTCTAATCAAAATACAAGAGGGAGTGATGTAGTTTCTTGAAATTTTTATTCGAAAAAGCATAAACAGCGCAGGTTGTTGGCTACAAGTTATCTATAAATTGCCAAGATCAATACGTGACCCAAGAACAGTACATTTAGGTCAGAATAAAAGTAATATCACTAACCAATAAATCAACCACCTCATTTTAATTCCCCTTAAATACTTTTAAATAACTATGTAACTGTACATAATGATGTCATTTCTGTTTTCGACTGCAGCCCCACCAGGGGGGCACAGTTTGAGAATCAAAGGTAACAGGAATGGCTCAGAAACACAATTATCTAATGCTTAATGTACAATACTGCGGAGATGAGATTTTAACTAACAAAAACGCACTCCTGTAGAGTCCTCCAAAAACCCATGTTTCTCAATGCGAATGACATTGCGTGTTGATCTAATGCTGATTGGTTGAAAAATGGGGCGAAACAGGGAAGGGATCAACAGCTGAGTTCACCAGAAATGGGAGAAGTGTGAAAAACAAACAAACAAATCAACAAAAAAACATGAATACAGCATAAAAATACAGACAGTGGCTGAAGTGAACACTTTCCATTGCTTTTAACACCCAGTTTCACTTCAGCGCTTTGTAGGGCAATCCCTAGCTGCCAACAGACTGCCAGAACCCTGACCACCTCTGAACCATAATTTCCCCTTAAGTTACAGCTAATCAGTATATTCTTACTCAGTTTATTGACTTTGAGACTCACTGGCTTGTTTTCAAAAGTTTTATCCAGCAACGAATCCAGTGATTTCATCTCGCGTCTCTTGCTTGAAGACATTCCATTAGATTCATAATGAATATTAAGTTAGCTTTCACCAGTGTCCCTGACTATGTTCACAGAGGAGGAGGCAGCAGTACGTTCAACCAGCTAATCCCTAACCGAACATGCACAGTCAGGTCCTTAATCATTTATTTTTTCACAGTAGATTTTACATCACAGAATCAAGATGTGATTTCAGCTGTAATTCCAAGACTTTAAAAAACATGGCATGAACTATAAAGATTGCACCTCTTTGTATACATACAGTGGGGCAAAAAAGTATTTAGTCAGCCACCGATTGTGCAAGTTCCCCCACTTAAAATGATGACAGAGGTCAGTAATTTGCACCAGAGGTACACTTCAACTGTGAGAGACAGAATGTGAAAAAAAAATCCATGAATCCACATGGTAGGATTTGTAAAGAATTTATTCGTAAATTAGGGTGGAAAATAAGTATTTGGTCACCTCAAACAAGGAAAATCTCTGGCTCTCACAGACCTGTAACGTCTTCTGTAAGAAGCTTTTCTGTCCCCCACTCGTTACCTGTATGAATGGCACCTGTTTGAACTCATCATCTGTATAAAAGACACCTGTCCACAGCCTCAAACAGTCAGACTCCAAACTCCGCCATGGCCAAGACCAAAGAGCTTTCGAAGGACACCAGGAAAAGTATTGTAGACCTGCACCAGACTGGGAAGAGTGAATCTACAATAGGCAAGCAGCTTGGTGTGAAAAAATCAACTGTGGGAGCAATCATCAGAAAATGGAAGACATACAAGACCACTGATAATCTCCCTCGATCTGGGGCTCCACGCAAGATCTCATCGCGTGGGGTCAAAATGATCATGAGAACGGTGAGCAAAGATCCCAGAACCACACGGGGGGACCTGGTGAATGACCTGCAGAGAGCTGGGACCAAAGTAACAAAGGTCACCATCAGTAACACACTACAACGGCAGGGAATCAAATCCCGCAGTGCCAGACGTGTTCCGCTGCTGAAGCCAGTGCATGTCCAGGCCCGTCTGAAGTTTGCCAGAGAGCACATGGATGATACAGCAGAGGATTGGGAGAATGTCATGTGGTCAGATGAAACCAAAGTAGAACTTTTTGGTATAAACTCAACTCGTCGTGTTTGGAGGAAGAAGAATACTGAGTTGCATCCCAAGAACACCATACCTACTGTGAAGCATGGGGGTGGAAACATCATGCTATGGGGCTGTTTTTCTGCCAAGGGGACAGGACGACTGATCCGTGTTAAGGACAGAATGAATGGGGCCATGTATCGGGAGATTTTGAGCCAAAACCTCCTTCCATCAGTGAGAACTTTGAAGATGAAACGAGGCTGGGTCTTCCAACATGACAATGATCCAAAACACACCGCCCGGGCAACAAAGGAGTGGCTCCGTAAGAAGCATTTGAAAGTCCTCGAGTGGCCTAGCCAGTCTCCAGACCTCAACCCCATAGAAAATCTGTGGTGGGAGTTGAAAGTCCGTGTTGCTCGGCGACAGCCCCAAAACATCACTGCTCTCGAGAAGATCTGCATGGAGGAATGGGCCAAAATACCAGCTACTGTGTGTGCAAACCTGGTAAAGACCTATAGTAAACGTTTGACCTCTGTTATTGCCAACAAAGGTTATGTTACAAAGTATTGAGTTGTATTTTTGTTATTGACCAAATACTTATTTTCCACCCTGATTTACGAATAAATTCTTTACAAATCCTACCATGTGGATTCATGGATTTTTTTTTCACATTCTGTCTCTCACAGTTGAAGTGTACCTCTGGTGCAAATTACTGACCTCTGTCATCATTTTAGGTGGGGGAACTTGCACAATCGGTGGCTGACTAAATACTTTTTTGCCCCACTGTATAGTCCTGAAGTCCAGAACTCGTGGACCTCACCGAATGCTCTGTCAATCATTTTCTGCAGCCACCTCCAGTTGCTGCTTGTTTGTGGGTCTTTCTGCATTCAGTTTTGTATTTGATAACTGAAAAGTCTGCTTTATTGAACTGGGATCAGGTGACTGATTTAACCATTGAAGAATATCCGATTTATTTGCCTTGACAAACTCTTGGGTTGCATTTCAAGTATGCTTTTAAGCATTATCCATTTACTCTGTGAGTACTGTCCAGTTATGCAGCATGTGGCTGAGTCTGAGCAGGGAGAGTATCCCTGCACACTTCATCCTGCTACTTCTATCAACAGTCACATCATCAATAAACGCTAGTGGCCCGGTTCCACTGGCAACCGTACATGTCCATACAATAACACTGCCTCCACAATGGTTGAAAGATAATTCGGTATGCTTTAGATCGTGAGCCGTTCCTTTCGTTCTCCATACTTTTCTCCTCCCATCATTTTGGCACAAGTTAATCTTGGTTTCATGTGACTGAAGATTTTTTTTATTAATTTACAAAGTTTTTTTTTTGTTTTTTTTTGTTGTTTTTTTCTGGCAAAGTCTAATCTGGCCTTCCTGACCAGGAGTGTAACCGGTGGTTTGCACCTTGTTGTAAAACCCCCTACATTTACATTCATGAAGGCGACTATTGATTGTAGACCTTCACAATTCATACCTACCTCCTGGAAAGTGTTCTTGACTTGGTTAGATGATTTTGATTTGAATGCTCCTTAGGCTTTTTTGTAATCTTTCTGACCACCTGTATCGACATACCTCATGTTGGGATTTATAGTGAACTGCTACCAAATTCAGGTTCAGCTCTTGGAATCAACTCCAGATCTTTTGTCTGCCTAATTTGTCATGGATTAGCAAAAGAAAAGACCTCACCTGGCCATGATACTGCTTGTCAGTCAGTTGTCTAATTACTTTTGAGCCTCTGAAAATGGAGCTTCAGTGTATGCATGGCTGTAATTGCCAACCAGTTAATTCTGTTATTTTGTCAAACCCTTTGAAAGCTTGTCCTTCAATCACATCATGATTGTTTTTTCTAAAATCCACTGTGGTTGTGTACAAAAGGACACACTCTGGACCTGGTCATCACCCATGGGCTGTCCACCAGCGTGTCCTCTGTTGTTGACTTGGCTGTCTCTGACCACTACTGTGTGTTTTTTAACATCACCGGTTTTATTCAGCGGAAGACCTCAGTGCGAACTGTGAGGAGGCGCTATCTAACCTCTGAAGTGGCTGCAAATTTTACCAGGGTTTTAGTCAAATGCCCCCCTGTGATTCTACCTGCACCCTGCGATTTGATTTTTAGTTATTTTAACAGCAAACTGAAGAAAAGCCTTGACTCCGTTGCTCCACTCACCACCAAAAAGATTAACGTAAAACATGCATCACCCTGGAGAAACGAAGAAGTCAAAAAACTCAAAAGAAATTGCAGGGCAGCAGAAAGGAGATGGAGGAAAAATAAAAATAATATCAACCATCAAATATTTTCCGAGCAACTTAAAATGTACAATAATACATTAAGGAAGTCAAGAAATTCATACTTCGCCAAAATAATCAGTATTAACAAAAATAATCCCAAGGTCCTCTTTTCCACCATAGATCATTTATTTAACCCTGATTTTAACAGCTCCCAAAGAACCCCCACAGACTCGCTCTGTGAGCAGTTTGCAGACCACTTCAGGGGAAAGATCAGCGCCATCAGATCTGATATTTTATCTAATCGCGATATGATTGTAAACACATCTGAGGGCTCGATTGTACCTGAGGAGACACTGGACAGCTTTGTCCTGGTTAATGCTGAGAACTTTCAGAAGGTTTTCTCCACAGTGAGACCCACCACATGTCTTTTAGATCCAATCCCTTCTTCACTCTTTAAAACACTTTATGGATTTTTTGAGGCTGAGCTTTTATACATGATGAATTGCTCTCTTCAGTTGGGTGTCTTCCCTGCTGCCTTTAAAACGGCGGTGGTGAGGCCCCTTCTGAAGAAGAGCAATTTGGATTGTAATGATTTTAATAACTACAGACCTGTATCCAACTTACCATTTTTAAGTAAAGTCTTAGAAAAACTTGTTTTTACTCAGATTACTGATTTTCTCAATGATAGACAGATCCTGGAGATATTCCAGTCTGGATTTAGGGTGAACCACAGCACAGAGACTGCTCTCCTAAAGGTTTTAAATGATCTTAGATGTAACTGGGACGCCCAAAAGCTCTCAGTCCTGGTGCTACTGGATCTAAGCGCAGCCTTTGATACAGTAGACCACGCTATTCTTTTAAACAGACTAAAACACATGGTGGGCCTCTCTGGTGCTGTACACAACTGGTTCACTTCCTATCTCTCTGACAGATCTTTTATGGTGAGTATGGATACATGCTCCTCTAAGATCCATAAAATGACATGTGGTGTGCCTCAAGGGTCGGTTCTAGGCCCTGTACTTTTTAATTTGTATATGCTCCCTCTCGGCAGTGTCATCAGGAGGCATGGAGTGAACTTTCACAGTTACGCTGATGACACGCAGCTGTACATCTCCGTGTCTCCTGATGACACCAGACCAATGGATGCCCTTTTTAACTGTATCTTGGATATAAGATCTTGGATGGCAGAAAACTTTTTACAGCTTAACCAGGACAAGACTGAAGTTTTAATCGTCGGTCCTGAGGCTCAGAGAGAGAAACTCTTGTCTAAATTAGAGGCATTTTCACTATGTCCTTCGCTACAAGTGAAAAACCTGGGTGTTATTTTTGACTCTGAGCTTGGTTTTATCCCACATGTTAAACATGTAACCAAAATTGGATTTTATCATCTAAAAAATATAGCCAGAGTCCGCCCTATTCTCTCTCGGGCCAACACGGAGATGCTGATGCATGCTTTTATTACCAGTCGCATTGATTACTGTAATGCCCTGCTCTCTGGTCTTCCTAAGAAGAATATTTCAACTTTACAACTCTTGCAAAACTCGGCAGCTCGTGTGCTGACGAAGACCAGAGGGCGGGCCCACATTACACCGGTTTTAGAATCGCTGCATTGGCTCCCCGTGTGTTTCAGGATCGATTTTAAAGTTCTTTTATTGGTTTTTAAATGTCTTAATGGTCTTGGGCCTTCTTATCTCTCAGATCTGCTTTTACCATACGAACCCTCGCGGACCCTGAGGTCCTCTGGTACTGGCCTTTTGATTGTCCCTAAAGTCAGGACACATACTCACGGAGAGGCAGCTTTTCAGTGGTATGGTCCTCGTCTGTGGAACAGCCTGCCGGAGGAGCTCAGGGCCGCAGAGAACATACATGTTTTTAAGAACAGGCTCAAGACCCACCTTTTTAATTTAGCTTTTACTTAGCGTTTATTTATTTTTTATGCTTATTTATTCTATCCTGTCATTCTATTATTAATTTAGGATTTACCTAATATTTTTAGATTTTATTCTTATTCATTTTTTAATCTTCTTACTCTATTTATATTTATATTGTATCCTGTTCTTATTTATTTTATCATTTTACCCTGTATATATTGTATTGCGTCATATCTCCAGTGTTTCCTCGGAGGGCGCTCTCTGCACCGGGGCTGTTATTGACCGTGGCTGCTGGGTCTCTGGGGTCCTCTCAGCCTGGTTGGGGGGCTCCTTGGCCTCCCTCCTGCTGTGTGCCCAGCCCGGAGGCTGCGGTCTGTGACCGGCTCCCGGTGCAGACGGCTCTCTGTTATAACGTTTCCTCACTTGGCTCATGCGAGCCCAGCCCAATTTTTACTCTTTAAGTGTGCGCGTGTGTGTATGTGTGTGTGGGTGGGGGTGGGGGGATATATGTGTATTGAGAGTGTGGGGAGTGAGTTGGAGGGTGGGGTGGGCTGCTTTTAACTATGTAAAGCACTTTGTGCTACATTTTTTCTGTATGAAAAGTGCTTTATAAATAAAGATTGATTGATTGATTGATTGATTGATTGAAAATAAGAAAAAGTGTGTCATTGTCCAAAAACAAATGGACTTAATTATATGTGCTGTGAATGTGTGTGCCCAGTAACTAGTCATTAATCCACACTGTTTGTCTGTGGAACTTGTTCTCCTTTGTTTGTACTCTAAATAATTTAAATTTATTACTTGGTCTTGGCTCTTTTCACAAAGCACAGTTTCCAACAGTGACTTGTATGTATGTATGTCCAAAGATCAAACCAAATACCCCTCTGTGTACTGCACATTGTTTCCTTAACATACATGCCACCAAAAGTGAAGAAATCCTACATATGTTAGTCAGTTGTTTGTCTCTCTCTATCGTCTGTCTCCCTCACTCACTCGCCTAATTCTGTGCCTGTTCCAAATTACTCAGATGAACCGATGAGTCCTAAGGCTTAATGGGGCTCTGCTCGCTTTCATCAGCAGCGAGCCCAGTCATCACTACTGAGTGGAAAGCCTATGTGAGCTTGACTGCTCAGGGAATAGGAGCAGGATTAAGTGATATCATATTGTTTAGCAGGGGATCTCCCTCCCTTGGCAGCAGCCCTGATATTCAGTCATGCCTTCAATAGGTGGGTAGTCATCGTGCTTTCTGACTCGGCTCTGTATCTCCACTGGTGATATTTTATCTTGCAGCTGTCATGACAGTAAATTGAAATTAAAATGAAGGCGTTTGTTAGAAAGAGATGAGTCACTTGTATATCATACAGGCACATTCATGCAGTTATGTGACACACAATGAGCATCTGCTGTAGTCCATCTTTCTCTCCTCCAGCTGAGAATGAGCCTGGGTGGGACATCCTTATTCCCTGGAGGCCTGTTTTTTTTCACTGAGCTATCTGGTGAAGGCTCTAGTTTATGGTTTATACATTTTCTGTGTTGAAAAAATTACTCTTGTTTGAAGTAATTGCTCCAGTGACTTAAGGGCCCTGTTAAGTTTCTCAACACTGAGATCATGTTTGCACATCAGCTTACAGTGAAACCTAGATGAACTTACTGTTGCACAGAGATGCTTTAGGGAAACCTGGCCCTGGTTATAAGAGCCGGTCAGAGAAGATACCTGCTGCTGCTTTCGAGACTTTATAATAGCGGTTCACACTTAGCCTCGGATGACTCCCCCGTGGCATTTTTGTACTCGCACCAAAAGATAATGTCAATTTTAGAGCCCTGACACTATGAAACCTGAACTCTCTGCAGCCTTGCAGTAATGTGCAAGATCATGTTTTGCTGAATTAGGTTTTATGCTTAAATAATACAACATATCGTTAGCTTCATAGCATAATTGCCTAAGTCATTTGACTAAGTCAATGACTTAGGCACTTATGCTATGAAGCTAACGATATGACATATATCATTCATTTTGAGTTTTCCCCAAAATAAATGAAACGTAGTGATACGGCGCCTGAAACAACACAAAGACATTGCAGTTGTATTAGAGCAATGGATATTTGTGAATGGGGCGGTGGGCTCGTGTGAATGAGCAGACCCTTGTGTCCACCATTCCTCTCTAATTGGGTGCAACAGATTCAATATAAACGTCACGGCCTTCCATATAATCCTGCCCATTAAAATAAGAACCACCATTACTGAACTCTAATGTAATAAATGTTATGAATGCAAACAGTTCTGAATGTCAAATGTCATTTTTCATGGCCACCCAAGTTTCTGCATGTTATGAAACATTTAGGAAGGTTCACAGAGGATTATCAGAATCCCACAGTGCTTTTCTCCATTTTACACACACAGAAATGGTAAGAGTGGAGGTATGGTCGCAGAATTTAAAAAGGGAATGCATTACCAACAACTGGGGTGGTGATGGTGTGTCTTTTAAACTGAAACATGACTTTGCCACAAAAACAAAAAAGTGCTTTGTCTGGTAGAGTCTAACCAATATAGGATTAGGACCAGTATTTGGGTTTTTTTTTTTTTATATAGATAAAAATAGAAAACAGTGAACATTATTTGCAGCTTGCAGACACCAGTGTGTATTAGAGCAAATGGCATTTTCCATCCCTCTTTTTCAGTGAGCTACTATTAAAGCTAAATCAAAGCACTTCCATAATAATAAAGTAACTCCCTTTTTGGGCACTAAAAAGGACGCTCTCGTTCTCAGACATGTTTGGTCTTCTGTTATTTTGTGTTAGCGAACATCACGTTGCTATAACACTGATATGATGGTACGACACTTTTTGATGAATCACATAGATTTTATACCAGTGCCATTCTGGACTATATGGTATCGTACAGCTCATTTAATATGATGCTGATTTTTATATCAATGACTATTTGAGAATAATGAATTGGTAATTTCATCTTGATGTAACTGTTAAATGCCTGTTCAGGCTACATCTCATGTTTTTTTCCAGTGACACCTGACCTGAATAAAAGAATAAATAAATAGAATAAACATGAATAAAAATATTAAAGATATTGATGACAATTTAAAACATTTCTAAATCAGCTTAGCAATAACAGAATTTAAAATGCCTTATTGAGTGTCGTGAAAACAGCATATGAAATTTCATATGAGATTAAAGTGGTTCAGTATAGTACAGTATGGCGCAAAGTGTAGCAAACAATGCAGTATAGTGGGGGAGGAGGAGGGGGGTATTTGTGTGTTAATTGTTGTGTTAATTGTTGTGTGTGCATGGTTTAAATAAATAGGTTTGTTTTATTTTATTATATTAAAAATGAACAGGTAAATCTAATTAAATGAACAGGGACTATTTTCTAGCACTGAACACATGTATTAATACTTGTTTTAATACTTTTGCATAATGTTCGTCTTAATGGAGAAATTACACTAAGCCAATGTGTGAATGTGTTAAAACCCTTTTTAGAAGTGCATTTATTTGGCCCCCACAGATTGTCTCGTATCAACACCTGAAAATAAAAACTAGCTTTAATGCTTTTTAAACCAAGCCTGACGTGGTAGGTAAGAGTACCACATTTTAGAGTGAAAAAGCAGAACTCATATATATTAATTCATTCTCCTCATGCTGTAACTTTAGTCGTGCCTCGTGGAAATGTCTATTCCTGTGGTTGGTTATCCAAGAGACAACACAAAAAGACACTTTAGATCATTTCATCAAATTTCATGACATGGAGAAAAATACAACAAGACAAATATTATTTTTAAGGTTATGACAGTTGACAGTAACTGTGATATATGAAGTGCGATGTGTGAGTTAGAAACTTCTTCGGTTCTCAAATAGAGCAAGGAGTCTTCCAGAGGAAACAGCTTTAAGGATGAAGTGTTCCTTCAATCTATTTTGAGTGCAAGTTGGTTCATTTAATATGCTGGAAAATCACATTTTCTATGCTGGTCCGCAGCATAAAAGTCAAAGAGAGGAAGCTTTAGAATTCCAAATAAAGACTGAGGTGGATTTTGTCTTTAATGTCTCATTTCTGTTATTTCAGTGGGATCAAATGGTAATATTTCACTAGAGCAGGAGTCGGTAAACATTACAGCAAATATGTACATTGGATAGGCTGGAATGCCTCTTCAAATGTAGGTTTTGGTGAACTTCACAATCTTAAAAGATCTCCTCCAGTAAAGAAAAGCTTATAGTTAATTGTGAGGCAGTGATGTCTGTGCAGACATAAAAATGTTTCTTCCCCACCCCGACTCTTTAGGGAAGACAGCAAGGGGAAAAACTGTAAATCTCTCATATGCAAGACATTCAACAGTTTAGTCACCCTTTGAAATTTGCCTTGATGAGCAGTAATTGCTGTGCAGACCCTTCCATCTTTTGCACACTTTCATGTCCCCTCAGTGGGTCTTGAATCATGGCATCTCGTGGTGTCTGAAAAGACCACCAAAAGTGCAAAACTTTGGCACCCAAGAAAGTCCTATGGTGTGCCCATTAAATCATCTAACCCTATTCCCATCTCAATATAGCCACGTATTTTGGAACAAGATAAATATTTGACCAATATATACTGTAGGTGTAGCTCTGGGCTCGGGCCAAAAACACCACTGTCAAAACATGAGTGAAAGAGAAGCATTCACAAGTCGCTGATTATTGCAGGTGCTGTGTCTCCGATAAGGCAGGATATTGATTTTATTAGAGTGGCAGAACTCTAATTACCTCCTGAACAAAACAGCCAGCACTGACCTAAAGCCATGAAGTCGGTCTTTGTATTTTGACTGCTTATTGATACAAATTAGGTCCTTACAAATAACATCTAGAAAATATTCCTGGTGTTTGCCTTCTTGAAATCTGCTGGCCGAAGCACTGTTTGCTAATGAAAAAGAAAAATAATTGCAGACTAAATGTCCTTGGTCTCCAAAGAAACGTTGCCTACATTCAGAGCTTTTCCTTCAATTACAAACTATTTCAAATACATCACATATAATGTGGAAAAAATAAACACTGATAATTTGTTGAGAGATAATTTTGAAATGTTTACGGTATCTCAGTTACATAATGCCTTTTGGGTTGAGGTCCAATTGGAGAGACACTGCTGGCTTTCATTAGCAGCAGGCATTTTTCTCCATCATATTGAGCGATGCTGCCAGAAATCTGTGCTTCTGAAAACATTGCAGAGCCCTGCCAACAAGTAACCCCCCCTCACGCCCCCTTCCCATTCCCGGCGCAGCCAGAGCGGGGCCAGTTTGCTGAAAGGCAGCACAGGCAGTGTGGCACTTCTCCAAGCCTGGCCACTTTGGAAATCGCCACACGCAAGTGCTGGCCTCCCTGACGGTGGCGTGATGGGGTCACCTCTGGGGCCTGGGGTGTGTAAACACACATGACCCAAGACAAACTTTCACAATTCCGCCAGGTGTGCAAACAAGAGGCCGCAAAAATACCCGGAAAAGTCTGACCATGCAAAAACAATATAAGTGCCTCTGATGAACTCCTACAAATACAGGGGGAGAGGCAGAAAGGCTGACCGACCCTGGGTGGAACTGTTGTCAGAGCATGTTAGCGCTGCACATACAAATTCGTCACATATTAGAGAATCAGAGAGTCTGATGGGTTTGACGAAAGGCTTACCTGTCCTGATTGGTCACCAATGTGGAGCTCATCCAGCCCACCCAGTCAGCTGAGAAAACCCTCATCTTCACAGAAAAAGAGAAACAGGAAAAGCATACTTTTTTTTTTTCATTTTTATTCTTTTTTTAGAAGGGTAGATTAAATCTGAGCGCGTCTACTTTTTGCCTCGTCTCTAAAATTCTAGCTCAGTAAACCTCCCCAAGTGGCCAATGGTCTCCTTTAATGCCTTAAGCCTTTATAGTGTTTTTTCTTCCACGGCCTGCACTACAGATCCAATCCACCCTGTCCTGATCCATTGTCTCCTGGGCCGGTGAGTCCTGGAGCTGACCTTTGTGGGGAGTCTTCCAGGCACCACATGTTGGTTTTGTGTTCATATGAACTCTACTCGCTTGAGCTGTTGGGCCTATGGCACCAAGTCTGAAGGACACAGCAAAACAAGGATTTAACTGCAACCAGATGCAGCAATGTCCTCCCATATCATCTGTTATGCTTTGTGTCAGATCTTCCTCAGATAGCCACACTGCCAGTTGAAGGGGACATGTGTTTGTTTGCCAGGGACTATCGAAGCACTGCAGCATATTCCCCAATATGTTTTAATTCTGGCTGCCAGTTAATGCCCGACCGTAAACGTAACATCTGGATTTGGTGAATGTGTTTCTTTTTAATTGGTTATTCCAGAATTATTCATTAACGACACACGGTGTAACGACAAACAGATAATTCTCTTTAAACTGCCGTAAATCTTTGCCATCACAACATGCAATTTGAGCCGACCAATTTCTACTTATAATGATATCATTGTTACAGCTTACCTCCGCTCACCCCTACTGCTAGACATTGAGTGAGCACGTAGCAGCCTGCTGGTTATACTATTAGCAACACAGATGAGAGATGTCTGCATGTCTGTAAAGTCAACCTGTAATTATCATGGCGGTATATCCCCAGGCAAGAGACTAAGTCAGATTTATAGATTTATTCTGTCTTCAAATTAGCATCATGCCTCGGATTCCAGCATTTCATCTCACAGGCTGCAGGAATGTTTTGAGAGTAAGAAAAGGGAGTCATTGTAATTCACAGCTACACATCCCAAAACCACCAACTGCAAAATAGGGCTGTAGAGGCAACATTATGTGAGTGTCGAGTTCAAAGCACACATATTAGAAACTTCATTTAACTGTGGCTGTACCCTTCAAAAGTTTGGATCAGTTTAAGGCTGCGGGGATAAAAAGGGTTTGTAGCTTTGTGCATCGTTTGGAAATAAAGACGGCGCTCTTACAGCAGGCAGAAACGTACGAGGAAAATGAAACTGCATTAGGCTCTTTTTGCCAGTTTAGATCTCATGAATGATTTTTCATGCTGCATGCAAATATGTTGCTACCACAAGGCTCCATTCACAGATGGCACCAACTATCAACATCAAAAACATGCACTGCATGTCACGCTTTGTGTGTTTGTGTTTGAACACGTGCAGATGTTTACTTTGGGTTTTTAATCCTAGATTTGGACAAACCATATCAGTATATTTTTAGATTGACGCCACTGAATTACTAATGACCTTATAAGGTAGTGTTAATAGTAGCAAATTTGTTTCAAACATGAAAAACAAGACATCCTAGTGGTAACTTTTTAACTGTATTTACTCTTGGTACACTGCTACATAATTTAACTTGCAAATCTTATTTGTTTACATATAATATAAAGATTTCCTGTCGCACACTTTGTTGCATGGACTCTTTCTAACTTTCTTGCTGTCGCTTAAAACCTGCTTTGAGTTACAACAAAGCATATTGGAACGTGTTTCGTGCTGTCTATACTGTAATATATGCATTCCTGTGTATTCCACTACGCTCTTAAATAAGCGAAATTCCTACATGTATTATAATCATAACATGATAGGTGCTTTCTGTTTGAAGTGAAGTGTTTTCTCCACTAGGAGTAAATACATTCCTCAGTTGGCTTGTCCTGGATTGATCTCTGCTGACTCAGAAGGAGGATTGCATACCTACCAAACATCTAATAGACAATGCCCCGGGGGTTACCGCTGTGCACGTACAGTCGGCTTTGTGTGGAGAACAATGTTTACAGTTCAGCCCAGTCCTTGGGGTAGAAACACAGACACTCATTTGTACTGGGTTTCAGCAGACTTTAGCATAATACTGTCAGCAAGACGGAAACATTAATCTTACAAGAGATGCAGGTGATAAATATCACCTTTTAAATCCCGAAACCGAAACAGTGCTCATTGTTCTACTGTTTTATTGTTAATAAAATAGGAAAATGTGTACAATCCTAAACACCATGACAGCGTTCTTTTTGTCGTTATAAATCTAGGTTAGCGTGGCTTTGGAGTAGCCCCATATGATTTGAATTTGATATTCTGATATAAATAAGATGTAAGGCCATAAACTATGGTACAGTTGTGTGATTATCCTAAGACAATGCCGCCAGTGAACTCTGGGAGCTGGCCTGTGTGCCTGTGCTCCAGGCTGTATTATGACTGGTTCAAGTCAGCGTCCTGCTCGTACATCTTTCTAAAATTATACACCACAAGGAAGAAAAGCGGCCACTTCTAACAATGTCAAAAATTCAGATTTAGACCTCCCTACGCCTCCCCCCGTTTTTTTTTTCGTTTTTTTTTATCTTGTTATTGTCTTACACGGGGACTGAAAGACGAGTCACAGCGTTATGAAATCATGTGATGAGGGCAATTATCCATCACAAAAGCCCCACAAAAAGAAAAAAGAAAAAAATAACCCACCGGCTGGAGAAGACAACAGAGCCTTTTGTTTGCTGCATTGTCAGTGACACAGCACCGAACTCCTCCTCATAATAGCTTGTTTCTCTAGAGCACTGTCTGCCTTTATCAGGCACACTTTGTTCTCCTCAACAAGTAAACTGAGTTTGTGAGAGTCATAATCGGCAGCTCATCTGAAAGCTCATTCAGGTTGGGATTGGCTGTTGTCACCCCCAGATTTGAGTCACGGCCAGCGCAGAGTTAATTTATTCTTCCTAGCGCACGAGATGAATGACACACAGTCATTTCTGTTATTGACATTTGCCTGGAGTGACGACATCATGTGACCGGGGGCGTCATGTGACTCCCGGGCCTTGTTGCCGTACAGTTGTATCATCGGTGCATTGTAATTATAATGCTGACTTAGCAGTTCAGCCACTTGAACTCTGTCAACCTTGGCCTTAGCAGCAATAGTAAAATCTCTCAGCTGTTGACAACTGACCACACAATGACAGGGTTTCAGGCGGCCGCAACTATACTGTACCGGTCTCAGTGGACGCGGACTGTAGAGAAAATCTGAATAGAGTAGAAGCAGGAGCATCACCAAGGTCCTCAGTCATGGTCTTTGGTCTGAAGAAGCTGCTGTAAGTTTCATTTCAGGCCTCAGCAGCAGGACCTGTCCTCACCTTTAACACAGCATGGCATATATAAACCAGACAGCAGGATTTGTGGAGGACCAGTATGCTTTTCATACAAAAAGCACCATGAAGTTTCACAGAGGTGGAGAAATAGCGGGAGACTGGTATGCACGCCAGAGTAAGGAAGATATATATAAGTCAAACTCCATCTACTTAGCACACAAATTAAACCAACTTGTCAGTGAACATTTAGAAATCATCGCTTGGGTCTCAGCGGGCCTCGCTGTTTGAACTGCAGTGTAGGTAGGCACTGTTTATCCTGGACTGGCCCTTGATTAAAATGAGGAATGGAAGAAGGGGGGAAAAAAAGAAGAAATGGCTCAGTCTCTCGGTGGTCAGCCACAGCCTCCTCATCGCAGCCTCCACCAGTGATCTGACTTTCTCCTTTTTTGCAATTTTATGTAATCACAACTCCAAGAGCTATTTTTAATGTGTGTTTAGGTTGTGCGCGCGCCATTCGATATTAAACATTTCCCCTTATTACTTAAAGGCCGACTTTATTTTCCCTCATAGCTGTGACTCCAAAAACAGCTGTCCAGACACCACAAGAAAGGTCCTTAAGTCACTGGAAGATGTAGATACCGCTGCTGGACTCCAAAAGAAAAATATCTACTTTTCATTAAGATTATACCATACCGTACTTCACCAAACAATTCACAAAGAACATCAACATCCTCTTGGCGAAACGGCGTGATAGATTAAGTTTTTCACTTCCATGAGTTTTGGATCCCGTGAAGCGAACCTCTGCGTGGCGCTCGCTTTATTCTGTTGCTTCAGGTCACCGTTCTGCCTCAGCAGCAGCGTAAGGGGATATTTACGTTCACACCAGTGGCGCGGTGGCCAACAGAAGCTGATTGCAAGTGGTGTTTGTTTCCAACGAAAGCACGTTAATTCGGGCCCGGCCGCAGTGTAAACTACCTTGGCGTTTTACAGATGTCGCCTGTTAAAGTGAATCACTGTACCTGCCTGTTTGCCCGACCGGGCCGTTCTGATGCCTCGCCAGAGAGAGTACACAACACGAGCCAACGGGGCTATTAATAAGCCCTTCCTTTTCTAATACTGTAATCCGTCCGTGTGTGTAATGTCTCGCTCCGGGCTAATTATGTCACGTCATTTTTAGCTTTCGCGACGAGACGAATACAGACAGCCTCTGCCGGAGTTCATTTTAACCCATCTTAGGTATCATTATCCCCCAATATTTTTCAGAAATAATTTTCTTTGAAAACAGTCATCTGCGAAGGTCATCTGCTGTGACAGAGCGAGGAAACAGCAGCACTGCATTACACACATGCTGCGTTAATAGCATGTGTCGTTTTTTAAGCGCGCTCCAACACACGATACCTCTATTATGTGTCTGCGAGAGCTTGTGATAACAAAGCGAGTCCATTTGAAGGTGTGTGGTCCTGAGTGGTAGAAGAGGGAAAGTGTCTGGCAGGGTGGGCCATCAACCACAGTCCTCAGGGCAGACCTTGGCCAGAGCTCAGAGTATGGCCAAGCTCTTCAGCGCCGCACACAAGTATAGCAAGCTTAGTGTACGGCCACCAGTGGAGAACCAGTAATGAATGAAATATTATATTCCACATTATATTTCAGCCTTTAACATTATTACCTGCACATAAAATCTCTCTCTTTTTTTTTTTTTGACAGCAAGATGTACGAATGTTACAGAATAAAGCTTCAAACTGTTAGCACACCCCCAAGCGACGAGGTATAGTTAAGTATTTCCTTTTACTGCATTTATACATTTATACATAGGCCTGGATGTGCAAAATATATAAATATATATATAAAAACAGTGTTTTTATGAGCTCTAAATACCAGCATGGATGGGTTTTGCCGTGTTTGGCTCTTCTCTCGTCAACATAATTTCCAAAGAAAAATTCTTCCAATCAAGCCGACTTAAATCTGAAGAATAGCTTTTCAAGTGAGCTTTGCTGAACTGCACAAAGTTCCAAAAACAATTCTTATACCAACAAAGTCAGAACCTTTCATTTGGATGTCTTCTGGATTTGATCTAGAGGGAGTTAAATCTTCAGATTTGAAGACCAGCAGTTTCAGTGCTGGAAAAGTGCACAGTGGTTTTTCATAAGGTGTGTGAACCTCTGACCTGACAGCGAGATGGGCCGACTTCAACGAATCTTTGCTGCTGTATCGGGGGGGAGGCGGGCATCTGCAAAGTTGAAATCTGTGCAGCCCGGACAGAATTCATGCAAGATATCTGACACTACAGCATCATCACAGTTCAGATTTTCGCCATCAAGGTTGTTTATCACATGCCGTGCCACCCAAGAAGTTATGTTTCCTGCCATGTGAGTGGGGCTTGACATTTATGCTTTACTTTTCGTTCCATGTTTTAGATTCAATCACGATGTGCAAATTATATCCCCATCAAACTGCATGCAATTTACTGTGGCTCAGCAGCACTCGGTGGTGCTGGACTCTGTCCTAAAGTTTAATACTTCTGACGGAAAAGCATCCATTAGCAGTAACCCTAAAAATGTTTATACATAACCTTAAATATTATTCTTGAAATACTTAAAGTATCGAGCACTAAACTGATCCAGATCTGCAAGCGTCTGTCTTTGCTGCTGCACTGCTGTGATCTGAAACTTAGAACGTCTAACAACTGCAGAAGGCTGCTTCTGGGGGTTTTAAATATTTTCTATTTCGAGTGAATGTAAACTGCACGGATGACACGATCGATTAAATCTCGCCACGGAAACAGGTACTGTCTGTGATAGTCGGTGTGTTTGCAGGATCTGAATGGCCCTTCCCTAAGGATACTGTAACATGCGCTGCAACTCAAGAGGCATGTTCTTGTTTTAGACAGCAAATATTTACAAAGCACCGCGCCAAGGAAAATGTTTCGCTGTACGAAAATAAGGTCGGTGGCAAAGACTTGTGGAAATGCTGTTGTGCCTCTCGGGGAGGGGGAGTGGTGTTATAATTTATGTTTGACATATTAGTAGTAGTATTTGAAACAAAAAGGGCTCAGACTCAATTGCTAGAATATGACAGTATGCTTAGTTTTTACACAGTAGTGTTAATTGATTTGTTGACTGTGTGTTTAGGTCTTTTTTTGAGATACAGTGATACATTTGTTTATTGTGGACTTTGGCTTTGATCTAAATTTTTCATGACTGTTGCTTAAGCATGGTATTTAAATGCTATTTTATGTTTTTTTAAAAACACCCAAATTTTAATGTGCTGTCTATTTTTAATATAGTATTTAAAAGCAGACTGTTAAATAAAAAAAACACTTATTCTAATTTGTTTCTAAAATGTGTATCTGTGTGTATAGAGAGTGATTTTCTCCTGCCAAACCAGGAGCAGTATGGATACATTACAATCGACACATACATTATTAGCAGGGCCTGAATTATATATTATTTTTCTTAAATCACAAGTAGCATGAACAACCCACAGAACCCAGTGTCATTGGATCATTGGAGCTTCTTTGTATCATTTCTATTAAGAAACACCCCCAATAATCTTCACTCACAACAAGAGTATTTTCCATAGTAGCTGGACGTAGTATCTCTTAATATGTTTATTGCTTCTTTTTGTTTCTTTGTAGGTTTAATGAATGAATGTGGTGAGCCACATAAATAAAAGTTGACTGTTCTCCAGTGTGTATTGGCACAGGTAACAATGCCTAGGTAGAATATTAAAAGAAACTGTCACATAAAAGCAAAATTACCTACATGAATGGCTATCATCTCATAAATTATAAGCATTTGATAGGTTTATTCTAACGGCTAATTAAAGGGAGAACGTTTCAACTGGCAAAAACAACTCCTAAGACAGAAAGACAAAAGGCTGAGGAGCTGCTCGACTCTTTGCTGCTTAGTCACACATGCCTGCTGGCAAATGAAAGAATGATTAAGATACTGTTAACACTTTCAACCTGACTGAACTGCCAGCTTCATTCCACACATTCCTCTGCTTCTCCTCTAACACCCCGTCTGCGTTTTTGTGATGTGTTGTAACAAACACCTGTGATCAGGGATCAAAAGACAAACCGTGCTGAGATGTGCGAGGGTGTGGGAATCGGTGTGTGTGTGTGTGTGTGTGTGTGTGGGGAGCGTGTGATGATTCACTGTTAATTGTCGAGACCTGCCTGCTCTGCGCTACAGGTTGGCAGGCCGTTCTTGGCAGGGTGATAGTATGTGTGTGTCTCCTGTTAGAAGACATCTCTTTTACAGAAAAGACAGGTGGCCATGATCTATGGCCTCTTACGGGAATCGCCCCCCTGACTGCTGCTTCAGTGAGAGCCAATGAAAGCTCAGTATAAGCTTGGATGCATACATGCACATGCACAAACACGGCTATTACGGTAATAACGCGGTGACATAACTACTGTTTGTGACACAGCAACGTGCAAGGAGTGAGAAAGAACAAATTCAGGCTGCACCGAGACGACTCTTCAGAAACGCTCCTCGGTAAATAAGCAGAGCGTCACACCACCTCCGCTTTCCCTTCACACACATGCGCTCGTCCAGCTTTTTCCTCTCTTCCCCAATTCTTTCTGTTGCAGACAAACACACGCGCGTACACACCCAGTCTCACACCACCACCAGCCAGCCAGCCATTCACTCCTCACTCACACCCTCAAATCTTACCAAGCTGAGCTCTCCCTGCTCAGAGGCAGACAGGAGCAGCACGGCAGCCTGCTAAAGGAGTTGAGGGAAGGAGCAGCAGTGTCAGGGAGAGAGAGAGTTTGAGGAGAGAGAGTGAGGAGGGAGGGGGATGAAAGAGTGAAGGGAGACCAACCCAAGAGAGAGCACTGCTCCCCATATGCTGAGGAGGCATGGGCGGTTGAACAAGCTGCCCCCACTGAAGCCTCCTGACTCATGGGAGCGTCAGACCCCGATCCCCAGAGAGCCTGGAAATGCTGCCGAACCACGCGCAAGAGAGGAGGGGAGCCAGAGAGTAGAGGAAAAAAAAGTCCAAGGAGAGGAGAGGGAAGAAAGCCACAACGGTAGGCTGTCCCAACTCAACTGCTGTGCCGTGATGACGTCAGAGGGCATGTGACCCAGGCTCTCCAGTGACGGCACATGGAGGGCAGGAAAGAGACGAGTTTTAAAGCTGGTGCCTTTTGGGTTGTGTGAGGGCTCTGCTCGCCTCCCAAACAACCACAGAACCACAGACGTGCGGCTCGGGGTTGGTGTTTGAGGGCAACCTGGAGTGTAAATGGTTAATCGTCGCGGGCCAGCACCAGTCACAAGGACGGCGCTAAGCGAGTAAGTACGTTCCAACCACACTCGCCAAGCAAGCAAGTCCGACACCATCTGATCTATCCGCAAAGGCGATATTTGTCTCTGCAATTTTTTTTTTCCTCTATAAAACCAGACCTGGTTGTTACTTGTGGTCATCCAAATAGTTGATACGTAAAAGCATGTCTTGTGGATGGCTTTTCCATTTTTTTTTCTTCATGACATGCTGCGTGCTCTTGGTTTAGGACGTGTCAAGGGTCAAGGAAACCACAGAAGAACAAAAGTGGGGCTTGCTGCAACCAGAGGCAGCTATGGCATCTAACAGCCTTTTCAGCACAGTGACACCATGTCAGCAAAACTTCTTCTGGGGTGAGTACCACTTTCCTGCTCCCTGTTGTGTCTGGATTGGGTTGGGGGGCTCGGGTCACAGGAAGGACTTGGGGTCAGGTGGTGAGGCTTGGGTGGTGGAATTAATGGGGTTCGAGGAAAGCGGGCGAAGATGTTGGAACTGGTCTGATGTTTTGGGTCCAGACGAGTGGAGGGGATCAGCTGAGGTCATGGAGGACCCCGCTGTCAAGGTCCAAGCTTTTGTGGCGGACAAAACACCCAACTATCATCAAGGCTTTTTCTCTTTTTTCTTTGTGCACCCAAAAAAAAACCAACAAGAAAAGAAAATCTGCCCATAGAGATTCCAGTATTTATTCTATGTGATGTTTATAAATATTTTCCAAAGAGGGAGATGATATGTTTGTGCAACATACCCTTAGATTTACAAAGCGATGCCATTGCGGAACCAAAAACAAAGGCACGGGTGATATTTTTGACAGACGTAAACAGACGCTGCACAAGGGAGTTTACAGTGGAGCATTGGAACAAGATGTGGGGGGATTACTGGGCTGTGTGTGTTGGGCGCCTGTGCTTGCGCATAGAGAAGAAGTATTGATTAGTTTGCCAAGAAAGATCTGTAATCGCTTCCTGAAATTGTTTAGTTGCGCTGCTGTCGTTAATTAATCGGTGTCGATTTCTGCAGGCTCCAGGGAGCATTTACTCGACAGACATAAATCCAGATTGAACACGAAGTTGATCCATGCTGACTTCCTTTCTATGAATTCGGTGCTTAAGTCTGTAATGATTAATGTAAACGTATCACAGTGATTGTGTTTGACTTTATTTACTTCTACACAAACGGATAAAAAGATGAAATGTCTTTCGTGTGTGTAAGAAGCTCTTAATTTGCACTTTTACAACCAAAGAAATAATTACGTTATTCTTAATGTGATGATCTAATATCTAATAATATATATTCTTAATATCATATCTTCCAAATAAATACAAGATTGTGCCTCCTTCCTGAAGTGGATCTATATGGAAGTAGAAGCAAAACAAATCCAAAAACCTGTGAACGGTAGCAGTGACAACCTAATGATTTTCAACTACCTGTGAAGGCCAGCTTGCGTTCTCCAGGCTGCAGCCTGTGTTTTGGGTTTGCTCCATTGTACTGTGACAGCTTCTTTACACAGTCTAATTCAATCAGCAAAATAAATGGTTTACAAGATGAATTTTCAAATTTAAACAAACATTTTCCTTCCCTTGCGACACAAGAAATAGACAGGCTCAGCTTAATAGACGACCTCCTCCTCTCCCCCCCCCCAACCCGCCGCCCTCCTGCCTCCTGCTCCGGTCCATAGCCTCCCGCTCATCTTGTCCAAATCAAATGTTTAAAAGATGTTTTTAAGAAGTCGCTCGGTGGTCAGACACAGCTGTTCTTCTGGGCTCCCGCTCCGCACAGAAGCAGGGTGGCTCCTAATACACTCTGAAAGCTGGGAGAGAGTGAGCGTCTTCTACCAATCACCACCACCTATTACCATGTTAACCTCCTGACCTTTCGCCGTGTCTCGGGGGGGGAGGGCGGTGGAGGGGGTCGGAGCGCAGGAGAAGGAGAGGAGAGGAGCAGCAGTGCAGGAAATTGAAAGCACGCCGTGGGAGAGGCAGACGGTGAAGAGAGAAGAGCAGATGTGTGCAGATGCTCAGGTAGAGAAGACACCCCATAAGGATGATAATCCCTGATCAGTTCTCAGACATCAAGGTTTGCTGATTGATGCCGTGCCACGCCTCATTGACTTTGCCCCTGTTTATGAACATCTGGGTAGTAAATCTGTCAGTGCAACCACAAAAAGCCCCCCTGACGGCACGGTGTGATTTTGCAAGACCACCAGTTCTTTCTGTTGTATTTATAATTCTGAATAAATAAATGTAGTGTACTGTGCTGCATCTGAACTGGCAAAAAATTAGGAATGGCACCCTGGATATTTTTTTGCTTTAGCCAAACAAAAAAAGGAAGGGGAAAAAGTAACGTTGAACTCATTTGACTTGCATAAGAACGTAAAACGTGGATTTTGTGGCATAAATATTTACATCTGTAAGCATCCTTATCAGTTCCTGTGAACTTAAAATGCATGAAGTGGATATAAAGAGAGCTGGAGCGTTGACTTTTGTTGATTTTACATATTTTCTTCAAGTCCCCCCGCTCCCGTGTTTCTCCTGGATCATTTTGCCCAGCGTCAGCCGGTTTGCCGAGAGCACAAAATACTGTTTTTGTAGTTAGAAAGCCACATTACTCCATCCGTCTGTATATTTGTGTTCATTAAGGACATTTTTAATTTAGAGTCGAGCCTACATTCCCGTGCAGCGATAAATTGAGCTGACTTGAGGGAACGGGCAAATATTCCAAATTAAAGTAGAGGGGGCTCATTAAAATTTGTCTTGGCATTTACATGAGGCAATTTTAATTTAATTGCTTTGAATACATTTTTTTTATAACTCCTCATACTGGCAGATCAGATGGAGAGGGCAGAATAATCTTCAACATGTGTGGCACCCACTCAGCCACCGTGCCTCTCCGGGGAACATTTAAGTGCCTCTTTTCTCTATTACAAACTTAATTACATATAGACAATTAAGTCATGGGAGCAATTATCGTTCGGCAAAGCCGTGCAGTCGCAGTCGAGAGGGGGGGGAAAAAGGAGTGCTTACACACAGACGGACCCGAATCAACAACATCAAAAGAAAGAAAGCGGGGACGATGTGGGTAAATATCTGAAAACTCCAGGCGGAAAACTTTCCCCCCCGAAGAAAATCTCAGATAATTTGCAGGGAAACCGTATATATGTATTTGAGAAAGGGAGCTTCTGTTGCATAAGTGTTGCCTTAGATCTAACCACAGGCCTGCTTCTTGGAGACGTCTTAAAAGTGAACCAGACATCCCACCGCACCACCACCACCACCTCCCACCCGTTCGCCTCACCCCTCCCACCCCCTCATCCACCCGTGGAGAGACGTGAAGCCCACTCATCAATAGGTAATTTGAAAATGCCGGGGGATGGGTCGGGGGAGTGGGGGGAGGACGATGTGAGGGCTTCACTGGCTGCTACTGTGCAGCGGAGACTCTTCCCTTAACTCCAGGCTCAAAGGAACTCTATTTAGCATCGCTTAATTGTACCTCTGAGGCAAACATGCTATTTAATCCCAGCAGGGTCATATTGATGGAGTAAAATAGCGCTGTTTGTGTTTGCGAGCTGCGCCAGCTATTATTAGTGCTGATGGTTTACATTAGCCTACATGATTCCTCGGGGTAATCAGGGAGTGTTAATGTGATCGGGGTTTAATCAAAGATAGATTAATTGGTGTGTAATTCTCTCAAATGTACTGTGAATGTGAGGCTGATTGTGCCCAAAAATAGACTTTAGGCTGTTATTAAAGTCTAAATGAAAGCGTCGTGGGAATAACGTAAGCTGTGATTTTTACGGTCTGAAAATCGAGTGTGATGTGAAAGTTGTGGAGAGTTTTCTGTCATTTTAAAAAATAATAAAGGGTTGATATACTTTACTAAAGGGGAACGAACGTTGAGAAAGCCTCTGCTGCTTTCTGAAATTATAAATGCGGTGTCTTTGCTGTGAATCGCTGTGCTTTGTGATCTCGATGTGGTACAATGTCTGCTTCACTACTTTCAAAATAAAGCAGTGAAATGAGGGAGATTACTCTCATCTCTGTAATATGCAGACTGCAACAACAAATGTAGAACTCAGTGTAAATACTCACAGTGCACTGTATATTATCTCTTGTTCTGTCCTAATATTCAGTCGCTCTGGGGCTAATTACACTATTATGATAAGGTAACCTGCCAGCTGAGTGCTTATCGTAGGGTTCTGCCTATTCAAAGCATTGACATTAGACTCAAAAACAATCTCCTTAAAGGGCCAATAAACATTTGAACGCTTGCTTAAAAAAAGTGCTAACGCCTCGCTTGCTATAAATCAGTGCAAATGTTCAATATCCCGTTGGCGTTTTGGCGAGATGAGAGCCAAATTGGTGCGTATTTTTGGATAGCGTTGCAAACTCATTCTGCACATAGCTATGATTTTTAAATGCACCATAATTACTGGGTAGCTTAATGCCATTGCGTTAACCAGTGAAGCTTTTAAAGCGTCGCTGTGCTATTTTCACACTTAACAAGATCCTGCAGCCACTCATCCATTTCAATAGCATCAAGCTGGGTGAATTACCGTTATCCGATATAAGCCCTCAGAGAGGAAGTAACTACCTAACACTTTGAAAATTTGGTCTATCTTGGAACGGCTTCACCCTAATGAAACATAACACCAGTATTATAAAGCAGTCTGCTCTTTCTTTTCACATCCTCCATTTTTTTTCTTCTTGGCATTTATGTTTTATTTTAGTTGTTTAAGTCAGAAGATGACTTAAAGCGGAGCTGATATGGCAAACCACAGGAAAGGCTTGAATAGCAGCGTTTCCCCCGTTGCCCCCCTTTCAAATAGGCCGAGGCGGCCTTGCTTCCACACTCCCGTGTTTCTATAACGGGGAAATATGGAGTGTTGAGCCTCCTGGATGTTTGGGTTCAGCGTGTAACGATGTGAGTGAGAGCGTGGCCACAGCATCTACACAAGGCCTTACCTGTTCTTCCCCGTGCCGGAGAAAAGGGCAGGTTTTTTGGCTTGTTAGTTTAATCTTAAAGGAATGCGGTATCCCCTCCGACTCAGGCCAGACTCCTAAATATATAACCTTACTTTCCAGCACTAATGCACTGAAGCAATTCTGATTATTTAGTTGGTGTAACCTCTAACGCGTAGGAGTGTCAACACAGACAGTCGGGATTGTGCTCAGTTTTTGAGGAGAAGGTGAAGAAGATGAGCAAAGGAGCATCAAAGAGGGCTGAGCTGACATCAGTGGAGCACCTTGTTACAACGTGTCCAGACATCAGTATCAGCGCTGACTTTCTCTCAAGTATTTTCCTTTTATCGCATAGCACTCTTATAAAAAACATTTAGGGACAAATTTGGTAACTTAAACAGACGTTTGGCATGTAGCAAAGTCGCTGAATAATGGCAGGTGGGTTTTGTAGTTTCTATTGTGCGTGCACATTAAAGGTGTGTGTGTGACAGGAGGATCTGTCTGCTTGATTAATGCTCTCGCTCAAACTGGCACCTGGAACCAATCCCCCCCTTCTGCCGCCCCCATGTGCACCGTGTGTGTGCATTCCACACAGTGGGACTTTAGAGGGACTGAGGGTGGGCGTTGAGCTGGAGGCGCAGATGGGACCGGGGGACTTGGAGCGGAAGAAAAGAAAGGTGTGCAGAGGAGGGAACAATAGACGGACGTGCATTGGAGGGTATAAGGGTGTCATTAATAGTGCACAGGCCCCATCTCCTAATTTGCTCAAATTACCTGCCCACACAGTGGGCCCCCTCTGCCAGTGCTGAGGTGTGAATACAACAGATCAAATACACCTGAAAATCAGAGAGCCCACCCACTCAGCGACGCCCACGCGAGGCTTTTAAGGTGGCCTGACAACTCTCGGTGCCTGTGCGTGGAAGAGAAGGGTCAAATGTTTACTCTTTCACGTTTCAGAAGGGAGTAAAAAGTGAGAAAATTAGAGAGAAAGAAGAAGACATTCGGAGGAAGAAAAAGAGTAAATGAGACTGGGATATGATACAAAAGGAAGGATCAGTTTGCACTCAAGAGGCAAGTACAAAATTGACTCGTACAAACCACCTCCCATATGGCACTGTGGGGGCGGCTATTTACCCTCATTTACCTTCATCCCTTCCTCCTTCTGCTTCTCCTTAAGTCGTCCCTTTATCCTTCCCCTCCCACCCACGCTTTCAGGAAAAGGTTGATGACAAACGTGATGGGCGGCGATGCTTTGGTCACCACAGTAATCAGAGTCACCAGCACCGTACCACCTGTGGCACACACAAGCTGGCATGGAGACTTATTCAGATGTGTGCAGAGACACTGAAATTAAATATCCCCCCGAGACACAAAAGGAGGCCCGGAGAGTGTGTGTAGGTGTGTGCAGTGGGCTGCAAGCCTTTGAACTTCGAGTAGTGTGTGTAGCTGATATTGACAAGTCCCCGGGGGGAGACGAGGGAAGCTAGAAAAAGGTAGCTCTCATTTGTAAAGTGGCCTCCAGAGAGAAAGAGAGGAAAAAAAATACTCCTCAGCTCCCCCACCCCCACTGCTAGGATTTATTAGGAGTGTAGTATAGATAATATACTTACGCCTAAGGCAACCTATGAAGTACCTGTTCACTTCCTGTTAATCTGCGTGCACGTTGGAAGCTATTTGCTCGTCACACATCGCTTTGAAACTGATGACTGGTCGCTCGTGGACATTGCAGGCGGCAGTTGCCTAGGTGACCGTTTAATGTATATGTATATGTTATTCAATGGTATTCTTCACTTTTACTGGTAGTCACCTGGAAGTTGAGAAAAGTTTAGCTTGGGTCCTGCCCACCTTCCAGCACCTGTGGGGGGTTTTTCGCCCAAAGTCGCTTCACGTTCGATTCTTTGGTCGCCGCATCGCAACCGACTGCTTTCAGTACTCATGGAGCGTCAGCGCCATTATGCAGAAACTGACCGTAGTTAGAGGGCGCTCGCGAGAGTGTCCTCAACTGACTAGAACAAATGAAGCCAAAATATATATACACCTGCTTTTAAACCAAAAAGCTCCAATTGGATTAAAGTTTTTATAAATACATTTACATTTAAAGTCAGTTTAATGCCTGATTAAGACGTTACAATACTGAATTTTGCCAATATTTTTTTTCCGCATTCTGCTAATATATGCTGATTACCAAGTTAAAACCCACGGGTTCCACCTCCGTTAAACGAACCAGTTTTCAAAGAGTTTCCACAGCGTTTAGTTACATCAGTACACGAACTTGCACAAGGAGCAGCGAGCGTGGCGTTCGAAATCGATGTTACCAGGTGGCTGTTGCTAGAAACTCACTGGCGTCGCTTGTTTTGTGCATGAGATCGAGATTGCAAATTGTTTAATTTTTGTTCTGGTTACAAGTGACAAAAAGTGACTTTTTTTTTTTTCCACAATTACCAGTTTTCCCCTTGGAACAGCGATGACCTGTGTAGAAGTACGCGGTGTGTATATATTTGATTTATAAATAATTAAATGATTTAAAGGTCCAAACCAAAATCATGTATAATTACTACATTTCAGCTGGGCATTCAGCAATTCACAGAGTTTGTAAGTTGTATTTAGAAGTAAGAGATAAGAGAAATAAATTAAGTCTCAGATCCAAGTCTCTGTCTAATGATATTTATTACTAAGTGCAAGATCTCATAATCATATATCATAAGTGTATGATCACTTATTACATTTTAATCTTTGTCTCATAAATGCTAAAAATGATAAAGTGGAATTACTCAGGTTTTCTGTCTTATAGTTTCTCAGACTTTCTAAAGTCTGCGTGACTCTTGCTTGTGGAAAAAAAGCAAAGGTGGGAAAGTTTCGAACAATTTCTGCTGGAACAGCAGTGCAGAAATCCCCTACGTTACATTTCAGGTTGTTTCAAAGGACTTTCCTGTGACATCTTTTTGAGAACATAGCTGCTGTGTTTACGTTGATCCCTGAGCTGTTCCAGTTTACACACATTCAATCCGATCACGGCGCTCCGACAAGCAGCGGCGTCTGATCAAAGTCTATATACATACATGGTGTCTGATCCTCACCGGAGCAGGCTCGAATCCTGTCACTCACCCAGACAGCTGCTCCCTTACAGTCGTCTGTAGTTCATTTTGTTGTCGCAGTTAAAAGTTTTCCTTCAGCTGTTGCTCTGTTCAGCCCGTTTGGTGTCTTTCCCCAAAGGAAACAGACCAATAACAGGCCTTTTCCACTTCACTTCTCCTGATGCTGAACGAGCAAAGGAGGATCCCAGAGGAGCTGGAATATTTTATTAGAGTGATATTAGAGTGTGTGTGTGTGTGTGTGTGTGCATGCGTGTGAAAGAAAACAGCTCACACAGGGAGCAAAGACAATTCAAAGTTACAGCTAAATGACAGGCTGGGAGCTCTGGTCTTTTGAATTGCATTGTTTTCTTTTTGTTCCTGCTTTGGAGGAGGGTTGGTGGGGGTGAAAAAAGCCCAAATGGGACACAAAGCGAGCAGTTTAGTCTCAGGAGAATTACCCTCAGCACAAACAAAAATAGCAGTCATTTTTTGCTGACAAACCCTTTTTAATGCAAGGGTGCTTTTTTAGCAAAGTTTGGCTCTTTTTTTGTTTTCTTATTTATGACAAAGCTGCCATTTCAGAATAGAAGGAGTAGTGAATGTATATTCTTGCATTGATTTACTGTAGCTTTAAGATGCACGAGGAAGAAAGGACAGGGAGGGTTGTTGAAAGTTCTTCAGCTTAGTCGGGGCCCTGGTTCTTTGAAAAATAAGCACAGTGGGAATTTTGAGGAAACTGATCATTCACATAGCATTTATAACGCTCACACACGACCTGTTCACGGACCTATTCTTGTCACTTTCACATGAATTCTTCATTACGCACAGAATTACACCTCCACACTTTTTTTATGCACACACCACCAGACAGATACGCCCTTTTCCTGCAGGACCCTGCAGATGCAGCAGAAACAGTAGAGTTGGTCTCTCTGGTAAACAAACAGTGAGAGGCTGCTGGGAGTCTTCACTGGGCCTCCAAATTATAGTCTGGTTAACCAGAGTCTCCGAGCCAGCCCGTTTACTGCTACACACATGCACGCATAAGGTACACACACATGCACATGAGCACATGTGCACATGACCTATGCACACTAAAGGCATTATAGAAGCACACTTTAAAGCCCATATACAATCAGGTTCTAATGGGAGCTTGTCTGTGCTACAGTTGAGCTAAGGGTAAAAGGTTTTATAGACATAAGAGAGGCTGAAAGGGAAGCACACCCTAAGGGCTCATAATAAATATTACCCAATCATCAGGCTCACAGTGTGAGGCTATTACTGATGAAAAAGAATCCCTTGCAATGTAAACACAGGCTTAATGTTTACAGCTTCTAACCCTGTGTATCACTTTTATGATTCTAAGGTTTTCTTTCCTTCTGCAAGTTGGTTTGTGTAACCTGAAGTATGCTTCGAGGAGCCTTATGATAAGGCCCTGTGTTTTGTAGATATTCGATGTGAATGTATACGTTTGCCTTCTTAGTAGGAGCAGTGCAAAAACAGGGTTTCATTTGTGATAGGCTTCCATAAAACGTATCTGAGTGAGAGGAGCTTCTTTAATTGCCTGTAAATGAGTTCTGCAACTACTGGGGACAGTTTTAAGCCTCTTGAGGATGCAAGAGTGTATCAGGGTGATCTATGGTGCCATAAAATCCGGTTCAAATATTTAAGCTGATCAGTTCTCTCAAAATTATTCGCCGTAAATCTCGTGTTTCCAGAGTGACAGCGTATTCCGAGCGGACAATTTAATTGTCAGTTCGAAACCACATCCCAGCAGCCCCGTTGCCAGAGAGAGATTTTTTTTATAAGTGTGTGACGTTCACATTCTCAGCTTTGCCATAATGCAACACCGCAGAATAGATTGTGTTTGAAGGACAGTGTTTCACAATGTGATTGATGCTCCCTGTGGGACCCAGCAGTTGATGAGACTCTGTTTAGGACTCGAGTTAGGCGCTATAAGGCTGGCGTCATCAGAGTCTCAGCTTGGGGAAGAGAAGTCCTCGTCCTGGAATAACAGGCAACGTTTCTGAGTGTATGTGGAAAATACAGGGTCACAGGTCGAATAATCAGACAATAGTCGTTTATCTTCTGGTAAATTTCCCTTTGCTTTGATGATGCTTTCTTTCGCTGAACCCTTTTTTCCGAAGATGACTGGAATTGATTTTGTCTAAGGACATCTCAGGCTGGAAGCTATGAAAGTGAACTCCATCCACCCGGCTCTTTTTCTCCGCACCCCCACCTCTCTGTGACTCATTTCTGACCAGTAGCCTAATAGTCTCGGTGTAATTATAGGCTAAGGTTTTAGGCAAAAGCCAATCTCTGAGTGAGCTGCATCAGCCGTGACAGATTCAACTTAACTCTTTAAGTCATTTAGCAACATCTCATCCTACACGTCAAAAGCCAAGGCGTCCCGGGGCCATTTTGACATCTGAATGGTTTGGAATTTAAACTGGTGTGTACTGCTCCAGGTTGTGGAGTTCAGACTCAGTGTTTTGGAGCTGCTCCGAGCTGGACTGCGATCAGGAAGAGATCAGGAAAAAAAAGCGAGATCCAAACACTCTCGACGCACACCGACTGCAGTGGCTTGCTCGCGCTGCCTGCCCATTACTGTTGTTTTCATTTTCTCTTTATCTGATTGGCTATTGTCTTGGCACTGGACATATTCACTTGACTGACAGTTTTGATGTCGATTATCTCCCAAAAAGGAGGAAGCGAATTGATGCCAGAACTTCGTCCTAAGCTTTTCTACACGAGCTTTAAAAGTCCATCCATGACAGCCAAGCAAAATAAACGGTATATTTAATACAAATTCTAAAGCTCCCAAACAAGAAATGTATATGGGACATATCCAGGCGTGGGCTTACTCGATCTATGGCTAGATGTTTATGTCTGTGTGCAATTGAGCATCCATGACAGAATTTTCCCCCCTCCATCTGGACCTCTTCTACACCCCCGTACCTCAATTTGGACCCAGTTCCCTTGGACATTCCTCCACCCCACCTCTGTGTATATACATACATGCATACATCCTCCTGTCTCCTTCCTTTTCCTCCCCTGTTTCCAGCCACTGCCTTTCCATCCTTACCTTCCTCTACACTCAGCTGAAAGGGTGGAAATGGGCAAGTGATAGCCAATACCCCCCCTGCGAGTGCTAGTCTGGGCTGCAGGCTGTTTGCCTCTTGCCATGAAGTCACTCTATCTATCTCGCCTGTGCGTCCATACCTCACATAAATCATCCTCAATCGTGCTACACAGACGGGGAGAACAGAGAGAAATCTCCCCCTGTAAATCTGGTATTAGTTTTACCTCGCATAATGAACACAGGGCTAAACGGCCTGGATACATGAGAACAGCATGTCTTGCAGATGTACTATAAATATTTTGATACTAGCCGGCTAGTTTGCAGAGGGGAAGTAGACCAGTGAAATACACAGAGGAAGGGAAAAGTGTAAAGTGGAATGTTGGCCTAGCCCGAGTGTCTGTATTGTCTTTAGCACCTACAGAAGGTCCCGGTCCAAGAAAAACGCTCTTTACAGGGTTCCTGTTCCCAGCAGTGGTCCAGTACCACTCCTGGATACGCTGCGTTGCCTTCAAGCCAATCTGTCAAACTGGTCTCCAAGGAGAGGGGCTCATTGTTTGATTAATAGCAGGATCAGACCTGATTGAGTGATAGACGGTTTAAAGGGGAAACCAGCACAGCTTTAAGGACATTCTGGGACCAAGTCTGGGAAAAGCTGCTCCAGCTAGAGTTTGATTGGTGAAACGGCTGAATTAAAGTGAAAGACTAATAATAGCATAGCTAATGATACACAAGCTGCATGGCGAGGGGTTGCCCAGATATGCTTGATGGCTTTGAGAGTGTTCTTTTGCAAGCAATGTAAAGACAAACTGTGAAATGCCTACAAACACTTGCATGTAAAAGTGGAAAAACTGAAGTACCCCTTTTTGGCATGTTTTTGGCTTCAGCCACAGGCACTGTCACCCTACCCCATCAAAGAGCCAAACACCCACCCACACACACGCACATACAGAAAACCTACAAATACACTCTTCCACATGCACGGTTTAAGCGAAGTGACAGCAGGTGGTGTGTGACACGTCAACATCTGAAGGTTCCCTGGCAGACGCAGAAAGAGTTCTCAGCTCTGCGCCCCACTCAGATCTATCATTGGGACTCTTTAATGGCAGCCTTCGTCACATATTGCTGCTTTATTTTCTCCTCTCCATCTTCCAGCCCACAGAAGTTCCTTTTTTGTTCCTATTTTTAAGTACAAGTGATCTCAATTAGGGACCTCCGTGAAGGCAGTAGGCGGCAGACAGTCAGAGCAATAAGAGCAGAGAGGAAATTGTCTTTATACCCCTCCCACCCTCCCTCCCTCTTTACCCTCCTGCCACAAGCAGTGAGCAGCCGCCCCCTCCGTGTCTCCATCTCTTTCCACGCTGCTCCGTGCCATTTCAAAAACTGAGCAAAAATATCAGACAACTTTCTGTACCCCTCAGCGAAGCGCATGTATACATATGTAAGACTTCGAGGGCGCAATCGCCGGTCCGGCTTTCTCAGAGTTTAATGTATTTTGGGTTTGCTCTCTGTGAAGGCAGTTGCATAGAGACACGCACAAACACACACTCACACACCACAGAACGTGCTGTCCTCGTCCTAACAGTTTACAGTGATGTCACGGCCTCGATCACAAACAGTCATTAAGGGCTTAGCTATGATCTGGGATCAGCGCTGGGATGTGAGTCGCTGAGGTTGTGTCGATGAGGTCACAAGGAACAAAGTTTCTGTCCGTCGTCATCCTCCTCTGCTGGCTAACTAACCGGCCCACTAGTTTAGTTGGTTCTGCAGCTACATGCCTGTTCTCCGGGTCGGTTTGGTCGATTGGATCGTGTGCTGGATCTCTGGCTGCTTTGTTGCAGAGCCTGGTGGGCTCTCTGATTGGCTTGCTGGCAGGCCATTTGGCTGGTGGCCTGCCAAACATGGAAACATCCCGTTAGAGCTGAAAAAGCCTGGGCCTCGTCACTGCGCTCCTCTAGAAGGCTATAATTAAGTGTCTTGAAAAATGCAGCACTGTGAAATGGAGTCTTAATCCCGAGTCTTAAGTGGCTGTGCTTTTCCTCTTGGATGAGAGTACAGTATATGCTTATGAAGAAGCGAAAGAGTGAGGCTATATGACCGTAATGTTACAAATTATTTTTCTAAGAAAGCTAAAAGTGAGCGTATTTTCATAGTTGGTTGTTTCCTGCTTAAACTGGAAAGTTTACACACATTTCTAGCTGAAACACTGAGCCCTGTGTCTTGTCATCTTCCTTAATGAGGTGTTGTTCACAGCGAGGATACGCGCGCCTCGTAAGTACGTGTCTGAATGCGTCCCTTTGAATGTCAAACAGCGAGGGAGATGTGAAGGTCACAGACGCGCCGGGAGAAGCTTTTGCGCAGTTCGTTTGCTGACAACATTATAGGCGGTGGATGTGTGCACATATTAGCGGTTCACACACTCTTTGTCATTCCAAGTGGGAACGAGAACAGAAACTTTTATTACTCGCTTGATATCTCGACAGGAAAATTAGTCAAGAGAATGTCAGCTAAGTTTGATTTTTATTGAAAACAAATAATTGAAACTGAGCTGCCGAAATACAATATTACCATAAATCATAAAACGCACATCCTGCTCGATGTGCTATACTGTGGTTCCTCACTGTTAGTGACTTCTCCTACTGTGCAGTGACTCCAAGCCAGTGTAACACAGTAGATGAATAATACCAGAGCTGAGAGAGACGATCCAGCTGTGCACCAGGCAAGCAGCAGAACCACTGAAAAGCTAAACGGCTTTATGCTAGATTCATTACTACATCATATGAAATCAGTTTATGCTGAGGAGGATCAGCGGAGTATCCTTAAAAGGCCAATTCTGCCCGAAACCTTCCAGCATTCGCATTTAATCAAAAGTTGTCGGGTTCCTAAAATGTTATTTTGGTAGGCATGGTATGTTCTTTTTTTATTGAACGGATTATTCTGGCACATTAACGCCATCTTTCCGTCACATCTCTGGAACATCAAACGTTTTGAACTTGTGCAGATTTTGCCCAATACCTCTGAATGACAGAGAGCCAGACGGTAAAAAGCCCTCGCGCTGTATGAGTGTGGACCGTATCCTGTAGGGAGCTGGAAGACAGATGCTGGATGTGCAGCGGAGAAGCAAAGCGGAGTCAGATGGGACAAACACTCTTTGATGAGCTGAGCTTGTCAGAGTTTAAAGCACGGCTAGGTAGGGAGGGGGGGGGCTGTTTGGGGCCCTGGGGTTGGGCCGGGAAAATTACGTTGCCTCTGATGGGACAATAACAGAGTGCAGCAAATCTAAATTTAGGCATGATTAGTTTGACTTAGAAAAGTTGGTGAGTTTGTGTAATGTTCTCATTAAAGGGTCTGTTATTCATAGAACGTGCACATTGACAGTTCCACTTCAAATTTAAGTCAGGATTTAAAGTAATAAGGCTGATTTGGCTGATGGCATGAAATTGGCCCCCCTCCTTTAAATTTCCTAAACTAGATTCCACTACAACATTAAGGGTGTTTTCCACATTACTCTACATTTACTCAACGATAAAAAAGCGATATTATCAGAGCTGAAACTTAACTCTGTTGGGATAACCGGCTCCATGGTTCCTGCAAGTCCATGTTTATCACTATTACAGATTTAATTACTACTATTCACATTTATCCATCCATGAATTGTTACATGATCTTTGAGAATGTTGGACAATGTGAACCATATTTCTGGTGTTTGGGGCACACAGAAGGGAAGCGTAACTCAATCACTCGCCCCCCCCTCCTCCGTCCACATGACGAGGTGCCAGATGCGTGTCAGTGCTTTCAGACATTATATATATATATTCCTCCCACATCCTCACACTCACACACAACTTAATAGACATGTATATGTGCACACATACTTGCTTGTGAAACTTAAGAACTTGACTTATTTCAAGCGCTCGGGCTGTAGTGTACGGTGAATTACATTATTTCTCTTACAACACTGCAATCTTTAGCAAAGTATATAAAACTGCATCTAACTTTACAACATAAAAACAAGCTACAAAGGCTCTGACTGGATCCAAATAACCCAACAGCTGTGCCTCCCACTTGTCCCATTTATTTTGAAACAGGCCTGGAGTATCAAAGCTCTTTGTCTTAAAGACTCACTGCAATAAAAGCCTGTTTGGGAGCAATGGAAATGGAACACAGAGTGGCAGTACACATGCTGATGTGTGATGTGGCATCCAGAAAAGTCTCATTGGGAGACCGATGGGTAATCAGGGCTGAGGGTGGGGTGGGTGATGAGTGCCGGCTGAGATATAGAGGCTCACAGAGGGTAAATGATGCCCTCTACAGTAGACACAAGAGGGACAAGCTAAGTAGGCCCTCTCACTGTTTTCAGTGCAGCAGGCATAAAGAGTATGTCAGCCATAAAAGTTAAAGTGTGATTTTTATTTATTTTAATTTATTTGTTCTGTTTTGTTATGATGTAAGGATGTATGTAGCACTTTTTGTTTTGTTTTTTAAAAAAAATAAGGCTTTTAAAAAATGCATGATTTTTATGTCATGAGTTGCAGATCTACTATTTTTGTTGTGTTAAATATTCTTGAGAATTATTTTCATTCATTTTCTGAGTTTCAAAAAACAGCAGCTGCGGAAATAAAAACCGCAAGTGCCGAAAAATCAACTGAAGGTTTCAGCATTTCTAAAGCTGAAAAGTGGCTCCTGTGAGAGTTCCTCTGTTGTAAATTACCGGGTTATCTTTAAGGATGCATACATGTGTAAGCAGTGTTTTGCTGTTGGCTGACATTGAGCTGGTTTTTACAATTTGATACACTGTTGGCTAAATTTACAGCCGTTCGGCGTTTTTGTGTCTCACACATTCTGCAATTAAATAAGAAAACGGGTTAAATAATGTAGTGTTGTAGTAAAGTACAATAAGTGTGTCAAAGTAGGAAATAAAAGCTGCGTCAAATGGACTACTCGGTATGTGATCTCGTTTTGAAATATGCAAATACATTTTAAGTTGTGCGTAATTACGCAAGGAGTCTCATTTTGGTGCTGCTTATATAGATAGATCGTTTATTTTCGGTCTATGTGTAATAAAACGACCGTGTAATAGATTTAACAAGTTGTATGAGGCACAGAAACTGTTGAAGTTGGATTTTCCATAAATGCCTTTCCCAAACGCGCAGTCGGTTCACAGGGCGGCCACGTGGATGGATAAACATAAATTAAAGCCCCTGTAAAGTAGAATACCTGTACACCTGCACAACAGCTCTCCCCTGTGACCGAGTGAAACTCTACCCCTGCGCCTCTACCTGACTCACCGCTCTCCGGTGACTCACTCACTCCTATACCTTATGGAGTGTAACTCGCTTCTCGCCGCGGCTCGGCTCTCTCTGAACGCGTCTGTGAGCCGTTTACGGTCAGGACACGGCGGTAACACTACACGGTCTGATGGACTGATGTGCGCGTTGCTGACTGAAAATGAGCACCTCCGCTGTTAGGAGCGCGCTGATGGTCCAGGGGAGCGGTAACATGTCGGTACGTACGGTATAGGCTGTGAGCAAACTTTGAAATGTAGGTAAGAGACAGGCGTGAAACGCAGCTCCACGTGTCTTTCATGAAGTTATGGCCATTTACAGGGAGATCTGTCCGGCAGTCTATATAGGCGTGATAGATTATGGCGGAGGGAATGCATCTGACTCCAGACACCACGTGTTGGAGTCGCATCAGCGCAATAATTGCTGGGCGCTCGAGCTATATAAACCACAAAAAGCCTGAGCACGGGAAACCCCGGCCTCCAAACACTAACCGCATTTACGGCTACAAAACCGGGATTCGTTTTTCCGCCTCCTTCATCTCACCGGCGATAGTTTTTTTTCTCTTCAAACGTCTTTAAACCTTTTTTTTTAAACCCTACACAAAATCAGCGGCACGGCCGGAAGACTTAACAGAAAAATATGTTGAATTTGCAGGCGTCGCGGGATTGTAAATAACCCTGTAAAGTATTGTTAAAGCTTATCCCTTTGACTTTGAAAGGTTTTTTTGTGTGTACATAGCCTGCGGACTTTCAGAAAGCCTTTCAGTTTGGCACAAAGACTTCAATGACGCACCTGGAGCTGCGCTTTGACTTTTCACTAAAGGGAGACAGACAAAAAACTTTTCGTTTTTTGAGCATCTGGGTCTGCTGTTCCATTTTAGACGTGCTTTTTTTGTAATTGTATAGCCTATTACGAGCTCGGACATTTATTTGATGTTATTTATATCCGCACATGAGCAACTACGCCAGCGTTATGGCACATGGACTCTTCCACCGAGGAGTTTGAAAAAGAAAGAAAGAAAAAAAAGAACTTGTCATTTAAAGCATCATCAACTTTTTTAAGGGTTGTTTTTCTTGCTGGAGAAGTCTATTTTATGTCGTTTGAAGGCGACCACTAAAGTTTGTAGTGGAGAGGGTTTTGAAACGCGGTGTGCGCTCACTCGAGTCCCATTTTCCATTGGCAGGCGCGCTGAGGTTCAGCGAGCAGCGGCGCACGCTCCTGAGTTTCTCCCTGTGTGAGAGAGAGAAAGAAAGAGAGCAGCCGGAGAGCCTTTGGTGCCTTTTCTGATAATCCACGCTGTTGTGATGCGAATTCCCGTAGATCCCAGCGCCAGTCGGAGGTTCAGTCCGCCGTCCAGTAGCCTCCAGCCGGTCCCAGGAAAGATGAACGATGTGAGCTCTCCAGCCGGGCAGCCGGACGCAGCGGCGGCGGTGCCAAGACTGCGCCCCCACGAAAACCGCAGTATGGCCGAGATCATCGCGGACCACCCGGCCGAGCTAGTGAGGACCGACAGCCCCAACTTTCTCTGCTCGGTCCTGCCCTCCCACTGGCGGTGCAACAAGACTCTACCCGTCGCTTTTAAGGTGAGTCCCGACTCAGCGCTGCGCTGCTGAACGAATAAAGCGACTTTTGATGGCTATCATGGCTCACTGCTAGAAAAAAAACTACCAAATGAAGCCCAAAGCTGATTTTGAACAACAATAAACGCGTCATCTTTCTCTGAAGACATTTTAACAACGTTAGATGAGGAGAAGTTCAGATTTTTAAAAACCTTCTCTCACTCGATTATTTACCTCTTTATCTCTTAAGCTTTTTCTTTGAGTTTCCAAGCCTTAATGGCTATTAATGTAAACATGCAGAATCCGGAAGTTATTACTGTGACATTAAAAATAAATTATAGTCAGGAAATGCATAAAAAAATAATATTATTGAAGTTTAAGGGCATTAGTCTGACGGTTTTAATTGTAGGAAAATGAGTCAGCGTCTGGAAGAAAGGAGCCACATGTGCATATTGTTTTCATCTTGCGTTTAAAATAAATCATTATAATATTTATTTCCGAGAATCAGAAAATGTTGTGAATTAGTTTAATACAATATACAAGCCTTTTAAAGCAACTTCCCATCCAGTGAAATAAGCAACAAAGACTTCATTGTATTGGATATTTCTCTTTTTTGACAATTTGCATCAAATGTGAAAATTATTTAATAAACATTACAGCATGTTGTCTACATTTAGTTAGTCTGTACATTTTCATTTTCCTCAAGCTTTTAATACTCCGAATCAGAAAAATATATTTCTAATGCTCCAAAGAATAATGCTTTTGTGTATTTGGCCTATTTTTGTTCCTTTTTTTCTCTTTGTTTTTGGCTTGCATGATATTGCAAAGAAAAGCCTCTGTTAATTACTTGACAGGTATTATTTAAACGGCAGATCAAAGACACTCTCAAGTGGAAATTTGTAGCTACAGCCAAATCAAATGTGACACTTTTTAAATATAAGTGTTATTTAACCGTTCTTATAACTACAGCTCTGTAATTATTCCACTTCTGTGGCCTTACTTATCCTCTTTCATCTGCATCCAAGAATCTAAATGATAACACGAGGCCTTGGCGCTTTTGTTTTGAAAGACTGCATTTTACATGATTCAACTGAGGACATTCATCATGATATCAGGCTGCTTCGAGGCATTAAAATTAAATCCATTTATCAACCTAATTTGTAGGAGGATGGCAGGATGTAAAATGATGAGTCTAGACAAGCTTTGAATAGTCAAAACTGAGAAGACGATAATGTTTTTGTTTTCCCACAGCTTCTGATATTTAAAGTAAAATCTTTCCCCCCACAGGAGCAGTGGAATATAATGTAGCTTACGTCAGATTGAAATTTTGAAAGGAGAACTTTTGTGCTTCTAACAGGTGGTAGCCCTGGGAGATATACCTGATGGGACCGTTGTCACCGTAATGGCGGGCAACGATGAGAACTACTCCGCTGAGCTGCGGAACGCCTCAGGTGTGATGAAGAACCAAGTAGCACGTTTCAATGACCTCCGTTTTGTGGGCCGCAGCGGCAGAGGTGAGGCCTGGAACTTTCTCTGTGCTCCTTTCACTACAACACAGTAGTAGCTATTAGGTTCAGTGGTGTGGATTAGTGGCCACATTCACTACGTGGCAACCACATAATGATCTCTCTGACTCCAGACTCAAATCCCACCACCCATCTCGCAGAGCCCGAGTGGTGAAGCGTGTTGCTCCCCCCTTTCTTTCCCTTGAAACGATACTTCTCGATATGTTTTTCTATCCTTTAATCCAGACGAGTTGCTTTTTCGTACTTGTGATTTTTAGATTGAGAAACAAACTGTGCAAAGATAGAAATGCGCAGCTCTCCAGTGTCAGCCACATTAAAAAGCGAGAATCTGATAACAAGAAATACTTATCAAACTCACAGGCTTTTTTTTTTTTCTTCCTTTTCACCTGATATGACCCAGCTCAGTTCAGGCTCATAAACATGTTGGGTGGTGCTGCAGCTCTACGGCTGATCACTCTCTGCGCATATCTTCACGCTGTCAGGCAGAGAAGCGCGCCTATTAAGTCCAATGGCATTCTTCAAATGTTTGGCATCACGAAAGTGACTATTTGCATCATTTACTGTCATGTCGGTAAATCATGTACGTTTGGGTCTCCTGATGTGCTCTTGCACTCGCCGTGCTTTCTGTAACTATTTTATTTTTTGTACAAATCTCACAGAAAAAAAGTCGCCTGTCGTAAGTTGATGGTGATAAGTGCTGTCAGCAGCTCCACCAGCAACTTTTCCTCCCGGTTTCCTTCTCTGTTGTAGCTGTCAAAAAGGGGAGGAAGCAGAGCAGTCAGGAGGGCCGAGGAGTGACAGAGTTTTAAGAGGAGACAACGAGGCATTTGGGTTTGACCTGTTGCCACAGAGACCTTGCGTGCGTCCCTTTGCTGTAACAAAGAATCTAGTAACAGGAAGTGACATAGGAGCCAGGGGAGATCAGACTACGAGGTGTCTGAAATGAATACCCTGCAATGACAGATAAGTACAAGCGAAGTGAACTGATAGGATGTTAGATAGCTGAAAGTCATGCACGGGAGAATAAGAGAGAGAGAACAAAGATGCACAAGGATTGATGGTTACAGGGCTGACGTGGTGCCTCTGTATGATGATAGCACAGATGCACAGGACGGCTAGTTCAGAGGTCTCAGATATCGCTGATAACATCATTAAAATTAATAGCGTCATAGCGTACAACCTTACCTTGACAGGAAGCACAAACAGGATCACAATTAAGAGATGACAGCAGCTTTAACAGCAGTGAAGCAGGAACACAATGCACAAGATGCCCCACTGTATCATAGATCATCAGTATGTGTCACTTTATTTATAATATGTAACAATATATCAACAAAGTCAAAGGTCCGTACCAGTATTTTGGTGATGTACCGGTGCATCCTTAGTATCCACTGTGTTGAGCTAGTGATATCATTTGTTTATCCTTACTGTCAGCTAATAATTTCAACTCTTAACCCTAGCTAGCATTAGTTTATGTGTTCCAGTTATTTAGAAATTCCTTTTAGTTGCTATTTTCTACAGTTTATCCATGAATTGTGGTCAATTTTTATGTTGAAACTGTTCACAACCACTTAAGTCATTAATTGATTGCAATCATAGAGCTAATCTTTCCAAATACCACACCTGATATCGTTGAAGTAACCCTCTGGGGTTCTTGGTCGGGAACACCCACATGCACCTTGAAACGGGTATGAGGGACGCCTGTTGCATCTCCTCTGTCTGACTGCTATCTGATCTTTGAAAAGCATGTTTACACTTAGCTGGGGCTCAGAATGGAAGAGGGGATGGCACACACAGGTGTATGGATGAATAGACAGGGGCTCGGATGAGTTGCTACCCCCGCTTCCTGTTTCCAACGTGTAGCCATGGTTACTCATTGCATCTGCATACCTCAGATATTACTGTTCCTGCTGACTTGGCTGTTGGACTCTGATTCATAGCATTCCTCATCCATGCACATAGGGACGCATACACTTGCACAGACAAACACTCAACCCCAAGGCAGCAACTGCTGGGGATTATCGAGAAAGGAAGTGACTATTAAAATGCCTCTCGCCCACTCACAAAGCATTAGAAATTCTGGATAACACGATACTGGCTCCTGCAGTCAGTCTTCCATTTAGACTCTGCCAAAGGACCTAAATAGACCCTCTCAAACAGCCAATGTTGTCTGTTGTTAATCCTCTCGAAGTCGTTTCTTCCCCAGTTTGTATTGGCTATTATGTGATCACAACCACACTTGTGACTTGGGGATGTTGTAGAGATGAATACTAGCCATTGTCTCAATTGTCATTTGATGTTGCTTGATGTCACTACAGGCAAGAGCTTCACTCTGACAATCACAGTATTCACCAACCCGCCACAAGTGGCCACTTACCACCGAGCCATAAAGGTCACCGTGGACGGACCTCGTGAGCCCAGGAGTGAGTACCAATGCACGCACAAGCAGTACAGTATGAAAATAAGTGCACACACACAAGGAAGCATCCTAAGTCTTCTTTCAATTTGCCAATTTGCAAGCTTTCAAATATGGGATTCTACTTTTTCATTAGAATAAGTAGAATCCCATCGTGTTATGTGGGATCAGATTCTAGCTCATATATGTGATGATGATAATATCAGGGAGCTAACTGTGGAAAATACTTCTCAACTTTTACATAGTTCTTCACCTATTCTTGATATGCAAACTCAGTGGAGTGCCCTTTAACTGAGCTATGTGTCCAGCCAGCAAACAGAGTCGAACGTCCGGCTTAAATGATGACACTAATAAAACGAGGAAATTAACAAAAAAGAAAAGGTTTACAGGAAAAGGTTCTAAATTGTGTTAATTAGCAATCACTTAAAGACTTCTCACAAAGCAGTCTAGCCTCCCATGTGACACTTTGAGAGACAGAAGAGAAATAAAATGTGAGGCAACGTATTCCTCAGAGGGTACGCGGGGTAGCAGAGTGCTAGCATCAGCTCATTTTAATGGGCCATATAAAAACAACTGAGGAGGGAAAAAAAAACTTTACTATAGCCAACAGTGCCAACTGGTCTGGCATGCAGCTGTTTCCACAACCCTCCTCCCTATTCATAAAAAAAAAAGCATATTCTCATCTCATGGCGTCTCAATGAACAATATCACATCGCAAACAACTCACCCCGCCTGTCCTGTCACATATGGCACCAGGACACACAGAGACACAGAGGAGCCAGGAGACACTAGGATTAGTACCACCATCAGTCTCTCGTTGTAGGAAACCTGCCTGTGGTGCCAAAAAATGCCTCACACACTCGACATTCAGCGCTCATCAACATGCGCCCTGAAACAAAGGCATATGCTTGTCCTCAAACGCACATGTACTCACGCTCACTCCCACTTTTCCCCACCATCCGTTCTCGCTCTCGAGCCATCTTGTTTGATCAAAAGCATTTCCTGTGCATCTGCTGTCCCACCCCCCCAGATGACTTTCAAACAAGTCCTGTTATTTGGTGGCGAGCAGATGGGAGTCGGAAGTGAATTTGTTTAGAAAAGCTCGGTGCGGCCTCAGCAGAGCTGCCGTCTTAGATTTGTGTCCAGAAGCCTGAACACACGAGAAGCGAGTCTTTAAGCTAGAGACCTGATCAGGTGAGGGTACACTGGCACAAGACTTCACTCTCACAGGCATTGTTTTTTCTTCTATTTAGCCTGAGTAAAAAAACATAAAGCTAGAGTTTGCATGTTCCAACTTCAGTCTCAGGACAGTAATTTAAGCAATAAAGACTATGTCATCATGCATAACCCCTGAACTTCTTTCCTTTGCTGCTAAGTGGTCAGAATTACAGTGGTGGTGTAATTTACCCAGAAACTACAGCCAGAACACGTCTCCCTCTCAGGGGTCATTAAGTCGAGGTCGGAGGGTGGCAAAACACACATGTGCCCTCTCCACAGAGCCTCCCCCTCCTCCAGGTTTTCAGCGCAGAGACTCTGAGCTGAGAGCAGTGACTGTCTCCAAAACTGTGATTCTATCTGTGAACGCTTCATTGAGACGCTGGGAGGGGGTATGGGGGGGCTTTGTTGGCCATTACGGCTCTATTTTGTGTTAAACGAGTGGATAATTAGGAGGCCTGTGGTATAGCCAGGCCCCACCAGGGAGGGTTGCACTCAGAGATGGAACAGTAGGCTATCTTAAAGTTGACATACACTAGCCCTTTGTGGCCCTCCTCTTTGAAAACACTGTGGGGCATTTTTTGTTTGTTTGTTTTCCTCCTGGAAAATAAGTTGACAATAGCAGAAGATTTCAGCCGGTTCCTGACATAAAAGTTCAAATGTCCAAATATTCTTTATGCTTCTGTTAACTTTTTTTCTAACCGTATAATTGCTTGCCTGGTTGTGGGTGTCTCATTCAGGAAGTAGATTTTGTGTTAACTTGTTTGATGCTCCTTATGGTAGCCATATGAGTGTTCCTGAGGGATGTCATTTTCCCAGCGCTCCCTTGTCTAATATCAGTAGGACCACCCCTGTGACTCAGTAAGGCACACATCTCTGAACTGTGGACCCGAGCCTTAGTTAATTAATTGCGTGGTCGGTGACGAAAATCAGCGAGGCCCAAGTATAAAGATCTGTGGTATAATTTTCCTCAGAGGTTTACAGTGTGTGTGTGTGTGTGTGTGTGTGTGTGTGTGTGTGTGTGTGTGTGTGTGTGTGTGTGTGTGTGTGTGTATGGTAAGTGGTTAGTCAGGTCCCTCTGGCCACTGTGTCATTAGCGGGAGGCTAACTTGGTTTTTGTGGCTCGTATTGTGCTTAATCGCTTGACAGCTCTTGGTTAACCTGTGGTTTGCCACCGCACAGACGACTCATCGACTGTGTGTATACATGCGCCCGTGTGTGCTCTCACATGCAGATGTGCGTATCCGTTTGCTCACGTGCGTTTCTCGCAGCGCCTGTGTCTGCTGGTGTGCCCCCACATGACATGGTTTGCAGAATGTGTGTTATTGGTGTCATTAGTCTAGTGTAGCCACAGTGCTGATTTGGAGCAGAGCTAATAGGTCTCATTAAATGTCATTTTGAGCTAATAGACAGGGAGTGGTTGTTTAAACCAATATGCTTTTATAGGTGGTTCTGTCTCCTTTCAGCTGCTCCTGACGGTGGCTGTGGCCAGCTGAGACAAACTTCCTGAGTGATAATAGCCGAGCCGTATTAACGCAATATACAAGCCTTTCTGTCCAAACCCACTATTCTCATTATAGTTAATTGATGACAGACAAGCACAGAGGGTGACAAAAACCATTGTGGCATTACACATACTGTGTCTTGCTGTGGCGTAACACGGTGGTTATTTCTCATAACTTGGTGTGTGTGCGCGAATGTTGTGTGTCAGCAGTGGAGGTTAGCGGTCAGGCCCGTCTCTGCACTATGGGGTTTGAAGCCGTATGGTCTCGGGGGTTCTGGGCATGGGGACGGGGTCGTGTTTTGGTTCAGGTTTGGTCAGGGTGTTAACAAGTCTGGTGAAGAAGCCATGGTACTTACAAGCCTGCAGACAATATTAGTGGTTCAGGAGACCTGTCTGCCAAGCCAAACTCGTGCAACACACACACACTCTCACACACACTTAGATGCACAATACTTCCATATGGAGTTATGCTTCTCTATGTACTTGATGATAATAACTTAACTTGCAGCTACTTGGTGCTTTGCAGAGTAAAACTGAAGACAAGAGTGTGTGCATATTTTCAATAATATTATGAAATAAATGATTTTAAAAAACATTTTTATAAATATACCCCCAAAACAGGAAAATCAACGCTGGCTTTCCTAACCAGGAATTCCAAAGCTGGGGAGTCCTCACGGCAAAAGTTCCATCATTGTTTTCACAAATCTGGATTAGGAATATCCAGAATAAAAAGCTGCTTACTCTAATATATATAATTTGATTATTTCTCTTGGACAAGATAATCTTCATTAAAACCTCGTACGTTTCAGTTTAGCTGGAAAAAGATGACTCAGGACTTTGGCATTAGGAGTGGTGCATGATTGATAGGCTCATTTGGTTAATTAATACTGATTGCCAGATTGCTTCATTAATCCGATTACTGACCAGACTGCCTGTTATCTCTGTTAGGATATTATGGGATGTTACAGGGGAGAAATGTATGTTATCTCACAGACCGAATGTAACAGTACAAGCAAAGTGTTTGAAATTTGCATGCAAAATAAAGAAGCCATGATGTTTATTAGTATGTAGAAACACTTTTTTATCACCCACAAATACCTGCAGTGGACAGCCCCGAGCACCTAGATGGTGTTCTAGAACAGACATTTTGAAGCCTGCACTGATTCCACAGACATTTCCAAGATGACAAAAACATGTCACTTAATTTGCAGTGTTACTACTTGGTGAGATTTTGTTGTGGAGCTTATTAAATTAATGAGTTTAAACTGAATGAGTGATACTTAATTTACAGTAAAGAACACGGAGAAAATAACAGCCAACAAAAGAGTTGCTATTTTGTAATAAAATGAACTGACACTTTATTAAAACTGAAAATAAAGCGATCGCAGACACACTCTGACACAGATTTGCTGCTCTTTCATTTTTAGTGGTTTCTTTTCTTTATCACCTTATTGTGATTCCTGTGGGCAGCTTGTGTCAATATTGCTGTGTTGTGAGCTTCTCTGTGATTGGTTCTTGTCTGGCACACTCTCAGCTGGGTTAATACGCAAAATGTAGTGCCTACTGTTGGATATAATGATACAAAAAAATGCCTCCAAACATTTATATATTACACACCTACAAATGCCATTGCAGGGGCTTGTACAGTAAGTGCTAAAGTGCCATTTGCATTAAACCGTTAAATTCAAATGATGTCAGACAGATACCATTTAATATCCTTGAATTATGTTCAGGAATGAAGCCCTCTACGTGTCTGGATTATTGTACCCTTTCAGTTACTGCCTTAAGCAGTAACTGAAGCAGTGTTCTTTTGTTCATCATCCAAGTAATTAAAGAGGATTTCAGAAGATTCACCTATCGGCTACAGCCACACTTGAAACAGCTTTTACAATGGTAGCTGAACAAATAAAAGTCATCCAAACATCAGGAGGGAAAAAAAGGCAATGAAATGAACGATGAACAGAGTAGGAAGGTGGGGAAAAGGGCAGAGGGAAAAAAGAAAAGAAATACTTCAGGCTTTTCTAGAGGCGGCCAGTCACTTGAATGTCTTATGAAGTCCCTTGAAGACGTGCCAAGGCGTCTAAAGAACAAAATAATCCAGTGGGAGGGAGAGACAAAGAAGACAACAGAAGAATGGAGAGCGAGAAAGGGAGGCAGAAGTGAATCATAAGGAGATATAAAGATAACGAGACAGAGTCTGGGTTTGTTTGGCCCCGAGATGCGACAAAAACATCTCAGATGGATTTGTTCTCCCCTGTTCTGAATCAAAAGACGTTAATGCGAGCAGAGAGGTGCAGAAGGAGCCTGTCTGAAAGCCACACATGAGCTAAACTCTGTGTGTGTGTGTGTGCGTTTGGTGGGTGGCGTGTGTGTGCGCGCTGGTGCTCTTTAAACTTTGTACAGTATTGTACAAATGTGTATAAAGTGTGTTTGCATTCAATAAATGTATCGCCTTTGGGAATTTTGTGTGTGCGCGTGTGTGTGTGTGCCCTTCCCTTGCCTGGCTAGCTTCCTCCGGGCTGGAACGCATGGACCACACAGACGGCTGGCAGCGCTCCACGACAGCCTGGCTCCCCCTTTCCCTCTTTCTCCTTCACTCCTTTGCTCGCTGCCTCGTCTCCTACACCTCCTCTCTCCTCTCTTTTTTCACCTCATCATCGTTTCCCTCTTTTCCCCCCTTCAGTTCTGTTTTTATTCTCTGCTCTCTTCTTTTTCTCTTCTCCCCACCTCGTCTCCCTTTATACCAGACCCCCATGGTAGACGTGCGTTTGGCTGTCACCCACTAAGCCACGCTTTGCCAGCTTCAGATTGCAACGTGAAATAATTCATTGTTTCTGACCACTCACAAAAACAACATGGCCACTGTGAAAGCTCCAAATAAAAAAGTGAAATATGGAACCAGCGTATTCATTCATCCAGTTTACTGTTCCACCGTGAGATGACTGACACACACAAACACAGACGGGCTGATTCAACCCAGGCTCCATGAGTATTGGGGGAGAGGTGGGGGGTCTGAATCAGCCCCAGTGATACATTCATCCAGGCTCTCCTGGTGATCATAAACCAGACTGAAGGGCTTAGAGGGCACGATGTGACACCAAATATATAAATTATTCCATTTATTCAGGATTTTCTGTTGCTCTGCATTTTCCTCAGATTTTACTTAGTCAGGCTTGAGGTAGGAGAATTTCCCACTGATGTTTCTGTGGTGACACTTGAAACTTGATAAGTTCGAGGAGGAGGAGGAGCTTTAAATGAACAGATCAGCGTTCTAAAAATACACTTCTTGATAGGCAATGACAGTCGATTCCAGCCTCGGGCGTAGGCTATAGCCAGGAGTAATGATGGTAATCTGGGATCAGTTCAAAATGTCCAGTCCATTGAAATTGCATGCCTCTTTGCTTATCAATTACTTCAAACGGTGCTAGCAAGTTTTTCAGACAGCTGTGCATTACGCAATAATATCAACTCATTGCAGACTCACACCTGACTCACTTGTAGACTCTTATTTTCCAACTATTCTCAGTGTTTCCAACAGATTTAAGCTGGGAGGATGGGAGGATCCTCCCCCCTCTGGTCTATATGACCCTGCCGCTGCTAGGGAAAGAATTTTATCCAGATATGATTGTTGAAGGATGACCCAGGTCAGTTCAGTTTCTACTTTTCATAAAGCCAGAAACCACCACTGTTTCCAGAGTGAAAACTACAATTATCTAAACAAAAGAGAAGTGAACTTGATTCAGAGAGTCCGGTGACTCGCAGAAACATCCTTGAAATACTCCTACTACGTGTCAAATATTTGCCTGATTGCTGACATCTGAATTCCCTACAAAGGTGTGTCCTGCAGCTTCTTCTTTTGACTTGTTGAATTGTACTTGAGCTGCTGTCTGCGACAGTTATGTTAAGCGCACAATTTGATGGCTTTGGTGTAGCGGTTGTGGCCTACTAACTATTCAGCAGGGGTCCTAACCTGGCCGTCATTGATTGCATCATTCACAGGTTAGAACCTGAAGCTCTAGTCAAGTCATTTTCACATTTTTATTAACTCTCAAATCCAAAAGTTCATAACAGTAATCTGTTACAGTATTCTTGTTAATGCTGTGGTAATATGTCTAAGCTCTGAACTTGTTTGGCTAAGGTTTATAATTATTCTGCAAACATTACAGTGAAAGCAATAACTCAATAACCAGCCTGCTCTAACAGGCTTTAAAGTATATAGGACCACAATGGTTACTAGATTGTTTTTATGGGGGGGAAAACAATAACATCTCCCACACTTATTTTTTTTTACAGATTACACCATGGAATTAGATTTAGTTAAGATTCTTTGCTGTCAAATGTTTTAATTTATGGGGGGGAAAACACCAGGTCCCCTGTTTAGACTGCAGCTACTGTAGGTAGTCTTTGTTCTGCTTTGCTGCGTCGGTGAGTTTACCATTGCAGCAGAGCAGATCTGCTGGTTCTGTTTAGATTGGGCCTCCTGTCATCCTGTCAGACGGAGCCACCCACATCTGAGGATGCGATGAAGAGTAGCTGAATCATATCGAGGGCTGTCTAATAGCAACCCGGCCATAACGCCAGCCAGATATGAGAAGAGCTGGGGTGCGCTAATTAGCAGAGACTGAACTGGCACATCAATAAAATCTGTCTCTAGCTTGGAGACATTATCTAAGATAAGCATAAAGACCTGTGACTGTCACCACCTCCTGCATGCACTAATTATTATATTATATCTTGTTTTTTAATCCGTACAAAATTCGTTAACACTGCACGCAGCCTAGCTTAGCTTAGCTTAGCCTAGCATAGCTGTTTCACCAGTGTCCTGTGTTTGATAAGCTTTGTTGTCTGCCTGTAATTTCATGTGTACATACATTTGCTATAAAAATTCATAAAAAAGGCACAAAATTCTTCAAACATTTCTAATATTTTAACTATTGAAGCTCCTGAAGCTTTTTTAAAAGGACATTGATACACCACACGATGCAAAATCCCTACACAAACCACTATCCGGCTAAAAGAAATGTATACGGTATTTGAGGGATATTCCCAGCCAGGACATAACAGCCAACCATTAGTCAAAGATCTCTGTGCTCAGGCTCAGATTCAATCTAATGCTGCCATTAATTATGGAAGACTTATATTGTGTTTGCCTACTTGCTCTTACTAACTGTTATCAGATCAGCAGGGGTGAGCTGGATCCAGACTTATTTCTCTGGAACGGCTGAAATAATACTATCCTAGGATCAGCGTGCAACCGTGCGAGTTGAGATACTATCTATAGAGGTGTTATCTAATCATTCTAAATCTTAGTTTGTGTGTGTGACTAAGTGTGTAGTGGCTGAGTGCAAACACGCATGATTGCGCATGCAGTAGGAGTGTGTATCCATACATCCTTTTGTTTTTTCTGCGTTTCTGGTGTTTCCGTGTGTGTGCGAGTTGTTCACATCTGGTCTGAATCTGTCCATGTTTCCGGGCGCTGGCTGGGCAGGGAAGTGGCAGGCGCTATCGAAAATCTCCGCTGTTTTCACAGGGATGATGGGAATCTCAGGGACTTTCCCTACGGCAGTGAAATCATCCGCCTTTCCCGCTCCTTTAAATACCCCCGGCTCATTCCTCCGCCCTGCTAGGGTTCCGATAAAACAGCTGAGACATCTTGTGTTTGGCAACAGTTGTCCTCTAAAAGGTGTAATTAACTCATGAAAAACTGTATTTACTGTCAAGGCCTGCTAAACTAATGGACTTGAGGTCTGGCTGGTTGGAGTGTAAATTGGACCTTAATGTGGTGGTTGACATGCAGCATTCCTATAGGAGGAAAAAATACAAAGGCTTCCTTTAAAACGGAGTGTCATCCATAGATTTGTTGACATTTACGGTGGCTGAGGATGGAAGCTGAATGAAACTGTAACAGAAGTGAAGTTAGCTTGTTGTATGTCGTGTCAGTATAATTTTTATCTTCTTAAACATCTGTCTATATTTTAGGATCGTCGACAAATATGTTGAAATCCTAAAGTCTCCCTAACTGTTTCACCATTCAGCACTCCTCACAGAACCTGCGTCGCCTAACCAGCCCAGAGCTCTTAATTTACTGGTCATCAGGGTCTCTCCCTCACCGGCGTTGCCTCCCTGCTCGCGCCTGTCCCCCTCTGTCTCCCATCATCCCCCTATGGTCTCCCATTGCTATTTATTCCCATCACTAGGAAACAGGCTGTGCACAAAGCCTGCTCTGTGTCCCGAGGCTTTTTTAGAATAGAAACTGGGTCTGTTGAAAATGGAAACGCTATGATTGACTGGGCGCAGCTTGCACAGAGAGACGAGGAATGCCAGCGAGAGGCACAAATTATCTGCAGGAACGATGGGGAAATATTATTAATGAAATATGGGCTTGAATTATATTATAAAGTCTTCAATAAGCTGAGGTCTTTAGTAGCCGCTATTATTCTCCTTTCCAGAGCAGCTAGAGGAGACCGATGATGAGATTGTCTATTTATTTTGAGCTGGATGATGCCAGTCCGGTAACGTCATTGTAATAAAAATCATGGTCTGTCTGACTGTCACTGGCTGCCTTCTTTTTTTCTCTGCCGCCATTCTCGAGTCTCAATTTCATTGCACCACTGTTTGGTATTAAAGTTCCAAGCAGTTGTTCCAGAGTAAATTAATTTGTTGTGAGAGAGTCACATGGTTTGTAGCAGCATAACTGAGGCTGAAATAATGCTTTGTTGCAGTAGTGGAAAAATGTTCGACTGTTATGGGCGGTTTCTAAAAGAATTTCTGTCTTAGTTGAATAAATACAAAACGACAAACTTAGATAATCAGCACAAACAGGAAAGATGGATACGACATGCAGCGGAGCCCCTCAGCTGGGATGTCATCGGTACACATAGTTAGGCTGGAATTTTTCTTTGATCTCTCTAATGATGCCTTAGTGATGATTCTTTTTAAAGCTCTTTTTTGTTCGCCCTCTCCTGTGCACCCACCCGGTGTTATAAGAGTATTGGCAGGCCTTTGTTCCCAGCTCAGGCAGCAGTCAGGTTAGGCAGGATTCTGAAGTAGCGCGCTGTTTCTGCCTGAGCCAGCTGGAGCCCTGCCAAGCACAGCAGGAGTTTCTACTCTGTTTGATATTTACTTTACCGCCTTTACAGGAGAACTAGTGCAAGACCAGACAGACACACTGACACAGGACTGTGTCGGTGTTAAAGAGAACTCTGTGTGTGTGTGTGCGTGCGTGCGTGCGTGCGTCCAGGCCTCTCTTTCTACCCCACCTTTACTAAACTATAATCTACACCTGTGGGCCCTGGGCAGGTTTTGCACTGGTTCCCACTACAAGGCCAAACGGACTGCTAAGACAGGCTCAGACATCATCTTGCGTGGATATGTGTTTGTATGTTGGAGGAGTGTAGAGTTACCAGGCTGAGAGAGTGGAATAGAATCGGGGATATAAAGGGTGTAAAATTATTGGTAAAGGAATGCAGGAAGAGAAAATGCATAATATATTTGGCATAGGTTATGACTCCTGTGGGGATAATGGGGCAATGGCGTGAGAGCTTGTGTTTACTAGTGGAAGAAGCCTCAGGTTAAAAATTAACATACATCAGAACATCTCTTTTTATTCCCATGACTTTGTTACTTATCAGGGTCTGGGACACCATTCCCAGATGCGCCTGCACCTCCTCCTCGTTTGGGGTACAAACTGTGTTTATCGGGAAGTGAGCCTCTAAGGTTCAGGAGCAGCAAACAACCTAAGAGTTGAACGTTGCCCAGAACTTTTCTTTCACAGTGATAAAAATATTCTTTGCTGGCAACATCGGAGCACTTACAGTCAGTGTTTAAATGGGTGTTTCGCTACTGCCTGCGTCCCGTCAATATAACAGTGCTTTGTTTTGTTTTTCTGTGTCTGCAGGGCATCGTCAGAAGCTCGAGGATCCTCCCAAAACTGGTCTGTTCTCCGACCGCCTCAGCGAGCTAGAGAGGATGAGGGTGAGGGTCGCGGTTCCGACACAAGCTCCCCGGCCAGCTCTCAACACGGCGGCCAACTCCTTCAACCCACAGGGACAGACGCAGATAACAGGTGAGCCGCCAAGGACAGCTTATACAAACCTCCTGGTGTTGATGGAGAATCCAGGTGCTGGAAGCGTCCAGGAAGTGTGCATGCACAGAATCTCTTAGCATGCTGTTCCGTATCTGATCTTAAACCTCTGCGATTTTATAGTTCCTTGTTATAAGTTTCAAATACAAATATTTTGCTGTTGCCCAAGCTTTGTGTGTGTATGTGTCATCTAGGATACCAAAAGCCTCCTTGTGCTGAACATGATATGATCATACTCTGCTGTCATCCTGCAAAATTGAGTTGCCAAAATTCCATATTGTATTTTAAAAACGAGTCTTCTTATTTTCACGTGGGAAGAAATCCTCACACAGACATACATGCTTTGAACTGTGGATGCACACAAGGAAAGGAAGGTTTTAAAGGAGTTAGCGGGCATTTTTATTTTTAAAATTTGACGTTTTTCACATCGCTTCCCTTCCAAGAAAGTATAACCAAGTTGACGCATGGAATAGGCGCGTGTCCAACACGTGCCATGCTTTTTCTGGACAGGTGGGCTGAGTCACAAACCGAGCACCGTTTACTGTATGTAAGGTGAAATATTAAACCCCAATTGGAGCCTCAGACACATCCTGAGCCACAAAACACCAAGCACGGTGCCTCTGAGATCATCTGTCTTTCTCTGCTCCATCACTCTATCAATCTTAGAAGGTAACAAAATCTCTCACGGTTTGGGATGGCTGCTACCCGATCACCCAAATCTCTGGAGGCACGTCACACGTCGTCATTTAGCTCTTAGTTAATCTCTGTCACGGTTTTGTGTTGCGACTCGATGGATCGTTGAGGGCACGGTTTCGCAGCAAAGCAGTGCGGGGGTGACAATTGTACACTGGACTGAAAGTACCACGTGAGCTAACTGCCAAACAGGTGCTGCTTGATTGATAAGATTGTTTGGTTTCTTTGGGTTTTTTGGCATGCCTCCTCACCTTCTGTGATCTGACAAAAACAGTGAAAGAAATCACTTGAAAGTGAACAATCAAATAGTTTAGTTTTGTCATGCACACATAAACACGCGCACACATATACTTTCTGTCTCAATCAGCTTCCATTCTGAGTCCTTGTTGCCGCACAGACACAATGATAAAGTGTTGTGGTTGTCTGCCGGTGTGTTTACACCGTGGCTGAGTGCCAGCGAGGCTCTCTGTGCCTCAGCTGCGAGCACACAGTTTTACAAGGCAAACAGGAAGATCTTCTCTCTAAAAGGTAAACATTAGAAGTCTTATTATTAAAAAATGTTGCATAACATGCCCGAGTGATATTTAACCCTAAACACAGGCGCGGAGAAGCATAGCGACGGATCAAGTCCACAGCTCGTTGTGTTATTGTTGCCAACCTTCCTGCCCCCCCCCTTCCAAAAGAAATCTGAATATTTGAACAAGCTTGTGGGCCAGTGGTAATTCTTTCGTTCTTCCTTTCTTTTCCTGTCTTGTGTTTTCTTTATACGTCTTTCTGTAATCTTCCCCCCCTCTTTCCCACTTCCATTTCTGTCCTCTCTCCCTCCGTTTCTCCCCTTCAGACCCTCGTCAGTCCCAGTCCTCTCCTCCCTGGTCGTACGAACAGACGTATCCGTCCTACCTGAGTCCCATGGCGTCCCCCTCGGTCCACTCCACCACCCCCCTCTCCTCCAGCCGAGCCACAGGTCTGCCTGCCATCAGTGACGTGCCTAGACGATTGCCAGGTACTGTCAGGGTCATTTAATCTGCTACAAGTAATTTAGTTTACAACATTTTACAACAAGTTTGCAGCATTTTTCTTACAGCGAGAAAGAGGGGGTAGGGGTGGAGAGACAGGCACACACGCACTTTCACACTGTGAAAAGCAGAAACGTATACAAAGAGGGGAGAAAAAACTATGAGCTACTATTTAAGAGAGAATAATTCAGCAAAGCAAGCTCATTCTCAGGCGAACGTGAGGAATGAGGCCATATTGTCCAACCATCTCTCCAGAGAGCGCTTTGCTTGATGTTTTTCAAACAGTCGAGGGAAAAAAACAACTATTGTTTCCTTTTTTCTTTTTTTTCCAAGCTCAGAGCCTTTGATCCCAGAGGAGCATGGGTAATAACAGGCCCAGGGATAATAACAGGCTCGTGACTGACAAATAAAGTGTCTTTACAGCGATGTGCCACTCTCTCAAGGCATTCTGGGTAATTGCATTAGCCAGTCTGTTTGCAGTAACGGCAGCATCTGTGTTCCAATTTGTCCCCGTTTTTCCCCCAATGTAAGAGCTCCTTTAAAATCCCTGCACGCCGCCAGACGAGTTTCTGCCCTGTACACCTGTTTGACTCACTGCCACCAGTTTTTTTCTACACTACTTTTTGTTTCTGTTTCCTTGTGCTAACATACTACACCCTCCTCTGTGTGCATGTGTGTGTGTGTGTGTGCCCCGAGCGAGGGTGAGTGATTAAGCGATGCAGCCATGTGACTCTGCATTAGAAAGGGTTTAAAATCCCGCCAGCTGCCCTGTCAACTTTGATTAGTTTGGTCGCTCACTTCAGCTTTCATCTAGCGAGCGTTGGTCTTTGTTCTCAAAGCGCGAGCACCAACACGGGGGCAAAAACTCGCCTCCCCACTTTTACCCAGTCGCACACCTCAAGCGCTTAATGCCTCCTAAGCGATGTGACTAAGGCTCTCAGATCTCCAGAGATCATGTTGACACCTCGCCAGGCGGCTGTGTAACCGTATCCAGCCGCAGAACATACCGACGAGCACGAGCAGAAGCTGATATGGATGCTGTATCGGGGTTCCGCCCTCCCTTAAGCGGTCCGGCTCGTGTGTCAAAATGTTACATTTGCTCAGAAGCGATCGCAAAAAAAGTTCATCAGTCAAGTCAAACACCTCATTCGGAAGCAACGCCCCCGAGTTTTGTAACATCCTTCCAAACATTCAGACGTTTACACTCTGGTTTTATTTAGGCTGATAAAGTTCGATCTGGCCCATCATCACAGGGCCTCTTTGAGCACAAAAATAGGTCCTGAAGTTAAAAGCAGGGGTTTTATTGAACAGCGCCGGTCACGTCTGAGATCACACTGCCCCTCTGCAACAGAGAGACAATCGCCTACTATTTCTATTAGAATCAAACGGATCTCGGGGGGGAAAGAGGAAGTTTAAAGGCCTTAATTAGCAGCATATGCTATCTGACGCTGCAGCGACAAACCCGGCTTCGCAATCCCTCCCTGCACATAAACACTGCGCCCACCTCCCCTCCTCTTCCCCACCACCCCCTGTCCTCTCGCAGCAGACATGGTGACACAGAAGACGCCTGGTGATTTATGATAAGAGCGCCATGGCTGGACTAAACCGCTGAGAGGGAGACGGGGAGAGAGGGGAGGGGAGGACCTCCTATTCTCCTTAAACTCTTCGCCCAGCGCAAAGCTCGCCGCAGCCAGTTAGTGGTTTTTTGGGTATTTTTTAAAGGGATGAAGCGAAAAGAGGAACGAAGGGTGAGATGGAGCAGCTCCTTCTCATCCCCCCCTCCTCACACACACACACACACTCCTCCCGCGCGCGCTTGCACGGACGCACACTCACACGGATACATACACACACAGGCTGGAGCCGATGGGAGGCGAGGAGAGGAGCCACATCAGAGCTCAGCCCTGCCTCATTATGGATCTCATGGAAACTGTTTCTGCTCAAAGTGTTTCCACATGTGCAGCTCCTGATTCATCCCAACTGCTTCTTTTTTTTATGTGCATACAGTATTCACACACATACAGCTCCCCCCACCACCCCCACATGCACGCACAGATATATTTGCATGCATAAACAGTTGCACAGATGCACATAAACATGCACCAACACACTCACAGGAACATAAATATGCAAAGGTGTAAACATGCTTGCACGCGACTTTGCTGATGTGCGTTTGGTAACTTCATGGAAACCGAATAGCAGCAGCTGGAAAAAAATCTGACTGAAGTTCATCGATATATCATTATTAATATTGATAGATGAAGGCTGCTCCGCAGCAGTGCCCGCAAAATCTATTAGCTTCTTCAGATTGGTTCATAGACAATTCAGTTTACTGCTGTTTAATTTCTCAAGAGACGTATTCGTTAAATTCAATTACTCTACAAGACAAAGTGCTAAATGGTTTAATAGTCCAAACCACATTCAGCGCAATCACAACTGACAAGCTGATGTGTGATTATTTAGGTTCCGTAATAAATCCTTCCTGTCGACGTCATAAAACACAGACGAAATTCACGTGTTTGTGCGTTTTGTGTTTTCACCTTTCAGGTTCCTCTGACCTGAGCCCATTCCCCGGTCAGTTCGAGCGCCAGTTCCCGAGCCTCTCCTCCCTCACAGAGAGCCGTTTCTCCAGCCCTCGGATGCACTACCCGGCAACCTTCACCTACACCCCGCCCGTCACCTCAGCCATGTCGCTGGGCAGCGCCCACTACCACACCTACCTTCCCCCTCCGTACCCGGGCTCCACCCAGAGTCAGAGCGGACCCTTCCAGACCAGCAGCACGCCCTATCTGTACTACGGGACGTCCTCCAACACGTACCAGTTCTCCATGGTTCCCGGCGGGGACCGCTCGCCGTCCCGGATGATCCCGCCTTGCACTAGCGCCTCCACGGGCACATCCCTGGTGAACCCTAACCTGCCCAGCCAGACAGAGGGAGGGGTGGACGGCGACGGAAGCCACAGTAACTCCCCAACTGTACTCAACCCCGGAGGCCGCATGGATGAAGCAGTCTGGAGGCCATATTGAAGAAGGCAGAGAGATAAGAAGTCAACTGATGTCATGGTTTGAAAGCACAAAACCTTTTCTTTCTTTCTTTTTTTAAATAAAAAGGGGATTTTTGAGCTTACATCAGCTGTCTCTACCTTTGGAAATTAAGGTTGAGATTAAAAAAGAGGGAGAGAGCAAGAGAGACCAAACGTGTGTGGACTTGTCCTCCTGGAATGTGTTTAGACCGTGGCGCTACAAAGGGAGTCAGTTTCAAAGCAATAATGAAAAAGACAGTTTTGGTTTACTAGGCCCAAGTGGATGAGACATTATTTCAGTTTTATTCTATTCCACAAAGCTAAAGGGATGCTTCGACGATATTTGTTAAAGACTGCCTCTTTTGTACAGTGTTTGTATTTCTTTAAGGCTTTTTTTGCAGAGCATGTTTTTTTGTGTTGTTTTTTTTTTTTGTACTACGACAATATCAAGATGCAAGTTAAGCACTGAGTAGCAAGTAATAAGAGTAACGCATATGTTACTTTAAGTGGTGTGGACAGTAAATTTTGCTTTAAACCGATTAATTTAACTTGTATATTGTGGGTGAAACGATGTAGATTGAGGCGTTTTCTTCGTTTTAACTTATAAAGCCATAAATTATGTATTGTATTTGAAACTTGAGTCAAAGAAAGGTAATCTGAATATTTTTGATGCATCTATATGACTAAGTTAAAATGATTTTTTTTTTTTTTTTTTTTGATAGGTAATTTAAGAAAGTACGTTTTGTTTTTGTTTTTCTGGTAGCACCCAAAGATTTAAAATCGTGTTGAATATGAAATGTAATTTCCAAAGAGTATTGCAACATTTTTTTTTTCTGGTGTAACTTTCAGTTTAACTGCTCTACACATCCAGAGCCCCACATCCTTGCGAGGCGTTGACACACATTTGGCTCGGAATTAAACCTTTGGTATTTATTGAGCAATAACTCGTATTGTGCCTCTTGGCAACATACCATTAAAGAGAGTTTCAATGGGGGAAAATAATTATCCGTTTGGGGAAATTCTGCTTGATTTCTTTGCTCTGTCTAGTCTGACATGCACACAGATACTTATGCATTTTCTCTTCCAAATAAGAAATGGTGCATTTAGACACGAATTGACGTCCAGCCCAAAGATGATTGCAGTGGGTACTGTGCCTAATGGCCCACTTTAAAAGAGGCAGGTCAGACTTTAAGGATCACTTATTTTGTGATACATGAACTCCTCAGGACTGGAAGAATCCTTGGTTGATCCCACAGATTTGCTATATCTGCATTTCTTTTTTTTCATACCCAGCCTGGCTGAAAGCACGGTCAAGATTATAGCTCTGACATGCCAAGTCTATTATAGCTTTCATATCCTATGTAAAAGATAGCTTTGAAAAAGTCTGTCTTAGTGTGTGACACACACACACACACACACACACAGGTTTGTATTTTTTTTTTCTTGCTTTCTGTCTTTTGGGTTAAAAAGGAAATCGCAGAGAAACAAAAGAGACTCTGGTGATCCTTTCGGCTTTTATTTATTTTCCAATTTTTACTCTGGGTTTACCGAATTGATTTTTACCCTCTTTATTGGCTAATGTCAACAATAAGGGTCTAAATCTAAAATCTCTCTGTGGGCTCGATATGAGGGGAGGTCTGGGTTTAAAAATTACCGTGCGAGATTTTAAAATGTGTTAAAGTTTAAGGGGAAAAAGTGCAAAACAACAACCAAAAAACACAAAACAACAAAGTGGTGATTGGATTCAGCTGCTGGCAGCAAACTGGTAACCAAAAAATATGGGAGACTTGTGTATGTTTGTTTCATAAAGCACTTATTTCTTGTTTTATTTCTAGCAGCACTTGCGGCGGGCTGCCAGCAGGGCTCGTGGTTTTGGTCCTCAGTCGAGATGTAACGCCACTGGAGTCTCACACACACACACAGAATGGATAACACTTGGCCAAACAAGCCATTTATATTGGAGTTTAATCTGATTTCACAAGGCAGTTGGCATTTGTTTAAAATAAAAAAAGCATTTCTTTTCTTGCTTTCATACAGTATGATACTGAGTGCATGAAGGTAATATAATAACCCAATTTTTAAAAGCTGAGAAAAACATGGCCCTGTCCAAGGATCAGACTTCAAGCTTTTCATTTAAGATTTGCACGCACACTCTGCAGAGGATCTTCTCAACTCACACACACACACACACACACACACACATTTCTCCAGCAGCTTCAGCCCAGCACGAAAAGTACTTTTGCTGTTAGAGCATAACATAAATAAACAAATTCAAAAACCTTTTAGATTGCTGTGATTTTATAGCATTTTCCCAAATACTATGCACATCTGTTGGAATTTATTTAATCTGCTTCACAAATCTTTTAAAAACTGTTTACACCTAAACGCAGCACTGACACCCTAACCTGTCCTCATCTGCTTCTGTTTGGGTTTTTTTGCTGTTCCTCAAAATACAAAGGTTCATTTTTTTTTAAAAAAAAATTTTAATGTTGCGTACAAACTGTCATTAAAAAAAAAAACTTGTATTATTCATTGATCAACATGTATGATATCCAGGAATTGTACCTGCTCTTATGTAAAGTTTACTTGTTATTTCTATTGTTATGCTCCTTCTCATGAACACTTGTCAGGAAACTCAATCTAATGGAGACTGTTAGACTTTGCTGGTACGTTTCATAAAGATCATAATTTTTTTTCGATTGTTTGTTTTGTTTTGTTTTTTAAGGGAAACACAGACCTGACAACAGTGAGTGAAATTGGCATTGTGATTGTACATTTTTGTTTATTTTAAGAATAAAATAGGAATTTTGTAACTTACTTCCCCCCCCCACCCATCAGAATCTTGTTTCTCCACCAAAATCAGTTTTTCTTTCACCTTAATAGTAATAATAATAATGCAGTTTATGTGCAATGGGGACCCCAGAAGACTTCCCTGTGCTTATCTGATTCTGAGATACACACATTTACTTTAGAAACCACTGCTGTTACAAAATTACAGCCGTGTGATGAGGAAACTTGGAGTGAGAAAACATAGCCAGGTAATTGCATTTCCTTATACAGGATCTTTAAGTTAAGATTCAGTTTCCTCTACCTATTTCAAAATAAAAGCCATCACTCTGTCTACTCTTAATCGCCTGTGCACACTTAGCAGTCATTGCTGGTTCGATCTCTCCCTGAAACACGCTGATCTCTGCAGCGTGTTGGTCGTGTCATCTCTTGTCTGCCGCTCCGTCTGCACCAACATTGTCTTTGGACGCGGGCCTGAGGCGGTGTCGAACCTCCGTCCCTAACTGCACGCTCAGCCGGCGCACAACTGACATGGCTGCATTTCAAAGGTGAAGCGAAAACCCCAAGAGATGGAGACAGGGAGAACCAGGGGAAGCTGTTTTATATTATTCCAAGACATAATAGAGCCAATCCAAGCGTGCACGTACACAAGAAACAGAGACGGAGATCTACAGCATCCCCATGTGTTTTTTTTATGATCCAGATTGGGGAACATTCTCGGGATTTCCCTGAATATAGATTGCGTGGAAAAAGCTCCTGCTGGTTTCAGGTTCACATTCTCAGCGTTCTCATCCATGTCTAGCAATTATCATAATGAACTCTGGAGGAGCAGCGGGACCCAGACACCCAGGGAAATTAGCATAATGTCCTCCATGCACGGGAGAGACAGCAGCGCCGAGGCAGACTCGTTTAAAGAGGGGTTGGAATAGAGCTTTTTGTCCCTGTTAAATTTTGGTGGTTGAACATGATGCCAGCGATGATGTGCGCTTGATTTTTATACCAGGTTGTAAGTAGTTTTGCAGTAGCACAGCTCAGACTGTATTTTCTTCCTTATATTATGCAATCAACTGACAGGAATACAAACAAGAGTTTATGAGGAGACAAAACCACTCCACTCAAAGGACTGTGCACACACAGATATACACACACACACACACAACTGACAGCCCAATACAAACTGTTTACGTGACCTCTACAAACGTTTCAGAGGAGCAGCTCAGGCGGGAAGTGATCCTCAAGGGCCTCATACCACTCAGAGCTGTATATATCTTCCTATGTTTCCGTCTCCACTAACAGAGCTGTGGGTTGAGTGTGTTTGTATGTGTGTGCGTGTGTGTGTGTGTGTGCGTGCATCTTGATTTCTCATTTAGTCCCAAGATAAACTGAGGCTGACGGGCTCTCCAGTGTGGGCTGTAGAACCAGCGTGAAGCCTTTGACCTCCCTGAACCGCTGTTACCTGATGTCATCTGGGCTTCAGTGTTTTGGAGCGACCACCGTCACGTCTCAGAGGATGACCACCTTCTCCGACTTCAGCCCACTCCCACCATAAAATATATAAAAACTGTCAGTAATTTGATGTGATGGTAACTGACACCTCTCCACCGACACCCACCCACTGCTTGATCCTTGAGATTTTCAAACTGTGACAACCATAACTGTGTACTTTGGCGCACTCTAGTGGCTCCTTAATTTAACCATGGGGACCGCAGGGAGGGGGCCCACCTATACAGCGTTCCATATAGCCAAACTAGCACTTATTATGTTAGTGGAACTATTGCACAGCCTCCAAACACCCCACATCTTGCCTCTGTGGAGTCGAGCCTGCACAAGAGCTTTTCCTCCATAAATGAATGCCAGATCTGAAAAGCTGTTCACCCTCACAGAGAGGGGACCGTAAAAGACAACTTGTCTTCTGACCTGTAATAAAAGAAATGATCAGCTGGCAGGCGAGCCGCATCCAGGCAGCAGCCCAGAACCTCACAGACATGGTAGGGTTGTAAGGCAGCCTTGACATCCTGCACCAGAATCCATTCATCACTAGATTAAAGCATGCCTGTGTCTTTAGCTTGCTTTGGAAACATTTGATTCCATGAAACCATTTGCTGCTAAGTGAAGCTCAAAGAGAGTGCACTTATGAAACCTAAAATGCCTACATTTAATGAGCACTGCTAGTTCAGATTATGCAATTTGATACTGGCCACACTGCCTGAAAAAAAAGAAAGAAGAAGAAGCGGGAATTACTGTGAAAATGTGAGTGTCAGTACCATGGAGAGCGACCAAACATGCAAACAAAAGCCCTCTTTGTCCCATGCCTTTGCTTCATGTCAGTGTTTCAAATTATACACCATCTCGACTGTCAGAAAAATGGCAAACTGGTGCAGCACAACCGAATGCACAGAACATAAGACAGGATAAACTCTGTGCCAAATATTCATGTAAAACAGGCGTTTTTCCATAGGTTTCAGCCAGGCAATAAAATTTTAAAAATTTGGGCCCGGGCCCCATCTATTGCCTGAAACCAAGCATGAAGGAGCCCTGTGCGTTCTTCGTGTCAGATGAAGGGTTGTTAAAACTTTATCAGGCAAGTGTTAATTGAGAGCTAATGGACTGGTAATTCGGAGCAGTCACGGTAATCCAGCTCGCTGCTGAATGACATACAGCCCTGGTGACATTTAGATCATGCGGAGGCCTTTTTTTTTTTTTTTTAACGGAAAATCTTCCGTACGACCATGGCCGCGTGAGGCGTGCCAGGGGAAAAGTGGGGGACGAAGGATGCCCGCCATCGTGTCTGGTTCTGCTTTAGACATTCATCCTCTCTGTCTCCAAGGATCATAACTCGTGTTAGAGGCGGGTTTTATGGTTTATGACTGGAAAATAAAATGCCCCGCGCTTCCTGCAGGCGAAGTGATGATTTATAAGTATGAATGATAAAGTGAGCGCCCGTCTGACAGTGTGTGGATGTGTGAGGGCTGCTGAGGATCCAGACATGTCCGACATGTGGATGCGAGTGTGGTCGTATTGCGAGTGTGGTCACCGCAGTGTGGTTATATACGTTGGAACACAGCGCAGAGGGAAAAGTTGTGTCTCAGTAGTAGGTATCACTACCTGACATCATCATCTCACATAATTAGCACAGTGTCCACATCCTTCTCCTCCAGTAACCAAGGATTATTTCATGTGGTTCGCAACTGGAACAGAAACCCTAACCAGAGAATTTAACCAAGATCATAAATACCCCCAGGCTCTGCTGTCTGCAGACATGGTTACTCACTTCGACGGCTCCTCTCCAAAAAGCCAATCAGATATGTTTATTGTTATCTTCTGCCTAAATTTGGGTCTGATTATTTAAATACATAGAAAAATGTCTTGATCACCTGGCTCCAAGCTCAAACAGTCCACAGTGGAAGCCATGGCAGCCTTGTCCCAGCAACTGATGTAAGACAGGAGCCCGTGAACGCCAAAAAATCCCTCTGGTGAGGTCGTCAGTCTTGTGCCGTAACCACAGGCGCGCGCCAGGCAGATCAATAATCCCCATCAACCTTCACCACAAGTCAGTCAAAGCTCTGAGGGCAGGCCAGGAGAGGAGGTTTGGGGGACCTGCTGAGAATTTGATACTCTCTAAGATGCTCCCTGTCTCAGAGTGGATGGAAGCGATGAGTCGTTTTCAGCAGCCATGTTGCTCTTTTTTTTTTCTTTCTTTTTTAAAACAGGATCTCCTGTTATGACTTGTTCCTGCGCTCTGATTAGAAACTTCCTTCTCAGCCCTCACCTTCTAAACGGGCTGATGCAGACGTCATACTTCAGACCTTTACGATTCGACTTAATGTAAGAAAACAAAGGTGGAAAAAACGAACAAAAAAACATTGATTCTGCTCCTCGCAAAATTAGCTATGAAAAAACAGACTGTCTAATTCATGCCTTTCTGTGTCATCACTCCAATCACAGAGCTCAGCATCTGTATCCCTCAAAAATAAATATCCGAAAGACATTTAACAAAACTTACTACTCTGGTCTGAAGGCACAACCACAAGTCAAGGGTTCAATTTTAAAACAGTTCACATATACATATATATATATATATATATATATATATATATATACATACATATACATATATATATACATACATACATATACATATATATATATATATATATATATATACATATATATATATATATATATGTGTATGTGTGTGTGTGTATATGTATGTGTATATATATATATATATATATGTGTGTGTGTGTGTGTGTGTGTGTGTGTGTATATTAAAACAGTTCATATAATTAATATATATATATATATATATATATATATATATATATATATATATATACATATATACATGTTGGACAAACTTTGGTTTGTGGCTTTATTTCAAGTTTTACATATTTACTTTTCAGAAACATGGACGCTTAGCCCTGTGGCTTGAAGTTAATAACAAACCATAGTGCCATGAGCCAAATATAAAATAATTTTTTTAAAAACAGCAGTTCCTCAAATATGGAAGAAATATAGTATCATCAGAATTCAAGTATTTTTAGACATTGAATTTATGACACTGAATTGTTATCCTCCAAATTTCCCTGCAAAAATATTCACCTGCAAAAATTCACCTGCAAAAAATTCACCTGAAAAAAATTCACCTGAAAAAAATTCACCTGCAAAAAATTCACCTGCCAAAAATTCACCTGCAAAAAATTCACCTGAAAAAAATTCACCTGCAAAAAATTCACCTGAAAAAAATTCACCTGCAAAAAATTCACCTGCAAAAATTCACCTGCAAAAATTCAACTGCAAAAGTGATGAACTTTAATGACCCAAGCCAGAGCAATCAGCACCAGATCGAGTCGAGTGGCTCTCGGCCAATTAAATTATGCTGTTTGATCACATGACACCGTTAGCCAGCAGTTTGTCTCCTAAAAGAGAGCTGTTTAGAGGTGAGTGATTAAGTTTTTCTCCTAAATAGAGATCATTACAGAACGCCTAGTCCTACTTAAAATCCCATTTATTTTTATTTTATCATCTACTCGAACTAAGGAAAACGTTTGACTAACTCAAAGACAATTTCCACGCCTCCCCTGCCTGACTGCAGAGGCAGTTTTGAATTTAGGAGCAGCAAGATGGAAGCGGCAAACCCTGGCGATTCTCCGGTAAGTATATTGTTTTTTATCTTCAAGTTTGTCTTTTGAAACGTTAATTTTATTTAAATCCGTTGCTCACGTATAAAGTACACAGACGGGGTCTTTGCTCAACTCGTCTGAGGCGTGTCTCACTAAGCGCTACATGCTAGCATCCTGCTAACCGAGCTACCCTTTACATGCTGTGCTTTAGAAAATAGGATAATCGTTAAAAAATACTCCGCAGATATTGATAGATAGACGAACACTGCAAATATAATGTTGTAAACGAAAACGGCCTTTGGTGAAGTGGTAAAATACACCATGAATAAAGCCATAGATTGAATGGCTGCCATGGTTGCAGAACAGCCTGATTTAATGACAAGAATGGGGAAGAGTGAGGCGAAGTGAACCAAAGCCACAAAACACGGTCAGACAAGGCGGCAAAAGGGCAGTGATCTGTCCGTCAGTATGAAGTTGGTGTGTGCTTTGGTGAACAAAAACTCCAGACTGGTAGCAGGAAGGTGCGAGACTCGTGTTTCACTGGAATAGTGGTGAATTAAAACATCCTTTGTTGGGGACATTTAGGTGTAAATGCATCCATACAGGTGAGACAGAGGCAGACTAGACAGTGAAGAAAACAAGGCAAACATTAGAAATATTAAAACGGAAATATAGGATTAATATAACATACAATTGGGGAAAATGTAAGGAACACAATGTAAATGATATTGTAAAGTCATTAAAACAGCATACTCTGATTAAAAGAAACAGATAATTGGGTAGGAGGATGATGATGATGATGATAATAATAATAATGATAATAATAATAATAATAATAATAATAATAATAATAATAATAATAAAATAAAAAAATGTACAAGATGGGTATGTATACTTGTAGCCAGAACTTAACAACTATAAAGTTGTAGCATGTCAGTACCTTACCCCATCCATTATATCCACACTTTCAGAAAAGGATATGGTCAATATCTTTACAAATACTATCTAAACTTAAACTGGATATCCCCTCTGCTTCTTCTGCTTCTCGTATACACCCTCAGGGTTTGTGATCAGCCAGCGGCTGATATGATCATTAATCCTGTAAAATAATATTCTTTCGGTTTATGAATCTGTTTGCATGGATTTCTTAATCTGTTTCCACTGTTAGCAGAAGTTGTGGTGTGCTGCTCTCCAAGACTACAAGCTGCGTTAAAGTTGGAAGTAACTGGCCGATGTTCCACTGTTGAAGATCAGCTGTGCCCATTTGTTGCACATTGTGGGTATGGAGAAGTTGAGGCCCTTGCAGGCTACCCACAATTTCCCCAAACTGAGCGATTATACATCTTCCTTCCATATTTGTATCTTGTGTCACTAAAAATAATTTTATTTAATTTTATACATTGATTAATGACCTGCAGAATCTCCTTATCATATTAAGTGATTCATAATTGTCACTTTATGCTTTCTCCATCTTGAAAGTGATGACATCCTTGCATTACATCCTTTAGGTTCATTTTCTGCAGGCAGGTTTCTGACAGAGAACAGGCAGATTTACACTATAACATGCAGCGTTCTATAGATGGACACATAAAGAAATGAAAAATTACATGTATGTGCTAACTTTCTAAACACTGTTACATTAATGATTAAGTAGATAAAACATTTATGTCAGCCTTGGCTCATAGTTCATTTAAAGACAAGAACTTTGTGTGTGTTTCAGGTCCTGCACTCTCAAAGACTGAATGAACCAGCATTGCAGCCATGGGTCACTGTGAGCATCACAGGGAAGGTTGAAGCCGCCCACTGCAGCTGTAAGGCCGGAGTCACGGAGACCTGCACCCACGTCACTGCTCTTCTGTTTAATGTAGAAGCAACAGTGATCTGTGGCACAAGGACTGTTACAGATGAACCTGCATACTGGGTTTTGCTGGGTAATATGACCAAGATACAGCCAGAGGTTGGCCATAAGATAGACTTCTCCTCTTCAGCTGCCCAAAAAAAGGTTCTTGATCAGAACAAACAGACCATCTGTAGTGACAGGTAAAAGGAGCCGTCCTCAAAAAAGAAAAATCCCACCTGCTACTGTGGAGGAGTTGTCACTGCTATAATGCCATCATGTTTTATCTAGGGGTCTAGATTTATGCCTATAGTGCACTGCCGTGTAAATAATTTGCATTTACTGAATGAGTATCACTGTTCAAAAATTGAATAAAGAAACAAACTAATTTTTGCCTTTTTTTTATTAAAACCACTTTATAGAACATCACATCAGTTACAATGTAGAATCCATGTCACTGGAGAATTTTGATTCAATAAACAGTAAAAAGGTGAGCTGTGAAGACCAAGGACAAGTGCAGCTCACAGGTTTTCTATCCAAGGAATCCCAGAAGATTGCATGGTGTCATTGCCCAGCAGTTGTTCGCAGGACATATGGACTCAACCTCAACAATCCCTCACACTGAGCAGCATGAAGTGACAGTGCAGAGGAAAAACTCCCCTTTAACAAGAAGAAACCTCCAGCAGAACCAGAACCCGGTTCAGTACCAGCAGCCATCTGGGTTTGGAGGAGAGAGAGAGACACAGAACTACCAAAAGTATATTTTTTTTTTTTATGTGATTGACTGTTGTTGTAATTCAAGCCCTGAGTGTAGAGCAGGTAAGATATAAAGTTGCATCCTAAATTCATGCAGAGTGTTTATTTTATGACTTTTTCACCTGGTCATTTCTTGATGAACAGATGGTCTTTTAGGGTTGACCAAGCTGGTACCTTGACTCTGTTCTCTGCAAGATGTTGCAAAAAACAAAATCATATGGAGACAATATTGGACACAAAATATATAACAATTTAGTTAAATGTAGCATTAACTCATAGGTCTTGCTAAAGTAAACCTTGTATTCTGATTCATCACAGCAGCAGTTCAGTTGGATGATGTCAGTAACTGCAGCAAGTGTCTTGCTGACTGAATAATTACATCTTGCATAATCTGAAACAAACACATAAAGACAGAAACAATTTATAAATTAACGTTTGATAAAATCTAAGAATTAATCATTTATTAGATACCAATATGAATATGTCTACCATAAAACTTGTGTGGAGCGAAGTTACATTCAATCAAGATGGTCTGGCATGCTACAACTTTGTAGTTAAGTTCTGGCTACAAGTATACATACCCATCTTGTACATGTTCTTTAACATTATTATTATTATCATCATCATCCTACCCAATTATCTGTTTCTTTTAATCAGAGTATGCTGTTTTAATGACTTTACAATATCATTTACATTGTGTTCCTTACATTTTCCCCAATTGTATGTTATATTAATCCTATATTTCCGTTTTAATATTTCTAATGTTTGCCTTGTTTTCTTCACTGTCTGGTCTGCCTCTGTCTTGCCTGTATGGATGCATTTACACCGAAATGTCCCCAACAAAGGATGTTTTAATTCACCACTATTCCAGTGAAACACGAGTCTCCCATCTTCCTGCTACCGGTCTCGAGTTTTTGTTCACCAAAGCACACACCAACTTCATACTGACGGACAGATCACTGCCCTTTTGCCGCCTTGTCTGACCGTGTTTTGTGGCTTTGGTTCACTTCGCCTCACTCTTCCCCATTCTTGTCATTAAATCAGGCCGTTCTGCAACCATGGCAGCCATTCAATCTATGGCTTTATTCATGGTGTATTTTACCACTTCACCAAAGGCCGTTTTCGTTTACAACATTATATTTGCAGTGTTCGTCTATCTATCAATATCTGCGGAGTATTTTTTAACGATTATCCTATTTTCTAAAGCACAGCATGTAAAGGGTAGCTCGGTTAGCAGGATGCTAGCATGTAGCGCTTAGTGAGACACGCCTCAGACGAGTTGAGCAAAGACCCCGTCTGTGTACTTTATACGTGAGCAACGGATTTAAATAAAATTAACGTTTCAAAAGACAAACTTGAAGATAAAAAACAATATACTTACCGGAGAATCGCCAGGGTTTGCCGCTTCCATCTTGCTGCTCCTAAATTCAAAACTGCCTCTGCAGTCAGGCAGGGGAGGCGTGGAAATTGTCTTTGAGTTAGTCAAACGTTTTCCTTAGTTCGAGTAGATGATAAAATAAAAATAAATGGGATTTTAAGTAGGACTAGGCGTTCTGTAATGATCTCTATTTAGGAGAAAAACTTAATCACTCACCTCTAAATAGCTCTCTTTTAGGAGACAAACTGCTGGCTAACGGTGTCATGTGATCAAACAGCGTAATTTAATTGGCTGAGAGCCACTCGACTCGATCTGGTGCTGATTGCTCTGGCTTGGGTCATTAAAGTTCATCACTTTTGCAGTTGAATTTTTGCAGGTGAATTTTTTGCAGGTGAATTTTTTTCAGGTGAATTTTTGCAGGTGAATTTTTTGCAGGTGAATTTTTTTCAGGTGAATTTTTGCAGGTGAATTTTTTGCAGGTGAATTTTTGCAGGTGAATATTTTTGCAGGGAAATTTGGAGGATAAAAATTCAGTGTCATAAATTCAATGTCTAAAAATACTTGAATTCTGATGATACTATATTTCTTCCATACTCAAACAGTTACTTACAGCAGGCTCCAAATATGAGTCAATCCTCACAGGCTCCCAGGTTAAAATCCCCAACTTAACAAAAATAAAAACGTTTAGGCTTAAAAATAGACTCAGCTGTTAAAGGTTTGGTTGCTTTAATCACTGACCTATCTAAATACCTTCCTTCTTAATTTATGGACTCAGTTACTCGTTTTGGGTTAAACTGAATTTTAAAAACTAAGTCTATTTTGTAAATCTTGGTCATGCCACGTTTCAAAGTCGTATATTGTCTCCGGTAAGAAATTAGCTATCGAGCTGCCTATTACTATTAGCATGTTCATTATCATGTTTTGGTTTTTTGGAGAGGGGGGTAGCCAAGATGACTGCAACACTCATCTTGAGGCTTAAAAACTGAATTTCAGAAACAAATGGGCGACGTCTATCTTTTGTAATGCCTGTGGCGGATACAGCCTGTGGTTGCTAGCTAGCGTTTCCTCTTCACTTGTGCTAATATCCAGTCTCTGAACTGGACCTCTGCTGGAGCATTTTCCCTTTTGTAGCATTTTTAAAACATTTATCTGACAGTGAATATTACTCGGTGCACTGTGATTGTTCTAACAGACCATTCCAGAAGCCTGCGTGCCAGTTTTGGTGAGTGAAATTCTGGTATTTTATTTTCATGTCACTTAGCATTAATTAGCAAACTTGCTAATGAAACCAGCTAATGTTACTTAAGATATTGCGCACTCTTGCCGAAATATGCCACTTTTGTCTCAAAAAACAAACAATAACATGGCAGTTGACCAATTCCACCAAATTTGGAAATATAAAACTTAAAAAAAAATAAGAAGAAGCAAAATTGTTGAAGATAACACAGCAGCAACAAATGTATTATAACAAAAACAGGACAGGAGAAGGAAAAACTAAACTTAACCTCAGCCTGAAACATATATGTCTGTCTCCCAGGTGCAATGTCTTTAGCAGCAGCTAAATTTGACGTGTTCTTGCACAGGGGCCTATATGGCAGTATTTCTTAAACTATGGGTCTGGCCCTTAATTGGATCACAGGTCTGTTTCTGGTAGGTCCTCACACGTCAAGCACACCCGTTTGTTTTAATCAGCTCAGGTCTCAAAGCAAGACTCAATTTACAAAATTTATGCCTGAGCTGAAAAGGTTTACTAAACCTGGCTATAAAAGTGCACTGTGTGAGTCCCCTGTCAGCCTATATGGTCTCCCTGCGCTATGGTGGCCAAGCCAAGGCCAGCGACTGGTAGATCCACTGGGAATGTAATAACAGATTAATGTGGCGTGCCAGGCCCCATGACCAGACGTGTTTGACGCTAATGCTCCACTGTATATTATCCAGCTTGCAGAAATGTTGGATGTGAGCGATGGGATCCAAGGACAGGGATGTTTAGGTACTAATTACCAAACAGCAAGGCACAAGTCTCGCTCCATATTTCCTTACTCCTGTGGAAACACTAGGCAGGCTCCATTTATTTTCTTTGACTGTTGTTTCTGGCAAGGCCGCGTCTCAGTAAACACCACTCGCCCACCATTGTAAATCCGACAGGCGCAGATCTTTCAAGTTAGACTCCTTTGAGGAAAAATGGAGACAGATCGGATGGCGGCGCTCGGGTTTTCCGTCTTAATGAGAGAGTGGAGAAGAGGGATGGCGTTTGATCCCTGGCATGGAAGCCTCTATTTAAGCCTGTCAACGGTCATCACTCTCTCTCCCCCCTTCTTTCTTTCTCTGTTATGGATAGAGAAACAGACCTGCACCACTGGATTTGATCAACTCAGTACTGCACACTTTAACCCTTTTTCAGAACCAGGATCCAGTCTCCCCTCCAGCACCTTCACTATCACCCAGAGAGACTTGCTCAGCCTTCCCCTTCCTGACAACCTGCGAGCGTGGATGTTGATTGATTACCTTAGCTGGAAAAGAAAAGAAAAGGCAGAAGCAGATCTGTGAAAATATTATTTTATTTGTAGAGCTTTGCAATGAGAAAGCCTTTCAGTCATCATGCTCCAGTTTCATATCATGTGTTTGTCCAAACCACACAAGAGCCTTATGGTTCTTCAAGGAAGTCGCGCTATAGTTGCAAGCCCGACAGCAAGCCAAAGACGATAAGCCCCGAGACAAATTTCTCTGTTCTCTGCTAGACAATGAAACTTTTGAACTTTAACTTTTAGGCTGCGGATGTTGATGAAGTCCTCAGAGAGGAGGAAATGTCTTTCTGATGAAGGGCTGGAGGGCAGGGCTCCTGACCATCGCGGACCTGGCCTGGAAGACGCTTTTCATCGCAGCACTAATGGCTCTGGCTAATCAGGCCTGATTGGGGCTGCTAAATAAATACTCTCTCCATTTATAATATCATGCGTAACTTAAGACAAAATCAATACTCGAGACTGAACACTAATAGCTTGAGGCAAAACAAACGTCCCAGCTCTGGCTGCAATACATTTTTCAGAATGAATCCATCAGTGACATTGGCATGGATTTCTCATACTTCCAAATAAAGCCACGTATCTGTGGAGTTTTCATATTTCCGAAGGCTCCGAATTGGTTTGAAAGACATTCACGCATGCAAGCAGTTCAGAAACAAGCCTCGTTCTAAACTTTTAATGCCCATATTAGGTACATTTGTTCTTTTTGTCGAGCATATATTTGAATAATATATTTTTTTTTTGCCTTTACATCAAATTTTCAGAAGCATTAGAAAAGAAAAAGAAACTACAGCAACACCCACAGTAATGAACTGAAAATGAAACTGCAGAGTGGAACAGTCATATTCAGCAAACAATTAGCATCAATCATCAATCATAGATGAATCAAGGTGTCTCCCCAGGAGCCAGAGCCCGATAATAAACACTGGAGTCAGACTAGACTTATGTGGGCTCGGGAATAAATAAAGTGAACGACCTCGACATCAGCAGCTAGTAAAATGTTTGGCCGTGCGGTAGAGTAGGTATGAAAGGGAGCTTTGTGTTATGAGGAATAAATACAGACAGACACAATCACATTTGAGCGAAAAGAGTTATGTCAGAAGTCTCACAGCAGCAACGTTGGAACCTGGCTTTGAAATGCGAATCACGTTAAATGTGTTTGATTTATCTTCTGCTCCACTTCTGCTTTGCCGTGTCTCTGCCGAGGTGATTGAAATACCATACACACTGTGCACCGAGTAGCTAAAGTCCATCCACATCTGGAGCTGAAACAAAGACATCGGACTTGTTTATTATGACAGACGAGGATCTCACAAAGGACAGTCGCGTGTTACGTTCATGGGGGATGTTTTCTTTATGATGTGTGTTGCCGGTTTATTTTTCCTTGCGCTCAGGTCAGGCTACTTGGCCAGTCTCCTCGCCACGTCTTTGTAGGCGGTCTCGATCTCAGTGTCAGCAGCACAGGTGTTGGTGAACTCGTCACGCGTGGAGGCGTTGTTCAGGTAGCGCCACACCCCCGACATTTCCGCTGGGATGTCGTAGTTGCGGTATTTCTTAGCAACAACCTAGGAGAGAATGCAAGGCGATAACTAAACTACCCCGTTCATTCAGACTCGAGCTGATATCTTCAGCACCTTCCAGGAGGTATGTTTTTTGGATGAGGTGTTCCAGTTTGCCATTTTGAAACAAAACTAATAACATTTATGCTTTTTTTTTAGCTCGTGAATGTAAGAATTAATGCCTTTCAGCAATACTCTGTATATCGTCTGTGCTCTGCATCCAAAAGGTAAGTCAGAACCACTTCCACTGCAAAACCAATGAAGCATTAAGTAAGTCAGCTCTGCAGGAGCAGGACATGCCGGTTAGATTCATTAGATACTTTCTTCCAGTGGTGAATGCTTATCTGCCTGATATATTAACCCACCGTAGAAAGGACCTGCTCTTGTTAAAAATTGTAGTTTTAGTTTAAAACAAAAAACTTTTAAAGGGAATTTGTGTTCTTACATTTTGTTGTGTCCTCCTGGACTAAAAATGGGATTTAGCAGTATAACCTTTAGCTACTAATAATTTGACATATGGATACTAAATGCCCCAAATAACAAATTCAAGATAGTTTTTTTCCCCTTAATTAAGAAAATAGAAAACTATTTTTTTAAATCTAAAAATCTAATTTTTAAAAATTGTGGCTGTGGAAGACAAAGTCAAGAGCAAACCTAACTTAAACACACCTTGGGGGCAGAGTTGCTTGACATTTTCAGTCTTTTCCTTTTTTCCTTTTTACTTTCTTTTCAGATCCTGCTGGTTTCCAGAATAGATTTACTTGTTTTAGTTTAGTTTTTATTAGTTCCAGTGTTAGTTTTAGTCTTTTTTTTAAATCATTCATGTATTCCTGTGGCACAAAATTGAATACAAATGCAACATTTGTGGAGGGAGTTGGCTCGCAGTCATGTAGACACCCTCAGGCAGGCTGTTGACAGATTTGACCATATTGTTGATGATTTTTGACTGCATAGTTTTATTTGACTTCAATTCTTTCTTTCTTTTTAAATACACATTGTTTCAGTTAATTTTCATTTATTTATAGTCTCTAGTTTCTGTTATAACTTAAACTATAATGTACGTTGACATTTCGTTTTAGTTAACTGTAATACTGCTTGGGACCTCCCCGGGTGTTACCAGACACCAATTTAAGGCAAACACATCATCATCATCATCATCAAGCACATATTAGGTTTATTACCACAGCCTTTATTACTCAAATGCAGCAAAACACTGAATTCATTATCAAAATGGAGTTCAAAATCCATGTACTAAATCTGGTTTTGATATATCAAAGTGTTTATTTATCACCGGCTTTAATAGAGGAACAGCTTGATATGACAACTTCTGTGAACCTTACTGTAGACTGGAAAACTTGTTTAGCCCGTGAAAATGTATGAAACTTTTTAACAAAGTCCAATATTGCAGAAACCGACCTCATAAGGTGGTTTGAACTTGGATAAACTGGTGTGTGCTTTAAAGGTTACTTGGAAAAACACACGTCTAACTTTAACAGATAATAGGATCTGGATTGCTCAAAGTACCGATATGAAAATCTCATCTGAGAATAATAAGGGGCCGGTAGAGAATGATTGTTGAAGGGCAACGCAGCTGTAGAATCACCACCACTAATTACTGCCCCTCAATAATTTTCCTCTCATGCCATATTTCTTTACCTTCACTATGTAGAGTTTGGGCAGGAGGTTGCAGTCTGCCAGAGTGAACTCGTTCCCATCCAGGAAGCATCGGTTGGAGCCCTTCTCCTCCTCCATGCTGTTTGCATCGATCTCATCTGGCAATGGGTTGTTAAGGTAGTCATCCAGCTTCTTCAGGGCTTTGGTTAAACCTTTCTCTAGAGCTAAAACGCACAGATACAACACCTTTAAAAGGTGACGGAACACGTGTGGCGCTAACCTCACTAGGTGGCAGCAAAGCAAACGGCATGAGCTCATGCCTAAAAAGTGGACTCTGCTACCACCTAGTGGAGGATTTGATGAATCACTCCCGCATGATTTCATCTTGTTCCGTTGCACATGTACATGTGTGAATGTAAATGGCATGAAATAAGCAGCCCACCAGCGTTGGCTTCTGGTTTGGTGTTCTTGATGTAGGCTGAGAACTTGGCAAAGATGTCGTTTCCAGCTGTATTGGACTCTCTGTGCTTGGCAGCCAGTCTGGGATACCTGAGTGGATGGGGGGACAGGGGCAGGAGAGGCAGAGACCCAGTCAGACCAAACCATCTGGATAGCATTAACACCTGGGCTGAAACTCAGCTCACACTCCAAACATGTTACACACTCTCACCAAGCTGGCTACTCGCCCCTTGAGCTTCTCACACTGAGGTCGGTTTATAATGTAAAAAACTTTACAGGCAATAAAATAAAGATTTAGTTAATCTGACATTTTTCTCTGCAAACGCTCACACGCTGACTCTGGTCATTTTTACTGGAATAACAACAACAAGAACCCTCTTAGGCTCTTTTACTAAAATTACCCCAATCAGATTTTGTCAATAAAGCTTTGGATGTAGAGTGTTAAAGATTTTGCATTTAGGAATTAAAAGTGCAAAAACACATACCTGGGACACTTACATTATACTGTATATCAACTCAAAATAGATTTGCAGCAGCTATAAACAGTAATCTCTGTTAACGTCAGCCTTCATCAGATCCAGCACTCTTTTACTGGACTAAAGAGTTTCCTGTTCTTTCAGCAATGCTGCTGAAGTGAAATAAATCCAGCCAAACCAGGATGTGTGTAGTTGGTGGTATAATCTGATACTCTGTTATGAAAAACCCTCTAGTTGAATTACTTTGGAGGACAGAGTGTCTCCTCAAGAAACTCTTCAATCTTGTTGACGTCTGTCTTGACCTCTCCTTCGAAGGTCAGGAAAGGAGGGTGCGTCCCTGGAGCCAGGTTGTGCAGATCTGCCGGCTTCCTGCAGAAGACACACGCGGAGAAAGCAGAATGTCGTGAGGGGCGACGTTAGCACGTTTTGTTTTCATGTTTGCAAACTTGGCTTTTTGTAACCTCACCTCTTGAGGTCGACGGTCGTGACGTTGAACATGACTCCTTTGAGCCAGAGGATCATGAAGAGGCGCTGAGAGAAGGGACAGTTGCCGATGCTTTCTCCATCGCTGCCCGCCTGGAAGCAGACAAAGGATGAAAAGACTTACATCTTGTTTCTCTAATTCAGCTGTGGGAAGCAAGTACATGACCCTTTGGTAACAATGTAACAACCTTGCTACTAACAGGGATAAGTCTCCTGTTATCTTAAGCGATAAGTGTTAACTCACTCTTTACCTGATATAGTTGTTCCAATAAGTAACATATAACATTACATAAGCACACATAAATAGGTCATTGTGACAGATTCGTGATAAGGACAGAGTCAAACTAAACCTACCGTCTGTGCACGTGTTATTATCTGATGTGAACTGCATACTTGTAGCAATCAGAATTATTGTCTGAAGGCCAAAAAAATGCCCAACATATTTACTTTCCCAAGTGGACGAGCACGGTGAAGGAAACATCCTGTTTCTTTTTTATTATATTAATACATAACAGCTATCAGATATAACCACTTTGAACACTTAGAAGAAAAATAACCAGTGATAATTTCAATAATTATGTAAGACATGACTGGCTAATTATTACCAGTGCACTTAAGTTTAAGTAACAATACTTAAACTTTTACAGTAGGTTCGATAACGTCAGTATTTACACAGTCAGTGCAGTATACACTTACTGGATCTCCTTTCCTCTCTTCCTGTATATGCATTTATTACAGGCCATTAACACCGTGTCTTCTCTGTGCTGTCGTCTATGTTTTTGTCTCCCTGTACCTTTCTGCACACGTCTCTGTTTTCTGAAGCTGCACTTTTGCACTTAGTATTTCTCTCTGGATTGTCTGTTGTGTTGTTCCCAACCGTAACCCACCCACTCGTGCCGCGTGGCTCCAGGCACCTCCTTCAGTCTGGTTAAGTCAGAGGTTTCTTCCTCCCCACTGTCAGTGGGTGTTTGCTCACAGGGGATTGCTGTTTCACACCCTAATATTTTTAATGATAGGGTCTTGAGATGGCCACTATTCATGACAAATTAATTGAATGAACTGGATGAATTTAAAGTAGCTGTTATTTTGCAGATGCTGACCATACGAGTGCCTGTGAGCAGTGTATCAACAGTGCCCAAGGTTGTTGATTTTTGACAGTACGTTTGTGCTTTGATCAAAAAGCTCTGAGAGAAGGTCCTTAAAAGTTAAAAACCTGGCCTGATTTACTCTTGGCCATTCTCACGTTCAAGGTCATGTTCTCAGCCACGTGTGCTATTTTTAGTTTGCTCCCTGGAAGTCCCCTTCTGACCACTTAAACTGTGTGCTCTGCAGTTTCACCACAGACCTCAAATCAACTTCTGTCTCAAACTGGCGCAAAACATGTTTGGAGGATGAACTGCGGTGCTTGTCAGCAAGTTGTCTCATGCCTGCTCAGAGTGCACAGACAGCACAGGAAATTTTCTGTCTGCTCCAACACAATTTTCTTCACTACCTGGACGACACACTAGACTGAGATACCTACCGCTTTGCTCACTTCCTGTAAATAAAGATCAAGCTGAATAATCACTGTTTCGACACACTAGAGGAGATTCAATGTGCACTGCTGAGGCACAAGTGCAAGTGGAGCCTGACGAAAACTTCTGCATAGTAATCTAGAAATAGCAGCCATGCAGATTGCAGCAGCACAGATGTGTATGAGAAGATGATACTGAATGAACGAGTTAAAATGGGCATAATGTGCCAGGGTTCCATCATCTACCCGTACAGAGAAATGCAGGAGGTTTATGTGGTCCTAACGCACCACCACAACGTGCATAGTAGAGACACGAATGCAAGAGGACATCCACCGAAAGATCTAAAAAGTAGCAGGGCACATTGTCCTGATATGGGAGAGAATGTGCTGTCGAACATGAGCTAGGCCACATTTAAATCAGGTAACGGGTTTGATTTGATTCACCTGTTCACTGCTTTTCTCTTTAAACGTTGTATTTTTATTTATTTATTTTCTGATGAAGACAAAGCTACACAGAATCACTTCCTTCCTATCATATGCTTGTGTACATGCACTGATATTATGTGTCGGCATGCACGGATACTCAGAGGAGCACAAACGGTGACATCTGATCCAGTGAACCTTCTGAATTATACATGGTGATTCTGATAAGCAGGTTCATTGGCCCCTGGGGCACAGAGAGCAGCGTTCGACCTGCAGACCTGCAGACGCACACAAGCCCACAACACATAACAAATATGTGAGTGCAATGACGTCCCGGTCATTACATGACAAGTGTGACCATTGACCACATTAAAGTTATTAGAACGGCAGATGAACTTCATTGCATGCTATTTCACTATTTATGTCACTAAAACCTTTGAATGGCCAGTATAACAAATAATTGGACACACAAACAATCCCTTCAAAAAAAGAAGTTACTGCAACGACGTTAAAAAATATTTTGACATTCACCACAGACGTCCATCATCAGTAAACAGCTCCTAGCAAAGACCAGAAATAAAAGGGCCGTCAGGCTCAAAGTAGCTGAGCCAACTGTATGGACGCCAGCCATTGATGCTCTCAGTGCTGTCTGTGTATTGTTATGGCCAGGCTCAGTCGCATGGTGGTAACACAATACACTGGCCTCAAATAATCGCCAATCAACATCTAGAACACAGAGCACAAAAGCTGCCACACACAGCTAGACCACTAGGCCCGAGGAACGTGAGAGCATGGAGCTGCTGAGTGATCAGATGATGACTGTTGGGGGCTCTCACGTCATACGATCCATCACATGCTGTGTTATGCTATAACTATAACTGGGTTTTGGCGTCCTTAGTTTGCCTAAGCCTGCTTTTTAACAAAGAATTCATAAATGGGGTTCTGACATATTAACTGAAAACATTGATACTACAGTCATTCACAGAATAATACTGTAATTTCTAAAAGGCATACGAAGATTAAAACTGCTAAGATTGATCCCTCTGGTGCACGTAAGACTCCTATAACCCCCGATAGTCACCGTTTATAGGCTAATTCCTGTATGTGGGGTGGAGCATGATAGTTCTCCAGCCATCAGATCCATGTAGATCGTAGCACGATGAATAAATTATTATATTAGGATTGTAGTCACTCTCTATATATATTAATACAGTTTGTGTTTAATTAGGATTTATTGGAAGAAAATGACAGTTTAGAAACTAAATCAAAGATAAAGGCCTAAAAGTTAATTAGTTGACCTCCGAAGTGCCTGCAGAAAGTCAGACTTCTCACCAGCTAATTAGAACTGTGCATCCAGGCAGCACGTTAGCTTTTCCACCTGCCTCAGGTGTATCCATCTGCCTGTGTGATTCCTCAGCGGACCTGAAGTAAAGCTTTTTATAGAGAACAAAACACCACTGCTGTGTCCACTGATGGTACCACCTTCAAACTGTTGTCATTTTTTTTCCACTTTATTATTACCTGTTTCAAAGTTTCCACCCTACATGCTATCTTATATAAAACATCTTTTTGAAAGGTCCTTGAACAAGCAAGCCTCACCACTTGAAATTCTTCCAGAGATGTATTTGGGTAGTTGTCTGCATTAACGTTCATTTTCATTTGTTACTGGAACATAGAAACTTCAGGTATAGCATTATAAGGTACTTTAAAAGTTTGCCCCCAAAAAACAAAGATCATAAAAGTTGTTCATCCCCTGGAAGTCATGTTTCTACCAACATCTTTGCTGCTGCTGAATACTGCAGATTTCAACTCAGGAATGCAATGTCTGTTTTACATCTGAGACATTAGACAGATTCTTGAGACTGATTGCATAGCACAGTCCTCCCTGAAAAAGTGTGGACTGAAGTAACAGTACCACTGCATGGCCTGATGTGAGCTTCTCACCATCAACAAGCAGCTTCGGTATCACTGTCACAACCATCCTGGGTCGGGGTGCTTGCTGGTGCTGCTGTAACTCTACCTCCGCTATTGGGTTACGCAACTGCTCCATAACACGCAGCGATGCTCATTTGAGAAATTCAGGCAATACTTGGTCCCTCAAATGTTATCAAAACCTTCACTGCAGCCATAGTTTTGTGTCTATCTTACCTTTACAAAAAGTTCAATATCAGGGTCTCTGTCTTCATCAGACATGATTCCTTTTTCTTTTACTTTTTTTAAACTATGTGTCCTTTTTTTATCCTTGGAGCTCTACATCTTCTGGAAAGACAAAAAAAAAAGGAGGAGAAACTTTTATCTTCTCTGAGGTTATCCTCTCTCACACCTAAGGAAGTTCTGTTCCCTTCACCTTCACCACCGTTTGCAGCTGTAAAGGCAGTTTTCTGCTCCGTTTGTGTCTCCTGGGTGAGGCTGAAAGTCGGTCCAGGTGATAGTCACAGCCCTGTGCTCTGATTTAGACACAGATGGAGGGCAGCATTAGATGTCACTGACACAAAGTGGAAAACAGGTGTCAGTCTATAGCAGAGGGGGTGGAGCCCCGTGTCTCTCTTCCCACCACTGCAACCAAACCTGACATCAAAATCGCATCACAGGCAGCACTTACTCCCTTATCTCTCTGCCCCACAGCTGACACATTCTTATTTTTCAATATTTTCCACTATTAAATGTTTTATTGTATTATTTTTTGCCAAACTGATGAAACACTTCCTGAACACCCAAACCATCAATAATATATTCTCCCCATCTGACAACATTGCCAAAAATGGGACACTATTTGCGTCACTTTGAGTTTCTGAGGCTGTCAGTCCATCACTTACCGAGTAGTTGTGCAGCAGCATTTATATTTAATTCATGTTCACATGTGTTTGACTCTGGCAGGTTATATTTGATCACCAGCAGCAGACTAGAGAAGATTCCTCTCTAAATTATTGATGCACGGCTGCGGTTTTAAGGCAAAAATTTGCATTTGTTTGCAGAAAGAGGCCACAAAAATAATTTTAAAAAAAGCAGGTACATTTGACACATGGAAACTGAGTAGTGTGTGTGTTTGTGTGTGTGTGTGGCTTATGAGAGATAGATCCGAGAAAGAAAGTTTGATGAAAACAGCAAAGAGGAGACAGATGGCTCAGCTGGAGAGAAACGTTTTAACTGTTTCTATTTATAGAGCAGCTCCCTCTCCTGGCTGGTGTACCAACTTGCAGCACAAACCAATTAAAAGGGAGCTGCAGAGGAAGAAGGTGCTCATTATCAGAGTTCAGGATGGAAAATCTTGAACAGTGTCTGAATGTGTTATTTTAGGTCTTAGTTAGTTTATTTGCAAAGTTACTGAGTGAACAGCACCAAAATGAGGGAGGACTATCCATAATAACGAGCTGAGGATACCAAAAATATGTCACAACTGGATTTATATTCATTTTAAAAAAGAATAATAATAATAATAAAGTCTAGATGAGAAGATTTTTTCAAATTTCCACCACCAAGACTCTTATCACCTGTAGCTTGTAATTCTTTCAACAAATGGACTTAAACATGGACAAAGGAGGTTAGTGCTGAATCACACTAACGGTTTCCCCTTTTTTCCAGCCTTACATTTAGTGTGCAGTCACAGAAACTGTACAGTTTTTAATCTAACTCGAGTAAAAGTATCGACCAGAATGTCTTCTTTTCTTGTCATGGATTTCTAAATCAGTAATTTAAATCAATAATAATGGGACCATTAGTGGTTTCTAAGATATGGCCTTGGCGTTTCGATCCCTTTGAAACAAAGGGAAGTTCAAATCAGTGACTCGCTGGGCTAATCATTCACCATAAACATCAAACGGCTACAGAGAATTGTCTCTTTCCGGAACTGAGGTGACAGGGAGTGTGTGAACAGCGTATACGCACGAGCCAGAACTGCTGAAGAGTCTTGGACAGTTGCAGTTATGTGAAAAGGTCTTATCGCACAAAAACAGTGACAGAGCCAGTAAAAGTGCATGTTAGCGATACTGTTGATAGCCTAGGACAGCCCACTTTATCTGACTGTGGAGGTTTCATTTTAAATTTTCCCCTCAGAGACGTGACCTCATAACTCACCTTCCTACTTTTATGATGGAGCTCGTGTTAAGTTTATGGCCATTGTTGATGATTAAACTGTTGGGAAACGCACCCACGGAAAGACACATAAAGGATAGAGGGTGGGGTGTTTTTCTTGAAGGGGCTGAGGATGTTATCACGTCTGTCGTCTCCTACGGTCTTCGGGGGTGAACTATCCTGCATATTTATCATAATTGTGATATAATGTAGTTTTGTACACTGAGTGTGTTAAGTGTGTAGACTGCGATGAGCTTTCAGATCCTGCCAATGTCGTTCCAGCTCACCGAGGAAGAAGGAGCAGCTCAGACAAAAACTGTGCACTCTGAACTAGATGCAATTTTTTTTGTAGGGTTCTTGAAATGTGTTTTTTTTTTTAAAGACAAAACATTATTATTCTTGAAAAGCTGTCTGGTGTTTTCTATTCTCCTTGTCATAATCACCTTTTTGGTTTTATGGTGGAGTAAACAGGGAAACAGGAAACGTGTGGGCGAGGAAGATTATGACATGTAACACAGCTGGAATCAAACTCATTCACCGTCTCACCCAACAATGCTTCACGCTACAGGGAGACAAGGCAATTTTAAAATAAAATAAAAAAACAAAACAGCCTGTTGCCATTACCCATTTCATGACTTTCACTGACTTGATGCCAGCAGCCTAATCAGCAAAGTGACCCCTGCATTAACTGATAGTACACTCACCAGAGCAGGTATCACCAAAAAGCAACAAAACACACAGACGGATTTGCTCAAGCGTAGAGTTCACCCCTGGTTCCTGTGACCTTAACGCGAACAAGTTAATTATTACAGCAGAGTGATTAAAGTCACACACAAAGATTTGGATACAAAGAAATCACTGCTTATGCACTATTCTTTTAAACATGCATTGTTCTAAATATACACAGCTTAGTAACACTTATATTTAAATATAACTATTTAGACTTAACTAGTAACCACATGGACGTCTAATGAGGTGAATTATCATTTCTATAATTTAATATAATATAATATAATATGCACAGGAGCAAATGATGAGAGTCTCTTCAAAAGGATGCTCTACTTGGCCTCAGAGCCTTCTTTTGTGCAAGGAAGTGAAATTCCACGCGCCTGAAGGCTCATGCTGAACCCTGAGGCTGTGTATTGTTGATGCCTGGATCAACCCTGCAGAGCTCTTTTTATATAGTATAACATATGTCTCACCTTAATGTACAGGGCGATGTTAGGCTGGTTGGGATCAGCTGGCGCAGAGCTGCTTTCATCCAAAGAGACACTTTCCAGAGTTTTAAGCGTGTAGTCGACAGACTCCTGCGGCTCGGGGTCAGTTTTAGGGCGGCTGTAGGCCATCATCATCCCATCCTCGGCGTTATCCTCTTCCTGGATCTTCCTCTGAAACGGCGGGTCGTCGCAAGGATCTCCGGGTGAGGCGGATGAATCTGAGGAGGAGGATGAGCGCCTGGATCCGTTGTGCGCCTCACCGCTCACCTCCTGCACCTGTGCCTCCACTTCCACCGCAGGCTGGGGCTCCACTTTTTCCTTTCTCGCTTTAGCGTCCTCGTCGTCGCTGGATGAAGAAGAGGAGTCGCTGTGTTTGCCCCCTTCCCTGATCTCCATGTAATCCGGGGAGCTGCGGTCTTCCTCCTGAGACGGCCTGTGGACCAGCACCTCGCTGTACAGCTGCTCCCTCGCCTCACCCGAGTTCTCATATTTGGGCTCGACGCGATCGCGTCCTGCGGGCACATCTTCGTGATCTAGTGTTTCGTAGATGTTGTCCATGTCTGGCAGCAGACCTTGAAGTTGAAAGTGGAGGAGTAGTGCTGGAGTGGTCAGTGTTTTCACACCGTGTGCCTGCCTCTGACTCACTGACTGAGCGCACTGAGCAAATTCCAGTGATAACTTATAAAAGACCTTTGATCCTGCAAGTTAACGAGTGGATAGCGTAAAAGCGGAGGACTGTGCCCCTTCACGGATATTCCGGTTTTAAATGTGATGGCTTGCAAGGACAGAGAGCAGCACATAAACACCGAAAACCTTTCAGAACTTTAAATCAGAACACGATGACTTAATCTTCTGGGACCTTTGCAAGGTTGATAAGCTGTAGAGCCCTTGTGCATTTTCTAGACTTGCTTACGTAAAATCTGTGTAAATGCACCTTGCCAGGTTTCCTCCACCCTGCGGCTGACAGTAAGATAGAAAAGAGGGGGATAGTGGGTACTGTAATGATTATAAGATGACAGAGGTGCAAGCTTTGTTTGTGGCCAGTAACTTAGAAACACACATCCACTGGATGGGTGCAGAAAAGAGGGCTTAAAATTTCAGACAGTCAAATGTATTTTAATGAGTTTTCCAGTTTTTCTGTATTTATTTCTTGCAGTTTCAGCTCAAACGGTGATGCTGACACGTGTCTTTCATTTACTGCACCAGCATTTCTTTGTCATGTGGAATGACTGAGACATACTGTCGTCTTTTTATTACATTCAGGGATTAAATGTGTAATTAAACCTCTTTATACTGACAGAAAGGGGAGTTCCACCGGTTACCCACTTAGGATTAAAGTGTGCTGTATGTGCCCCTTGATATAAAATGAGTTTGACATCTATTAGATGTTATCTTCACCCATTGGAAAATACAGGAAGGAAGTTTTGTTAAGGCAAAGAGTCTGTGTTACTTACTGAGGTGAATCTGTGTTATTGATGAACAATAAAACCCAACTTTAAAAGGTTAAAAGATGGTATCACGATACTGCTGAGCTTCCTTTGGTGGATGTTCTTTGCAGGGTGAGAATATTTTTTTAATTCCAAATTATTAAAATTACAAAACCGTCCTCATCACTATTTTTTTCAAAGAAATGGAAAAGGTAGGCATGATTGCATGCACAGTTATACTCCAGTCTGAAAAAGGGGAATCTTATGGTTCAACTAAGTGACTGATTTTTTTTTTTTTCCCATTTATTTTCCAATCCATTCGCTTCCTCTTATCCTTTTCAGGGTTGCAGGGGGCGCTGGAGCCGATCCCAGCTGTCATAGGGTGAGAGGCGGGGTACACCCTGGACAGGTCGCCAGTCTGTCGCAGGGACAGACAACCATTCACGCTCACATTCACACCTATGGGCAATTTGGATTAATCAATTAACCTGTCCCCACAAGCTGCATGTCTTTGGACGGTGGGAGGAAGCCAGAATACCCGGAAGGAACCCACGCAAACACGGGGAGAACATGCAAACTCCACACAGAAAGACCCCGGCCTGATGGTGGAATTGAACTCTTGCTGTGCGGCAACAGTGCTAACCACCGTGCTGCTCTTATTTATTTTTTTGTTCCTTAAATGCATCACACTTTACAATATTTAGCTGCATTTCTGAAGAATGACAGATTACTACAAAATTTAAATTTTTGTGGACTAAGAGAAAAAATGTAAAGATCTGGGCCTCGAACACAAGGGTTAAAAATAATAATAATAATAATAATAATAATAATAATAATAATAATAATAATAATAATAATCAACAAACACAGTTATTTTCACATTAGTCCCTTTATTTCCAGAAGACTCATTATTTGCTTCAATATGGCAAAGATAGTTAATTTGTAAATGATATTAAATATCCACGATTTTAATCCAAGGTAGTAACAAACTGAGATCAGCTTCATCTAATATTCTTTCTTTTCTTAAAAACTTCAAATAAATCGTTTTTGGAATATAGCAAGGATACATTTCACTTCTCTGTCAACAAGTTAGGGGAAAATTATCAGACAACACTTTTCCGTCATAAAACAACACAATTCTCAGAAAATTAACAATTTCATATAAATGCTCTCAATTTATGAATTTAAATTTTGTAAAAAGTATATATCACAGTGATGTCTGTCATTTTCGGGCACGGGTAAAGTCAGTGCGTCGAAAAGCAAAAAGGAGAAAATTGAAATTGAACCAATTCTTTCTTAAAAGACGCTGGAAAAAAATGATAGTATTTAATCTGCAGATTATAATTCTAGTCTTCTACCTCTCTCTCCGATTATGCTACTTAAAAAGCTTTTAAGCAAGAGGCACCTATCTTTTTTCGTCATTTCAAACAGCAACTACAAACTAGAAGTGCAAATTATACATGACCTAGAAGCTTCCAGCTACTGCCCCTTCATTCAGTTTCATTTCAATCCTGTAGTGCAAATTATGGGAACAGCTCTCGCAAGTCATGCTCGAAATAGTCTTCTCAACCAAACAGAACCCTTAAAACTCCTAACACAAATACTGACCAATAGCAATTGCACTTCACATTTCACCAACAAATGACCATGGTAATGACAGCAGACATATGAATGGAAGGGCACTACACAATCATCTTACACTGGAAGAAAAAAAAAGCCCTCCTGACACACACAAAAAAAGGACAGACGCACAAACAACTGCACACGTTCGAGAGATGTTCTCGGTTAAGTTCAAAGGCAAATGGTAACTGACTACTGAAGTGATTAGCTCATGGAATGACCTACACGTATGAGCAGTAGCTTGGCACGAAGAGTGAGACTTTAGTGGTTCCAGTTAACATTCAGAAGTAACACTGACCACAGTCAAGTGCTTAAAACGAACAGTTTGGAATACTTTAGATTAATCACAGCATTTGTAGTTCAAAGTAACATCTTATTCAGTGCTCAGACCACAAGAAGAACAGGTGGTGACGGAAAAAAAAAAAAAAAAAAAAAATCTCACCAGATCCCTTTTTCACTTTATGACATACAAATCTGTTTTGCATAGATTTGAAAATGTCAAAGCAAACGGACTGAAGACGACTCTCACTGTCAGGATGAGAAAGGTGTCAGTAGGCTTTCCAAAAAGTTACTCGTTTGACCTTCTGTGCTCATGGCACAGCTTCCCAACAAGCTAATGAGTGTTACATTATAAATTCCAACAAGGTAAGATTGTCTGAAGGTACGCACCATTACAAGATTTTTACACCCCACCTTGGAAAAGAACAGCTTTAGTGGGATTTGAGCATACTGATACCTCGATATCATCCGTGTCACAGGCTTGGCCACCAAAAGCTCACCCTTTTACAATCACAGGCTCAAACTTCACGTATACTTTTGCATCTTTACTCATAAAGTGACAATGAAAATGTTAGACGCTATTAGGTAGAATTCACAATCAAAGCAAAGCCACTAAGAAACCAATTATTCTGAATAAACCCAAACCAGAAGCACGCCCGGGACGTTTCCCTTACACCAGACGTACCCCTACGCACGAGTGGGAGGGTACATTTCCTTGATCTTCAGTGAATAACAAGAGCAGCACAACGGCATTTAGTGATGTAAGGGAGGCATTCAGGGGATGCTTCTGGATGTGGGAGTACCTTGGGAGGAGGAATACCTCCTCTTCTTTTACGTCTGCCTCTCTTTCCACTCTCAAGCTACAGGTGCAAATCCTCTTGCAGTAAAGGCTGCGACATCTCCCAGCTCCTGTGTTTTCTCGAGGGCCGCTGTTTGAGTGTCACTAGTATGACGTAGACCACTAGGAAGCCCAGCACCAAAACCACACCGAGGAACGAGCCCACGATGGGGGCGCAGGAGTACCCGGTGCCCGGAGGGGGAACGGGAGGGTGAGGCGGGACCGGCGTGGTCACAGTGGGCTCTATGGACAGGAGGTCCTGAACATTCGAGAGGGAGCCGTTGTTCGGCATAGGGCGGATGGACAGGATGTGGCACATGAGAGGGTAAAGGTCAACGGAGCGCATGGAGGATTTGACGTAATTCTCACGAAAGGCCGGCCCACGAGCCACGAACACAGGCTGCATGCTACGTAAGCTGTTGTTATAGCCATGGTTTCCCACTGGAGATGAAAAAAAAGACAAAAACATTTGCATAAGAAGGTGGAAATCTTTGATGTAAATTATTATTCTGTTGCTAATAGACCTTTTATACATCTATATCTGGTTTTCACATCCCATAAATCACAGACCGCTCGTTTTGTTTCCAGATTTATGGGACCTGGCGCCGCAGCTCTACCTGATGATTTACTGCCAAAACGACTTGCCTCAGCAGACGGGATAAGGCTAAATCAATCACAGCGCAGCCCAAACAAAAACTGAAAATGAAATCACAAAACACAAAGACCTTACATGAAAGCTTAGACAGGCTAACAGCCGCTCCTCAAATTTATCAGTGCTATTACATCCAGAAGATCTGACGTGATTCTCTCAGCGCGCTGTGAGTAAAAATCAATACACTCTATCAGCGCTGCTGCGACGGCAGCTTCAGAGGGTTTAACGGCCATTCGAGCAGGTCCAGGGTCTGCCATAAATCTTACCTTAAAGATACCCCGCGGAGATTTCCGATCCCCAACGTTGCCTGGTCGACATTTCTTTCCTCTATATTTTTGTTTTGTAAACATGCACAACTACACACACGTGCGCGCGCATGCAAGAACATTAGCAATTCTACCAGTGCTGTAATCCCATTCCACTGATCGATGTCGCAAGGAATGAGCACAGAAGTGCAGCAATCAGCCGGCGGAATGCTGCTAGCAACTAAATATGGATGTATAAAATGTCTCCCGCTGCAGTATCTAATAAAGGCAAATGCCAAATAAATAGAGACAGACATATAATGGAATACCAAGAAACGCAGAGCACATTTTCTTTCAATTGATGTAAACAAAGAAGAATGACTGGGTTTGTGGAGCTGCAGTGTTATTTGTATTGCATTACTCCGCAGCGCTCTGTGATGCACTGAGAAACAGAAGGGGCCACTGCTGCACGGGAAGAGACATGTTTTAGTCATGAATGCATATCGCTCCCTCTCAAAAACTTTGTTATAGCAGGAAAGCATCATAATACACACATGTGTATCTAAGCAGTCTCACATCGCTTTGTCCCTGAAGACTGAAAGTCTGCTAGTTTTCTTTCCAGCCGCAGGCTCCACCTGGTCATTTCACTCATTAACAAGCCTTCAAGCAGCGAGGAGGAATTAAGCAGTGACATTAGCTGGTGAAAAGACACTCTGCCTCCATGACACATGGGTCTGAACGCTCTAATCTGAGGAGGTGATGCTCAGTAGGTTTTGTATTAGGAAAAAATGATTGCACTTAGAGTTAATGCAATAAAAGCCTCCAAACCCATCCATACACACACACACACACACACTTTTTAACTCAAACACACTCTTGCTGGTCCTAAGGGAAAGCATATCCAGCTTTCTTTGTTAATTACAGCTGCTCTAAACCAAGCGCTGGTTCAGTGACTGAAATAAACCTTCTGTGAAGCTATTATTAGAGCAGAAAAAAGGCTGCTGCTAAAACAAACTGACAAAACCTGTTTAATGTGCACAGTAACGACTCAGCAGAGCTTTGTGATGTGCGAAAACGTACGCATGAAGGGTCCGGTCCTGTTCTGCATGATGGTCCAGCCTTCTTTGGCCTCTATGACGATGGGCATGATCCTTGTGTTGTGCTGATAATGGTAGTGCTGGGGAATCTCCTCCTTCTTGTACACCACCATGTTCGGGTTTGCATCCACCAGCAGATTATACACCTCGTCGAGTTTCCCTGAAGGACACATAACGAGCGGTAGCAGAAAATCTTTATAGAGGCTGCAAATTCTGATTTATGAACGGCGGCTCATGAGGAACAAAAGTTCAATACTTTAGAGATTAACTGAAAAGCAGCAACTGTATATAAAAGATGGACATACCCTACAGTTACAGACAGGATGAATATAAGATGACTATAGTTTCTAGGTCAGAAAAATTGAGCAAGTGCAGAAATGCCTTAAGCCTCCATTCTATATGAAGGCCACCAGATGGCGATCACTTCCGGTCCTGTAGAAGTCTATGGGGGAAAATGGCTCAGTCACTGGTTTTGGATCAAATTTAATAAAAATTAAGTTTGTGATGTAAACCTTGGTCATCATGGAGGATTGTCTGTGGTATGAACTGTTAACTAAACTGATAATGTTTAGGTCAGTCCTGCACATCCACTTTCCCTTTTTTGGCCAGATAAAGTTCATTTACAGCTGCAGCTTCATATTTAATATACAAGCATGATGGTGGTGAAGAGGAAAGTGAATGAATTTCCAAAAACATTACGGTTTATACCTTCGTTGGGCAGGATTCCCACCACTGGACTCTTATCCACCCAGGTGTACAGGTCTCTGCTCACGTACTCATCCAGTTCTATGATCTTCTCAGGAGAAAGCTGAGCCATCCCATGGTCACTGGTCACTATGAGGTTCACTCTGTCATACAACCCTGCCTCCTTTAGCTTGTTTATAAGGAAGCCGAGCTTCTCATCAATCCACGCGATGACTACGTCCATTAAGGAACTCTGAGGTCCAAGGTTGTGCCCGCTCTCGTCAGGCTCCTCCCAGTACAGAACTCCAAAGTCCACCGCCTCAGCTTCTGGTGCAGAGAACCACTCAATAATCCGTTCCACTCTGGTTTCAAAGGAGACTGAGGCGTTGTAGGGGAGGTACTGAGTAGGGTACATGTTGTGGATTTTGACATCAGACCCGGGCCACATCGCTGCCCCGCTCCGTCCTCCAGCTTTCTGGATGGTCACCCAGATGGGCACAGCCTCCTCCCACCACCGTGAATCATAAACACTGTCCGTCTCCATGGAGAAGGACCGGTTCAGAACAGGGTCGTACATCTCATTAGCCACAATGCCATGCGTCTCGGCATAAAGCCCCGTCACTAAGCTGTAATGATTAGTGAAGGTTTTGGTGATGTAAGCATTCTCCACAAACTCCACTTTCACCCCTGTGTCCATGATGCTGCGGAAGTTAGGCGTTGGAACACGGTCAATGTAGTCCCAACGGAAGCCGTCAAAGGACACGAGCAGCAGCTTGGGCCGCTCCGTTACAAGGTAGTCCCTACTTCCACGGTGGCTTGGGCGATCGAGGGATGCCAGAGGCAGAAGCAGGGCCCAGAGGCAGAGCAGAGGACTGTGGCCTCTTCGCAACAAGTAGCAGAGCATAGTGTGCAGTCTGACGAAACAGCCTACGAAAAAACAACACATTAATGACTACAGCCAGCATTTAACCCCTCTAAGTCTATAACCTGTTATTAATCTATGATTATCTATGGTTTTTACTGAAATCATAGATAAATTATTTAATCCATACAAAGTTAGAAAATCGTATGATAATGCAGACCCAACTTCCAACATTATCTGATCAGCTGCACTTACTGTTTTATTCATCTAGTGCACTTCCTCATCAATATAAAAGTACCGTCTGCTAATCTAGTTTTGGAGGAACTACGTGTGGTTTCAACTAAAGCCTGACAGATTAGATTGGATACTAACCAATCACAGACACATCCATATTCCATTATAGGTTTTCTGATACAAGCCTACACAGACATTTGTTTTTTTACAAGAAGCTGTGAGCTAGTTTGTGAAAATGTTCAAAAACATTGAGGGCATCATTTTACCTTCCTTAATGACTGTATGCATTTTATTTTTTCCTCTCAACTTGTCTATTGGAGACAGTACAGGTGACCATTAAAAACAGTTTAAATGCCCAGTGTTCGCACACAGAGGTGCTGCAGCGTCGCTTTTTGTTAACAATTAAGATTTTGCGTTGCTGCAGCTGAAAGAAGGCAAAGATGTAATTTCATATGCAAATGAAACATTAACAAGGGAAAGTTCAAATTGTTCCAGTAATGAAGGGTCACTGCTGTGATGTGAAAATTGTTTGCCTATGCATATTTCTTCTCTAAACAGCATCAAAAACATTAGCTACTGGAGGCTAGACCACCTGATTTATTAACTAATTTCAGCTTTCTAAGCAATAAGCCGCTATTTGCCAACCACGTAGCTGATCTGCTTTATTAGTTTCCTGTTCTGGTTGAATTGAGTCTCATTGTTTGTTTACAGTACAGCAGAGCTCCAGAGAGCTCGTCAGAAGAGTGTTGACTGTCAACAGCCAGTGGCAGCAAGTATTTAATTAGAATATTGTTGTAACGTGACGTAAATCAGCTTTTTATTGGATGATAAATTCAGCTTCACTGTTCCATTTACTTTTTGGTGACAACACAAAGACTGAGAGGTGGATGGGGAAGGTGAGAAGGAGAAAGCGTTGGATGAAGACAGCAGAGAGCAAAATAAAACAGGTTAGAGTGGACATGAAGGCAAGTCAAGAAAAGTTACAAAGCTGAGGTAACTTCTGCTTTGTCCACAATTTCACATTCTAAATAGAACATATTAATTGATATAAATATCAGCATTTAACAGGATTCATGTCAATGAACATGGGTTGAACGGTGACATTAATATTAACTGCAACGCACTCTATGCATGACATTATGATAATTACCCTAACCCTTAAGGGGCTGAGCCCCGTAAAGTTTACGAATGCAAAGGCAACATTTACTGATTACCCAGATTTATATATTAAAATATTAGTAGAGTAAAGTTAGGAAATCAATCACGCAAAAGAAACACACATTTGCACATGTGAGGGCTGTTCTACATAATAACAGATCTCTGGGTTTTGAACTTTTGGCCGAATCAAACAAACAGCTGAAAATGCCTCCTTGGAACTTGCATCACTAATTAATAATAATAAAACTAATGGCTTAATTAAACAAATTATAAAAAATATATGTATACATTACACTAAGCTGGTTATGAAAACAATGCAGAAATTAATTGAGAAAATTGATTTAAATAACAACGTAAATGATAAAATAATAATAAAAACGACATTTAGATATTTCAGTTCATGACAGCAAAGATGTCATTGGAAATGTGGCGAGCTGAGGATATCACAACGGCGACACATCAGAGAGACACTCACATCCAGACGAATTAAAGTGAACCTCCCGACAGTCCGCTACATTATAACAGATCCCGTGTTTTAGCCTTTGTGCTGCATTGCTAACAGCTAAAAAAAAACGCGCAGTTCTGATTGCAACAATAACCACGCACAGCAACGAGTGCAATTTACACGAGTGCAGCGGATGGAGCGACAACGAGGCAGACTACATGCACAAACTGAGAAACACGCCAAACCCCGCTGCTGTCAACGGGCTTACCTTGTTATCAGATCCTGCACTGGCTCGATCCCTGCGCTGCACGACGAGATAAACAGCCCGACTAGCTGAGTTATGCCAGGAGGAAGTCCCGCCTATCAGCCTGCTGTGTGTTTTTGCCCCTCTGCTGCTTTTATGTGTTTAGAGGCTATAAACCAAAAGCGGATCATATACAGACAAAAGGCAGTCTGACCGGTGTTTCCTGCAGACGCATGATTCGCCTCAAATTTCCCAGTGTGCACACAAACTGTGTGTCCCAATGACGTAATGCCGGACCGGTAAGAGTGATGGGTGGGAGGGTGATCCAGCTTTATAAATAGACATCTGGGTGTCAGAGGGGTTAAGTTTGTCTCGTTTTAAGAGCAAAAAAGAGAACGTTTAAATGTGTCACATAAATAATAAAACGCTGCGTTGGAAATAGTTATATTAAAATGTATTGCTGCTTTAAACCCCTCAGCAGTTTCCTTGAATAATATACTAATGCTGAAACGTGAAATAGGGCAGAGATGTTAAACATAAGGCCAGGGAGCCAGACCTGGCTGAACAAAGGATCCAATTCGACCCACTGGAGGGCTTTGCAAAATGTGAAACATGAACAGAGATGAAGCATCTGTGAGCAGTGAGGAGCAGTGAGTTTTACTTTCATCTGAGAGTCTGAGATCTGAATCTTCATCGATCTTAGAGCCTCTCTACCTGACAGGCACCCTGGCATGCCATACTGCCATATAACACCTTTTTATTTTATTTTGTTTTATTTTTTATTTACTGCAAATTTTGTATGAATTAATGAAAGTGCTTCATGTTCAGCTTTCATTGCGTTTTCTGTTTTCTTTATGGCTTCATGTGTTACAGTTTAAGCGTAAGGAGTCTGTGTTGCTGTCCTTGGACTTACACTAGAGTGTATTCAGTATTCATCTATAATAATCATGCAAAAGATTGTCCACAAGGTGTCAGTCACGTCCTGCCTACATGCGGGTGTATTTGGGCCTGGGTCTGGCTTTCTTCACATTCTCTACAACGAAATATGGCATCTCAATAATGTCACTGCGTGGTGAGAGCGAGACTATTTCTGACTTGCTGACGAGCACTTCCGTGTCTGCAGAGGCAGCCTCGGCTCTTTTACTGATGTGTACTGCTTCAGCGAGTCATTCGATTTCCCTTCTCATTTGGAGTAGTACAATGAATATGGAAACCCAAATTTTAATCAGACACAGACACGGTGTGTTTAATCTGTCAGAGGAGTGTGGGGGATAACGTTAACCCATATTGTATTAATTTGATAAACTGTGCTTTATTTGTATAAAAGGAACACACTGACCTTCTTAACTGACCAAGCATAATTTGATATTTAGCCCTGAGCACAGCCCAAAGAAACTGGAATTTAAGAAAAAGTGGAAGACTTCCTTTTTTTTCTTTTATCATCATGTGGGATGATTAAAAGCTTCATGGGTACATAAAGTTCAGCTTTTGTTGTCTAATGTTCCCAGGGGTGGTATAGTGGGGAAGTTGTTTACACGGCTGCTCACAGCAAGACAGCTCTTGGAAAAGCCGAGGCCTTTCTGTGGGGAGTTTGCATGTTTTCCCTGTGCAGGCGTGGATTCTCCTTCTTTTCTAGTTCTCATTCAAAGTGGGCTGAAGCAGGAGGAAACGAAGGGGACAAATTGCAGGAAAAGAAAGGACAATGGTTCCATATGAGGTTAAATATTTGTGCTGATTTATACTTTAACTTGTCATCCAGCTGTAGATCTTAGATATTTTATCAGCGAGCGCAGACAAAGATGTTACGGTCACAATGACAAACAGTCTTAATATCTAGACCCCTGGAGCCATCACAGGGCTAATGGAGAAACATACAATCTTTTCTGCCCACATTCACACCTATGGCCAGTTTGGACTATGTGAGGAAGCTACAGTACCTGGAGGGAGCCCACGCAGGCACAGGAAGAACACGCAAACTTCACACAGAAAGGCCCCAGCAGGGAACTAAGCCTTTCAAGCCATTCAAGCCTTCTTGCTATGAGAAAACAATGTTAACCACTGTTCCACCCCCATCAAACAAACTAAAGATCAGGCTGAACATGTCCTCTATTATGACTTAATATAGCTTAAAAGGAATGAGCTTGGTTCTGCTTGATTTAAATTTATCAGAGCAATACTAATATCACTTGTGTTTAATGTCTATACCAACTTTTGAGTGTTCATTATGTCACCCAGAGGCGCTGTACTTATGGCAAATGACCCTGTGCTGCCATAAACCATGACCTCGGTTAAACATTTTGCAATAAGTTTATGTTCCCAGTTTCAAGCTTAAAGTCTTATGAAATAAAACAATCATGTTGGTTTTGTACATTATCTCTCCATCATTACAAGAAGGGCTGACAAACTGGGGCTGTTAGGCTTTTATTGCATGTCGCTAACTTATAAACGTGAGCTGTCCTCAGTTTGTCAGTTAGATCAACGCCTCACTCACAATGTCTGTTTTCAAAAAAGGTGGGATGGCGATATCAAAATGCTCAGCTTCAGATTTACAAAGCAAGACTTTCAGACCAACGGGTGACGCCATGTTTTCAATTTCCATCTTTTAGATACAGACTATGAATAAACATTATATTTGTTAAACATGTGAGCATTATTTTATCAGACTATAGGCACTTAGCCTGATTCATTAATAAGTTGTTCATCTCTTTGAACAGCCTTATAGAGATGTTAGCATGCTCTAAAGGCCTAATCTTTCCTTTTAATACAGCCTATCTATCCATTTTGTTCCATTTACCCAATTCAGGGGCACAGGGGTCTGGAGCCTATCACAGCTGTCATAGTGTCAAAGGGAGGATACAACATGGACAGGTCTCTAGGCTGTCTTTGCGAGGAAGCTGGAGTACCTGGAGAAAACATCCATGATATGCATGATTTAGTGTATATAGGGCATTTTCAAAAGTTCGGTGTGGAACATAGATTCATTTTGACCAGCAGAGGTGAAAGAATTCACCAGGAAGTAAGGCGATAAGAAATCAGTGATTCAATGAATAAAAAAGAGAAACAAAGTAACCATGTTTGCCCCACTGACTGGATATTTAAGCAGAAGTGAAACTCATTAAACACGGTAAACTTTAAAACCTAAACTATTTTGTATTGGCTGAAGTCAACCAAACACAAAATTTGCAAAATCTCACTGGCCTGCTGTGAACATAACTCTCTCTCTTTACGTTAACTTACACAGATATGGTTCCATTCTATTAATTTAACCTTTTAGGCAATGTATTTGCTTTGCATCTTTTGTGTTCACATCAGTGGCAGATTATTGGAAACAGTTCAAATGGTGCCCGTACAAGCCTGTGCAGCATATTGATGATTCAGACAGTTTTCACACTTGTGTCATCTTTCACCCCGTGGCCTTGTGGGTTCAGGTTTTTCCTTGATTTTTTTTAAAACTCTCTGTCTGTATATATAAGCTTGTAGATGCGCCCCATTGTGATTTTCTTTTCTTCCATTGAGCTGACTGTGTCAATCTATGTGGGAACACTGCAGCTCCCATCAAGCTGGTTCTGGGTTAGTTGGCTTCTACAGCGGTTGTGCGTTCATACCTGTGTGGAAATCAGGGGTTTTGTTTGTTGGCTTGTTTAGGGCAGGAAAGCTCTGCCTATTGTAAAACTGGTTTCTCTGTGCGTTTCTCTGTCTGTTGTTATGTTGAACAAGAATGTGCCTTTTGTTGATTTCTGTGCAGTTTTTTTTATGGCTATTGTGTGTCAAAACAGTGCAATATGTGCATTTGTATATTGTAGAATATGCTGAAAACAGTTGCTTTGTAAGTTCTGGATGTTTATTGTTAGTTCAAGTTAAGTTCAAAATTGACTATACCTACTCATGGGAGCACTAAACAGTTAAACACCTGTTTTAAAGCTTTAATAGAAAATTAAACTCCTTGTAGCGGTGTAATTTAGAACATCACGAGATTTAGCTCAGATTTGGAGTAGAAACAGAAAGTTAGCGAAAAGAAATGAATTGACACCTTCTATCCTGAGTATTTGGTTGACTTCTTTGACTGGATGGCTGAACGAAATGTTTTTTCTTCTTTATTTGAGCTGCTTGAAGGTAGCACCTTGGCCTCTTAGAAAATGTGAATGGCATTTTTTTCCAGTACTTGCTGATGTACTAAGAGGATGTGATGCATGCAATCAAAAAGACGTTCATTCCAGGCGATAGGTGTTTGTCATTCTGGTTTATTTTGTCCATAAGAAGAAAGCAGGCAAAAGAACAAAGTGTCATGGCTCCTAGAATAAATAAATATATTATAAGCCACCGCTAGTAAAAAAGTCTAATGACAATTAATAAATAATTTCTACAGAATTTTTAAAATGTTTTTCTCTCTGTTCAAATCATCTGCATGTAGTTGCACAAAATGTGTAGTTTTTATAAAGGCCATTCATCCATCAAGCAAAGGAGATTCTTCCTGTTAAAAAGGGGTTTTTCCTTCCCACTGTCACCAAGGCGCTTGGTCGTCTTATTATGGGGATTTATCTGTATTATTGTAGAGTCTTTATCTTACAATATAAAGCATTTTAAGGAAACTGTCATTGTGATTTGGTGCTATAGAAATGTATAAATATATAAATGAAATTGAAATTCTGAACACAGTTGTATTCTTGATGGTGCCTCCACTGTCAGTAACACTGTTATACCTAAGCACAGATATCTACCTTGGGTTCATTTTGTCCTTCGGGTCATGATGAGTGCGCAATTTGGCTTATCAGGAGGGCAGTTTTGGGTCATCTGAGTTCACTTGGGGCAACCAAGGCTGACCAGATGGAAAGCTGGGATTACAAGTGAATCCTTGCCTGACTACAGGGGTCCTAAAACTTCCCAAGAGGTAATTAAATTCAAAGGTGTGTTATGTTAAAAATTGTACTGTGCACATGAATGACAGATTTGGCTTCGTGATCTACAACTTGATTTAATTCTGACTTTATTTCTAGGATGCAAATACAAATGCAAAAAAAGCACTTGTGCACAATATTCGTAACCCTGTCTGACACGCTGAAATCTAACACAGTACACCCCCCCCATTGCATCGTTTTACAGACCATCACGTTCCTGAAGGGAATGTGACAACCTTTTTGCAGAAACGTTGTGTATGATTTCTCTAGTTCTCTGTAGCAGGGAAACCCCTACAAGACACAGTACCTTCCAGCTTTTCTGGATCTCGCCTGTGGCTGACATTGTGCCATTGTGCCCATTTTTTCTGGTCCTTTGTATTTTATTTACAACATTCTCTCTATCCCATCCTACATTACCCAGATTCACCGGGAGGGATCTGCGCACAAAGAGCGCGTAGCCAATCGTTGGGAGACTCTGGTAAATTTCGGCCAATGTCCGCGACCCTCTTATTTACATAGAGACGAGACGATCCAATCGGGAGTCAGCACAGGAGTGGATTTTGACTTCTCTGCCCAATGGCTGCGGACGGTGTAAGTTTTGGGGGAGTGCATATAATCAACATATTATCGAAGGTGCTTAGATATTGATCCCGTATTTCGAGGTAGTTCAAATTCACCTATCTTGGCCCTTTGGCTTTGACCTTTATTTTGCTCGGTGGAGAATTATTGACGCATAAAATGCCGAAGAGAAAGGTGAGTGTCGTCCCTGCGTGCAGCACACTTCACTGTAGTTTTTTCGAGCTCATGCAATCGAGGAAAAATGGGAATAATATTTTGTGGCGACGTCGAGGCAGGTGAGGTGATGCCAAAGTTTGAGGAAACGTCTTTTCGACTGCAGCCTTTCACGCGTAGGCGTTAAACACCCACTTATTAATAACGGATATTTTATATGCGACATTTTGGGGCTTTTTTCATTATAAATCCCCGTGTTCATCCCAATGGCCGTTCTTGTGGTCGTTTTCCCCCCCCTGCCACTTCCCTGTCCACAGTGCGCACCGGTGAATGTTAGAGCCGCTGGATGGATGGACGCGTAAATCCTGTTGGAGACGTGCGCTGTGATCATTCTTCTGGGCGCATTTCACTCATATAGATTCTCTCATCTACTCATGTAGATTCCTAATAATGCGTGATATATGTAATATTTAATAAACAAATAAAATAAAAGCCCTCCACCTCCCTGTCTAATTTTGGTTCTCCGGGTGGTGATGAATATGGCAGGCGCCACGCAGAATGAACGAGCCCTTAGCCCCATGAAGAGAAAGGAATAAAGGGGGGGAAGGATCAGGGACAATCGCCGCTGTGTGAAAAGAGGCCGTGGCTCTTATCTGAACAGGACTGCACGACAAGCTCCTGTGCATTGTATCAGCGCATACATGGAAATTGGCTTTTCTGTCACCTAAAAAACGGCTATTGTCCTCGCAGATTCGCCTTTGAGGACAGAGAATGGGGGGCCTCTAGGGGCGGAGGTCGGCCACATGCAAATGATGCAAATAATGTGAATGTCAACCTGCGAGCTAAACCAATATTTTTTTTTCGGGTTTTTTTTTCATGGTGGGAGTGGGCGCACTTCTCTCGTGCGCCGTCCCTGCCTACCTGGAGCCGGGAAATACGGTGTCCATTAGGAGCAACAAATGACGCCCGTGTTGTTAGTTAATAAGCGCCCTCCCCCGAGTGAATCGATGTTTATGGTCCATTATTCTTTTTTTTTTTCTTTTTTTTTTTGCACGTAAGCAAGATGCCTCCATTAAAAAAATGGAATTAACCAGAGAGATTGTGGCATCATCATATATCATCATCACATAATGTGATTTGCATCTGTGGAGAATTTTGGTCACGTGTGATGGAAATTGTGCTTTGATTATGTGAAACATTAAACAGTGGTTTTATTTTTTTTTTAAAGACCATTGATTTCTGGGGGAAATTATTTTAATCCTTTTCTTAAGAAGGATTAAATTTAATTGTGATTACATTCTTTTTGTGATTCGGCCAGAATGAGAAAAACCTTCCTCCATCATAAAATCCTCAAATATTATGATGTAAATAATATCTGAGGATTATTTTTTTTGTAAGTAATCAAAAACATGCTAATTGTTTCAGCTATTGTTACAGATGTGTTATACCATGAGTAGTAAGTGATATTTCCATTAAGACATCCTGGAATCTGTTTTGGTTCACAGAGATAATTCACTTGTGCATGAGAAAAATTAAATTTGAACTTTTTTTATATGTTCATTTTATTTCCTGTAGTCCCCAGAGGCTCCTGAGGGCAAGGAGGCCCCCAAAGTCACAAAACAGGTAGACGCTTTGTGAGTGTGTGTGCTGTGTGTGTGTGCGTGGCAGTGTTTCCGCGTGCTGTGTGGAGTGTGTATGAGTGAAAGAATACTCACATGAGGAGTTAATGATTAGGACACGTGTAACAGTCACCAAGTAGATCGTCTCGAGAGCAGTTGGCAAAGGTACAACTGATATCTCTTTCTCTCTCTCTCTGTCACTGTCTCTCCCTCGCTATCTCTCTCTTGTTGATCATTTGTTGCTCCGGTAGCCCACCAGAAGGTCAGAGAGATTGTCAGCGGTAAGTTTCACTCTCCCCTCTCTCTGTCTTCACCTCTGTCACTGTCCACTCTTTCCTCTCAGTGTCAACCCCTCATCCCGCCGGGCTAAAACATGTCACATTACCAAGGCTCTGAGTAAAGTCCTCTCGACCTTTATGGATTTCATCAAGGCAATCGCCAATTAAAAGAGCTCCATAAATGTGCTCCCAGAGGACTGGCTCCTGGCTTGGTATGCATGTCTACTCTCTGTTGTCTTTGCCCATTCTCAGTGTTGTATGTTGCACAACATGTTGATGTTCAGGGCTGCATGACTGCCACCAGTGGTGTTATAAATTCTGTAATCATGTGGATGAAAATAAGTATTTTCCTTGATGACGTTATGCCTAATTTGTATTAAGCTATTGATTGTGAATGGCATTTTAAAACAATGTTATCTGAAATATAGTGTTATTTTTATGTGGTCTAGCAGCCCTGCTGTGCAGTCATTGTGTTTGTGTGTGCGTACTTTGCATGTTAAATCCACCGGTGCTGGGTCTTTTTACCCCGTCTATTTGCATGTGCTATTGAAATCATGGGTATCAAACTGTCGAAGAACAGCCTGAATTCTCTTTAATTCTTTCATTTGAACAAAATCTCTTTTTGGCATATGTAGTCAGTCTCCTCTAATTACATGTGCAACACAATTTGTAGATAGCAGTTGATTGTTAAAGGCCACAATTTAATTCTTTCTGATTCAAGCAACCTGTCAACATCTAGACATACTTTTTGGCTTTGAAAAGTTTCTCAGCACCAAGAAAAAAGAGAAAAAAAACCTGAGTTATTAATGCATTCTCTGCCTCTTTCACACTTTACGCAGTCATTTAATAGCTTTTGAGGGGCTGGTTCTTCTCTGTAAGTTTGACACCCTTGATTTAAACATTAGTTTGACATTTTGAGCCTATGTAATTCTTGCTAAGGGTTTCATGGGAAATCTTTATCACTTTCATCTCTCATTTCTGTATGCTAGATATGCTAGCAGTTAGCTTGGCTTAGCTTAGCATAAAGACTGGTAGCCAGTCTTTATGCTACCTAGGCTTGTCCAAAGGTACAAATTAACTACTTGCACCAAAAAAATGTATGGTGTAAGTTCTTTTTTTTTTCTTTTTTTTTTTTTAAAGGGCATGCGATACCATGTCTGTGTAGCCACAAGGTTGGTTTGTCTACACTACAAGCGGTGCGTGCCTCATTCAAACTAACGCCAAGTAGACTGAGGTTTAGCTACAGTTAAAGTGCCTCTTATCCTTTTATTTTCAACTCTAAGTCACCCTAGCAAGCAATTTCTTAGCTGTAGGTTTACTTTTTAAATTGTATCTTTAGGCAATTTGTTACTAGCAGGATTGACCCTCTTCAGCACAGTTTGTCTTAATTCAAGCCTTTTTATTTTAGATCACATGTGCTGTGTCAGACATTTCTTGAGCAAAACAGAGATATTGTGAGAATAAATCACATGATTTCATTTCATCACAGCAGCGTTACTGTAGCTTGTGGCTTCAGGGTAACATGGTCCACACGCAGCAGCCTAAAAAAATGGCCAGAATCTTTGCTCCCATCTGATAAAATCATTGCACAGTGGTCTTAGGTCAGCCCACATCTGATATTTAAAACCCATGGGAATATGATGAAAGCCCATGGGTTATGAAATATGGTGCAAGTACTTAATCATTATCAATATTTGGGCTACAGGAAGATCAAGTGCAGACATTTCAGTCAGCAGGCTTTGGGTTAATCTCAGTGAATAACTCTGTACAGCAAAGTAGCTGAAACTGCTTTCAAAGAGTAAAGAGAAAAGATAACTCTAGATAATATAGATAAGAGCAACATGTCTTCATAAACTCTGAACCATGAATTAGTTCTGACAGGATTTATTTATTTATTGTAATTTTCAGAGACCTGCTCCACCCAAGCCTGAGGCCAAGCCCAAGAAAACTGTCGTCAAGGTGAAACAGATTACACACACACAAACACACACTAAATTATTTGTAATAATTTGCAAAAATCTGAGGAAATTGGCTGCCTTTTAGTATTAGTTTATATGACTGTCCAAAGCTGCTGGATTGGAAAAACAAAACACAAACTGAAAGCAGGCTTAACTGTGATGAGTATGTATGCAATAACTCAGGCTATTTTTACTTGAAAACAAAGAAATGGGGGGTAGCTCAAGACTTGTGTACATTACTGTACTGTTACTGAGTTTTTACAGAATCACATCACTCTAGCTTTAGCCTTATTTATATTAACTCCCAGTATATTCTGGAAGATTATATTGGTTACTTCACGGCCTTGCTCTGAGCTGACATCTTAGTACTTGCCTTGAGATCCTTGGGCAGATCCTTTGTGTCCTCCAGGGGCCTGGCTGTAGCCGGAAGGGGATAGAGCATTAACACCCCAAAGCTCTGGAAAGGTCATTTTCTGAACCACTTATTTCCTTTAAGATACAATATAAAATAGAGAAGTCCTTTCCTGGTTTTAGTCAAGTTTGATTTTTTTAACTGTAACCACTGTGTATTGACTCTTTGCTGCCCTTGTGAAGCTTTTGCAATGCTGATTTAGAAAATGTTACTATAATTATCATTATATGCACATTATGTTATTCTCACTTGTTCTGTGCAGAAGGTGGTAGATGATAAGGGGGCAAAGGCAAAGAAAGGTGGCGCTAAGGGGAAGAAGGAAGACGGTCCTGCCCAGAATGGAGACACCAAGGCCAATGAGGTATGAGGAGGGGAAAATAAAAACATGATGTAATTTTTAAATAAAATGTAGGAAAATTATATTCAGTTCTAAAAATAATAATCTTTATTTCCTTATCCTGTCAATTTGTGTACAAACGAACATTAATTACAACAAATACGCCACACGTCTGTTTTTGCTCACATGGATATACCCTCACACATAAACACACACACACAGATCTATGTGTCTCGTCCGTCTGTCAGTGTGTCTTCCATCAGAAGCACGGCTCCCTCCATGATGTCAGTGAGAGGACAGAGTGAGACAGTCAGAGTTAAGGGTATGGTTGAGTGTCTCTAACTGGTCTTTGGTATGTGTGCTTGGACACTAACGTGCTGCTAATAGTCACGTCTGCGTTAACAGGGAAAACATTTACTCGCTGTGCTTTGCAGTGCTGTGTTTATTAGAGTGTTTGGGAAACACAATGAAGAAGTAAGGATGTGAAGTGGGTCTGACACAACTTTTTCCATTAGCAGGAAGGTTAGCTGCTGCTCACAGAGCTGCAATGTGAAATGTGCTCTGGTTCATGAACAGCTGACTCCACTATTGACCAGAGGGGTGTAGTGGGAGGTGAGATTAACGGGTTACCGAGCTATGTTTAGCTTTTAGGCAGAGTTTTCTGTGTCACTAGTGACTTTCTTTTTACTCGGCAACATTACCGTGTTTGCTTTTTCTAAACTCATAAGCTTTACGTTCAGATTTTCGGTACACTTCTAAGTACAAATATCTGCTTGATGAATATATTTTGTCTGCAACCTGTTGAGCAATATCTTACTAACACCACCATGAAGCTCAGCTTCAGCAGCCCAAACTGGGTGTCACGGTGTCACTGGAGTTTGCATGCATTCAGCTGGTGATGCATAAAATGTATGAATGTTTTTATGCTTGGCTCTAACCTGCTGCTAATTCTTCTTTGTGCTGCAACTAGAACCCAGGTGAGAAAACCGATCAACTGCATTTCCAAAATGATTATAACTAATTAAAACTAATGTAGACGTTAAAAAACATTTTAGTTGACCAAAAAAATTCAAAAATTAAAACTAATGAAAACTAAATTTTGTAAAGTTGGAAAACTAACAAAAAAATATAGAGAAAATATTCTTAAATGTAGTATTTGTTTCTTTAGCAAAAATATTATTACAACTCACCTGACGAGGCTTTGATGAACATGTTTACTGGATGTCCACAAGACTGTGAGTCAAAACATAAAATAATAATAATAGAAATTTAAGACACTCCAACTTAATTAACAAAAATTAAACTAAAACAAAGCATTAAAAACTCAACTGAAACAACAAAAAAAAAGAATGCACTCTGGAAACTTCAGCTAAATTACAAATCATAATGAAATAAAAATAAAAAGTAATATACAAAATACAAAACTATAACAAATCAGTACATTTGCAGGTTGTTTATTGACAGTTTTAGATGAATACAGTAAATTTGATTTTGATATAAAGTGATTTTCATATCTTCTTCATTAGGTTATGGCACAGACTGAACAGACTGTACCCTGACCTTTGTTTAAAAGTATTCATTTAAAAACATCAGAGCTGTGATGCGCAGTTGTTACGTTTCTAACCAACAACAGCACAGCGAGAGTGCCAGGTATGATTATGTTTCTGCTCTGTGCGCTTGTGATGATCACAGATTCCCAAAATTATCCTTTTTCTCAGCACCACTGTCGTCTTGTTTGGTACAGTGTTGCATTGCACTGTTTTATAATTGGTGCTCAGTCAACTGACTTGTCTGATGTGCCTGGGTTAACAACAAAAGTTCTTAACCACTATTGTGGTACCTGTTGCCTCTGAGGGTGTTAGGTTTGGTCAAACCAACTAACACAAAGAAAACCTGGCTGTGCTGAACTTAGCTCTCAGAGGAGATCGCAACAAAATTATTGCTAAGTCAGGAGAGAATGTAAAAAGTAAGTAAGATAAAATAATTGTGCCGCTGCAAAATTTTAGCTTGAAAAAAACGAGTGATGAGTTGAGCTAACAGCTTGAAGCTCCTCATTGGCAAATGAGGTCATATGTTACCTTGAAACTCATGAACACCGACCTGCCTGACTTTGTAAATTTCTTATTGAAGGTTGACTTCGGTCGAATCGCAGTACTGATAGTTCTGCTTTTATTTACTGGAGGTTTGAGAGGTCCATAAATAGAAATCAGCCACTGCTGGCAGTAAGTGAGTAAATGTGGTGTTTTGTTGGGGAAATGAATTGAGCCATTAAAGAAAGAGCCTGACATTTGGATAAATAGGTTGCTTTTACCTTATGAAAAAAAAAAATATAGCACTTTCTCTGTGTGTCTGTACAGTACAAATGAAGCCAGGCTTAGCTTAGCATAAGCCATTTTTACACATGAACAATGGGAAGAATCAGGCTGGGATATTTCTGACAGCTCTTCTTTCTGACATGTAAACCACAGCAGGAAACAGTCAGCTTCAGATGCATCTACCCTACCAGAAATACTCCATGTGGTTTAAGGTGATGTTCTGCCTGGATAGAGCAGTTTGTGAGTTTGTGTACTCATATGCACCTTTGTTGGGAGATGTCATGAAAAGTTCAAAGCTGCAAAGTGGATGTGTTTAAACCCCTTTAAAGTCTGAATGCCCATAGAAATATCTTGTTGGTGTGTTCAGGTGAATCTTGACAACTTTGGATGGAGCTAGGCAATAGAGAAAATATTTTACATTTTTATTATGTAATTTATTTTTAGTTATTGTTAAAGTAAAGCGTTACGCAATTATTTTATACTTAAAATGTCCGGTGAGGAAACTACTTAGGCACCTTGTTTAAATACTTCAAACTAGGAAGTGTGCCATCAGTGCCAACTTCTCATTGGATACAAAGGATGGAAAATGTAGAAACGCAGCTGTCTGCAAGCATCAATAAAATGTAGTTCAGTATTGTTTTTTCTCTATCGTCAGAAGTATCATAATTATAGATTTTCTTGAAATTTTGAGGAAATATCACCCACCCCTTATCTGTAGTTATTTATTTACTCATTTACACTCTGCTCAACTCTGCCGTTTGTTGTGTTTGTGGGGTTCCAAACATTTGTTGCCAACTTGGCAGTTGCAGAGTGCTAATAGCTGGGCAAACCGTGTTCCTGCCGTCTGTTCTTTACTTTTTAAATTTTCATTTATTGGTTGTCATAAATGTCTATGCTGATAGACTGGTAAAGACCTAAAAAAGACATGCGCTAGACTGAATGTAAAGAATCAAACAAGACTTCTAGGTAAGAGTTTAAAAATATGACATTTATATAGCTTTTATTTTACAGACTTAGCGCAGTCTCACACCCAAGATGTGACCTGATGTTTATCCTTTGTTACACTCAATGTTTACAGACAGTATGACAAAATGCAAGAAGACTAAAATAGAAACTAGTTATTGGCATCCCCAGCAGAAAACGAGGAAACAATACGACAAAAGTGAAATAAATCAGGTGCTAATTTAGCTCAGTGGTTGGGGTGGCTGCCAGGCCAAAGCGGCATCGAAATAGGTTTGCTTTTGACCCGAGCCGCTTTGGTGCATGTCCTACTTGCTTCAGTGAAAACTATCTAATAAAGATGTGAAAAAACACATTAGCTCAACTTTTAAAATATTTATAAGCCTAGAATTTCTACACAGACAAGCATCCCTATAACTCCCTGTAGTTGTTAGCAAAACCATCCAGATAACTCATTTGGAAAGCCTTTTACTCTACAGACAATAAACCAAAACATTAAGTGATCTTTATGCAAAATAAGTTTGGATCTACACTGTTTGAAGGGTTGGTTACCACAACTTACTGGTTGGGTTTTCCCCTCCGTGTACCTCATTGGCCCTCTTACGTCTCCTGGGGTAAATAATGGCTACACCTGCATGTGTGTTTTTCACCTCCAGGTAACTGAAGCAGCAGAAGAGGCGACCGAGGAGAAGGCGTAAAGGCACGGGCGCGTCCATCGACTCGCCCCCTCTGACTCCATGGCAGCAAAGCATCTTTTTTTACTGACGATTTTGTACCATGCTGAATTTTTTTTAGACTTGTGATAGTAGAGATGGACAACCAGCAGCCCCACCTCCCGTATCTTCACACTCCTTCCCCCACCTCCTGTTTTTGCTCCATTCTCCTCCTCCCCCCAGCATTCTGTATTGCTATACTGTATGCCTCTTAGAAGCAGAAAGGCAGAATGAAGTGGTTTTATCAGACAGCTGCAGATGTTCTTTGTTTTGCCCAAGAGGATCTGTAAACAAGACTTTTTTTTAAATCTATAAACCGGCTCTACCTTCATTCGTAGTTATGCTTCTCTATAATACATCACTTACTGGCACTTTGCCTGCAATCGGATGATGGTCACACCATGATGTAACCCCCTTACGGCTAAGGTGAGCATATCAACAGTTTGGTTGCAGAGCCACAAGAAACCAGTTCCACAGTCACCATGGAGAACATCTGCAGCTTTTTAAAAATCTTACTTTTTAGTCACCACCACTGTGTTTCACATAGCTCCTTTTGTATGTGTATACTGGAGTGAATGTGTTTGTGAGTCTCTGTGCTTAACTTTGTTTCCTCCCCCTTTCCTTTCCTTTCTTTCTTTCTTTTTCTCTCTCCCCTGAACACCTTGTCCTGCAGCAGAGTGACATAGCAATAATGAGTGGTGCTTCTGTTCTAGACGGCTCTATTGGCTTTGGACCCTCTGGGCTTCTCTGAGTTTCATCCTGTTGGGAGAATATTTTGAAATAAAAGAAAAAGTTGATGTCTCGTGGGACTCTTTTTTTAGTGTCTCTTCACTTGTTGGTAAATAAAAACGTTGTGAAATAGGTTCTGCATTTGGACAGCAATGCCATGTTTTGTTCTTCCCCAGACACTAGTAGGCTGTATTTTAACTGTATGCCTGCACACAGGCTGCTTTCCCTCTCTGTGTTCAGGTTTTACAAGTACTTTTTAACCAACACAAAGCTGCCACTCTGTGTCTGTGTACACTTTTGTGTGCATGTGTGTGAGGTCGCCAGGGGCACGTGGCTGTGTTAAATACAACTGCTGCGTCAGGAAGTGAAAGGTCAGCATTTGCCAGAGTGGTGGGACCAGTGAAAGTGTTGGGTCTCTCCATTGCAGGACAACCTGTCACTCACACTTGTGGGCCTATAGCCTGTTCCTCCCTCTAGCATGTAGAGGTGAAATGATGGCTGTGCAGGTACTGCCACATACTGAGACAAAACTGTACTGAGATGAGCCTCGGTCAACAACATGATGCCTTTTTATCACCATTCAGCTGTTGGATGCTGTAAAACACAAATATTGCTATAATGTGTTTAAGTGGGAAACACCTTTTAACCCAGTGTTACCCCTATAGGTACTTTGGTGTGCTGCAGTGGGACCTCCAGGTTTTTCAAAAGGTTCATTTAACCCTGGAGAACCCATGGGGTCAGATCCGACCCCATTGGTTTACTAGGGAAACCATGGGGTCATATTTGACCCCACGGGTTTTCCAGGGTTAAAAATATACATAAAATTACTTAAGACACAGAAAGGAGTTTGATCAGCGCACTTGCCCACAAAGAATCAATGGGTGCAATGTATCAGAAAGTTCCAACTCTGTGCAAATATGTCCTTCTAGTGTCCTTTTTTGGTCACATTTAATTTACAAGTTCATTTAATACATTGTTAAACAACAATGTATCTATTTTCTTAACCACTTAACCAGTTTAGGGTTGCGCTGCCAACTCCCAAAAAATGATTTTTCACCTTCAGTAAACATGAAACAATCATTTTGAATAAAATGAAACTGAAATATATACAATAAAAGGTTTGATTTATTCAAATGCTTACCTAACCATACCACTTTATTTATAAAGTGCTTTAAAAAACAGCAGGGCTGACCAAAGTGCTCTAAAATAATCGCAAACATAAAAGACAAACACAGGACAGAGAACCCGAAACACTAAAGAGCTGTAGAAGCTGAATGTATACCAATCAAGTAAATCTCTTTTGAGCAGATTTGATTAATTTATCATTTTACATTATATAAAATTATGTGGATAACTTACATGTGATTAAATTAGTTAAAGCATTTTGACCAGAATTTTATTTTCAATGTATCCCAGCTGTCATGGGGCCAAAAGCAGGGCACATCAGCCCAGGAGCTCCTAGATGCAAGGTTATGGTGCAAACCACTCAATCACCCTTAGTGATCTAGTTTTATATTTTGTTATTACTTTTAAATTTTTTATTTACCTTTTTTTTTACTCATGTTTCAGGTGGTTTTATTCGTTTCATTGTCAGCTGTAGCATCTTTATTTACTCAAATATGCAGGGAATTTGAAAGTGAGACAATTTCAGAAATTCAGAAAAAGTGTAGCAATGCAAACACAACCCTCTGTGAACGTAGCAGAGTCACAGTATTGTAAACATGACAAGTCTCAACAAAAGTAGTGAAAGATTTGACCACTATAATATTTATTTTCACGTTTTTTTTTAATTATTTTAAATTATTTTCATTGGGGTTAACTAAAATGTTTTATCACACCTACTTTTACTTAACCTTGATCATGACACTTAAAAAAGAGCCATTGTATTAACCCACAGAGCAGACCATTGAATCCAGACTAAAGATATGAGAAAGGTTACGTGGCTGCAAAAGTACTTAGCTGAAACTTCTATTTTCTAACTAGTGAAGACATCAGAGTCCTGATTGTCTGATGATTGTCTCTAGCAGGGAAAGAGTGTTGAAGCCAAGTAATTTTCCACACCTCACAGGATTTTTAAGCTATCTGGCAAAGTTTAGTAAAGGGTGTGGATTTGCAAGGGTGTGGATAAACAAGTATCTCTGTGTGGACTGTTGTCAAGATAACCTCAAACCATTTCAGATCTCTTTTTTAATGTGATTAGTATTTATCAGTGAGCTATTTATAGTAAAAGAAAACCTGTAACTGATTGCATCTTTTCATAACCTTTGACTCCTCTTAGGCCCGTAAAGTGACACATGGTGAGGTTGCCTCCTTGTGGTGGTGTCAGCCCACACAATAAACTTAGTCATAAGAGTTCAGGTCAACCGGTAAAATACAAGTTAATGATTAGGCTGAAAAACCCATAACTGATCATCTAAATATTTTAAGTATTATTTTAACTTTTTTTCTGTGCTTTAAAAAATATATACAGAATTTGTTGGTCAAATTACACCCAATCAGTGAAGTCCACGGATGGACAGTTTAATCTGGCCTGATACGATGCGCACATTTGGAAGAGAAGATCGAAAACTCTGTCAGGGGAGGGTCAGAATACTAAAGTGGATTTTTGAAAAGCTCAAATATTGCTTGTTCCTCTCAGAGTAATCGTCCACCCACCTATCTGCCAGAACGCTTTTGACATGGAATAATGGTAGGTGGTGTAGCCACTGGTGATGAGAACACTCTCTGTTGAGTTCCTGTCCATCTGGCAGCCTATAAATGTTGTATTATTTGTGTTTAACGTTGACAAAATGAACCCATAATTGCCTAACGATGCAACATAAATGACAAAGTTGTGGAAAGTGTCGATACAGACCTAATTTGTGTGCGTTACACTTGATTTTATTTGAGTTACACCTTGTTAGTTTTACAAATAGAATGGCATTACTCTGTTTAAAATAGACAAAAAAATGAAGTTGACTCTTAGAAGCACGAAGCCTTATAGCATCTTCCCAGATGCACTGTTGATGTGTTAGATTTGAAATAGTTTATAAAGAAGAAATTAAAATGTAGAGGTGATATGTTTCTGTACTAGTGTTAATCATTTGTGCAGGTAGACTGAATTATATGCAACTGTAAGTGGGTGTGAATATTTCAATTTAGCTCAATTGTACCACATAGGCAACTTCACACATGTAAGCTATAGATATGAGTGAAAAGAGAAAAAAAACAGAAGATATGTGGCAAAATATTTCGAAAAAGAAAACTCCAAACTGTTGTAAAATGATCTGAAACACGTGTGGTGTGTATTTACCTTCACTTTCATTTGTGTCTTACTTGCAGCAGTAAACATTAAATGTGGGAAATAAGATTAGACCAGGAGGGGTTGTTTGTCATTGGTGACGTGGCTTTTAATAAAACTATAATGTACGTCCCTTGCACACATATTATTGTGAGTTTACTTTAAAAAGTAAAAATTAACACCAAAGAGTTGCTGTTCCTTTTTTTTTCATTCACAGCTGTCACCGAGGCATCCTGTCATGCATTTCCTTGATAACCCCCCTTGATGTGTGTGCCTTGTCTCAGTGTCTCAGTTGCCACTAAATTGCTGTAACTCACGGGGTTTCATTCATTAAGCTGCATTCCCCTTCTCCAACCCTTCCCCCATTTTATTGCCTGGTAGTATTTGGAAGAGAAATGGACGACTTCCCCACCAAACGGCTCCCTGAGAGAGTGGGTGTGTTAGCTAGGACATCTTATTACACAATAGCGACAAAGTTACGACAAGCGAGACCAGCAGCAAGAACACGGAGAGCTGATAAGAGAACAGGCTAGCTGTGGTGTTTGATAATAAAAAAATAATAATGATAAACTAAGCTGAAACGTTTGCTCGCCTGTAAATCCCTCTCAAACACGGGAGCCATGTTCTGAACCCGCCAGCTACGAATATACAGAAAATAAATATGGCAAGAATTAGGCTGTGGTAATCCGCAATAGACACTAAATGACAGAGGAATGGACTCTAATGAATAAAAATGTGATAAATGCCGTCTAGTTACAAAATAACAGCCATTCTGCAGCAATGTGTCCTCTCCTTTAGCAGGCTGCCATTTCTACCTCCCCTCGACGGCGGCGTACGTGAGCCACAGCGCCTGTATTCTTCCGCAGAGGGCTTGCGCTTTTTCCTTTGAGGGGGAGGGGGATTAAAACAAACATGCCTCCACGGCAAACCGGTCGTAAGTGAAATTCGCCCCAGCCGGCGCTCAGTACAGCCACAATTTAGCCATTCGGTCTTTGTTAAAGGAAGGCGGTGTTTGGCGGGGTGAAGCCTTCAGCGCGCACTAATTATCGCTCCGCGGAGGTATACTCCCGCAGCCGGGACTTCGTGCGAGCGAAGCTGAATGGAGGCAGCCTCTTCCTGGTGGATAAACAGTGACAGCTACAGGGCAGCCACCTAGACCCACCACACAGGCTCTGGCGCTGCCCTGGCAAACAACACCAAAATGGCTTCAGACAGTACACACATCGCGCAGTTGACTTCTGGTGAGTAAAGGAGATCGGAAACTATGTCACGGTCGTTGTAATATCCCCCCAATTTCCTCGGTGCCCTCTTCTAACGCAGCTCCCGTCCTCTTCTCCCCCTCCAACCATACCAGAACTGTACTTCCTAATAGCCCGATTTCTAGAAGCTGGACCGTGTCAAAAAGCAGCCGAGGTTGGTGTTTTCGCATTTTAGGAGAATTTATAATATGTCGGCAATTGTCACGAGGTGTAATTCTGTATTTTTATGCTATTTTCAGACCCTGATAAGGGAGGTGGAGGAGAAGGAGGTAAGCAGTCAGCAGCACGAGAGAGATGCTTCTCTCTGCACTGTACTTTGTAATGTTGCTTTGACTCTGATTTACCATTTACTGTTTTAAAACATCACCTGTAACGTCTATAAACTGGGTGATCACGGTCCACACTGTTTTTCCACCTCAGCTGCTGCCCAAAAGGCTGGACTGGACGGGGCAGGAACACCCCGGGACGTACGAAAATTTGGTAAGGGTGCTGTATAACTGAGGAAAAAGTTTTTAGAGAGCAAAATAAAAATTGAATTTCCCGCAATTTTTAAATCAGGTGGTGGAGCACAAACTGAAGAAGGACTTTGCAGGGCGAGTCGGCTGCAGGCTTTAGGGGGAGGGAAGCTGCTCTTTTTGGAGCACTTACAAGGGGCTCGGGTCCCAACCTTGTGTGCGCCACGGTGTGCGAGTTTGGTGTCCATGCATGTCCAAAAGGTTGCGAGAGTTGTTGGTGAAAAATGTGTGTGAAATGTTGATACGTCATGAGTGTTGTGGTGTAGGAGCGCCAGGATCCGGAGGAGGGACTCCCTGCGCCACGAGCCTCTAGGAGAGAGAGAGAGAGAGATGGAGGCGCTCTTGTCCTGCAAGAACCATAATTTGTGTGCATGGGTTGAAAACACACAGGGGGGCACAAGAGTTAGAAAACAGGACTTTTTTTTTTATTCGTGGGGAATATAAAGAGTATAGTCAGTATAGCCGGAGACACGGCTCGCCCCCTGTTCTTTGAGGTTGTTGTGGAGTGGTTATTTTTTATTTTTTGGGGAGAGGGTTGTTTTGGTGCGAGCTCGGACGGAAAAGCAGAGGAAGGATCAGTCGGTGTGAAGATGCGAGGTAACGTTCAGCTTGATGTATTATAATCGCGCTATTAATTGGAGCGCTTAATTGTCATGTAAACAAACGGGGCTTTCGCCTGAAAGCGGCGTTTTTACGCATGGGGGCGTGGAGTGAATTCACCATCCTCTTACATATTTGTTTCCGAGTCAGACCTGCTAAAAGCGCGCACTCCCCGTTATCTTTTTTTTCTTTTTTCCCTTTTTGTGTTATTTTAAAAGTTTTATTTTAATACTGATTTTAAAAAACAGCGACCTGGTTAATCTACGAGATAATGTTTGTGGGGGACGATTTCCGTCTTCACGTCCCAAAGCACACACGGAACTAGATGGCGTAAAGTGCAGCTTGATCGCCATGTAAATGTATAGGTTTAAGAAATTATTGACAGCGTCGTTCTGCCCGCTCGTATGAGTGTGTGTGTGTTTTTTTCTTCTCTCTTCCTGCTTGGCTCGCTGGGCTCTCCGTTCCTCCTCCTCCCGTCCCCAGTCTTTCAGCCTGCCTCCAGTCTATTGTGCATAATTTCCCGTATTAAAAAAATACTGCGGAGGGGTTTTAATTATTAGACCAAGCGGAAGCAGGGAGGTTAGAGGCAGGAGGGCAGGATATCGGCTGGATTTATTTATTTATTTATGATTATTTATTATTTTTTTGTGGGCGTTTGTAGTTAGATGTCTAGGGGGGGGGGGGGGGGGGGGACGCTGTTAAAGAAGGGGGTTGGGCATCACTGAGGACTCAACAATGATATTGTAATAATTAACGATATTAATTGCGGCTAATTAACGAAGGCGGATTCATTAGATGTTCGATTGCTTTCGTGTCGCATTTCAAACTGATCAGGAAGACGAAGCGCAATGAAATACGGCCGTGTTTTTGAGTGGAAGTGGAAGCCTGCATCGTTATCAGCACAAATGTGTTTAGACTCATTTATTAACGGATTAATTGTCAGTAATAATACACTTTAATGAATGCAAATCTATGTCAGAGGCAGTGATGCTTGAGGTGAAAGATGTTTGTAGGGCTATGAATGGAAAGCAGGATGTTTATAATAATAATAAGAATAATAGCAATACTAATAATGATTACATAGAGGGTAACTTGTAGTGGTGTGGGGTCATGTGCTTTGTGATGGTGCAGCCGTGGCTGGGGGAGTGTTATCCATTACCCTTCAGAAGGAAGGAAAATGGAGCAAATTGTTATTGCACATCACTTAGTTTAGTGTGTGTGTGTCAGTTGTGGGTCTGCGTGTACCTAAGAGGGGCTGATATGTACTTAGAAACACTGATCACGTCTGTGAACCAGCAAGGATGTTGAAAGCAATTAAGGGGTCATTAATTGTGTGTGTGTGTGTGTCACAGAGACAGATAAAGGAATGGAAAAAGTGTGTGTGTGTGTGTGTGTGTGACTGAGTGGAATAATTGTTTAATTTCAGGCTTACGTGTCTGAAACAAAGCCGATGACTGCACGTCTGATTTGAGTGAATACATTTAAACCGATCTGGCTTGCTCCAAGTAAACACACTGCTGCATGCTGCATTATTTTATTCCCCTCCGTGTCTCGCTTACATCCCGGCTGTATCGTGCGTGCCATTCCACTCATTCAGGCGTGCATGTTTCTTTAGAAGTAGGCCACGCAGGAGGGTCCCCATGTGTCAGTGGAATCAGAGAGGCTGTGTGTTTATAACAGCGTAGGTTTCTGTGTGCTTCATCCTTATGTTGCATGCCACACCCCCTCCATCCCACCACACTGTTGTAGTGCGTATGCTGCTGGGAGCCGCACCATTTAGAAGCCTTCATCTTTTTCATTTTAGTGTATAAATACGTGTCCGGTTGTATTTTTATTTCTGCAGTTTATTAAAAAAAGGAGGATCTTATCTGTTATTTTATCTGTTATCGGTTTAGTGTGATTTCCTCTGACACACTCAGAGAGCAGAGGGGCCTTTACTTGCATCCGCATTTGTGGAAGTGGCCTGGATTTTTCAGTGTTTCTGTTTGCTGGAAATACTTGAATTTGAAATTAAAGTTTCAATTTCCCTTTACTTTGCAGCCACCGTTTGCCTTCTGACATGTTTTCACCCCCTGATGTGTTCGATAGATTTGTAGATTTTTGTGTGTGAAAATTGGCGTAGTAATGTGGAACCCATTTGTACCTCCACTGAGACGTTTTCTTTTTCACACCACTGTCGTCGGGTTCGAGCAGCAGAAATCATCCAGCTGGTGGGGGTTTGATGTCTTGACACAGCAGCTTTTGGCAGGAAAGCTCTTTGAGCACATTTCTCTCAGCTTCCTTTTTATCTTTTTTTAAACTCTACCACCCTCCCCCCACTAGCAGTAGTTGTTTTTTGTGGTCATTTACCAGCCTGAAGACAGATTTAATCTGAGTGTATGCTTGCGTTCAGGTAAAGCTCTACAGGCACATCACGCCAGACCACCTGCTGCAGGTCTGCACCAGAGTTTGTCCGCTGCTGGAGAGGGAGGTCCCTGCCAGTGTGCCTGGACTCACCAGCCTTCTAGGAGCTGGCAGACAGAATCTTCTCCGCACCGCTAAGAGTGAGTTCACATGCAGTGCATTTGCATACTTAAATATACACACGTGCAAAAACACCCACTCGCTCAATGCCTGTGTCTTCCTGCGTGTAAGTGCTGACTTACCAAGACATGGAGTGAATGTATACATTTGCGTGGTTATGCAAATATGACTGCATACATCCAGATCAACATGCACAACACACACTTAACTATAGCTGTGCATGTGCTTATGCATCTGTGCTGTGTGTAAATTCCAGGTTGCAAACATGTTGTGTGGAAAGGCTCAGCGCTGGCTGCGCTGCACTGTGGACGTCCACCGGAGCCACCTGTTATCTACGGGAGTCCGCCGAATATTGGTAAGGAAAACAGTCATTTTGGTAAAGTGGGCCAAAATGACTGGGCCAACTATTGATTTGCCTAAAGAAGTCTGTATGTTTGCACACAGACTTGTGGACTTGTTGTGCTCCACCTCGCGCTTAATAAACATGGCCATAGTTTCCAAAAATCAGGGGGATGCATCTACAAATAATCCAAAAGCTCCGGCTCCAGACGTGTATAAGAGCGCTGTTTGGACAGTTTTTTTAAACTCCTGGATCTGATGTCAGTGTCAGTGAGAGTGGATGTGCTCAGTACGACCATCTCAGTCCAGGATTATACTTGCTTGTGGAGATGCACATGGACAGCTGTGGACACCATGGATGAGTAGTCCTTCCTGTTCTATTTTTTTCCCCAAGTCCTCTTGGAATCCATCTGAAGCATTCATGCGAATTTTGGCACACTGGTTGCAAAAAACTGCAGGTCACATGGACACTTCTCTACAGAGCATCTCATGAAACGTGAAGGACGAAAGACCCTCTATAAACTAGCAGATGCAGCAACTATACCACCGGCATCAGATACAGCGCAGAGGAGCCTTACTCATCTACATTCAAACCTACTGTGTGTCAGGGACAGCCAATCAGAAGAGGGTTGTGCTGCGGAGGATAAATAAGATAAATGAGGATTATTTTGAATGGTGAATCATACAAAGCCAATCTTAATAAGTCCAAGAGTGAAAAGATGGAGGTCTTTTTTTTAAAAATAATTCACTTTAAAATATTTCAGCATTCTTATGCTCTATTGTAAAAACTTGTGTCCTTCAGATTAGCAGAAGAACAGTGTGTAGAGAGCTTGATGGAAACGGTTATGCATCATGAAAGTAGCCGCATCCAAGTCTTACACCGCCAAGCGCAATGCAAAGTGTCGGATGCAGTTGTGTAAAGCACGGCGCCACTGCACTCTAGAGGAACAGAGTCGTGTTCTGTGGACGAGTCCAATGGACGAGTCTGGGTTTGGCGTTTGGGTTTACTTTGTGCCAAGTATAAAGTATAAAGTTTGGCGGAGGCAGGATTATTGTTTTTGAGGGGTTTGAGGGAGCCCCTTAGTTCCAGTGAAAGGAACTCTTAATGCTTCAGGATATCAAAACATTTTGGACAATTTTATGCTCGTAACTTTGGGGGAAAACTTTTGGGATGGCCTCTTTTTGTTCCAACATGATTGCGCACCATTGCACAAAGCAAGGTCCATAAAGACATGGAAGATCGAGTGTGGTGTGGAAGAGAACTTGACTGGCCTGCACAGAGTCCTGACCTCAACCTAATAAAACACCTTTGGGATGAATCAGAGCAGAGAATCCGAGCCCGGCCTTCTCATCCAACATCAGCGCCTAACCTCACAAAGGTGCTTCTGGAAGAACGCTCAAAAATTCCCATAAACAAACTCCTAAACCTTGTGGAAAGAAGAGCTGAAGCTGTTATGGTACCAAACTGACAGGATATTAAACTCTTTGCATTAAGATTGGAGTGTGCATGGGAAAGCAGACGAGTGGAGACTTTTGTCAATTTAATGTATATTTAGTGACGTTTACATCTGTACAGTCGTGTCTTTCCGTACTAACGTGCATGTTTTTCTTGACATCCAGTGGAGACGAGCTTCTGCCGTCGACTGAATGGCGCCTACCGTCTCCGTCAGCTGGTGCCCACGGCCGTGTACACACACATGAAGATGCACAAGAGGATCCTGGGACACTTGTCGTCCGTGTACTGCGTGACCTTCGACAGGACGGGGCGACGCATCTTCACCGTAAGTTTTCCCACGCGCGTTTTTGTTCGACGTTGCGTTGACATTAGCTTGTGAACGAGAGGCTCTGTGTTTGTTTAGAGTCACGTCTCGCATTCTGTGTTAGATTGTTACAAGGTGCCGCTCGCTCACCAAGATGCACAAGCATCTGCGTTTCATGCTGTAACGGTTCTGCTAGGCGGTAATTACTGTTTACCTAACTGTGGTAGGACGCTTTTACTCAGTGACTCACAGCTATAACCTGTTGGGTTATACGTCGGGAAAAACTCAGACAGCTGTGCGATGATAATAATCACGGGTAATGAAGTGAAAGCATTTATCTCAAAAGAAGTAAGCTGACCTTTGCCCCCTGGGTGCCCGTTGTATACATTTGCCGCATGCCTTTTCCACCTAGTTTGAGAGAGGTACAGCTTCTGGTAACGTGTTAAATGGTGAAGGAACAATGAGACAATGTTGATTTAATGTCGCCGTCCTTCTGTTTGGAATCTTGAGTCAAACACTGCCTGCTGTTCTACACCATTTTCAGCTTTCACTTCTTAAATCTCTAAAAATGGCTGGCTGCTGAGAGGAGGAGGAGGAGGAGGAGGGGGTTAGATTGAGTGTCTCTGTGTCTTTTTTCCTGTTATCTCTCTTTCTCTCTCTTTCTCTCCCCCCGTCCTCATGCTATGCTGCCCCTCCTTTGTTCCTTTCTCTTCCTCCCTCCCCCCCACTCTTCATCTTGCTATTTCTCATCATAACTGGAGAAAATGTTTCCTCTGAGGCGCTGGCTAAGTGCCAGAATTAAAATTCATTCTTGCTCTCCCTCACTTTCTCTCCCTTTTCCCCCCCCCCTCTCTCTCTGCTACTTTTCCCCCTCCTTTTATCACGAGATCATTTTTATTTATATATGTTCTTATTTTTAGATCTCTTCAGTCCTTTTGCTCAGGCTCTTATGCTGTTTCAGGCATATTAATTGATTATTTTGTGCGCCCTAAAGATTCGCGGGGATCGTTGTGTTCGGTGAACAAGTGCACGCAAGTTTGGTCCAACAACAGCTTTGCTGTCAGTTATATCGATTTGCATAACATAATTTTAAAAACAGCCAATTCTTGTGGTCACTTGAAAAGACAAATCGAGAGCAGTTGGTTTGTGCTTGTTGTCCTTGTGACTGTGGTTAAAATCTTATCTGTAGTTGTGAGGAAACAGGGAGGATTGCACTTTGCTCTTAAATCTATGGTGGTGCAGACGGCGTGGCAGGTCTCCCAAAATGCTTTGTAGTTATAAAAGGTCAAGGCTTTCGGGGCAACCAACACGTCAGCTGATACTTAACATACAGCACTGTGTTAGTTATTTTATAAAGCGTTATGATTTTTCAAAAGGTTTCAGGTGCATGTTGGAGCACATAAAATGAAACACCGTCATTAACAGTGTTTGACCCTCAGCGTGTCAAAAATTCTTATTTTAAAGCGAAGAAGTTTAATTTTATGAAGCGTTACATCCTGAAATCGCTGGCTTTTTAAAACAAGTGGATTTGTGTTTGTGTGTCTTTCGCGTCTTCATCACGGTTACCTGTTACTTAAATAATTTTGAGCTCTTAACTAAAAAACAGATGGATCTGGCAACGTGTTGAATCACGAGCATTTTAACCGTCAGCGAGTTGGATCGCAGTCAGGCACTCGCCCCAAAGGCGGTTTCACGATTGAAGACTCGATCGTGCACTTTGATTGCAGACTTATGAGTGTTTAAGGAGAATCTGAGCTAACAATTCTTGTAAATGCTTCACTAACAAAGCTTTTTTTTTGGTAACTATTTATAAATATTAATAGAATTATTATTTGCTTCTACTTTGCTACAAAACCGTTACAAAGTAAGAGGAGATGAGTTGGTTCCTGCCTGATCTATTTTCTGTCCCTCCGTTCTAACAGTCGAGTTCTCATGTGTGTAAAACCAACTCTGTGTCATCACATCCAGTCTCAGTCTACTGAGTCAAATGTAATCAGCCTAAGATATTCTCAGACCACAGTAACAGTGTGCGTGTTCATTTGGCAGTGCTCACTGTTGTTTTGCATTGATAACATTAGCCAGGGAATGTGTTTACATGCCAGCTGCGGTCTTTTTCTCTTTACCTGTTAATAATAAGCTGATTACAGTGCATGCAAATGCACCGTCAGTGCCTTGAGATGTTCATTGTAGCTTTTTTGTCAAAAAGCAAATTAATCATTGATCTATTTTTACATTTCAAGAGTCTCTTTCCCTCCTCTGTTTGTATTCCACATTTGCCAATTTGCTGAGAGTCCTGCTCTGCAGCGTGCCCAGATAGATTTTGGAAATCTTCTTCAACTTCACATTTTTAATTTGTCTTCCCAGAAGCAGATGCGCTGATCTCAAATGTGAATCTTCACTCATGTGCGGTGGTGTTTTCTTTCTGTCCCAGGGCTCAGATGACTGTCTCGTGAAGATCTGGGGAACAGATGACGGGCGTCTGCTGGCAACCCTGCGCGGCCACGCTGCCGAGATTTCCGACATGGCCGTCAGCTATGAGAACACCATGATTGCCGCCGGCTCCTGTGACAAGACCATTAGAGTGTGGTGCTTACAAACCTGCGCTCCTCTGGCTGTCCTGGAGGGACACGCAGCATCCATCACCTCACTGCAGGTATTGTTTTAAAGCTGTTTTTATTTCATATTCTTTACAGACTGGGAGAAGCCACCACAAACTGCAACTGCATTTTACTGTAGAAAGCTAGGTTTTTACTTAACAGGCAATATATATCTATATAAATGTTTTTGTGTTTACAGCACACAGTTTAACTTGTGTCAAGTTTTATCTGTGCAACTGCTTTCAGTTTACTGGACGCTTTGTTAGTCACCCTTATCTGCTCCTGGCTGGACGCTCTTTTGCCTTTATAACTGCTTTTAATCTTCATGGCAGAGATTCAACAATATGCTGGAAGCATCCCTCACAGATTTTGGTCCATATTGATGTGATACCATCACACAGCTGCTGCAGATTTGTTGCACATGCATTGTATTAAAAATCACATCCTAAAGGTGCTCTGCTGGATTGAGATCTGGTAACTGTGGAGGCTGACTTGAGGGCAGTGAACTCACCGAGATGTTAAAGAAACCACTTTGAGATGATTGGAGCTTTGTGTCATCGTCCTGCTGAAAGCAGCCATCAGAATATGTGTTGACTTCAAATTCTGACCCAGCATCTGGTTGTTACAGCAGAAATTGATGCTCATCAGACCCGGCAATATTCTTCCAGTTTTGGTGAACCCATGAGAATTGTAGCTTCAGTTTGCTGTTCGTAGCTGACAGGAGTGGCACTCATGTAGTCTTTCTGCTGCTGTAGCCTGTCAATGCGATTGGCTGATTCCATATTTGCTTTAAAAAGCAGACAAACAGGTATACTTAATGAAGTGCCCAGTGAGAGCGACTGTGTTTGTGTGTGTCTTTGTCCTCTGTTCATTCCGCTAATCTCTGATTGGTTGTGTTTGCAGTTTTCTCCTCTCTGTAGCGGCTCCAAGCGCTACCTGTCCTCCACTGGAGCTGATGGCACCATCTGCTTCTGGCAGTGGGATGCACGGACACTCAAGTTTGGGTGAGAAAAACACACGGTCTCACCTGCACAAACATTTCTCACACTTTGTGCATCAAGCATTTTGTCAGCACGTCATCGCAGCTCCTTTTCAGACACGGCATACATAACACAGTTGTCCTCATCAATCTGTAAGTGACAGCGTTCTGTCATTCAGATAAAGGTCACTTTTTGAGCTCATGCTCCTCACGGCCTCATTCAGTGAATTGCGCAGCCGCGATGTAGAAAGCCACGGTTTGGATGCGATATTTGGCACGAGATGACACGTAGTTTTCAGTGGAGTAAAAAGACTTATTTTTATTTTTAGAAGTTGATCTGAGCTTCCTGCATCTTCTTCCTTATTGTTACCTGCACTGGCTTGTTCCTGACGCTCATATTACCTCTCTGTGAACCTTGTCCCCATATTGTCTCTGCTACTCGATGCAGAGAGCCTGTGCTTCATTAATGGGTCTCTATATACTGGCCAGAAACCTGTGCACGCCCTTGGAAGTCAGTGCGGTGTAATCTTATTACGTAAATTCGACTGCTTGCAGTTTAGGCATGTGTTGCACTGAAATAATTACTCGGTCGCACACGGTCTTTTTGTTTTTTAAAAAGAGACATGAAGTTGATAAATTTTGACGAATGGAAAGGAGTGCATGTCTGAAAGAGGCTTATTTGTGTAAAAGTTTGATTGTATTGATCTTAAGTACACATGAATTTATAATTGTCTCTGTATTTAATGGCCAACTGGCCAGTTTTAGAAATGTTTAGGTGCAGTATGTAAAGCACGCCAAACTCAGCCAAGACGCCAAAATGTAAAACATTTTCTATTAAAAACACATGGTGGTGGTTCTTTGTGTTAAATTGTGTTATAAATGATTTTGTTCTCGTGTGTGTGTTTGTGTGTGCGTCCAGTCAGAGGCCCAGTAAATTCACAGAGCGCTCTCGACCCGGCGTCCAGATGATCTGCTCCTCCTTCAGCGCAGGTGAACGCAGCTCGCTGTGGTTTTTTTATGCATGCTTCCAGAGCACTGACAGAGAAACAGAACAAGATGCTCACTCAGACTAACTGGAGAACAGCACACATTGTGCGTCACCACTTGTGTGGCTGCTGCTCCTTATCAGTAAATGTGGAATGACTGTGGTCTGTTTTTTGTGGGTATTTCTATTTTAAGGGTTAGAAATATTACTGGTTTGCAAAAGCACGCACATTTGCAAATAGTTAATGTATACCAATGTCCCCGAGGTAAACCAGTGAATGTGAAACAAATATTACCCTAATCTTTTTTCTTTCTTTCTATTAAAAATATATGCATCCAGGTGGTATGTTCCTCGCCACAGGAAGCACAGACCACATCATCAGGGTATACTACTTTGGCTCAGGCCAACCAGAAAAGATCTCTGAGCTTGAGTCCCATACGGTGAGTCAGCGTACTTATTTATTTATTATTTAGTTACTACAAAAACAGCTTTAATCCAAGCGCACTGTGTTGGCTTATTGAACAAGTTTACGATTTGAGCTAGTTTTCTGAGAATATTACTAAAAATGATCAAATCTGTAGCTGTAGCTCTATAGCTATAGTTTTCTTACTGTTTGTGATATAGTTTTATTTTTTTCAGTGAAAGCTCCTCTTGATTTTTCAGTTTGATTTATTTTAACAATAAAAGCAAAAAAAACATGCTGGCTTCTGAAGTTTTCAGCCATATATCAACCTCCTCAGGAACATCTGAAGCAGACCTATAATAGTCTTCCTTATTTTCTGTCCTGTATATACTCTTCTAACCACAGATGCTTCAAATAACAAATACGACATGTGCACAAACAGTGCTCATTTTCAGACAGTTTTTTCCACTCTTGCCTGTGTATGATCTCAGCAAGAGTGGATATAGTTATTCCAGACATACTGCTCTGATCATGAGCACCAGCTGCTGTTCAGACCTTCAGTTTGTGAAGAGAGCCAAAGAGGAGGAATTGAGAGGATAAATAAAAAATTGGAATATCTATTTGGAAATGTGAAAAATACAAAGCTGCTCTTATAGTAGTCAATTTTAAAGGTGGATTTGAAATGATTTGTCACAAATATTGTTCTTGTCAATGAAACGTGGAATTGTAATTGAAAATGTCTGAGATGAACGAGTTATTTGACATTTTTTAATTTGCTGAAAATACAGTTTAACCCTAACTAAATAAGAAATAGGCTTGCGCTGACGTTTCTCTCTCATATTTTCCCACTTAGGACAAAGTTGACAGCATCCAGTTTTCACATTGCAGTGACAGGTGAGTTTACACAGATTGCATTTCTATACGTGTGTGCGTGTGGTACATAGTTATTGCAGTTAATTTTTCTGCACCACTGTTGCGTTGTGAACCTCGCGGTGCTGTGATATAACTTGATGATGTCAGCAGCTTTGCTTAATGTCTAACACACACTCTTTGTGTGTGTCTCTCTCTCACAAACACACATTCAGACACACACTTGTGCTTGTGCGCGACATATTAAACTAGACGGAGTGCAGAAAAACAAGCTCAGCTGTAATTCCCCTGGGTTGCTGTAATCTAAGCAGGGAGGAAGGTGTAGACGGTGTATGCAAAGAGCCAGGGTGGTAGAGGTGGAGATCCGGGGGTACATGTATTTACTGTTGATGTGTGGAGACGGAGGGAACCATTTTACTGCAGGAAGCTGATCTCAAAGTAAGTGTTATATTTTCATTCACATAAATGTGTGCGCGCGCTTGTGTTGCAGGTTTGTGAGCGGCAGCAGGGACGGTACAGCTCGGATCTGGCAGCTTCACCCTCAGGGCTGGAAGAGCATTCTGCTGGACATGCAGACCAAATTACCCGGGTATGTGTCTCTGCACTGCCGTCAAGGCCTGGCCTTCCCATTAGTGCTTTTGTGCTTGGAATAAAGACCTTGTGAGCTGGGATCATCCTGGAGGTGATGATGTCAGTTTACATTTTAAAATAATCAATCACCTGCATTGAACGCTACAGTGTGTGATGAATTCTTCTCATGAAAAATGCAGAGTTTTGAAGTGTTTTACACGTGCTTTTATGTATTTAAAGTACAATGACCTACTGCATAATATAGAGAAGCTGCATTGTTAAGTTAAAGAAAAATCTCTTTCACACCTGTGGGATAAAGTGTGACATGGTGATTGATTACCTGACTGCTCCTAGACAGAGTATAGATTTATTCCCAGACGGTGCATGAGTAGAGTACACTGACAGACTGTTTATGTCTTTGTTGCCTGAACAAACGCAACAAACCTAATGCAGCAACGAGGTCAACTAAAACAAAACCTAAAAAAAGTCCTAAATGCCCACAACTTGGATAATACAAGAAGTTACTTGAAGTATTTAATAGAGTTAAATCTATAACCATTGCTCCTACAATCGGTCTGTAAAATAAAGAAAGTCTGGGTCAGGGAATTGCAGCAAAAAGTATTGGGATGTTTTGGATGTGTTGATTTTCACATCTTTCTTATGTAAACAGGAACAGCTGGGGTTGTGAATAATTATCTGAAGCTGCAGAAAGATAAGGTTTAACTGTCAGATTGGTCTGGCTCCTCATTAACGGTGTAAAAAGGGACTGAGGAAAATAGAATACATTCCTCAAAAGGAAAGGACAGTGGAGTTTTTTAAACTTAAAACTAATGTAGTTAGAAAAAGATGCGTTTCATTTTTTGTTGCGTCTACTTTTTTTGTTTTGTTTTTACAGTATTTTCATATTTGATACACAGTCATGGCCAAAACATTTGGCAGTAGCACAGAGTTTGTTTTTCATGCAGTATGCTGCTCAGTTTTTATTTAGATGATTTCTTCCATGTTTCTGTGATATGGTGAAGATGAACCTTTATTGGAAATGAATAAAAATTTGAATTTTGGAGTGATGCTGCTGCTAATACCTTTGGCAACGACTCTGTGTCTGATTTTTATGTGTAAACTAAACTAGAAAGACCTCAGTTAGTCCTGAACGGCATCACTGCTCTCCCCCTCAGGAAGTACAACCCTCCGCCGCTGGAAGACAAGGTGACCAAGCTGAAGGTTACCATGGTGGCATGGGATCGCCATGACAGCACAGTGATAACGGCGGCCAACAATCTGACGTTGAAAGTGTGGAACTCCATCACTGGAAATCTGGTCCATGTCCTGATGGTATGTGGTGACTTGACACTCGGACACAAACAAAGATGTGTATCATAATATCGTAGTTCAGTGTTGTGTGTTATTCTGTAACAGCTCAGATCACTGTTGACTGGACCACAACACACTGCCAGTTCACACTGTATACACATGCATGGCCCTCAGAGGTTAAACCCTCTTATTCACTTATCCACATGTTGATGTTATTACAAATTTTCACTTTTTCGGATGCTGTGAGTTAAAAAGCCCTGCAGACATACAGCCTATTAGCACATGAGTAGGGATGGGTATCGTTTAGGTTTTATCCGATACCGGTGCCAAACCGGTACTTTTGAAACGGTGCCGGTGCTTAAACGGTGCTCAAAGAATGTAGAACACACACATTGTCCAAAAACCTCTCATGTTCAGCTGTTTTTTTGTAAAAAGATAACAATGTTAGCCTTTTCTGCAGCTATAGGGGATTTATGGCATCACTCTTAGCTGGAAGCAGTGCTTAAACAATGGAAAAAACACAAACTTTATCCAAAAACCTCTCATGTTTAGCTGTTTTCCACTTTTTCTTTGGTCATTTTAGCCTTTTTGGCCAGGGTGAAGGGAACATCTGCCATCAAACAAGAAGACAGTCGCATGTAGCTATGATGATGTTTGCTAGTTCACCTTACATGCATTAATGTAATAACGTGGTTAGCCTACTCAACGTAAATTACACACGAACAACATTAAGCGACTCACGCAGAGAAGAACGGCTGCTGCTGCATCATCATCCTCATCATTTCTGCTACACTGGCAGGGCTAGGGGCCAGGACTCTCCTCTTCTGGTTCTTGGGGGATGCTGCTAACTCCGGGTCCGATAATAGGCACCACACGCGCAGTAGATGTGCTCGGTGTGAGCTCTTGCAGCAAGCTATCAAATACGGTGCATTTCTCGGCTTTTAAAGAAACACTATGCGTCGCCAGGTGTTTCATCAGATTCGAGGTGTTACCTCCTTTGCACAGTACCACCTTAAAGCACTTGTTGCAGGCTGCTGAGTTTGCATCTTTTGCTGTGAAGTACAGCCAGACTTTTGACCACTTCGCCTTGGGCATTTTTAATCTGTAGCTCTGCTCTAAAAGAACGTACGTACCTGGGCCCGCTTGCAAAGGTAAAATGATTGGCTAGAATCCAAAGTGTATGACATCTCAGGAAAAAAAAGCACCGAAATGTGCGCTGCTTTTCGGTCTGGTTACTACCGTTTATGTCACCGGATACCGGTACCCATCCCTACACATGAGTGATATGGCTCAGCAGCTGCTGTGTAGGCTGTTTCCAGAATAAGTCATCCATGTTGTGTTGTGAATTTTTGATTTGCTGATGGAAAATGCTGTACGTTAGAACTAAATAATAAAATTACATACGATATAAATAAAAGCCAAATAAAAGAAAAAAGTAAAATAATTAATTAGTTAGTTAATAACTAATTTAATTCCAAGAGAAACTAAGTCTCACTACGGTCAAAAGCCAAAGAATAAAAATGGGTTTTAAGACGTGTTTTAAAAGTGGACAGTGAAGGGGCCTCTCTAACGTGCAAGGGCAAGTTATTCCATAATTTAGGAGCAATGATAGAAAAAGCCCCGCCCCTTCCGAGCTTCCTCTTGGATCTCGGTACTTTCAGGAGCAGCTGATCAGCTGACCTAAGAGACGGACAGGGTGTGTAGGGACGTAGAAACTCAGAGAGGTAAGGCGGGGCTAGATTGTGATTGTTTAAAAACAAACATAAGAATATTAAGATGAACTCTAAAGGACATAGTGAGAGCAACGACTGACTGACCCACACGCAAAGTGAGTTAGAGTAGTCCAGACGGGAAGGAATAAAAGCATGGATCACTGTTTCCAAATGCTGCCTAGAAAGAAAAGATTTCACTCTTGCCAGTCGCCTTAAATGATAACAGCTGGACAAAGGTCAGTAATAACAGATGTAAAATAAACTTCCAGGCATCCCAAATCAACAGAGGAGGACTCACAGGGACCACTAGCACCAAACACCAACACCTCTGTTTTCTTTTCATTAAAATTTTAAATGTTTAAAGCCAACCAAGCTTTAATGTCACCCAGACATGTGGTTTTATGGAGATGCCATCCTTCTGCTTTAAGTTATTGTCTTCCTGTCAGTTAACAAACTAAACATTGTACTCAAGTAACTCTTCTGTATTACGGTGTTGCTGTTAGGGTCATCTTAGGCTGCTGCTGTTTCACTACTTAGCTCTTGGCCTTGTTTTCATCATTTTTACTTTATCTTTTGATCAGAAATCTAGTTGCTAACACGCTGTCAGAGTCTCCTTGGTGACGCAGTGATAAAACTGGAACATTTGATAGCTGCCTGAAAACAGTGTATATAAAAAGCAAACAAAAAACAGATGAATATGAATTTTTTACTTGTTAACTTAAAAAGCATGTGGGTTTGCACACTGACAGTGAGAGGATTGCAAAATATGCTCAGCTGTGTGTGGGCTTAAGCATAAAAAGTCAGGTTTGGCTGTTGCTTCTCTTTTCTTATTTCTTAATCTAATCCTAGATGTTCGTGTTGTTGGTCGACAGGGTCACGAGGATGAAGTGTTTGTTCTGGAGCCACATCCCTTTGATCCGAGAATCCTTTTCTCAGCGGGGCATGATGGGAATTGTATTGTGTGGGATCTAGCCAGAGGAGTGAAGATCCGCTCCTATTTCAACATGGTGAGCGTCTCGTCCACAGAACGTCTCCTCGCCCGCGTGTCATCGCCTTTCACTCGCTTCTGTTTCATTCACAAGTGTCCAGATCTCAATCCTCTCCCTGCACTTTTTTTAACTGTATTTTCTCTGTTTATCTGCATATATATGTGGTTTTATCAGGTATATTTCTGCTTCTCTTACACACATTCTTTTCCCATTCCCCTCCTCGTCTCACCCTTTATTTCACTTTCACCCGCTGTTGACCTTCTCCCAACTCTATACTTTCACTTTCTCGCTCTGCTTTCTTTACTGTTCTCACTTCCCTTCGTGCCTTCGTGGCTCTCTCATCAAAATGAATCACATATGCCACTCCACAAATTTATCCAGTGCTTTAATTATTGTAGTATTTCCTGCTTCCTGCTTCTATGGTAACCAAGGACGGCATTAACCACATTCCCAGAACATGTGACTCACATAGTGAGCTGGTCCTTTGGCCAAATCTTGGTGTTGGTCATAGACAGTGAATAGTGTTGCTTAACAACACAAAGTCTTTGTGCATGTGAAAAGGCCCAAGTTTCAGGCTGAAACCTGCTGTGAGACTTCTCCTGAAAAGCATCCTCTTGTCAGGGTTTTTCCTAGCTTTGAATGGGTCTTTTGGTTGGAGGAACAACAATAGGGACGATAGATACATGGAAAGTAAAGTAGTAAGTCAAAAATGCCCAGCAGTAACATAAAAAACAATGCCTTGAAAAATAATTTTACTACAGCAGTGTAAGGAGGAAGCAGTTTTTTCATTGGGTCCGATCAAACTTTGAAAACCTCCCTGTGGACAGAAAAAAACACAAAAGAGGGTTGAAGAGTAAAGGTGAATGTAGAGTAAGATTAGCACAAGCAGAAAGGACACACAGGCAGGGAACTGCATAATCCTTAATTATCTTACACCGGGCCTTAGTGCACCCCCTCACTTCATCCTCTGCCTGCAACAAGCCCTGTTAACTCCCTCCTCCCTCTGCTTTTAAGATGCCTTGCTCTTAATTGGCTGCCCCTCTTAAGCAGAAAATGTGAACAGCAGGTGGGTGTGGCTTACTGTCAGAGCCGAGTGCCTGAGATGACCCTATTAGAGAGATCAGCTCTCATTGACTTTACACAGTGATGTAAATAACGTAGCTTTTAAAGCTGTCTGAACCCTGAAGATCGGTCCAGCCTCTGGAGAGTATGTTCATTTTTAAACTCGCTGCCTGCATATCACTGCATCACTGCGGGCTGGGATGGAGGTGATCAGATCGGGCACTGCTGAGGTGTTGTTGAATCCCAGGTTGCTGTTATAGGGGCCTTCACACAGTAATAACATTGTGATAACATGGTCAGCGAATCATCTGGTAGTCGTTTGGGCGCTGTGGGGTAGGGAGAGCTCCCTCTACATAAAGCTTGTGAGTGGGTGGAAGCATGAAATGGTCTAAAATCTCCTGGTACACACCTGTGGTGACTTTGGACTCGATAAAACAAATTTCACTGACCACTACCAGCACCAACAGAGGACACAGCCCACTCATAGCCCACAGAAACAAGGTCCCCTCTAAACCGCACGGCTTCAAAGTTGCTGTTGAGGCCCATACCTGCTGCACAGACTCTCTGAACGATGTCACTAGTGCAGGACGGCAGAGGCTGTTTACAGGATGCCCTGGTTTCACTTTTAAGCTTGAATTCTTTTGAATCGGTATTTCTATTGTAGCAAAATTATGGTGCTAATTTCCAACAACTCTGTCATCCAGCTGGGCAAAAACACATGCAAGGTGTATAAAACTGAGTAGTCTATGTGCTGTTTGAGTTTGGCATATTTCCATCTTGTAGTTGAATGGAGCCTTTGTGAGAATGAAGGAAAACCCGCAGATCAAACCAAAAGCAGCAGCTGGCTGACGGTCAGAGCAGTCAGGGGTTTCTTGCTGATTTCCTGTTGAAGAAGTTTTGCTTTCTGCAGGTGTCCTGTCGGTTTGCATAAACAGGCTACTGTTGTGCTACAAACTGTTTGATGTTTGTTCTTTGTGTGCATATTTCTTTCTGGACAATTCTGCTGGCTTGCTGACAAGACATTAATAGTGGGTTGTGCCCATGCAGTTCAAATAGCTACAGTGCAGTTTTAAGATTTCCCCTCCACTCTGTCTCACCCTTGATAGATTGAGGGCCAAGGGCACGGAGCGCTGTTCGACTGCAAATGCAGTCCAGATGGGCAGCACTTTGCAGCCACCGATTCCCACGGTCACCTGCTCATCTTTGGCTTCGGCTCCAGCAGCAAGTACGACAAGGTAAACTGACCTGCAATATTTATGCACATACACGACAACTCATCGCATGTTATTAGTAATAACAACAGCGCCGCACCCTCTCAACCTCAAAACTGTTTCAGATAGCAGATCAGATGTTCTTCCATACCGACTACCGGCCACTGATCCGGGATGCCAATAACTACGTGCTGGACGAACAAACTCAGCAAGCTCCACACCTAATGCCCCCTCCCTTCCTGGTGGATGTGGATGGGAATCCACATCCACCAAGATACCAGCGGCTGGTGCCCGGAAGGGAGGACTGCAGGGATGAGCAGCTGATTCCTCAGATGGGGGTCACTTCCTCAGGTATTCAGGCTGAAATAAGACCTCTTTCTTTGGAGTTCTGCTTATGCGCTTTAGATATTTGCCTGGAGGTGATGCTGTCTTCTGTCTTATCAGAGACCATCTGTCTGTGCTGTCATAGCCTGACAATAATCTTATCTGTCTTTAAATGAGCTCAATGTGAGGCTTTTATTGAAACTACAGTAGCAATGGCAATTAAGATTAGAGTTCATAAGGCTGTTGGCTGGGATATAAACAGAAGCAATCAGCAGTTAATGAAATGTGTTAGTAAGGCACAGCAGAGATAGTTAAGTTATTAGGCAGCAGTTGTATTCGTCATGGCTGTAACAATGGTTGGATTTAAGCTCATTTTTTAAAATTCTCTCTCTCTCACTTTTGCGCTATTCCTGGCAGGCCTGAATCAAGTGGTGAGTGAACAGGCGGTGGATGGTCCCAGTCCTCTGGACACCATGATTCAGAGGCTGCAGCAGGAACAGGACCAAAGACTGGGAACCAATGACATCTCTGCTGCTGCCTCAAACACCAGGTCCAGCAGAGGTAGGAGTCATGACATTAAAGCGATGCTGACTGTTTATTCTGATTCATTCCCCACCCAAATTTCTTTTGTTCTCATTTTCCTGGATTCCAGTCATTATTCACATCTATCCATAGCAGCACTAATATGTTGGAGCATCATCTTACACTTGAAGCAGACGTGTTTGCTGTGATTGATTAATTCGTAGAATTAACAGCACATGTATTACAGCCACTATTTATGTTCTCTCAGACCTTTAGGTTGACAACATGATTCGTGGATCGTGAAGAGAGTTTTTTTTATTACTATTCAATGAAATAATGCATAATTTGCAACAACTGCAATTATGTAAATAAGTGTCTCAGTGGAATTTTAAACAGGAAATGTAATAACCCCCCCCTGATTCAAAGAGTTAGTGAATGCAGGGAACCTGTTTTCACAGAGCACACTGAGAGTAGGTAATGTGTGTTTGTGGGATATGATTTTTTATTTGGTCAATTAATTCTCAGAGTGATGAGTACAGAAGATCAGAACTATTTGTGTCCTCAGCTCTGGTGCTCCGTGGTAGCACATGAAAATAGAGTGTGAGCCAACTGCATTATGAAAGAACACTTTTTTTCCCTTTATAGATTCCATCAGTCGGTGGCTTAATAACTGATATCTGCATGTAAAGATGAAGACATCTGTAGACAAAGCTTGTCCCAGCTTCCATTTGTGGTGTTGGTTTTATTGACCAGTGACATCAGACATCATGGGTACATGCTGGTAAACGGCCAGTGTGGAGACAAAAAAAATGTTCAGTCTCAAAACCATCAGCTGAAGACAATTAAGCTTTTTACTAGCTGCATTAAATTTATTTGCATTCTTAAGCAGTGACTGGTCGTCTCAGCCTGTATATCTACTGGCTGCACCTGAGCCCCTGTGTTATGTCCCCAGAGTCAGCAGATTAGCTGATGGGCTCCTAAAATACTTAATAATCGACTCTCTACTATTTGAAGTCACGTTTTAAAAAAGTATTTTTTAAACTCCTATTTCTTACCTATGCAAACCAATTGTGTTTGAGTCCTTGGTGATTAGTCGATTAATCACGGGAGATAAAATAAATGGAAAATTGTTCTTTTTTTAAAAAATAATTTAAATAAGAAAAACATGAACTTGAGCTTTAAACTTCTGGTTTTGGAAGAAAACTGCAGATAATTCTGTGGGTTTTATGTAATCAATGAGTTTCATTTATTTTTTAAAATTCAGAATCTCAGATTTAATTATTATTATTGATAATTCAAATAATTTCTAGTTACAGATTTTTCCAATTTATTTCTCATTACTTTCTCATTTTATATCAAAGTTTTCTACTGTGATGCACTGAAGTGTCCCATATGTCACACCTTAACAGAAGGTCTACTGGAAATAATTCTGAGATTTTGCTAGTGGGCTCATCATTTATTTAGTGCTGTGCAACAGTTCCCCAACAGTTTAAGTGAAACCCTATCTCTCCTCCCCCACCCCTCAGGATCTGTGGGATCTCCCACTGAGGTGCACTCCCCGCCCAACGTGGGTCTACGGCGCAGCGGGCAGATCGAGGGGGTCCGCCAGATGCACAGCAACGCCCCTCGCAGCCAAATGGCCACAGAGGGAGATCTGGTAGCCTGGAGCCGCAGGGTGCTGGTCCCTGAGCTCGAAGAAGCCTCTGTCAGGTAACTCCTGAAACAGATATGTACACAAACACGTTCTCACATTCTCTGGGGCACAGGATCTCCTAAATATGACGAACCTCGTGATCTGTGTGTGTGCAGGAGACAAGTGAACTGGCGTGAAGCTAAAGGAGAGGAAGAGATCAATATTTATCAGTCAGAAAGGAGAAGACGTACTCTCCACTCTCTCCCCAAGGAGAGCAGGGTGAGTTCATGAGCATAGCTGTTCGACTAGATTATGGCTGTTTTATTATGATTTTTTCTTTTAATTTTTTAATTTCTTAACCAGAAATGTCTCAAACGCAGGACTTTGGTTACACTCAGCTCCGTTCTTTGCTTTTCCAGGTTCATCCGACATCAGAGTGTGTGGTAGACGAAGCGAGGAGGAGCCAAGGTAACCATGGCTATCAAACCCGCGCTGCTATGGAGGAGACAAGTCGGCAGAGTGCTGAGGCTGCAGATGAGGATGATAGCACCTCAGAGGTACATATTCATACTGCATTGTTACGAATTTAGTGAATAGTTTTAAGTTTTGATGTTCTGAGGATTTTACATTTTATTATAATGATTTTTGTCTTTCTTTGTCTTTTTTTTGTCCATTTGCTTTTGTGTCCTAATTTAATTTTGTATGTGTTTTCAGGGAGAGGTGGAGGTACGGCAAATAAACGGGCACTCCTCAGAGGAGGAGAAGGATGAAGAGGAGAAGGAGCCCTGGCCAGATGAGCATAGTAGTTCGAGGTAAGAAACACCGAGCGCATCTCCAATTTATCACGTCACTCATCTCCCGACGATGCGTTCGCACACTAAATGCAAATCAGAATGCGGCACGAGCAGACGCCGCACATCTGTGTGTTTAATCTCGGCCCCGTGATGTATTTGCAGCGATTACTCCAGCGATTATTCGGACTGGACAGCCGATGCCGGGATCAACCTTGAACCGCCCAAGAAGAGCGTTAAAGTGAAGAAGAAAAGCAGCGGCTCAGAGGAGGACGGGGAGAAGAAGAGGGAGGGGAAGAAGGAAAGGAAGAAAGACAAAGCAGATAAAGATGGCGCATTACCAAAGAAGAAGAAGCCAAAGGAGAAGAGGAAGGTTTGTTATCAGTAATGAACTGCATTTTCCTTCTCCGAAGTTATTTGAAGCTGACGAATGAACTAACTTAATTCAGTCAGGTCTTTTGCTTCACGCCGGATTATAAGCAGTGTACGTGTCATATTTATTCTGCTGTGCGTCTTGCAGAGGACGCAGTTTCAGGAGCAAGGGCTAACTCTGGAGGAATGGCTTCCCTCTGCCTGGATCACAGACACGGTCCCCCGGAGATGTCCTTACATACCCCAGATGGGCGACGAGGTACACGCCGACCGCATCTTCACCACATGTCTGCTCACACCAAAACACAGGGTCATGTTTTACATGGCAACAAGGACTAAAGTCTGCATCACAAGTCAGAGACCTCATGTGGCATTAACGGTCATTACACCCATGAAAACAAAAGGGCACATCTCGAGCAGTTATGCCATGTCGTTGTAATTACATTGCAAACGCGCACCAAAGGAATTTACAAGTGCAGTTAAAGCCGTTAATTCTTTTGCATATGTGTGTGTGTGCAGGTGTACTACTTCAGACAGGGCCATGAAGCTTACGTGGAGATGGCCAAACAGAAAAAAATTTACAGCATCAATCCTAAGAAGCAGCCGTGGCACAAGATGGAGCTCCGGGTAAGAAACAGTTTGACAGTAAAATCCGAACCAAAGCAGCGTTTCTCTGAAAAGCGCTGCCTCTCTCCTAAATATGCAGTGAACCGCAGTTATATCCTGGCTTCACTGACATTTTGAAGGTGTCATATTTTCAGTGACATTTCTCTTTTAAGAATGTAGACATCCAAAGGTAAAAAGGCGAGCCCATGAGAAATTTTTAAAAAAGACGCTGTGGGCTTGCTGAGCTTTGGTCCGTGTGGGACATGGTCGTGTATGGAGGGGTTCACCCTGCTACCCCCTCCCACTGGGATGTGGATATTTGTTGGTGCGCGTGGCTGGATGTTCTGGCGTGGTCGTTGACCCACTTCCTTGGTGGTCCGCGATCTGCCGGGTGGTTCTTTGGCGCATGGAGCCCTGATCTCGGCTCACGCTAGTATGACTGGCCTCTAGTGGAGTCGGCTGCCTGCTGCCTCTGGTCATCTGGGACTCGCGCCCCTTGGCTTTGGGCGCCCCATCTAGGCCCTCCCTTCTTGTCCTGCAGGGATGGGGATTACCCAGTTTTCCCGGATCCATCTCTGTCTGCCTGAGCTCTTGAGGGCCATCATTGCAGCTTTCCACCCTCATTTTCAAGTACATTTGGTGACAAAAACACACAAACACACTCACACTTGACACTCTCTCTCTTTCTCTCTCACACTCTCACACACACACACCACTAGAAGAGTGTTGATTTGTTACCCGTGTCATACTGTATACCCCATTGAATGTAATAACTGGAATAACATGAATAGAAATGAAGAAATAAACAGTTAAACCCTGAACAAGAAGATCCTATAGAGACTTTATAGAGCTGATCTTGGAAAAGCAAAATGTGTTTGGCACGACAGTCGCTCAGCTCCTATTTGTGATTGCAAAAGCTGCCAGACGGGACACGATTAAAACAAAATAAGGCAAATAAAAAAAAAAAAAAAATGACACTGTCCTCCTAGGAATACATAGCAGGACCCAGGGATTCACGCACATGTTAGTGTAATCATTAACTGCTGTTTTGTTGCAATGCAAAATTCGACAGGATTTTTGCTGCAAACCTTTCACCGGTGTGGCTTCTTTATCTCCGCCACACGTCTGGTTTCACACTCCTAGTTTAATCTTATTTTTTCTTTCCTAAAAACGTCTCTCTACCGAAAGACAAATGTCTACCGAGCATAAAAAAAAGGTTATGAAACTGCATATGGAGCTGTCTACGGAAGAATGAAAAAAAGCCACCAACTTCAGACACTTTAATACTTGAGAGCAACAGTTTATAGGATTGCATTTTATATTTGGTATACATTTCATTTTTTTTCTGTCCTTCTGCGTGAGGAAGCTGAAATAGCAATTCCTGTGCAGACAGCAGAACATAATGCATTGCGGGCACAGTGTGCTTCCTTGTGAATGTGCTGCTTGTAGTGTATGAAATGCAGCGTTTTCTTCTACGACGTCTTTTTATTTTCTCTTAGTATTTTGTACAGCCAGACTTCTATCTTTAAGTTTCACTTTTTCTCAGCTGGAAACAAACCTGCACCCTACACACAAACAAAAAAACACACCAAACCCTTGACTTGGGGCTTTCCTGTAGGAAAGAACAAGAAATAACTGAAAGAGGAATCATTAATCGAGACTTTCAGGATGGTTTGCTTAATTTTTTTGTCTTGAGAACTCAAACATGCTCGTTATGTCTTTTTTGTGGCATTTAGGAGCAGGAGTTGATGAAGATAGTTGGCATCAAGTATGAGGTGGGTTTGCCCACGCTGTGCTGCCTGAAGTTGGCGTTTCTGGACCCAGACACTGGAAAATTAACCGGGGGATCTTTCTCTATGAAGTAAGTGTCTCTCTCTGCCTCCACATAAGAGTACAGGGTTTTTCCTGACTCATATCTGGCCTCTGACTGCAAGTCAGAATGCAACTCTGTTATCTTACTTAGTTACCCTAACAATAGGGTTTGGTACCTTTCACGTTTGAAACAATGCTGGTACCAGAGCCGGTGTTTGGGGAATTTGGGACTGTTTCCCAGTTATACCTTTTTCCAGTACAGCTTTTTGTAAAATAATACATAAAACATTTTTATCCAGCTACCTAATTATCTGAAGAAGATGTAGGGTCCCGACCATCATCCGTGGGTTCAGTGGCTCATATGTTGGCAACAGACCTCTGGTGTATTTGGCTTTCAAGATGTCAAACACTCCACAGCTTTTAGATGTATTCTTGAGTCTGACAAGGTGCTTCCCCAGATTAGATGTGTTGTCACGGCCAGCTTTGTGTCGCCTGCTTTGCGTTTTGAAAAGCGTAGCCCCACCCAAGGCTGCTTTTTGCACACCGCTGCTGCCATTGGCCTGTGTGATTGTTGACACATAACTGAATTAACGGCACATGGTCTCACTCGCTCTTCATCTTCCTTTCGTCCAGATGTGTTCTAATACCCGAATTTGGCACCAGCTGATTGCATGCAAATCAGTACTCGGCAGTACTAATTTGGTTGATACTTTTAAGAAGTAGAAAAGTTCATTTCTGAGTTGAGAAACAAAAATGTGTGTGCTGTTTTATAAATACTGATAGTTTTTCTTTGGCTCTGGCTAAAATCATCTGTGGAATAACTGCTGTTGTAAAAGAGTTTAAACAGACTGCAATACATGCCAAACATTTATCAGCTTTTAAGATGAGCCGACGTCATTACTCTTTCTAAAACACTACGGGACTCTTGTCTTATATCATGTTATATGGTCTCTCTTCAACTTTGCAACATGGCAGTTATAAAACTCACATTTCAGCAAGGTTTCATATCTTTACACAAGACAAGAGGTTATTGATAAAAACACTGACTGCAGTAATATTTCCTGACAGCAGATAGCATATACTTTATGCATACAGAAGTGAACCGCTACTACAAATCTCTTGACTACTTGCAGGTACCACGACATGCCTGATGTAATCGACTTCTTGGTGTTGCGGCAGCAGTTTGACAACGCCAGAAAAAGGCAGTGGCGCATAGGTCAGTTTTACCTTTGCAGTGCGACTTCACTCAAATATAAATGATATCGTATATGACATTCATTTTCTTTTTTGCAGAGTTCTCTGTAGTAATGTGATGTCTCCATAGGTGACAGGTTTCGGTCAGTGATCGATGATGCCTGGTGGTTTGGAACCATTGAGAGCCAGGAGCCCTACCAGTCCCAGTATCCTGACAGCTTGTTCCAGTGCTACAATGTCTGGTATGACCACAGCTTGGATTTGCTCTATTCTCAGCAGGGTTGCACTTCTTTTTGGCATGACAGCAAATCCGTTGCATTCGCATTAGGTAGGACCGTCTTGCATCGGCAAGACTGCAAGACGGTCTATATAAGAACAAAAATGTGCACAGGCAGAGATGCATACAGAAACAAAGAAATTAGATCAAAGGGATGACGCAAACAAGACCAACATGAATCACATTCAGAAGAACTCGCTGGTGATGGTGAGGAAAAGGAAGTAAAGAGGAGCAAAGTGTCACATTGACTGTCATCAGATTCAAAGGTGATGATGACAGTCACTACATACTTGACGTGTTTTTCCTCTGAATGCCAGAAATATCTCTGAGACGCTGAAACAGTAGGTTAGAAAGCCAAAGTATAGATGATGTAATCACCACCAGACAGTTTCTACTAGACTCCACTACAGTCATGTACAACAATGGCATACGATAACGTAGACGAGGCATACTTGATAGAGCTAGTGCCACCTCTTAGTGACACCATGAAACTTCCCCCAAAAATGGCACGCTATGAGTCAGAGAAATTTCAACCAGGATTTTTTTTTTTTGGTCTTCTTTGTTTTCTTTGATGTTGGCTGTTACAAAAGTGTGAAACCCTCCAATCAGTTCCCACTTTGTCTACTGTCCAGTTGGTCTCCTGGTACAAAAAGATAATAGTGAATACTATTATTTAACGATTTCAGGTTCTTACATCCTGAAACACCAACAGAATATTTGTCATTAAAATATTCCCATTAACACTTAACAGGAATTTACTTGCTTGGACAAACTCGGACAGATAGCTGCTTGTGATTATGCTGCATCTCCCTCACTATTGCACGAAACACCTCGTGGCTTGGAAAAAATACCTTTTGCATTGCTGTGACTTTACAGTTTGAACCACTGATACATATATTGTATGTTTACTGAGCGCTTCATTATTTGAAACCTTGTTAAAGAATGAAGCGGTATGCTCAATACTACATGCCGACTTTGTAAAATACAAAAGAACTAACAAAATACTAAGATTACAATGTGATGATGATGATGATGATGATGATGATTATAATCCAACCCTGTTTCCCATCCAGCTGGGATAATGGAGACACAGAGAAGATGAGTCCTTGGGATATGGAACCCATCCCCGATGATGGTAGGAATCTGAAATGCGGTGCTCATCTGAAAAACAACAAAGAACTCATTCCTTCAGTTTTAACAGCTTACAGTTGTGACAGTTTTGTCCTTATGTCTTTGCAGCCACGTTTCCGGATGAGCTGGGCCAGAGTGTTCCGCTCATCGAGGAGGAGCAGAAGGAGCTGCTGTACGTTCCCCTGGACGGTGAATGGGGCTGCCGCACACGCGCCGAGGAGTGCGAACGCATCATCAAAGCCATCGACCAGCTCTGCACGCTCGGTATGATGTCACGAAGCGCCCGTTAACATTAGCCACGTAAGCGGTGATATGAAGTTCCGCCATGAGGGCGCATTTCTTGTAAGGTAGCAGCTGGATGACTCTTCCCAGTGTGAGTCACCACTCTTAGCCCATGAGTCAGATGAACCAGCCAGGGGCCAGGATCATATGGTCGAAAGAGTAAGCTGCTAACACAGTGAACTAAATGTTAAGGTGCTTTCATGAATTCCCGTTAAGTGATGTAATGACACATTAGGAACAGACTGAAGGCCTGCTAGTGGAAGAAAGATGGTGTGATGGCTCCCTCTAGTGACAGTTTGGGGATTAGACACAGATTCACACACAAGCTCTCACTGCACAGCACGCTTGGCCTCAGATTTACTTAGCAGGGCAAATTGGTGTGATGCTGAAGCTGCAAGTATGTGGGAGTGGCAGGTTATATGGCTAATTTATGAACACACAGTCAGCCAGCTATATTGATTATAACATATCTATATAAGTCTGTATTCATGTCTTCCTTAACCCTTTAAGACCGACCATAGAACCAAGTGCGCCAGAGCTTATATTATATTTTTACATGCTGTGGAGCCATTTTTGGGAGCATTTCAAGTTGATATACATCAATACAACCATTATAGCCCAAATTTTAATAATATGTCTGCATTAAGTGCATAGTAATTACATAAATTGCAAAAACGTGCAATAAACTACAAAAAAATTGAAAATTGTTTTTGTTTTTTTAACATATATTTCTAGTTAGAGAAATTTAAGAAGCTTATCCCTCAAAACTGTAAATACAAAAAAGTTGCACAAAATAGTTTACCACCACAGGAAATTTATTTTAAGTGTCTTCATAGTTTTATTTTTGAAATACACCAATTTTTATATACTGCAGGAAAAAACGAAAATAAATCTTACAATGCAAATTTGCAAAAAAAACAGCATGTGCATCAAAATAAACTATTTCCAGCAGTGCAATATGAGTCCTAAGCATCCCAGAAACGACACAGAAAGTCATAAAGTCAAACATAACTTTTAAAAACACCAGTATAGGCTCATAAAGCCCTGATGGTAAGCCCGCTCCGACCGGCTTTAAAGAGTTAATCGGTGTGCAAATTTAAACGAAACTTTGCACGAACATCGTTTCACAAACAACGATTATTAACATCTATATGTTTAAAAAAAAATCTAAGTCTGTCCCAATTCTTTTGATTTTCATTCATATTACATTTATTGAAATGCAATGTTACATTCTCCATTTGTGTTTGTGTCACGTGTCACATTCAATATACGTATGTACGTATGTAAGACTTGGTACTTTTAAATAATGACCAATGCAATCTACCAAAAGCAGCGCAAATTTGCATGTCAACTGGTTTTGATATGAGGGCAATGGACTGTGTTAGAAACGAGCGGGCTCCGAGGGGTCTTGGAAGTCGAGGGAGTCGTTCTCAGAGTAAATCAAAGAGCTTGGGTTGTGTTCAGGATTCATCCAGAGCAGGGCTGCTTTATAAAGAATGATTCCACCATATAAACCTGTGCAGTCAAATCATTAACATGGGGATCAGCAGGGATCAGGTTCCAATCATGTTAATGAACTTGCTGCATCTGCACCACATCTATAAATGGTCACGTTGCTCTTTTTTGCTGTAAGAATACACACATTACTACTCACTACTACACACATACTAACACTAAACATCGTTGTACTACTAGACATTTCAAAGTTTTCTATAACTGATCCTATTGTAGAGCGATAAAAAAAGTAAAATGCATAAAAATAACGTATCGTGTTGCAGAGCTCCATGTGCGCGCTGAGTAAAATGAGCAAAGATGCAGGTGCTCTCGTGCTCTCTGCAGTTTTCCTTATGAACCGATCTCTGTGTAGAAATGTACCTAAAAACTAGGGGTGCAACGATACACAAAATTCACGGTTCGGTTCGATACTTTGGTGTCACGGTTCGATATTTTTTCGATACAAAAAAATGTTCATGCCTTTTTAATTTGTCATTTATTAAAATTATAAATATATATTTTAACTCAAAAGTACAGTTTTTAAATTTAATGTTGCTGAAACAAAAGTAATTAAAAAAATAAATATATCTCAGGGCTCTCAAAATTTCAAAATCCCTGGTAGCCCTTCGGGCAGGGACTCTTCAGTTTTTGGTAGCCCAAAATAAATGTAAGTAGCCCGAATAAAAAAGAGCAATTTTTTGATTGATGTTTTGTTTCCTGTTTTGTTTCCTTTACAATATTATATATTAAAGTATAATATTGTAAAGGAAACAAAACATTAATCAAAAAATTGTTGAAAAACAAATTACAACATTGTATAAAAATTACAATCATCAACTCAAATACTTGATTCTAATTGAACAGAAATTTCTATGAACTTGTAAGAACTGTGTAGGACATGAATCAGTCTGTGTCAGATCCTGAATTTGAAATTTCCACTGAAGTCACGGGTAAGAGACAAGTGGAACCAAGATCGAGGCCATTTGCTTTTTGAAGTTTGCAAAGACTGCTAAATTTTGCCAGTGTTAGTTCACTCTTTGCAACATAGTACGCTGTTATAAACAGATTTTTCAGGTTTATTTTTAGTATGTTATTTGCAATTGGTGTTTGTTCTGGGAAAGATATTGCAGACTGAGCAATAATGCATTTCTTGCATTTCTCATGGGTTCTAATGGGGGCCTTTCTTAAAATGACTGGTCCCAGTAACAAAGACGCTTGTCGACTCAGAAATCGAGAGAAAACCAACAATACACCCGGCAGAACATTATGTTATTTACACGGGTGCACATAAGTGGTCCGCATGTGCGCATTCGCTGTCAAAATAAAAGACGCGCACCAGATAAGAAGTTGCAACGCGCGTTTGCGTCCATATAAAAGGCTGTTTTTGTCCACTAGAGTGGGATTTTCACGGCACATTCCGCACCACATCTCTGTGCGTTCATCATTTGTCTGAAGCCAGCTCACCTCCTGCAACCACTTTTCCGAGAATACGCGCTTCTTTTGTGGTTCGGACTCCTTCTGACATTTCTTTGGAGGTAGAGGAACACCAAAGTAATTGCTTAAAGGAGCTTCTTCGACATCTTTAAGAGTTTTAAACAAATGTCTGTCCTCCTCCAGAAAATCTTATGCATGCAAACACGCGTTGCAACTTCATATCTTGTGCGCGTTTTTTTTTTTTTTTTTTCACAGCGAATGCCCACCTGCGGACCACTTATGTGCAGCCCTGGTTATTTAGCTCGTCATATTGCAGCCACAGAAATTCTTTTGTCCATGAAACCATAAAGCTGCACTTTCTTTTTGCCTTATAGTCTGATTTGTCATAACTTCTTCACCCTGACCTGTCTTATTTGGCTCAGCAGAACTAAAATATATATCCTGCTGCTTTTACACACACACACACACACACACACACACACACACACACACACACACACACACACACACACACACACACACACACACACACACACACACACACACACACACATAACGGTCAGCGATTCTCTGCGCGATCAACCTCTCATATGTTTAAGCTTGCTGCGGGAGATTTCACTCGTCATGTTTGCGTAGTAAGCTAACGATTGATAAGACGATGTCAGAGGAATTGGTGCGCAAATTATCATCACTCACCAATCAGTACTGTCGCTCTCTATACACAGTTCGCGCGATTGCAAAGTGAAAGCAAAAAACAAGCGCAAATTCAAACGCGATTTCAATATGTCACATATTGACAGTGGCTCACCGATGCCAATGACCTAATTACCCAGCTACATTTCTGAAAGAATGCAAAAGCATTGACATATATTCTTCCTACAATAGCCCGACAATAGCTCGCGAGCCCCGGGGCGTCGGGCTAGCGATTTTGCAAGCCCTGTGTTACAGGCATGGCCCTTTAAGGATGAAGCCTGATGGGAAATGTATTCGGGATGTGTGTAGCGGGACTGCCTGGTGTGTGTGAAGAGAGAGAGCGGAGAAGGGGAAAAAGTAACGGTTAGCTACAGAAGAGACGAAAAGAAAATAAATAAAAGGAATATAATAACTCCCTCGACAGCCAGAGTTGTGTCGGCGATGCTCGGTGTGAGTAAACTGTTTCAGCCCACTGTACGCGGTGTTCGTGCCTTAGAGAAGAAATAAAGTTCGGTGAAGCAGTTTCCTACGCCTCCTTCGATCTTTTTGCTAGCGGAGTTGACCTGTATAGTAAGCTGTTTCCGGCTACGAGTCAGTTACGGAACCTTCAAGTAACTGCCAGAGGTTTCCTTACTACGGTTCGGGGCCGCGGATCTGGCGCGGTAACACCTGTATCTGATTGAGGAATCGCTCATCTTTGGAAAAGAGAGTTTATTACAGAGAAATGGCTCTTTCCAAAATAAAAGCTATACTATACGCTTCTTCTGGGCTATATTCTCGGCAGCATATTGTAGCGGGTCAGGGCTGTTCGGGGTTCTGTTTGTACAGTTATGTTTTGTTTATGTTGCCATAGTGACGGGTGACGCCTTCTCGCTGCGACGGTGTGTCCTTCCGGAGTCAGAGGGCGCTCTGTGTGTTGTTGTTGCTGTGCGGTTGCCGCGCTGAGCAGTTAGCTAGCGGCAGTGTTCTTCTGCAGATGTCAATAAACGGCTGTGCTCCCTGGCTAGCTCACGGGAAGCAAGACCAAACGATACCTCCGTCTCCTCCTTGTCTGAGCTCGCCACATTGGTGTCAGAAGTGGGATGATGGTGGCACCCCATGTTCTGACCCGAGTGACCGTGACCGGCCGGTGCGCCAAAAGAAGGCACCTGGACATTTGCATGACTTTGTGTGGGGTAATGGGGTCGTCGGGGACGACTGACCCCTTAGGTGGGGGCTATGTAGCGGGTCAGGGCTGTTCGGGGTTCTGTTTGTACAGTTATGTTTTGTTTATGTTGCCATAGTGACGGGTGACGCCCTCTCGCTGCGACGGTGTGTCCTTCCGGGGTCAGAGGGCGCCCTGTGTGGTGTTGTTGTTGTTGTTGCTGTGCTGTTGCCGCGCTGAGCAGTTAGCTAGCGGCAGTGTTCTTCTGCAGATGTCAATAAACGGCTGTGCTCCCTGGCTAGCTCACGGGAAGCAAGACCAAACGACACCTCCGTCTCCTCGTTGTCTGAGCTCGCCACATTGGTGTCAGAAGTGGGATGATGGTGGCACCCCATGTTCTGACCCGAGTAACTTTTCCCCCGCTGGTCGTGATCGGCCGGCGCGCCAAAAGAAGGCACCTGGACATTTGCAGGACTTTGTGTGGGGTAATGGGGTCGTCGGGGACGACTGACCCCTTAGGTGGGGGCTATGTAGCGGGTCAGGGCTGTTCGGGGTTCTGTTTGTACAGTTATGTTTTGTTTATGTTGCCATAGTGACGGGTGACGCCTTCTCGCTGCGACGGTGTGTCCTTCCGGGGTCAGAGGGCGCTCTGTGTGTTGTTGCTGTGCGGTTGCCGCGCTGAGCAGTTAGCTAGCGGCAGTGTTCTTCTGCAGATGTCAATAAACGGCTGTGCTCCCTGGCTAGCTCACGGGAACATATCAGGTCCCCATAAGGAGAATCATGTGCTAACGGCTGTCTAAATGACTCGGGTAAAGTTTGTAGCATGCATGCTTGTTGTTTTTGTCTGCTTCCACTTGTCTTTGCACCAGGATGATGTCGGGGTAAATGTGCAGTCATATTCGTTGTGTTCCCACTAGTGCTGTCAGCGTTAATCTCGTTGAAATGACGTTAACGCCACAACACGGCAAATCTCCGTTAACGAGCTACCCCTGCGTGGGGCTAGACGGCCAACACGTTGACGAGCTAACTGCGCTAACACACTAGTTCCCACCCATGTAATTGAGCATTGCGTGGCACATCCAACATACTGTTTTACTTTAGTCCATGACGCGCTTACCGTCAGGGTCATACGTCACATGAAAACCAAAATAATTCCAAATGCCAGATCTGAATGAGGGTGGGGGAGGTTCAATTTGCCATGTTGCAAGGAGAGTTTAACTTCTGTCTCGCTAGCTTGCCCTGCGCTCTTCCTTCTGATGATGCTGTCTGTGTTGAACGCTCAGTGGATCTGCGCTCGACAGTGCAGCCTAGGCGGAGTAGTCGAACGCAGATTCACTGAGCGCTCAACACAGACAGCATTGTCAGAAGGAAAGTTGATAAAATAAATTACAAATGTTGTATTGTTCGATACATATGCGTACCGAACCGAAAGCACTGTATCGAACGGTTCAATATCAATACGAGTATCGTTGCACCCCTACTAAAAACCTGAAACACTGCACATCACTCTAGTCACTGTAAAAACTAACTGTGCTGACTGTGATATGTCCAAGGTTTGTCTGTTGTATTTTGCCTTTGCTCCTAGCTACAATGCTCCACACTAAGTTATCCTAAGTTCTGCTCTGTTTCATCAAAAATACCAGTATCAGCATTCAGTGTTAGGATTCAGTGAAGAGCTTTGGCACTGCCCTCGGAGCTTTGAGCCGTCACACCCAAACCTATTATGTGTTTGTGCTGATAACCTCTTCCCCAGGCATTCCAAGTAAATCAGCACTCCTACTGCAAACTATCATAGACACATAAAAAATTAAAATTCCAACTCTGATTTTGTGTTCTGAGTGAAAACAATTTTTCAAATATATGAACAATAAAGTTAGAAGCAAAAAGAACCAAGTCCACACCTTTCAGTCACAAAACTGACACTCTGCCTATTTAGCAAATCCTTAAAGTTTCCTATTTTTAAGGTAAAGGAAGGGTTTTGTCCTAAATCTAGCCCATGGTTCACTATCAGGAATGTTTTCCAGTTATGCTAAAGCTCCATTCAGTGACAAAGTTAAACAGAGATATGAGGATGAGATGAAAGGGTGCAGGAAGCAAAGATGCCAAAAGAGAGAGATTTTGTTCCCTAACAGTGTTAAATGGAGCTATCACGTGGTATTTATATGTAATAAATGATAAAAGGTTCCAGGTATGATATGTGGGTCTGGAGCCAGCCATCTTCAAAGTGCATTTGAGGGACAGAAACATCCTCCATGATGGTCCGATAGGTGAAAGGAAATGAAGAGAAATAAGTAATCATAATGAAGAGCAGACTGTTTTTTGCAGAACAAGATTTTTATCAAATATTTTTCTCCATTGGAAACATCTAAATTAAGACAGGGATGTTCAGAATAGCTGGAGAAAGAAAAACAGGATAAAAGTGTTTGCATTGCTGTTGCAGGGCTTCTTTTGTTGGAAAGGAATCAAAATCAATTTCAGCAAATGGATTAAAGAAACACATGCACACCATCCTGCCATAGAAAATAAATCAGTTCGTGTTTTTCTGTTATGTTTAAACTGATTTAATTCCTCATAATACCAAATGTGGATCCCATTGGCTCATGTGCACCACTAATATAACTCATGTGTATTTCTCTTATCACGTACTTGCTTCAACAAACACAGATGTTGCAGCACCGTTTGCCTTCCCAGTGGACCTGCAGGCGTACCCCACGTACTGCACAGTAGTGGCCTACGTCACTGACCTCAGCACTATACGCCAAAGGCTGGTGAACCGCTTCTACAGGTGCGTCCTCTCGGGTTATCACATACAGAGCGCGTGTGAAAGAGACCGACCGTAACAGCTGCGTTTTCCTTTCAGGCGGCTCTCCTCTCTGATGTGGGAGGTTCGCTACATAGAACACAACGCCCAGACGTTCAACGAGCCGGGGTCATTCATCGTCACCACCGCCAAGTTTGTCTCTGACCTCATGCTGCAGTTCATTAAGTGAGCACATTTAATGTCGAGCGTTACTAAATCACAGTTACGTGATGTGAAAATAATCATCTGAAATGTCCTCCTTACTCATCAATGAATGTTTCATTCCCCCACATGTAGCTTTCCCAACAGCTGCAACAGTCGACTTTTGGGTTTAATAATTTGACATGAATAATTTTTAGATCATTGACCCTGTCCTATCACAGAGGAATAACTCCTGATTCCTCCTCATTTCTTCCACAGGGACCAAAGTCTGACAGACATCATGCCCCTCTATAAAACTATGAAGAAGGCGACCTTCTCTGACTCTGAAGACGAGGTGTGTGTGACTGTCCGTATGCATGCTTACACTGCATTCATTCACACGATGATCCGGGCACGTTAAGCGTAAAGCTTTGAAAATAGACACTAATCTCGCTTTTTTCCCTTCTTTTTTGAATTATTGAGCTAAAAAATATAATTAATTAAGCTGACAGAGAAACATGTTAGATTATTTTTCTTTTATCCTATTTAGGATGACGAGGAAGAGGACGAAGATACTAATACTCCTGGAACATCCACACGGAACCACAAGGTAACATATGTAACAGATTCACACGAGCGGATACAGTGTCAGTGTCGATGCAGGTTCGGTATCAGAAATGGCCGTTTACTGTTTTTTTACTAATTCCCACAGGCCCGTCGACCCATGCAGCGCCAGCTGCGAGCTCGACCTCATTCGTACGACCCTCACGCGTGGAAGGGACGCTGCAAAGAGCTGCTGGATCTCATCTTTCAATGTGAAGACTCTGAGCCCTTCAGAGAACCCGTAGACCTACAAGAGTACCCGGTAACTATGCAACAAACCTCTCGCTTTTTGTGTTATGTGCGGTGCATACCTGTGAGCTCAGAATCAAACTCAAGTCTCTGGAGCTGATCTGAATTTTTAGCTCCTTGTAAATTTCCATCACAATCACATTGATTTGTGTTTTCAGGGGGCACAAGTGGCTCCAGTTCAATTATGATGAGTGCTGTTTGAGGCAAAGGCCTCTTCATTCATGATGTGAACAGACTCACAGCTTCAGTGGCCTTGAGTTCTCTTCAAAAGAAGAAGGGTGCAGTTCTTTCACTTCTGGTTTTTTTTCCTTTTCAGCTCATTGACAGTAAAAACTTCAAACCTCTCTATTCTCTCACTTCTTTCCCATTTCTCTCTCTCTCTCCTTTCTGTCATCTTTTGAAAACAATTCAATGAAAGATGAAAAATCCCAACTGTCCCTCTGCTTCTTCAAGGACTACCTGCAAATAGTCGAATCACCGATGGACTTTGGCACTGTTCTCAACACGCTGACGGAAGGAAAGTACCAGTCTCCCATCGAGCTCTGCAAGGATGTCAGGCTCATTTTTAGTAATTCCAAAGCTTACACGCCCAGTAAGAAGTCTCGGGTGAGGGTCACAAACACACACATTTACAGCTCATTATGCCTATAATATAGATTTTATGGGTCCATAAAATTAAATCCTCAAATTATTATTTTTTTTAACTTCTTCAGATTTATAGTATGAGCCTAAGGCTTTCTGCCCTGTTTGAGGAGCATATCAGCCCCATCCTGGCTGACTACAAAGCCATCCACGGCCTGACTGATAAACTGACCAAACAAGGCACCGACAGACAGACACGACACACTACAGACAGACAGACACGGCACGTAATGAAGAGGAGGAGGAGGAGAAGCGAATCTCCTGCAAGCAGCACCGCGTCCAGGTAGATGAAATTTAACTTTCTCTGCAGCTTTAAATATATATATTTTTTAACCTGATGTCACACTCGGTTACTTTTTGATTTCATTTCTAGCCCAGAGAGGAAGAGACGCGTATCGTCCAGAGTGAACGCAAAGAAGGAGCCTTCGCCTGTCCCTTCACGACCCTCCTCTCTGAGGCAGAGCATCCCCGTCAAGCAGCAGCCGCCTCAGATGGTCAACGGCAAAGCAGAAATGCCAGCTCCAGGACGCACGCGTAGCGCTGCGCGCCATACTACACACTCACTACCCTCCTCATCCTCATCACATAACGTCACGAACAGCACGCCGAGCACAACAGGTATCATCACAGACGTGTTCAATAAATACGATAACGCTCCAGGAAGTCACTGCAGCAGGCAAAGGAGTAGTCGGCCACAGCATGTTGCTGTTACATTTTGGTTTTTATACACACACAACACAAGTTTGTGAGTCGCTGACAGTCACCTTTTGTTACCTTTGGACAAAGCTAGGCTAACTATACGCTGCCTGTTTTTCAGCCTTTATGCTAAGCTATGCTAACCAAAGTGATGTTGATTTTCTTATCTGATGCTGGACAAGAAAGCACACTACATCTCCTCGCCTGCTGCCTAGCCTGGCTGTTTATTTCCTTCTTCTATCTCCTTCTCATTAACAGAGTCGACTCGCTCGTTGCGGGCTCATAACTCTGTGCCAGCTTCGTCATCACCAGCTCCTGAGAAGGTGACACCTTCCCAACCCACAGAGAGTAGCAGCGGAAGCACTCGACGGAAACTCAGGACACCTGTTCGACACACACCAGGTAAGAGATCACGTCACAATCATGTGACCGTGTAAAGCAAAGGTTTACGATCAGGACGTAAACATTTACGTTTCTGTTCTTTTCCATCTCAGGCTCTCCTGGCAGCACTTCATCTCATAGCACAGTCCACCTGAATGGCCACGGTAGTCATGTGACCCTAGGTGTGGGAAGAAGGGGGAGGAAGTCGAGAACAGAGCCGCCAGTGAGTCCACCAGAGGTCTCAACCCCGGCCAGCCCTTCAAGACCGCGAGGTCGCCCACCTGGCAAGAAGAGAGGCAGGAAGAGCAAGCAGGAGGCGGAGGACACAAGACAGAGCGGCAGCCGCAGGAGCTTCACCCCTGACGACGAGGTCGACCCGTCTACAGGCGACGAAGGCGGCATGTCTTCTGCACAGGAAGTGTTGTCGGACTCTGGCATGGCGTCGACGCCGAGACGGCGTGGCCGGCCCCGAGTGGTGAGAATCGAGGAACCTGCTCCTCCTCCTGAGTCACCGGAGCCCTCGCCACTGAGGAGGAGCAGCAGAAGGGCCAACGAAGAGGGCACGCCTCCGCTCCAGACCCAACGACCCAGCCGGAAAGAACCTCCTAAGGAGGAGGAGGAGGAGGCAGGCGACGAGGCAGGAGGGTCCATGCGCACACGTAACCAAGGTCGACGGTCAGCCTGGTACATGGAGGAGGACTCCGAGGAGGAGCAAAGGCAGCTGCTGTTTGAGGACTCATCAATAACCTTTGGCACCTCCTCAAAAGGGCGTGTCCGCAAACTGACAGAGAAAGCCAAAGCCAACCTGATTGGCTGGTAACGGAGGAGCCACGCAGGCTGGGACATGTTCGCTCGTGCGTTGGAGGACTGGGAGGGCGGAGTGGAGGAAGTCACGCTTAGCGGTGTATGCATTTGTGTGCGTATGTGTGCGTACATCCATGGAGTCGCTGGTTCAGCTGCTGCTATTTGAAGCTGAGGAGAGCAAAGAGTTACCAGCCCACTCCTTGTCGCTGCCCCTCCCCTTCCACCTTCCTCTCTTGCCCAGTAAGCACATCTGTACGACATCCGATGGCATGTTCGCGTGTTCCAGCTCCTCCTACATTATTGATCCATGTTGGATCCCGCAGGAGCGCGAATCACAGAGCCTCATGTCGACGGTGTTGTGACTCCTCTCTTGTGAACCACTCTGTCTCCTTCTGACCTTGTACACAGTTTGGTGTCAGATTGGGTAAAGTTGTTGGTAGTTGGAGACTTTTAGTACTTGAAAAAAAAATCACGAGGAGGCCAGATGTATCTTATCTAACTTTTACTATTTTTGAGGACTTTTCAAGCGTCTCCGCCGGACAGATGGAAGATGCCCACGGAGCTGAACGCGGTAATGGACGACGGGACCGCTGGCCTAACAACGTCCTTTTCCCGCTTCCCCCTCTCTCCCTCCCTTCCTCATTGTTCCCAGTCTTTTTTTATACAACCTGCTCTCTGCTTTTTCTAAGATTTGTACGTGATCACTGCTCTCTGTTTTGGAAGTCTTACACGTTGGCTGACCTATCTGTCTGCGCTAAAATACCAAATGGTGTACCTTTTCGGAGGTACTGTAGATCTGTAGGTTTTGTTTACTATTGATGTGTGTGGGTGTTTTTTCTTTTCCTTTCTTTTCTCTTTGCATGTTATTAGAAAGAGGAAGCAACTTTTTTTTCCTTTTCCTGATGCTGTTTTTACTGTGGCGAGGAGGAGAAAAAGGATGCATGGGTGAAAAGGGTCATTTATGTCTCTCTAGTTCATGTTTCAAAGCGTCCTCAACATTAGCAATACCTTGTGCCTTTATGTCTTTTGTATGGGTGCGTGCGTGCATGTAGGTGTATGCGTGCTTGGCTTCTGCCCTGCAAAGTACATGTGCCTGTTTGTGTACGAACTTAGTTGTGACTATGCGGGTAATTGAAGGAATGTGTGTATGTTTTTTCGTTTGTTTGTTTTTTTAATAACACAACTGAGCGTGTCATTTCAGCGTGCAAACAGTGGCATACAGTTTGATCGTTGTGAAAACCTCTCAAAGAAATGTATTTATAGCAGCTGAAAAGAAATTTACTGTTGTTGTAAGCATACCATTACTCATGTCGATATATTATCCTATAACCAACCTATTGTCAGTTTATACCTAAGGTACAGAGGGGTGGAGCTTCGGGTGACTAGCTTTGAGATGCACTTACCAGAGACCGGTTATCAATGCAGTCTTAGGGAGTAACCATGTGTATTTTAAAATCTTTAAACATATAAAGTTTTAAAGTGTCGATATGTTTCCACGGTGACTCCAAACTTGTACGCACACACATAGACACACGCAAATCTGTCTCGCATGTTCTAGCACTTTCTCACGCCTGCTGCAAACAGGAAGGAGACGGATCAAACTGGGATCGGACTGAATTTGAACTGAAAGCAAACCGGAGAAAGAGACAAGTCTTACCTTCATCTTTCTGATTGTGTGCCTTTGCTACTCTGGCATATTGAATCCTTGGTTTCTCCTCTTTGGGGCCTTTATTTTTTTAGTGTTTGTTATCGTTTCGGATCTCCCGGTCCCGCTCGTCACTGGGTTCAGAGAAACTGGACTTCGGGGAGCGGACTAGACCTGACAGGCTCGTGAGGAAAATAATGAAAAGACCGAAACATTAACATTTTGACAGGGGACAAACATATTATGTCACTCTTTGTACACACAGGTGAGAGTTTATAAAGATGGGTTTTGTTTTTTTTGTGGGGTTTTTCTGTTTTGTTTGGGGTTTTTTCCCCACAGCACGGAGTGAGTGAATGCCAGAATCCATGAGTTTCCACTCGTGTTGCAGGACTGACTGGACGGAACTGGATGGTAGCATCAATATACACCTGGTTCTTTTCATAGGTCTCGTCACATATTACTAAACGTATATCTCATCTGTTCATCTTTATTGTCAATGTCTTTTTGTTGTTGTTATGGATTTGTCAATGCCAAATTCTGTCTTTGGGCACTGAAGTTGTAGAACATGGCTTTTGAATGTGTTTTATTTTCTAAAGAGATTTTATTGTCTCCATGGTGAGTGTGTTGAGCTGTTTTACATATGACGCGTTGGCTGTTTTCTGTTTGTGTCCCTGCCATAAAGGACGATATACCAGTGGCCGCATATGTGAAGATGGGTTTTTTATCCTCTGCCACACCTATTTCAGATGTTCTGGTGGTTCATAATTGCTTTGTTTATGCTGTGTTTGTGAAGAGTTTCATTCAAAAATTGCCTAAAAACACTGACACTATCCTCCACAAATGACATGAAAATGAATTTTATTCTTGAGGTTTCAAGGTTATATTTGCCTATGATAATATTTATGTTGTGGAGAAACTTTATTGTAATAATTCATGGCTTTAATTAAAAAAAAAAACACTCTAAAAACTCTTCAGAAACACAAAGATTTAAAGATTTTTTTATCATGTGATGAAAGCAGAGATGGGCTTGCTTTGACCCAGGATTTTCAAATTTGAGGTATGACTTTATTTTTAAAGGGGACCTTTTACTCCGACGTCCATGTCCATGTATTCTGTTGTAATGGACTCCATTACAATAGTTCTGCCTAATTCACAGTTCAGAATTATCCTTTTTACCCTCTACTGGACCTTGGTGTAGTTCTAGTTGATCCAGTGTCTTAAACAAGCTCTCCCTCTGCTGTTATGCCAGCTTTCCTTTTATTGTGTGGCTCCCGCAAACAAACAATCTGTGGGCGGAGCTTCTGTGCTCAAATGACCGTATAAGGAGGTGTCGGCTTTCGCTGACATCATACAGAGCCAAGAAATGAAAAAAACGTTTGGAAACAAAGTGTTTAGACGAACCCTGAGCTTCTGGCTCAGATGGGCCACCATAACATATCCTGATGTCATTAATTGAATCGGCACCATTATAACAATATATAAATATATCAGAAAATAAGAAGTTTAATAGATCCCCTTTAATGTGTTTACATGAGCCAGCTGAAAAATAAACAGTCCTCCAGAACTACATGGGACTGTGAGATATCGGTTACACGGCCATATTAAATTAGGAACTACTGGTGTGCTACATAGCCATTTAATCCCCATGCAATAAGGTGATGGGTAAGGATACTGTATATTTTTTCCATCTATTTTTTTTTCTTCACTGAAATACAGTCAAAGTGGGAATGCAGTGGGTATCAGATGTGGTTATTTCTGCTGTGACACCCTATTCATCAGATCATCACACTACCTGTACTCATCACGGGTCAAAGTAGATGCGCTGATATAGCGTAGCTGGTCATATTACCTTAACCGTGGCAGATCAATGTGTGCAACCTAATCATTTTAAAGGGGCCTTAAAAAGAACTCACTGGTGTATAAGCAAGACTTTGGGTGTTAAGCCATTCAAACAGACATCACACACATCTGTATCCAGCTCTTTATACGGTGGAGGTATATATGCCGTTAGGTTTTCAGATTCTAATGTAAGGTGGTGGTGTTACTGGTTCAGAGCAGCACCTCTGCCTTGACGCTACATTTCAGAGCTCATGTAAACATTCACACTGGCCTGTGTTAATGTGTGGCAGAGCTGTGCTGTTTTGGCATCACAGTCTTTGGTTAATGGTCACTGAGTGTGTGTGTGTGTGTGTGTGTGTGAGAGAGAGAGAGAGAGAAGGGACTTCATGTTAGCCACCAGGAAGAATTTTGGGTATGTTTTCAGAAGAGGAGGAGAAGGGGTATTTTTCATGTGAATTGATGAGGTCGTCTTTGTTAGTTTGGATACTTTTTTTTTTTTAAATATAAATATATATATAAAGGAATTAATGCAAAAAAAAATAAGCATAAGGCTAGAATGTATGTGTAGGGGAGTACTGCTGTCCTGTTAGTTCATACCAATATTTTAAGTGAATAAAAAGTTGTGTTTCCATATTCACTTTTAATGCTTGTTGCTTCTTTGTTGTATAAAGATAAAATAATAATAATGATAATGAAAAAACACTGACGCTCGAGCTGCAGGTGGGAAATGAGGTGCAGAAGAATGAACAACACTCCCACCTAGCGTTGGAAACGGTAAGTGCACAAAAATCACTTCCCACACCTCCGGCTCTTCCTGACGTGGCGAGCCGCTAAAGGTCCTTGGGTACTCCGTGGGCTGCGGCTATTGGTTAGAATACCTGTTTGGCAATTTTTCCAAAAATGTAAATACACAGGTGGCTGGAGGCGACATGGGCCGGAGTGTGGTTTATGTAAATAAAACAGAAGTGAAACCGCGCCGCTGTGTTCTGGTTTCCACGCGCAGCAGACTCACTCAAACGCAATGTTCGACACGCAATCAGAGGGAAGACTTTAGAGCTTAACAAGAGGTAAGTGTCACAATTAGAATTAGTAAAGAGCTTTCGCGGTTACCTGGTTTGACCTACCTGCGGGGTCACGTGTCCTTTAAAGTTTTACCTGCCACAACTTTATATAAATCTAACAGCCGCCATAAACATATGTTTGAGCTGATAGTTGCCTACGCTCAACAAACTTAAACCTCATATATATATATGTTAACTAAAATAAATATAGAACTATCGCCTAGGTTAATTTTGGCGCTCACTTTCGTGCATGTACTTTTGGTTTCCGGGCAGGTGCCAGCTGTGCGGTCATGCCTGTGCTCAGGGCCTCTGCGGTGCTGCAGATCGCGCTGCTGCTCTCCGCCGTGCCCGCGCAGTACTTCATCTCCAGGTGGAGCGGCTCCTCGGCGGCGCAGCGCTACCATGCGACCACGCGGTGAGATCAGTGCGCCAAAAACCAGCTTTTATTTACCGCATCGAAGTTTGCAAAAAGGGGAAAAACGCCTTAAGTTGGCTGGATGTGAATGACCCAGGATAACCTTTTATGTGAACTATTAGATAAAGTGGGCCTTACCAGACTAAGGACTGTTGTGGCCGTTTTCTTTCTGTTTTACTAATAAAAAGAACATTTTTGGTTTCAGATTGCTTCGAATATGGAGAGAATGGAGAAAATCATACATGAATGTCACTGCATGGTCAGACTGGACAAGCCAGCAGATGTCCAAAGCCATGTGAGTGTTTGAGATGAATGGCATTCAAATGAGGACTGAATTTAACCTGAATCATCGCTCGCTCACTCGGGATCTGAGGCTACAGTTATTTGCATAATCTTGTTTCATATTCAAATCCCACACACCTCAAAAGTGATTTCTGGTGTTTTTATGGAAACACATGAGTTGTATTTAGAGACTGGTGATGTGTTTGTTTCCTGAAGGTCTCTGGTCGGATTGGGACAGGAAGATCAAGTGGGACAAGGGCCACCTCCCGTGGAGACCATGCTTTTTGACAATGACCTGGGATTCTTTGGAGGTTTGTGTCTATAGCTCTGCTATACTGAAGCATTTTTAACCAGCCACATGTGATACAGTCTGTCCATATCCTCATTCTCATAGGTTAATGTGAAATTTCACCTTCCCCATCGAGTGCAATTAATTACCAAAAACTAATGGATGTTTAATTCTAATTTTACATGTCCTCCTGAACTATTGCACTTTGAAAAGCACTACATTTATAGTAATGTGCAAAAGTCTTGAACCATCCCTGATATCTTTATATTTTGCAAGGAAAATAGGAAATAGATGCAGTGAAACACACATGGAAATACAGTATATGAGGACAAGAGTTTGTATGATCCTAAAAAGCTTGAAAATCAATATTTTATTCTTCAACACACAGCCTGAACTCTTTTAGCCAAGCTTTCTTGTTATTTCTTTAAGTAGTCTTCAGGAATAGTTCTCCAGGCTTCTTGAAGGACATTCAAAGCTCTTCTTTGGATGTTGGCTGCCCTTTTGTTCTATTCTCTGTCAAGATGATCCCACAGTAATGTTGAGGTTCAGGCTCTGGGGAGGCCGATCCATGACTGATGGTGTTCCACGGTTTTTCTATCCCGGTGTGCTTTTACTGCATTGGCTGTGTGTTTGGGGTCATTCTGATGAATTAAAGCTGTTGCCAGTCACACATTTTCCAGATGCTACTCTATGGTGGATCAAAATATAATGATGATGATGGTACATTGCTCTGTTTGTAAGTCCATTAGTAAGACAAGATCCCCAACATCACTGTATGAAATGCAGCCCCAAACCATGGCATTCGATGGATCAGCTGAAGATGCAGCTCTCAGGCCCAGTGTCAGGTTTTTGCAGCATTTTCCTCCGTTTCTTGACTTTGGATTGCTGTAGGTATTTTTTTAAGGCCTGTCGTTTCTTTTGCCCTAAGAATCACTCCACACCATGTTGGGATATAACAGGTTTTTAGCTAAGCACTTTGGCAATCACCTTATTAGTATTTGTTTTTCTGACAACTTTTACTTCCAAAAATCCGTACTTTTTATTCCTTACATTTGGTTCAACAGTATCGTTTATAGCATTTATGCTCAGGATTTAAAGTCGGAGTGTGCTTGTATCCGTATGTTGTGTTTGCGGTACTTCAGCATCTAGACAGCTCTACAGATGGGAGGAAGCATGAATGGGAGTGATGTTTTTTTTAAGTGGCAGGCAATTTCAAATTCAACGTTTCTATCAGCTCGACAAACATCAGCAAACACACAAACTGTTTGTGTGCAGTTTGTCTCACGATGTGTTGCTATCTATGGGTCCAGCTTCTGTATTTGCAAGGAGAGAAAAAAAGAATGAAGTATAGCAGAGAATTTGCATTTAAGACTATGATGCTTAGATTCATTCACTGAATTCCAACTTTATACCAACTGTCTAATGCAAAGATACTATAAACAGTGTAGGGAATGTATATCGGCCAGGATAGCTGTGAAACATCTGCTGACATCTTGATGAATTCACTTGTGTAAATCCACAAAGAGCAGCAGTTTAGCTGATCACAGCCTGTGCACTCAGAAAACCTACCGAGGTCATATTAGAAATTATCATGGGATTTTAGTTTTATTGCCTGGCAAGAGCAGAGCTTTCTAGAAAGACACAGAAGGAAATCTGATCGTGGTTTTTCATTAAAAACAGATCTTATTCATGCATGTCATGTCAGTTCTGTAATCTCTTCTCTGTCTTTGTCACATCAGCATCCAAGACGGCGCGCAGCCCTCGTCCCCCGTATGTGTTTCTGCGGGTCGGAGAGGTGGTGTTGGAGACAAAAGGCCACATGGTTGGAGTAGTGGTGAGCTGGGACCCAGAACTGCGAGCTCCTCCAGAATGGGTTGACAGAATGTACTCCGGCTCTGATGTCAGTAGCCTCCTTCACTTCCTCTGATCATTTATTGGTAATATATCATTTAAGTGTTAGTAACGGAAGCGTGTGTTCATATAGGACACAAGAGCAGAAAAGACACCTCATTACAAGGTGATCTTTGGAGGACCTGGACCCTCCTCTGTCATAGTTGCATACTTGCCCCAGACACAGCTGGAGCGCATCACAGGGATGAGGGTAAGTCCTGAAAATCACAGCGCATACAATCATATATATTAAAATAGGTCTTGGGCTTACTGTTGGATGTTTCCAGCCGGACATTCCCACCCTGGAGAACTACTTCACGCACTTTAATGGGAAACGCTTTGTTATGCAGCCCTGGCTCAGAGAGCTCTTCCCCGAAGACGAGGAGGATGATGAGGGCGAGGACTTTTGACTCTGGAGTATGAAAGCCTTAGCCAACAGACAGTTTCATCCTTTGGCTTCTGTGGTTTTCTTCAGCCTGGTTCTTCTTTTTGTTTGTCTACTGGAGTCCAACGAGTGGACACAAAATGCCGTCTTTAAGAGTCATCGACCCGCTCAAGTAAAAATAGGAGTTAAGAGTGACCATCGAACCCTTTCTTTAACGGAGCTGAAGATAAATGATCAAAGATGAAGAAATGTAATTACGCTTC